>NC_059326.1:216520000-217175625 GCF_018350155.1 Leopardus geoffroyi | reverse complement strand
TCCACTGTCTGTTTTATTCAGCCTTCCTATTGATAGCACCCAGATCTCCGCTGAAAATGTATTAGCCTCTTTTCTCCATCTTGCATAGAATCTTAATAATTTTAATAGTGGTTAGTGTTTCCTGGGCGCAGACAGCTTTTGTGAAATGATCTTCCATTTTATTTGTGTGGAAGGGTTTAAAAGGATAGTCACTGATAGTGGTGGAAAATTTATCATCAGCTTTCATAAGAGAAGGCATTTACTTGCCTCCTTTTCTGTTTTCTTTCTTTTTTTTAAATTTTTTAAAGTTTATGTATTTATTTTGAGAGACTTAGTGAGTGAGGGAGAGCAGAGAGAGAGGGACAGAGAGAATCCCAAGCAGGCTCTTCACTGCCAGCGCGGAGGCCAATGCGAGGCTCAAACTCACACACTGTGAGATCATGACAAGAGCCGACCGAGCCATCCAGGCGCCCCACTGTTTCCTAAAAATCTTTATTGTGAAGGATTTGTAACATTTCTTTGTTTGATGTTTTATAGAATTCACCACTGTGGCCATCTGGACCTTCACCTTTATGTGAAGGTTTCTGATTATGAATTCATTTTTCAAAATGTTTAGAGGGTATTCAGTTTTCCTATTTCTCTGGTCAGTATTGCATTAAAATGGTTCATTACAGGTCTTTATTATCCCTTTAGTGTCTGGAATACACCAGACATATTTTGCTGAACTTAATGAAGAAGTAGTTCTAAATTTAATACAAATTTTTGAATTATGCCTGAATCGACTAGAAAACATCCAGGCCGGTTGTTGTGTTGTTGTAACCTACACTCAGATTAGCCAGCACCAGATTTTTAGTTCCAGGGACAAAACCAGGAGAATCACCACACACTGCTCGCCCTCTCTCTCTCTCTCTCCATCAGCTTGTGGAAGGCTAAGAAGCAAACATCATTTCTGGGAGCTAAAAGGAATTATTTATTTATTTAGTTAGTTATGCTTCCTTTTTCAACCTCCTTTGTGTACTATAGAGAAATCCAGACAATTACTATTTAGTTTTTTAGTCCATGCTTTATTCTATACACAGTATAAATTCAAGCGATTTGCCTAGAAGCGTCTTTTAAAACCAAACATCTCATTATGTACCCATTAATGATTCTTTCCCATGTAATATATATAATTGAATTTATAACCAGTAAGTATTTCAACCTGATTGTGAGTTCAGAAGTGGAAATAACAAAATCTGTAGCAAATCTTTCAGTTTTATGGAGTCTTCTCTCAGGTAAGGTAGAAGAACATTAGTGGGCTATTTGAAAGGCTAATACAAACATTATTCTTGCCTCACTCAACTTGTGACTATAGGTCTCTGCTTCACTCCCTTCCAAATAATGTAAAAATAATTTATATCACTCATAATTCTTGAAACAACGTTCGTTGTTACTGATTATTGTCATTACTTAGAAAGGCTACATTAGGACCTCATGAATTTCAGGACCCACTCAGAAAATTTGTCATAAATTTAATACTTAAAACATATATACAATGATAAAAAAGATACATCCACCTGCTTGTTTTATAAATCTGAAATATGCTAACACCCTTTCTTTCAACCAGCTGGATGAGAGTCATTTTCTCAGTATAAAGCTACTTTCTGTATAAAAGTATTTTTAATAATAGCCTTCAGAAACATGAATAACCTAATTATGAATTAAATATATTCCATGATGTGATAAATGAGTTATTTGCTGTTATTTGTATGCCCCCCCCTCCACCAAAAATAACCAGGTACATTTTGTGGAACACAGAATTCACAAATATTCATTTCCTATAAAATTCTCCCATCTTATATAATAAAATATTAATATTTCAATTTCTACTGGCTTCTGTAAATAAATGTATCTGAATATATCATAATTAATATTTATAACGACCCTATGATCCATGGTAAAATTTGTCTATAAAATAACTTAGAGCATCCTCCAAATCTAAGATTTAGATACCCATGGCAGAAGGTCTGATTTTGTTGACCTCTTCCTAATGGCCCTTTGTAAATTCTACATCTCTGTCCTACTCCAGGTGGAGACTTTTATTGGAAATCAGTTACTAAAGAGTCATTCACTTGAGAAAGTAGCATTGGGCATGGTCACTGTTGAGAATCTAATGCAATGTAAAAGGAAGTCTTCTGTAGCTCTAGGAAGTTCTTTGAAGGAAGACAAAATAGAAGTCTTTCTTTCTTTCTTTCTTTCTTTCTTTCTTTCTTTCTTTCTTTCTTTCTTCTGCTGGAAATATTTTCAACTGGTGGATGCAGTTATCAGCATATAATGTCTATAACTACTGTGATCATTCTTCTTTTTTTTTTTTAACGTTTATTTATTTTTGAGACAGAGAGAGAGCATGAACGGGGGAGGGTGAGAGAGAGGGAGACAGAATCCAAAACAGGCTCCAGGCTCTGAGCTGTCAGCACAGAGCCCGACGCGGGGCTCGAACCCACGGACCGCGAGATCATGACCTGAGCCGAGGTAGGCCACTGAACCGACTGAGCCACCCTGGCGCCCCCTGTGATCACTCTTCTAATCAGAGAGGCAGAACAGGTATGGCACAGAAGGGGTGAGCTGTATGTGGCATTGTTCAACTATAGAATTTACTACTGTGTAACTCATTGTTTCAGACTATTTAATGAGTTTTCTGTTACTCACTTGTTATTGATTATGTAAATGTTAACATATGGTATTAATGGATGCACACTAGTAATATAAATTTCTAGCAACAATATAATCATTAATTAGGTATTATTTTTTATCACATGGAATAATTGATAACGATTGAAATGTCAATATCTAAAATTTTTAATTTCAGAAAATAGTAGGAGATCACACAAATTGAAAACTAGGATGATGTGTGCCTTGTTTGTAATTATGCAGTTTCCAATCCCCCCCCCCCCGTCAATCTCTTTCTTATAAGATTTTTTTTCAATCAAGAAGCATTATATAAGCATCTTGCAACCAGAAGTTTATACAAATTTAATTGTTTCTAGAATAAAACTGTACAACAAAATTAATTGTGCTGAGGTATAGCCCATTGTCTGAATTAAATTGCACTGAATTAAAATGTCCACAAAAGAGTGTGTTTGGAATAAAAGAACACTGTAAATAAAGTGTATTTTTAAAAATCATTTATAATTACTGTGAAATACTCTAAGGCAACATGTGAAAATAAAGTTAAATTCCATGAAAAATAGTTACATAAAAAATAACTGGGCTTCTATAAATTATTAACTATGGAATTTACTTATTTAAATATTGAAATTATCTGTCAAATGTGATTATCTGAAATTACATATATGTACAATACAAGAAATTTATTTTTCAGTTATAGTTCTTTATAAAGATATTAATGCAGAAAAATTGACTTTCAATTGTTAATGATTTCTTTCCTTTTTAAACAAATTTTTAATGTTTTTATTAAACATTATTTTTGTATTTATTAAACATTTATTTTTGAAAGACAGAGACACAGAGGGCAAGCAGGGGAGAGGGAGAAAGAGAGGGAGACACAGAATCTGAAGCAGGCTCCAGGCTCTGAACTGTCAGCACCGAGCCCAACGTGGGGCTTGACCTTGTGAAACATGAGATTATGACCTGAGCCGAAGTTGGATGCTCAACTGACTGAGCCACCCAGGTGCCCCAATGATTTGTTTCTTTAATTTAAAATTTGCATGCAATTTAGAAGAAAAATCTTTAAAATTTTATTCAGAACACAATGAGTATTTTCCCATCAAATAAAATATTTGAAGTTATTCATTCTTAAGATCTCCTAGGTAAAATGTGAAATGTGGTGTTTTGGTTGGCTAGTCAAACTGCATTCTATTTATTCCTTGTGTTAGAAATTATACAATCATCTTTATATTTAAGTTTACTTTAAGTGAAATGGTAAGCAAGGTTGTATTTGTATGCAATCAGTCAATCATCATCATAACAAAGACCACCTTGAACCTACTTATTATGTTAAAACAGAATTCAGTATACATTGTAAGTAAGGTCTTTTCTGTTATTATTTTCATTAATTTTCACTAAGCTCAGCAGTACTGGTGTTCATTTGCATTCCAAAAGATAGTTTCAAATGGTATCATGGATTTAACTTGAAACATAAAAGCCAACAAATTCAAAGTTAAGCTCATATTCGATTTTGTTATAATCCCTGTTAAAACTGGGCTATTTTTAAACATTTGCATATTTTTCATTTATAATGCTCTCTAATAGGGTTGGCCTTACTGCTCAAAGCAACAGAATAAATGTTTTAAGACTCAAGGTTTAAGGGACTTTGTCCATCTATGATTCTCATCACCCCCACTGACTTTAAACTATTCGGTGTGAAAGAACCAAGTTACTTTTCTTCGGTAGTCATTATTATGTACCTACTATGTGTGGCACTGAACTTGTTGCTGAGGATTCAGAGATAAAAATCACAGTATCTTGCCCTTAAAATGCTCACAGTTGATGGGAAGGCAAAGCTGATCTTCAAAATTGCATTTCTAGTATAAGTACTTTGAAAGAAATGCTGCTAGCCTGCTTGGGAACACGGAGAAAAGACATCTAAGTCAAACAGGGGAAGAGTAAAGGGAGCGTTTTAAAGGTTTCTTGGGGAGGAAAGACTAACTCACAAAGGAGAAGCAATGAGGGAAAAGGACTTTAAGGTTCAGGCATACAACTTGTCTTCAAATGGCTCCACTTTCCCTCGGGCCTATTTCTGCAGACACAGCACGTAAATGACGCTGGTGACAAAGATGACCTTAATGTTTCCCTCAGCTTGACAAACCTGTAGACAGGCTTCTTCCTGACCCAGGCTTCCTGTCTCCCTTTCCTTAGAACACTTCAGAAAACTTTTGATTGTAAATTCTTTCTTCCCCCCTTTGACATGTAAATCTTCCCTCCTCATCTGTGGTAACCCACTGACGCCTCTCTCCAGGACCTGGGAGGCAACTCTTTGAAATGTAATCATCAAGAAAGATATTCTGTCCCACTCTCTGTGAGAGGTTAGGAGCCTAACTTAAGATCCAATTAGCACACACAGATGACCTAATCATATTGGCCAATCTTTCTCCTAAGGTTCTCCAGTATTTTCCATTAGTTCGCAGTACTTAAAAATTTCTCATTTTTCGTTTCAGCACAGTTTGGTTCAGTCTCTCTTCTCTGTTGTAATAGTCCTGAAAGTCTTCCCTGTCTGTTTAACTCCATTTCGTCCAATTTGTGTTTGATGGTTCCAATGTGTCATTTCCTCATGAACCAACTTTGGAGTGGCTGCATGGGGTCAGTCATAATCAGACGGAAATAGCATAATTTCATAAAACGGATTTTGCAGTTTATTATTCTTTTGACTCAAAAGAAGTGATGACTATCCTTGTAGTAAAACATCAGGAGTGAAATATAAAATATGCATTAAGATTTTTTAGAATTTTTATTAGAACTTTTAACCTAAAAGTATGGCATTAGTATTCATCGTATTGACTGACATACAAGATTAGTATGTTATGAAGACTGCTAAAAGTGCCATGTATCTTATTTTTTGTTCTTTGTGTTTTTTTTAAGTTTATTTATTTATTTTGAGGGAGAGCACAAGTGGGGGAGGGGCAGAGAGGAGAGACAGAATCCCAAGCAGGCTCCTTGCCATCAGGGTGCAGCTTAATGTGGGGATTAAACTCACAAACCATGAGCTCATGACCTGAGCTGAGACCAAGAGTCGGACTTTTTTTTGTTTGTTTGTCTTGCTTTGTTTTTTTTTTTTTTTGTTGTTGGTTTTATTTCATTCTGCTTTGTTATGACAAAACAGAATTCCCCATACAAAGGTAAATGTTGCTCAATGTGATCATGAAAATGTAGATATATGAGATTCTCTAATGACATGCAAAGGAGAAAAGTATCTTTCAACAGAAAGTTAAAAAGTAAATTTGCAAGACCCAAGAACTTTTCTGTGTGTGTATGTTTGCGTGTGTGTGTGTGTGTGTGTGTGTGTGTGTGTGAACATTATACAATGTGAAGAAATTGCCATTTATAGACCATCAACAAGGGCCAAGTTCTACAAAAACGAGTTTTGCATTCACTTCAGTTCAAAGCTACACTTAATTAGTTTCCTATTAGTGTCAAAAATATACTTGTTTAAATTTAACAATATTTGCTTATGTCCTCACTGCATTTTCCTTATGTCTGTGGCTTGCTCTTTTAAGAATTCTGTTAAATAAGCACAAGTAGAAAAGGCACAATTTGTTTAAACGTTGACTTTTTTTTTTAGCTGCCCTACTTTATAAATCAAGAACATAGCAAGCTTAGAAAGAGTTTCCCTTCAACATCCATGGCTTTTATGTATTTCTGAGCAATTTTAAATGGTTAGAAAGCTGTCTGAACCAATTCATAGCTAATATGTTACTCTTGACTTGAGAAGATATTCTCCTCCTTGAAGTTGATCAGAAAAATAAGAGAAATATGGCACCAAAGAAACTTCCACTCAGAAAATATAGACCAAAGGTACTTTATTTCCCCCCCTTGGTTTTCATTTCTGTCCTTTAGTCTTCACATGAAATTTAGGCAAATAAAAGTTGTCTATGATGATTTAAAGCTTCTGAATTATAGGAAGTCTTTCAGTTTTGTCCAAACGTGGGCATATGCATTTAATATGTTATCACCTACAAAAATTTTAAATAATGACATGTGTGGTTAGGTAAAAAAATATACATATATTAACATTTTTATTTAAAGAATGACAAATTTACATTAAAATTAGTTTTGATTTCATTTTCTCCAAAATGTGATGGTGATGCAATTACTTATTAAAATATTTTGATGATATATGTAAATGATAATGATTACCTGGTAATACAACAAAATAACAACATAACTTAGGGTGAGTAAAGAATATTGGGGTCATCTAGTCATTTTAATAACAAAACTTTTCAGAGAAGTTTTAACAATTCAGGCAATATTCTTGTAGTTAGGCAAAAATGTAATTAATTAAGACAAATTTCAATTTTTAAATTCTGTTTTTCAATATGCCACGTGTTTTTTTAAGAGGTAACATATATTTAAGTGATTTTTATGTGTTCAAGTTAACACATAACTTCTTGTTATAACTTAACTCACTTTGTTGCTAATATTCAATATTAAGCAATAAACACCTTTCTATAATTTATAAATAAAATTTTACTAATAACAATCCAAAACACATATAGTGATTGTTAATTTTCTAATGCAATTGTGATTGTAAATGGCTCCGCCTTGACACAATACATAGATTATAACCCCGGATAAAAAATGTGAGAAATATGTATATCATTTTGAACAAACAAACAATTTATGTCAGAATATTCAATCCTAACTTTAAATTCTTTAGGGGAAAAGAAATATAACATTGCGTCAAATCTTTCAACAACATCTGCAGTTTAATATTACCTAGTCTTTTCTATAGTTCTGTTGGTAAACCGCCATTCCAGATTCCACTGGTATGCATCCACTTTAAAAATTTTTCTCGGGGCGCCTGGGTGGCTCAGTTGATTGGGTGTCCGCCTTCTACTCAGGTCATGATCTCCTGGTTCGTGAGTTTGAGCCCCGTGTGGGGCTCTGTGCTGACATCTCAGAGCTTGGACCCTGCTTCGGATTCTGTGTTTCTCTCTCTGCCCCTTCCCTGCTTGCCCTCTGCTTCTCTCTCTCTCTTAAAAGTAAATAAATATTTTTTTAAAAAACATTTAAAAATATTCTCATAGGCAAGCATTATGATTTTAAGTGCTTCCTCAGCATACTTATCTGGAAGGTCCTATTGTAGGATTAAAATTATGGTGTAACATCCCATGTTCAGCTAATTTTTTGGCTTATATATTTTTTTTCCATTTCTTACTAAACAGGCTTTTTCAAACTTTACTGTGCATAAAACTTGCTGGAAAGCTTGTTAAAAATAAAGGCTTCTAGTTCTCAGCCACAGATTTTGTGATTCAGTAGGTTTGGGTCACAGCCAAAGAATCTTCATTTTTAACAAGTATGCCAGGTAATTATTATGGATATGATTCCCGGATCACATTTTTAGAATTACTATTTATCTTGATTGCTCATGCCCATCCTGTTTAACATTTAGCTTAATTTTAGACCTTTTCTCTCCCTCCACCTCTGACTCCCTCTGTGTGATAAACCGACCGTTATAGATATGTGGCAAAAGAAGTAGAATATTGAAGTGATTGTATATATAAAACATCTTTTGAATATGCCTCCCCTAATGCCTTAAAGCCATAGTGGGAACGGAACAAGTGCTATTTTAAGCACCATAATTATATTTGCAGTTCCCCTGACCTTACGGTTTTAATTTTAATCTAATATTTATTACCTCCAACTCTTTCATTTTGCTGTTCTGGATCAGGGTTTTGAAAAAGGACATTTTTGTAATTTTATCTCCTGTGTGTAAAATGACATCTAATATGATATAAAACCATTGCTGTAATTTACCAAATTGATGAGGCCATTGTTTTGGTGTATCACCAAGATGGAAGCAAATGCGACAATTAAATTATAATCCAATGTGTTTTGGATTATACACATTATTACATATGATTTTCAGAGGCATGAAAATTAAAAATGCCCATATTAGAATCATGAAAATGTGGTAATTTAGTTAGTAATGTTTTTTACTGTTCATTAAAGAAACTATCATTTAACTGGCAAGCCCAGCCATCAAATACCTCAGCATGTTTCGTGGTAGCTCAGGCCATGTACAATTCCCTTGGGATTATTCTTCTAAAGTTTCTAAAATGTGCTTCTACTCATCAAATCTTCTGTTGACTTCCTACTCTATAGTCAATCTTCAGTAAATTATACTATTTAAGGAACTTTTTCATAGGAATCAAGACCATTTTATTCCAAGTACTTAAGACTACAAATAATAGAGCAGTTGAAAGAAACTGGGTGATGCACCTATCATCATTTAGTTCCATTTTTTTTTCTTTTCCAGTTAACTACATGTGCAACTGAGTATCTGTGAAGTTCAGTTGTTTTCACAGTGATGCATACAAAAATTCTTGCATAGTATCATTTAAAGACTGTATTAAATATTTCCTCAATGTCATCTCTTTTCAACCAATATATAAGCACTCAAAGTATATAATCTTAATTTTGGGGGATTTATTTATTTTGAGAGAGAGAGAGTGAGTATGGGGAAGTGGCAGAGAGAAAGAGGGAGTGAGAGTCCCAAGTAGGCTCCCAACTCACGAACCACGAGATCACGACCTGAGCCCAAACCAAGAGTCAGACGCTTAACTGACTGAGCCACCCAGGTGCCCCTCAAGACACATAATTTTAAAAGAATGATTTTTAACACAGTTTGAATCCAAATCACCAGCTAAGCATTGTCAGCCTATAGAAATTCATTTCAATTTTTTTTCCAAGTATAATTACGTGAGTAGTCTAGAACAGAGGAATGTGGATGCTTGTTATCTGACACTACCTGGCCCTCTAAGTTATATGCAACCTTGGAAGCCAGGGAAGCATCAACATTTATGCAGTCCTTCTTTCTTGCACTCAGTACATTTTGTGAGTTGTATCCTGTATGTTGAGTTCTGTGTCATACCCTGGAAACGCAAAAGTGAGAAAGGAAGAAATGGACCCTCACACCATGGGACCTTCACATTGACAGTGCACCGGGCATCCTGAGAGAAATGTAGGACTCTACAGAAGGTGTTATGCTGGAGCTGGTATTTAACAGCTCATGAGATCAGGGTATATCGCTCAGTTATTAGGAATTTGGCTGACCAGTTGATGTCATGTTCCTTGAAAACCATGGTGGGAATATTTAAATCATAGAAATCAACAAATGCTAAAATAAAAATGTGTTTGCTTGGGGCTCCCAGGTGGCTCAGTCAGTTGCGTGTCTTCGGCTCAGGTCATAATCACACAGTTTGGGAGTTCAAGCCCTGAATCAGGCTCTGTGCTGACAGCTCAGAGCCTGGTTCCTGTTTCAGATTCTGTGTCTCCTTCTCTCTCTGCCCCTCCCCCACTCATTCCCTCTCTCCCTTTCTCTCTCTCTCTCAAAAATAAATAAGCATTAAAACAAAATGTTTGCTTGGATTTTGGTTTCATTCCTTCACCCCTTAACTGGCTTACGTATTTTTCATCACACCACTTTTTGAAATGCAAAATAAGGGCAATCTGCAAGGTCAGAGGCTGGAGGCAGTATCCTTGAAAGTCTCCTGCATGGTGCAATGCCTAAACTGAGCAGAGAAAGATAGACAAAATAGATCTTGATGGATAGAGAAGATAGATTTTTTTTTCCGTAGGTGAAATTGCATAATCACAAAAGCAAAGATACATAGAAAGAGGTGTGATGTCTCAAAAGCTATGAAAGAAGTTTAATATGGCTTAAATTAGAAAATAAAGAGAGAGGAGAATGACAGAAATTTATGCTGTGGAAATGAACAGGGAAATTCTCATGTAAAAACTTCCCAATCATATGAATATGTGTTTTTTTTTTCTTTTAACTCAAAGGCAGTAAAAATATAAAGCAGTATTATTTAATCATGTCTGCATTTGAAATATTAATTTTGCTATGGTTTGCTGAATGGATTGAAGAGGAAATAAGAGTTCTATGGGAACTGGATAGGGGGAAATGTTTTCTCTAATCAGAGAGAGGATTTTGTCTCGAATGGCATTGCTGGGTGAACAGGGAAAACCCTGGGCCCTGGGGCCTTAACCTAGGCCAAGACAGATCTGAAGGAGGTGCTGAAGATTCTTGGTCTTGGCAGGACGAATTCAAGGACAGTCATGCAGCACGGGGGTAAGTGACACAGTGGGAAAGTTTATTAAAGTGACAAGTACACTTGAAAGATAAGAATGGGCAAGCTCAAGCTTAGGAGAGACAAAGCAAGCTGAATCCCTGGGTTTTGGGTTTCTCTCTTTAATTAGCATTTGTTAACTAGGGGCAAAATATTCATTACTTCCTGCGGGGAAGCAGGATTTTATGCCTTTTTTTTCCTTTTTTTTTTTTTTTTAAGTTTATTTATTTATTTTGAGAGAGACAGAGACAGTATGAGTCAGGGAAGGGCAGAGAGAGGGAGAGAGAGAATCCCAAGCAGGCTCCGCAGCTTGCAGCATGAAGCCTGACATAGGGCTCAAACTCACAAACCGTTTCGGAGCAGAAACCACCAGTAGGATGCTTAACCAACGGAGCCCCTCATGCTTTTTCTTTTAAACTTGGTCAGGGGTATCCTGTCATCTCATGCGCCATCTTGGGCCTGTCTGGCTTGCTCTGACTTCTTGTGGAGTGCTGCTGGGACAGGCCTCTAACCTTTCCAATAGCCGGCCATGACTTCCTAGTTGCTGACCGCCAGGTATCCTGTTAGAACCTCACTGCCTACTCTAACAATGATAGTGGCAATGGAGTTGAAGACAACTGGATATAAAAGAACTGTTTCATGAAAAATGGACAAGATATGGTCATTTGGATATGTTAAACATCAACGGCAAAGGGGAAAGTTATGACTTACAGATTTTTGATCTACTCATTCAGTGAGTGTTGTTTATTGAGATAAGAGGTATGCAGGGGCAGAAGTGGGACCTAAGCTAAGGCAAATTTAAGACTGCCCATAAGGGAGATTTAAGAATATATTTAGTTTGAAGTCCCTTGTATAGGTAACATCCTCCCATAGAGTCGTTAAGAAGGGAGTTGGAAATGAGGGTCTGGAGGATAGAAAAGAAGTGAGGGTCTGGAGGACAGAAAAGAATTTGAGAGTGATGGAGAGGATACAGCCATATAATAAAAGAACATAAAAGATACTTTATGAAACTTTTATCATTTCTGTATTCTGTGTAAAAAACCACCTTAAAATGAAGTAGCTTTAAAATTAATAATTTTACTTGTTTATCTTCACCTCTGTTAGCAATTTGGGTTGAGGTCAGCTGGATAGTGTTTTTGCTGTTTACAATTGATATTACTCAGCACTTTGTCTTGGTCTGGATATTTTTAAATGGCTTTACTCATAGGTTGGCAGCTGGTTCTAGCTGTTTCCCAGACCACACAGTTTCATCAGGCTAGCCTGGGATTTTTTACATGGGAAATTGTTTTCAAAACAGCAAGAGAAAAGGTAACCCTCAGTGAGTATTATTTTTCAAGCCTCTGCTTGTATGGTGTTTGCTAAGATCTCACTGAAAAGAAATCTAAGCTGGCTAAGATTTCACATGGCCAATCTCAGCAAATGTGGGAAGAAACTCTACATGAATATAGACACAAGGACACGTCATGCATTAAGGACTATTTCTGTAAGAGTCTGCCATAAACCTCAAGTATCAAGCAGAAGATAGAATAGCAAAGAAAATGGAGGAGGGACAGCTAGAATGTTGGTAAGAGAAAACTAGCAAAAACAATATTGCAATGGCAAAGGAAGATAGTAAGGAAGCTGAGTCCCATTAATAAGAAAAGGTTACATGTTTGGTTTGCATACGGTATCTTTGCATCATTACTATTTCCGTGATCCATCAATTTTAAGTCAGTTAGGTTTACATTAAACTGTATATAATGAAAAGGAGCTCTTAAGTGGCTTAATCACGGAGGTTACCAATAGGAAGTGAAGTCCAGATATAAATAGTTCAGCCTGGTGCTAAGGATTAGCAGGGACTCAGATTCCATCTTCCCTCCACTGTTTCTTTTGTCATCTTCCACCTTCATACAGTTGCTTCACTCGAATTGCAAGATGGCCGCCACACTTCCAGGCGTGAAGAATTGAGAAAGTAAAAGAGAAGTCAAGGCTCTCTTTTAATGAGGCTGTGGGAAGGACTGTTTCCAACACTTTCCATTGCCAGGCATTCTGCAATATGGTCACATTTAATTTTGCAAAAAGAGAAGCTTTGGAGAACGTTTAACTGGCTGGCAGGGGGTGGAGAGGATAAACAGAATCAGAGTTCTGCTACTAAGGTTATTCTATATAAAACTGCAGAGCCCATCACAAGCTTCTACCTACGTTGAGATATACAGCAACCCAATGTTGCCCCTAAGGGGCTGAGATTTACATGATTAATTTTTCTCATGATTTTTTTAAAATCTAGGCAACACATACTAATTTTATGCTTTCTCAGGAACAGGCTATTTGACAGAATGGAGATTTTAAAAATATATTAACTCATAATAAAAAGCTAACATCTACTGAGCATTTAATTTGTACCTACCATCATTTTAAATGTTTTAAATGTTTGTACACATGATCTCAATTAAACTCCACGACAATCTTTTGAAATAAGTGCTAATGTTTTCAATAAACTTAAAGATAAGGAATTGATCAGAGAGAGGGTAAGTAGCTTAGTCAAATGTATGTAATTAATAGGCTCTTGAACTTTTTGACACAAAAAGACAGGTTTTAGCTGGTATGTTGTGTAAGACTGCACACTGTTGTGATTGAAAAGTATATGACAGGGGTGTCTGTGAGCATTTGGTGACTCTTAATTTCAGCTCAGGCCATGATCTCATAGTTTGTGGGTTCGAGTCCTGCATCAGGCTCTGTGCTGACAGTGTGGAGCCTGCTTAGGATTCTCTCTCTCTCCCCTTCTCTCTGCACCTCCTATATTTGCACACTCACTCCCCTCTGAAAATAAATAATTAAAACTTTAAAAAAAATTTTTTTTTTCAACGTTTATTTATTTTTGGGACAGAGAGAGACAGAGCATGAACGGGGGAGGGGCAGAGAGAGAGGGAGACACAGAATCGGAAACAGGCTCCAGGCTCTGAGCCATCAGCCCAGAGCCTGACGCGGGGCTCGAACTCATGGACCGCAAGATCGTGACCTGGCTGAAGTCGGACGCTCAACCGACTGTGCCACCCAGGCGCCCCAAAACTTTTTAAAAAAGTATATGACAAAAAGCACTTTCTGTCCAGTATTAACATTGTATTTAACCTATTATTAGGTTGAAACAAGTAAATTTTCCAGTAAGGCCACCGTTTTTGATATGAAAGATTTCATTCTCCCTCCATTATTTTTAAAAGGTGATTTCCTCTTATGGCTTTTATTTGAATTATATTCACTGCATTAACATATTCCATACATTAATATTTTTATATGTATTTATGTTTCCATATTAATGAATTTGTTTGTTACAATTAGTTATGAGAAAAAAAAAGTTTGCTTTTTAAAATACCCAAATTATTTTCATTATTATGACAAATACATACTTTGGCATTAGATTTAATAACCAAATGGGGGATAAAAAGATACCTTATAAGGAAGACTTCAGAATTTTAGAATGTTCTAAAATTGGTTTTAAAAATCCTTAGATTTTTCAAATCCCAAAGAGATTATTTTTATACACAATAATGTGAAGGTTATATTAAGCAACAGGAACCTCTTGAATCCATGACTACTATCTGTTAATAGTTAAAGGTGTGTTTATATCACATCTGCAAAAGAAAAGAAGTAATAATATCTTTTCATTAGGTCTCTCTTTCCAAAATGTACTTTAACAAAGATCCTGAGACAGTCTCTCATGATAGAAAGCCTGAATATAATGAGAAAGGCAACCCAGGCAAGTATCCTACATTTATTCAAACTATAAAATTGCTCGTATCTGGAAAACTTGTGCTGAATCAACTTTATTTCAATGGAATATTGCAGCACATTCACAATAGAAGCCCAAACCTTTTACTCTGCATGATAATGTCTTTATGATTTTCAGAAAGAAAATTCTCAGAACATTAAAGAAAGTAGAAATTCTCATTATTCGAGAAGTTGGGTAGAAGAAATGTGATGACTCTGACTTCAATAAAAGGCAAGTTTTATTCCAAACAGTGGATTCGTTTTTATTAGGCACTCTATGTTTTTATGGTAATTGCCAGTACAGTTTATGCAGGGAAGTCTGAACTATGGGCTCATATAGATTTCATTATTTTGTATAGAGAAGAAAGTAAGGTAAGGTTACCTCATCTCAAAGGCTGATGCTCTGATTTTTTTATTTCATTTTCTCATAATATCCAATAAACTTAAAAGTGGAGTATGTTAGGAAAACTCAAAGTCTAAGTCTAATGATGTACATGTTAAGCCTATACAATGTTACATATCAAATATATTTCCATTTATAAAACATAAAGTTTAGTGAATTTGCTGTGTTAACTACATTTATGTGGCCTTGAAAAATTCTCACCATCACTTTTTATTTTCATTCTTTTTTTTTTTTAACGTTTATTTATTTTTGAGACAGAGAGCGACAGAGCATGAACAAGGGAGGGTCAGAGAGAGAGGGAGACACAGAATCGGAAATAGGCTCCAGGCTCTGAGCTGTCAGCACAGAGCCCAACGCGGGGCTCGAACTCACGGACCGTGAGATCATGACCTGAGCGGAAGCCGGACGCTTAATCGGCTGAGCCACCCAGGCGCCCCTCACCATCACTTTTTTAAATCTTTCTAAAGCTTTTTTCCCACGTGGTTTCTAATTCTTCGGTTAAGTATTTTATATATCCATCCATATGTTTGCGGATACCTGAAAACAACTTTCTTTAAAAATTCTATTCCATTGAAGTTGATTATATTTCTTTGAGTCCGTGCTGAGCACCTACACTGTGCCAGGCAATATTCATGACTAAAAAGATCAACTGACATTTGATGAAGTTGGTGCTATTGATTAGCTCATTTAATTAATTCATCTTTCAAAATTAGGTGTTAATTAAAAAACTATGTTTTTCAATAATTTTATTTATTTATTTATTCATTTATTTATTTTTCACGTTTATTTTTCTTTTTGAGAGAGAGAGAGACAGACAGAGTGAGTAGGGGAGGGACAGAAGGAGAGGGAAGACACAGAATCCAAACCAGGTTCCAGGCTCTGAGCTGTCAGCACAGAGTCGGATGCGGGGCTAGAACTCACTAACTGCAAACTCATGATCTGAGCCAAAGCTGGATCCTCAACCAACTGAGCCACCCAGTCCCCGTAGTTACATTTATTTTTAATTATAACACAATAATTTAATCCCAAATAAACTTTTCTGGTAAAATGCCTTTCCATTTTAAAGTGGCAAATGATTTGGCCATAATTGTAATTCATAGCAGAGATCTGTGTTTTGACCTAAGTTCAGTGGGACGTTTTGGAGAGTTAAAAGAAAGGAGGTAACATGATAATATGATTCAAAAGATCATGTTTCAAAATGATTTACAAAGAAGAAATAAAAGACTTGGAGCATATGATGGAAACTCCAGACGGAGAGTCTAGAGGAGAAGAATGTCAAAAAGTAATATTTCAGAAATAATGAACAATCTGAGTCCTCAGACTAAGAAAGCATAGTTGGCCTGGGGCAATTAAGTAAATATAAATGAATACTAGCAGGTCAGTTAGACACAGAAGGTCATTTTAAAAAGCAACTCCAAAGAAAATGCAGATTACTAGACTGACAGCATACTTTTTAAGAACAAAAATGGATGCCAGAAAGAGAGAAAATAATTTCTTTCAAGTGCTGAGACCAAATGTTACTAATCTAGAATCTAATATGCCCGCATAAACTATTATTTGATTTAAACACACACAAAATGTTTTCAGTAATAAAGTAACACTACCGTAAAGGAACCACAAGAACTACTAAAGATGGCATTTCAAAAGGAGCAGCACTGAATCCAGATAGAAGGAATACGGTGTAAGAAGACATCTGGAGGAAACAAATTGCTCAATACATAAGAATTTTAAAAGAGGCTAACTGGTGGTAGAATATGTTGACATCAGGGTAAAGCACCTAAATATGATGTAACATAGGAGAACATCAGATTTTTAAAACCATTTGTTGTTCAGCTAGAGGGAGATACTAATTAAATTTTTACCTTAAAATTGTTCATATTGTTTTAAAAAAATAAACACTAAAAGAAAAATTATAGAATGTAGATATTCCAAACTTTTGGAGTCTGGGGTCGGGGCAGCATGTGACTAAAGACAAAGAAAACAGAAAATTTGATCAATCTAATAGAAAGCAGAAAAGGAAAAAAAAAAAGAAAGTGAGGGGTGATACTACAAATACAATAGTAGAAATGATTAACACTACATTAGTGATAATAAATACAAACTCACAGGGGTGCCTGGGTGGCTCAGTCAGTTAAGCATCTGACTTTGGCTCAGGTCATGATCTCATGGTCTGTGAGTTCGAGCCCTGTGTCTAGCTCTATGCTGACAGCTCAGAGCCTGGAGCCTGCTTCGGATTCTTTGTCTTCCTCTCTCTGACCCTCCCCTGTTCATGCTCTGTCTCTCTCTGTCTCAAAAATAAGTAAACATTAAAAAAATTTTTTTTAAATAAAATAGATACAAACTCACCACTGTATATAATAGAGGTAACCAAAAGTCTGAATGAAAAATATCAATTAACTAATATTCAGATTATTAAAATCCTATGAAAATCAAAATGATATAAAAAAGCTAAAAGACAGGATGGAAGATAGGTAGGTAGGTAGGTAGGTAGATAAATATCCGCATATATCTCATGTAAATGTAAACCAAATAATACTGGATTAGTCCTCTTAATACTAGATAAAATCATCTTGCATAAAATGCCATTGATAACAATAAAAGAAGTCACTAAAATTGAATTAAGTATTAAATAATTGGAAAACTAGAACTATTTTAAGGTAGCGGGCAGCTAAAAAGGCCTCAACAACATATGAAGCAAAAAAATCAACATAATTACAAAAACAAATAGACAATCAGAACACAAGATTTAATACCGTCTTCATAATAATATATCAAGCAGAAAATAAGGCAAGTATTCAGACAATTGGAACAACACAATTAGTAACAATGATTGAAAACACATATAGAAACCACTACATCCAAGGTATAGAAATATGGATGATTTTCAATCATGAAGAACATGCTATTTTAGCAAGAACTACACTACAAGTAAAATCTCAAAAATCTTGTAAAGAAGGCAAACATAAGAATTTGTTCTCTGATGACAATGTAATTAAATTAAAATAATTGACAATACATTTATATCTCAGTACTTAAAAAAAACTTCAAAATCATGCTGGATTCAAAGAAAGAATCACAATATAAAAGTGGACCTATTTATAACTGAACATTAATAAAATATTTCTTTTTAAATGGCTTGGTATACAATTTAATTTATTTAATAAAATATTTCTTTGAGGATATATAGAGTTTGTCATCACAGACGAGACTTATCTACAGCATCACAGATTGATAACCTTGTAGATAGGGCTGTTGCTGCTGGAGTAAAACAATAGTTATTCTCCTTTTGGGGACATAGACAAGATACTTTGTGTAGTTATATACTCAGAAGGGACAAAACATCCCTCCCTTATTTTCATGCAGTCTACCAATATTGTTTCGAGAAAATGTTTAATAGCCTAGCATTCTCATAAACAATGTCCTAGATTGGGAATGTAGACATCTGGTTTTTAGTCTTCAGCTTGGGTGTATTTTGTGACAACAGACATCTATTTCAGGCCATATCCCATTCAATTCGTATGCGTCTACTTTGGCCAATCACTGCACTAATCCTCTAGGGAACTGGATGTGAATACATATTGGTCTTGTGGAGTAAGGAGAAAAACTTGATAAGGTAAAGAAGTGAGAATAATAGTCCATATTTCTGAGTAATTAATTTTATTAGAAAGAAATGGAGATGATGAGAAATATTTTGAAGGTAGAGCTGTTTCCCTTCGAAACAGCATACCTGTATCCCTTGGATAAATGCCTAGTAGTGCAGTTGCTGGGGTGTAGGGTAGTTCTATTTTTAGTTTTTTGAGGAACCTCCAGAAGGGACACATGCACCCCCATGTTTATAGCAGCACTATCAACAGTAGCCAAAGTATGGACAGGGCCCAAATGTCCATCGATGGGTGAATGGGTAAAGAAGATGTGGTACATATATACAATGGAGTATTGCACGGCAATCAAAAAGAATGAAATCTTGCCATTTGCAACTACATGGATGGAACTGGAGGGTATTATGCTAAGTGAAATTAGTCAGTCAGAGAAAGACAAAAATCGTATGACTTCACTCATAAACAGATGAACATAAAGGAAGGGAAACAAAAATAATATATAAACAGGAAGGGGGACAAAACAGAAGAGACTCCTAAATATGGAGAACTGAGGGTTACTGGAGGGGTTGTGGGGGGGGATGGGCTACATGGGTAAGGGGCACTAAGGAATCTACTCCTGAAATCATTGTTGCACTATATGCTAGCTAATTTGGATGTAAGTTTAAAAAAATAAAAAATAAAACAAGTGAATAAAAAAAAGAAATAACTAAAGGAAAAAAAAGACTGTGTACAAAGTTGGCTTGTGGCTTCTGCTTTCTAAACAGCTGCTCCCATCTCCAATCCATGGCATGTTCTCACCAGCAAAGTGGGGCTTGTTTTGATTAAAGGATCTTTCTTGCTTGAAGTGTTCTCAAAATGAAAAAAAAGTAAACATAAAAAAAAAGATTAGATTGCACTATAGTTCTTTTGGGGTGCCTGGGTGGCTCAGATGGTTAGGCGTCCAACTTTGGCTCAGGTCATGATCTCAAGTCTTGTGAGTTCAAGCCCTGCGTCTGGCTCTGTGCTGAGAGCACAGAGCACGGAGCCTGGAGTCTGCTTCAGATTCTGTCTCCCTCCCTCTTTGCCCCTCGCCAACTCATGCTCTCTCTCCCTCAAAACTAAATAAACATTAAAATTCGTTTTTCTTTCAATTTAGATTGTACTATACTTCTTTCAATGACACATTTTTGGAAGCCCGGATTTTAGAGGTCCTTATGGAAAAGGCCGGTACAATGCAAAAATCAATATAGAACAGGAAATGAGACTGGTGCTATCAAATCAGAGTCCAGTATTTTAGAAGGTCAATAGCATTTAATAATGCAATAGTCAATATACTGAGTAAAAGAAAATACTTGCTACAGTTACTGATTCTAGGTAGTAACAAACCTTTTTCAGAACTAAATAACTGTAGTTCTCTTTTAATTCGAGGAGATCACTTTTTTCAAGTGATCATTAAGTCGTCAAGACATAAATACGTCTAACTTTAATATCACACACCATATAATAGGCGGAACTGTTAGGTATTCCTTTGATCTACGTGGGCTGAAACAAAAGAATGGTCGCTAAGGGCATTCTGAACTGTGAACATCTGAGAATCTCTGATTGAGCTGACAAGTCAAAAAGGATACCGGAAATTAAGTAAAGTTTCTAAAGCTGCACATCTTGCGAAAGACTGATTGAAGGTTGAAACTCAAGCTCTTTGACTCTTGAGCCTGTGTTCTTGGTTATTATACTGTAAAATATGTAAAACTGTATAAATATGTAAATGATGCACACCAAATCTTATGAATTTGTAATTGGAAACTCTAGAATATCCTGAAAAATAATGATAATTAAAGTTTAATACTATGGATATATTTATAAATTCATGGTCTGCAAACATTCTATAACTGTGACAACATAAAAGACAGTAACATCTTTGTATGTATTTGTTACAAATCTTACCTGGTGACAAGATGACACTTAGAGCAAATTTCACTTTTTGGCCTTTTGTTTTCCCACTGAGATAATTATTCCAAGTTATATATCTCCATTTCAGAGGGGGAAGTTTTCATCCATTTGAAATATCTTGAACAAACTATTGATAAATTATACTTCATCAAAATTACAAACTTTTGGGGCACCTGGGTGGCTCAGCCAGCTAAGCATCTGACTCTCAGTTTTGGCTCAGGTCACGATCTCACGGTTTTTCAGGCTCTGCACTGACAGTGCGGAGCCTGCTTGAGTATTCTCTCTCTCCCACTCTCTATGCCACTCCCCTGTTCACACTGTCTCTGTCTCTCTCAAAATAAATAAATTAACTTAAAAATTTTTTAAATAAAAAAATTGGAAACTTTTGCTTCAAAGGATCTTATTATTAAATAAGTGAAAAATCAAGCCACTATATACATATGTATGTATATGTATTCAACATATATAAACTTTATATATTCAACATATGTAAAAATACATCTAAAATCAAGCCACCATATATATACTCAATATAATACATAATATATACAATGTGTATGTATATAAAATTTATATATTCAATAATGAAGAAAACAACAATAATTGGTCACAAAATTTGAACATTTTACTAAAGAAGATATATTGATTGCAAATGAACATGAAGAGGTTGTCAACGTCATTAGTTACTATGCAAAATACAATTAAAATCACAATGTGATATCTCCAAACACTATCAGAATGGCTAAAATCAACAAAATAGAATATCAAATGTTGATCAAACTGAGCTCTAATTGGTACTCTCGTAAGTTGCCTGTGGGAGCTTGAAATAGAATCTCTACTTTGAAAAATTATTTGTCAGTTTCTTATAAAATGAACATATATTTACCCTATTGCCCTCTAATCTTCTATCTAATTAGTTACCCGAGACCTGAAGATTTATATCCACACAAAAGCCTATATTTGAATGTACAGTAGCTTTTTCCATAATCACCATAGTCTGCAAAAGAGTTAAATGTTCCTCAAATGACTAATGGATAAATAAAATTTCGTGTATCCATACGATAGAATTGACTTGACAAAACAGAGACCAAATTACTAATAAATATGCAGACATGGACGAGTCTCAAAAATAATAAAATAATCCTAGCAAAACAGGGCTCTTTTATGATTCCATTCATATGTCATTCTGGAAAACGCAAAACTATCAAGAAACACTTTGGATCAGTGGCTCACAGGGTTTGGTTTGGAAGAAAATATTGGCTAAAAAAGAGGCACAAGGGAACATATGTGATGATGCGGTGGTTGTTATATAAATGTATACATTTGTCAAACTTATTGCAATTTCAATTTCAATTAAATTTAAATGCTATTGTACGTGAAAAATATTTCACTGCTCTGATTTTTCTTAAAATCTAATTTCACTCTAAAAACTTATATCATATCCAAAACACAATTAAATATATGGTCATTTTTTCACAGCTTTTCAAATGATGACTCCAACATACTCTCTTATAATTCATTGTTTAATGATTGCTTGTATCCTTTTAAGAAACTTAAGATATAAACAAGATAGCTGGCTTTTTATATTATCGTATTTGTAACATATAAATGTTTAATATATACATGCTTATATTAAGCAGAATGCAGTGCAACACCAAGTTAATTTTAAGCTAAAATCTGATAAATAATCTACACTTGATGCCCTTCCAAGCACATTTGGATGCAGCAATAGCTAGCCTAAGGCTCTTTCCACTCCCTATTCTCTTCTGGAACAACACATACTTGGCCAAAGATGAAACATGTCATCAAGTCTGCCAGCTGTTGAAGTTTTATTTTTTTCTTTCAGCTTAATACAGTTAATCAGCTGCCAAATTTAAAATATCACTTTCTCCACTTTTCTTACGCTCTAATCTGTCCCCACCTTCTTCTTGCAATTAGCGTTTTGCTGCACATAATTTTATGTGTAATTCCCGTGAAGCTTCTAGCACACATCTGGTACATAATATGGGCTCAAAACTTATAGCTATAATAATGACAACTTTTATTATTATTTTATCTTCCTAAGAGATTTTTATTCTATGTGATTAAAAGGGAGTTATTTTTAAAATTATAATTCTAATATAGTTAACATACAGTGTTATATTAGTTTTAGGTGCACAGTATGGTGATTCAATAATTTGATACCTTACTGAGTGTTCATCATGATATGTGCACTTTTTTTTTTTTATGATAAGCGTACTCTTAATCCCCATCACCTATTTGACCCCTCCCTCCGCCCATCTCCCCTTTGTCATCCTCAGTTTGTTCTCTGTAGTTCTCTATAGTTAAGAGTCCATTTTTTGGTTTGTGTTTGTTTTTTTTTTTTTCCTCTGCTGTTTTGTTCTTAAAAGGCAGTTATTTTACCTTCTCTGTAGAAATTTATTTTGCAATCTGTTAAGTTTCATGGGCAACAACTTCTCATTGTATATTTTATTTCTAGGCAGGGTCTAAAGTGTGTTCCACTAGTTCCTGTTTTGAGGGCTTTTTAGAAATTAGATCTATAATACCAGCCTTCAAAAGTAAATGTAATAAAAGCTCATTCTAGGACGGACATTGTGCTAAGTGTTTGAAATTCAATAACGCACATAAACATTGAACTTATGGAGACACTATGTATGTAGCAAATGGTATAAAATTGCTGATTTTATTTGGAAAAAATGTTTTTATTTAAGTAAAATAAAATATTGGATAACATAAACAATTTTCAATAGGGAAAATAGTCTTTTTGCTAAAAGTTCAAGAACTTAAGTGAAAGTAATATTGAAAAAAGTTACACTTAAATTTTAGGTTTAATTTTTGCCATCTGAAATGGAGTCATGTTAGTTTTATAATGCTTCAGGAAAATTTTATGCAATATATATAATCTTTAGAAAATGACAATTTTTGTTTTCTAATTCTTGGATATTTTGAAAAATTTGTATGTTTTATTCTTTATCCAGGAGTTCTATGTAGTAATATGCTTCATTTTCTTTCAGTTCAATTTTAAAACCAATGAGTGCATTTCTTTTTATCATTAATTCTCAACTTCTCTTTTTGGTGGTATATTTATTTGTTTGTATTGTTTGTAACTACCAAGATTATCTGTAGGTTTTGTTGAATCAGTCTTCCATTTGGACGTCAGGGGCAAGCTGGTGATCCACAGGGCCCATTAGTGAAGTGCCCATGGACAAACTGGATGTAAGGGAAACAATTTATTAACTGAGCAGAAATGTACAAACATTATCAAGAGACCCGGAGTTCCTAATACTATGACAAATTATCTCCCAAACATCAGAAATCCGAAGTGGGAGAGTTTGGTCCTTTCACATGCAAGAAGGTCTTGAAAGAAAAGGCATTTCCAGCTTAAATGAACACTTCTGAAAGGAACTGCTTGTATTTCATTGCCCGGAGAGTCCTGTGTTTGACAAAGTGCTAGGATATAGGGTAGTACAAGAGATTCTTGCCAGTACTACATTGTGGTGGTACTAACCATGTTGAAATCACTAACCATGTTGAAATCACTGCTTCTAATACCATCGCTGGGACTGTTAGCACTTATACTCTTCAGTTTCCTGGTTACAAGGGGAACAAGTCATGAGGAAGCAGTAGAAATTTCTTGTTCACTTATGGAGTCCAGCAACCAAAAAGAAGAGTCAGGAGAATGGTGATTTCCAAAATAAATAAATAAATAAATAAATAAATAAATAAATAAATGATGGAGGAGAGGGATGATCTAAAATCAAACAGGCAATTAAACAGGTACCTAAATTTCAGTATTAAACATAAAACAACCTTTGGGAAATGTGAAAATTATTTTGAAAATACGCATAAACCACAAAAATACAACAGAGTACTGTTCTTACATTAATAAAATTATATGAGACATACAAGTAAAATGCAATAAATAAAAATAAGGGTACTAGAAAAAATAATATCATAAAAGGTTTATTTTTTATTTTAAATGGTAAAAAAAAGGTCGATCAACACCTTGTGGTTTTTGACTTTTTTCCCACTAGTTTTTTGCCTTTAAAGTATTTTTTTTCCAGTTTTATTGATAAATGGCTTACATACATCAATATATAAATTTAAGGCATACAGGGGTGCCTGGGTGGCTCAGTCAGTTAAGTGCCCAACTCTTGATTTCAGCTCAGGTCATGATCTCACAAAATGAGCCCTGCTATTCAATAGGGAAAAAAATAGTCTTTTTGGTAAACGACTATTTTGCCAAATAGTCTTTACCAAATAGCTGACAGTGCAGAGCCTGCTTGGGATTTCCTCTCTCCCTGTCTCTCTGCTCCTCCCTTACTCATGTACTCTCTGTCTCTCTCAAAATAAATAAATAAACTTAAAAATAAGTAGATTAATTAATTAATTAAAAAGCATACAGCATGATGGTTGATGTGCTTGATTAAACCAAAATAGAAAGAATAAAACACACACGTTTGACAATGAGAGAAGAGAATTAACTATAGTTGTAAAAAAAATTGAAGAGATCAGCTAAAGATACTGATTGACTTTTTATTGATGTATAAAGAAACGATTAATTCCAGTGTATAAAATTACCAAAATTGTTTTGATTTTAAAGTGAAACACAAGGTTCAAGTATTTTCTTAGGTATTTTCCATTTAACTTTTAAAGAACAAGTAATTCTTTTTTTAATTAAAAAAATTTTTTTTTAATGTTTACTTATTTTTGAGAGAGAGAGAGAGAGAGAGAGAGACAGAGCATGAGCAGGGGAGGGGTAGAGAGAGAGGGAGACACAAAATCTGAAGCAGGTTCCAGGCTCTGAGCTGTCAGCACAGAGCCTGACACGGGGTCAAACTCTCGGACTGGAAGATCATGACCTGAGCCAAAGTTGGGGGCTTAACCAACTGAGCCACCCAGGTGCCTCAAGAACAAGTAATTCTAATGGTATTTAAAGAATTCCTTGCCTTGAAATGATAATAATAATAGTAATAGCAACAGCAACGATATGTTTGAAAATTTCATAGTTCTCTTATAAAGTCAGCATTAATCATAAGAGCAAACCACTGGCAAAAGGAGAGACAAATATTTGAGTGGAATAAAATAAAAGATCTACAAATTTCTCATAGTTATTTATGGGATTTGAAGAGATGAATAAATTGTTATTTCACAAGCCAAATGAAAATACAATTGGACACTTACAGCCCATCACAAACCATAAAAAAATAAAATTTTAGTGAATTTCAAGTTTTGGTTTTATTAAATTATAATCTTATTTGCTCAGATCTGGTGAGATATATTTCCCAGGCAGGAAACAGCAACTACAAAGAAAAAGAATCATAGACTACTGAGAATTAAAACTTACAGATTTAAAGGCACAGTCAACAGAAACAAAGGATATTAAGAAAATGCTTTCAATTCATACGAAAGATAAATGATTTTACATGTTTCCTTAGTAAGAATGTATTTTTTTAAGTATCCAACTTATTTATTTTGCATTTTGACAAAGAAGTAAAATGTGTTTGGTATTACTGTGAGCATTTATGTTACCAAAAGTTAAATGTATCATTGCCAGTTATACTCCAAATACAGGTCAGAGATATAAGCAATGTATTACAAAGTAGAAAAGAAACAAGTAAATTGAGATATAAGGAAGAAAAAGATATAAGGAAATAATCATTGTTGAAAATATTTTTATTGAATGCTTTTGATATGTGAACTACTGTTACAGACATTATTTTATAACAATTAATGAAAGAGAAAAAAATAAAATTCCTGTCTTCATGAGTTTATTATACTTTACTGAGTAGAGATATTCACCTGAAAATTGACTGCTCGGTAATCTCATGCCATTTTATGACATCATTGTACCTATGAAATGATGAAATATAATCATATTTCACATATTTTTAAATAACATACTGTGCTTCATATAATGATATTTAATTTTACTTGGTTTATTTTTTCTTTGAAATTGTAATAATAATGTTCAAGGCCCCAAGGCTCTTACATATCTGTCCTTATTATGAAAAAATAATTTTCACCTTTTGCCCATGTAGATTTCAACGGACATGTCTCCCTTCCCAGCAGAAATAGGTAATCCACAAACACAGCAAAACATATCAAAATATTATTTGTAGCACTTTCCTGAATCAAAATCAATGTGCAAAAACTTATTTTCGATAAAAATGAAAACCTACTTTATATTTTAATTACTTTTTTAAGTACTCTATGACTAATACGGGGCTCGAACTCACAACCTCCAAGATCAAAGAGACGTATATGCACCACTGAATGAGCCAGTCAGGCACCCCACTGTATATTTTAAAGATACAGTGAAGGATGCTGAAAAACAGTTGAATATGCTTTTTGTTCCAATGTGTTACAACCACTAATTTCCAGCGGGTGAAAGTAACCTTTTATACGAAAAAAAAAAAGCATGTTCCTTAGAAAAACACATCATCTAATCCTTTGCCCTAAGATCTACTTTGAAATTGAATAGTATACATTTTTTTAATTAAATACCTACCATAAGTGGTTATTTTAAAAACTAATTTATAATGGAAGCTTATGTATTTTAAACACCAGCTTCTCAGAATCAGCCAGTTTTAAAACCATGGGACGCCCCAGGCACTTTTACACTGTGACCTTTATTTTTCATTAAATGTACTATATAAAATTGAATTTTGATGAAGTCTACTCCCTGACTTAGTCTAACCCTTAGTGACTTATAAAATCAAGCAATTAACACATTTAAAAAAATCATTTTACTTCAGATTATCATGGATCATTTTCCTCACACCTTTGTGCCTGATTTGACCCATGGTCCCTGACCCTATGAATGATTGCTTCATGGGATACTTAAAGCTCATGATGCCACATGAACCCACACGGACATGGCATTTATCTTCCTTTTAACAAGCCGTGTCAAAATAAGGAGACCTAATTTCACACGTTAGAGGAAAAGAGACAGAAGCACTAATCAGAGATGAGGGAAAGCACATGTGAAATGATTGTGGATGGGCAGGGTGAATTTTCTTCCAATTACCAGTCTATATGCTATAAAGAAAAGATGATTAAAAGCAAACAAACAGAAGAATGAATAGCCTTTCCTTCATTCTTCTCTGGAAGAAAAAAGACAGTAATTATTAAAATGGAGTGTTTACCAATTTGCCACATAAAAATATGGCAGGAAATGATTTAATGTTCATAGAGGGTGGCAAGTTCATTCTCAAATAAGAAAGGGATACAGATGTTAAAATAGCAAGCATGACAGTGGCACAAAGAAACTGTAGCCCTGTGCAGTTCTCTCATTTCATTATAATTTAATTAGAGCAATTTGTTAAGTTCTATGTACCACCGTCAGAGAGAAAATAGATTAAAATGTTTAAGTTGTTAGGAAATAAGAACATGAGAAAATCTGAAAGGAAATAAGCCAGGCTTATGTAGAAAATTAAAAGAACAACTAAAGTTACGTTTTTAAACAAGCATAGGACATGTTTCTTATTCTAAATGCTCACCTATGCACACTCACACACACACACAAAGACTCTCACACACACAAAGACTCACCAGGGATCACCCATCTATAGTATGTATCTGACTGAGCCACCCATGTGTCCCAACACTTGGTGTGATATTAATATAGCCACATGTCCTTTTCTCGATTTTAACTCTTAATCTGCTTATTATGTTTGAAATGAATTTCTTATAGACAATGTGTAGTTGGTAATCTTGGTTTATTTGTTTTTAGTTCATTCTGAAAATCTCCATCTTAAATGGTATGTTTAAGCTATTTACACAATTTATATATCATGTGTTTACTGATATGTTTGAGCTTAATTTACTGTTTTACTATTTGTATTCCTGTGTCTTCTTTGTTTTTTGTTCTGCTTTCCCTTTCCTACCTTCTTTCAGGTTATTTGAAAAATACTGGTATTGAATTTTCCTTGTGTTTTTGAATATATCTACTTGTAGAAGATTTTTTTAATAGTATTCTAGAGATTACAAAATACATAGTTAACCCCTCACAGTCTAGCTAAAATTAATATCTTACTTAAATATCTAATTTAAATAAATTAAATGGAATGTAAACAAATTACCACAATATAAGCCCTGTTATTCTTTATTCTTACTCCTTTATATTGTAGTTGTCAAACACTATAACTATATATATTATATATAACATACATATACATATATAACATATATACATATACACATATATAACATGTATATTACATATATATAAATAGTTGTATGTATATATATGTATTTGACAACTACAATATGAAGGAGTAAGCATATATCTAGTTATATATATATATAACTTTCATATAGTTATATCTATATAAAACATATATATAACTATAACATATAGTTATATATAACAATATTATTGTTTTGCTCTAAATTGTCAAACATAAATATTGGGAAATCGATGGAAAAATAGAGTTTACTATTTAACCAGATATTTAAGGTTTCTTCTTTCATTGCTGATATTCCCAGTCTCCATCTTCTATTATTTTATTTATTTAGAAATTTTTCAAAGTCCGTTTGTAGAAGCATTTTTATTTTTATTTCCTCCATCTGAGAATGTTGCTAGATGTGGAATTTTGGATACTTAATTTTTTGTCAGCACCTTATAAATATTTTTCAATTTCATTTTGTGTTAGGTAAAGTTCCATTTTATTCTTACTATTGTTTTGAAGATGTTGCCTTTGTTGTTGTTTTCAGAAGTCTGATTATGATGTTTCTGTGTGTAGATTTGTTTGGTGTATCTGGTTGGAGTTTACTAAGCTGCTTGAATCTATAAATGTATATCTTTTGCTTACTTTGGAAAGATTTTAGCTATTATTTCTTTAAACATTTTTTTTTTTTCTTGCACCACATTTCTCTTTTTCTCTGGAACTCTAACATATGTTAGAATTATTATTTATTACCATCATCATCATCATCATCGTGATCCTATTAGTTAGGGTTCTACAGAAAAACAGAAATAGGATATATCCAGAGAGAAAGAGAGATTTATTTTAAGGAATTGGCTCACATGATTTAGGGGACTAGCAAATCTGATATCTGAAGAGCAGCTTGGCATGCTGGAAATTCAGGTAAGTTATGTTGCAGTCTTGAGTCCAAAATCTGCAGGCTGGAAACTCAGGGAAGTGTGTAATAGTCTTGAAACAAAATTGCTTCTTTTTCCACAAGTCCTCAGTCTCTATTCCTGAGCCCTTTAACTTATTAAATGAAGCCCACACACGTTATGGGGGAAGTCATTTGATTTAAATATCAATCACATCTAAAGAACTCAACACCTACACTGATATGTGTGTGTGTGTGTGTGTGTGTGTGTGTGTGTGTAAAGCGTATATATATGTTATTATAAGTATAGACTACGTATTAGCCTATAATGAATATTATAGGAAATAGTAAAAACTTTAAGGATGATGTCACATTAATACTTTGCCTATTGCTTTGTAAATGGAGAACCCAAGAAGATAATATTCATTTGTTATAGGTAGCAATTATTAGTTATATGCATCCATATGGGACTGGGGAAAGGAAGGAAGGCCAACTTGGGTTCACTGCATACTGTAGATGGGTGATTCTTGGTGAGTCATTGTGTGTGTGTGAGTCTACACGTGCATAGGTGAGCAGTTAGAATAAGAAACACGTGCTAAGATTGTTTTAAAATGTAAGTTCATTTTTTCTTATATTTTCTACATAGGCCTGGGTTATTTCCTCTCAGACTTTCTCATGTTCTTATTTTCTGACTCTTGATCTCAGCTCAGGTCTTGATCTCAGAGTCATGAATTCAAGCCCCACTTTGAGCTTCATGTTGGGTGTGAAGTTTACTAAAAAAATATCACACCAAGTATGCATCAAAAAAAAAAAAAAAAGAAAAAAGAAAAGAAAATTACTGTGGGAAGAGAGTGATAATGCATTATTATAAAATAATCAGTTCTCTAAAATAATGCTCAAACCCTAAATGCACAGGCACCTAACAACAGAGCTTCAAAATACATAAGGAATGATTGAAAAAGCTAAAAGGATAAATAGAAGAATCTAAATTATCTAGTGACACTTCAACACACTTCTCTGTAATCTTTTATAACTGGCAGAAAGAAAATCAGCAAGGTTATAGAGAACCAAGAAGCACTATAAAAAAACTGGATCTAATTTGCACCTATTGAACACCCAACTCAGAAACGGCAGAATACAAGTTCATTTCAAGTGCACATGGAACATTCAGCTAGCTTACCGTATCCTGAATCAAAAAATAAAATTTACCAAACTTGCTTGAACAATTGGGAACACTTGAGCTTTGACTCAAATTCTGTTATACAAAATTTAATTCAAGATGGATCATTGATCTAAATGTAAAACATAAAACTATACAACTTTTAGGGGAAAACTTAGGAGAAAATATAGTCTGTGTTTGGCACACAATTTTAGCCATGACACCAAAACCATGACCATTAAAGAAAAAACAACACATTAGGCTTACTGAAGTGAAAAACTTGTGCACCATGAAAAGAGACTGGGAAGAGAAGGAAAAGACAAACTACATCCAGGAAGAATATTTGCAATCTTAAATCTAACAAAAGGACTTTAGCAGGAGTCTGGGCTTTCAAAACCCAGAATTATAAACAACAAACAATGAAATAAAAAGTGACTAAAATAATAAACATTTAAGCAAAGGAAATAGGATATACAAATGGCAAATAGGTACATTAAAATATAGCTATTAGGGAAATGCAATTTAAAACCCATAATGAAATAGTACCACATATCCATTAGAATGCAAGACAACAACCATAACAAAAATACAATACCAAGTGCTGATGATTATATAGAAAAACTGGAACTTTAATACCTGCCAAGTGCGAATGCAAAATGGCCCAGTACAGCTGGAGAATAGTTTGGCAGTTGCTAATAAAGCTACATGCATTGACTATAGGATCCAGCAACTCCTTTCAGGAATTTACTGTAGAGAGTTGAAAATTATGTTCATACAAAAACCTGTACATAAATGTTTGTAGCAGCTGTATTCATAATATCCCCAAACTGGAAACAACCCCAATGTTCCACATAGGTAAATGGATGAACCAATTGGGGCACAGACGCACAATGGAATATTTATTCCACAATATGAAGGCTGCAACTTGGGTGAATATCAAAGGAGTTACATTGAGTAAAAAAATCATCATCAAAAGGTTCTATACTGCATATTTATTTCTATGTTATATTCTTAGTAGGCAAATGCTATGGTTTTGGAAAATAAAGCTGCAGTTAACAGGGGTTGATGACTGGGGTAGACTGTAGCTGCAAAGAGAGAGGTGGAGGGTGCTTTTTGGACCGATGGAATTGTGGTAGTTACATGAGTAATTTGTATTACACACGTTCCTGTGTTAAAATTAATGTAACTGCATACAAAACATTCAACTTTATTTTAGATTAATTAAAAATCAGAAAAAAATGAAAAATTGTGTATAATTAATGCATTTTAATGAAGCATTTGTGTGCCAATACGTTTTGTGTGTGTGTGTGTCCAACTCTTTTCATTAGAGATAATGAAGTTGGAGTTCATTCTATTTTTTTTGCTACTGGTGAAAATATGCTCATAAGGATTCATATACTGCTTCTAACTTCTTTTCTCTAAAGTAGAATGGTGTATTCCAGACACTTCTGAGCAAATCTGAGGGTAAAAATCCACCAGAAAAAAAAATGTAGAACAAATAATTACATGAATGCAAGGGAAAATTACTACATCATTTCATGTTCCCACACAATTACTTGACTCTCTATTAGGCAAATTTGGCCTTGCAACTCAAAAAAAAAAAAAAAGGTGATATACTTATATTTCTAAAGAATTTGTGGGAATTTAAATGCCTATAAGTTTCTGGGATGAATTTTGCATCATATAAGAATTATTTTGTTAATGAGACTCAAGGGAGTTAGGAAATTTGTAGGGTTTTATTAAGTTTCCAGATGCTTTACCCATTTTATGTCATTTAAGTCATATAATTTTATGAATTACTTTCTATTAACTTGAATATGCATGCACATGTGGAAATTAAAGATCAAATGGTTTTATATGTTCCCCAATGTCAGATAGCTGATGGGAAAACCAAGTGGAATAGGAACTAAGTACTATTTATTATATTACTAAGTATTACTTAAGTTTCAATTGTACCTAAACTTGTGAAATACAGAATAAAGACAAGACTGATGAGCTCCTAGGTAGGATACCCCTCCTAAGAGAGGGATAGTTCTAGTCCATGACTCAGGAGTACACTTTTCTAACTTGGGATCTTGGTGTGGCCAATTTCTAGGTCATCCTACAATCCTTTCTTCCTCCTTACAGTCTTTGTTGGATATACGACCATGTAATCAGAAACTGTGTTTCCCGATCAGAAGTATCTGGGGGAGTTTTGTCATGCCAATATGATCTGACTGAAAGAGAAATTTTCTACCATATTATTTGCATAAAATGAACTCGTTTGCCCTCCTTTTCTTTTTTTTTTTTTTGTCTGTCCTATGTGTAGAATACGTATATAACCTACCCCTATGACATACATACATATATACATGTATACATAAATGTATGTATACATGTATACATAAATATACATATATTTATGTATATAAAACCTAGCTTCAACTATGCAGACTAGGAAAATGTCCTGAGGTGTGGTGAAGGAAACTTGATCTCTGAATAACAAACTGGAACTGAGTCTCACTGTGCTGCTGGGTTTTACTCCAGCCTGTCACGAGAGTAAAATGAGTGAAGAGTAAAATGAGTAAGAACAATGAAAAAGAAAACCTTTCTTTTAATTTATGTGGCTATATTATTTGAACTTTGATACAATAGTTTTCCCTATACTCTGGTGGATGTATTTGGTAAACCTGTTATTTGTACGTATGGAAATATCATGAGAACTTCACGGGACAGATGAAATGAATCAATATTATAAGGTTTAGTGAAAGAAGTAGCCATGTCTTCTCGCAGGTGATTGAACAATGCTGTTGAGTGTATTGTGATTGATTTGATTGGGAGAACAGTTTTCAAAACAAAAAAACCCACATTTGATATAAAGAAAAGGTCATATATTCATATTTATATTCTGATTATGTATATTCTTATAATAGTATTTCAGCCATTAATAGACCCTTAACATTTTGCATGGTCATTACGACCCGACATCTGTCTAGACTATAAAGCAATTCACCACATACAGTTTATTATTATTCATTTAATTTCAGTTCATCAAGTTGCAGTTAATAATTTAGAATGCTAAAGTAATAACTTGGACCTTATTGCCATTGAATGAAGAAAGATGGAATAGTGTGCCACAGAAATGGCTTTTATTAAAAGTAAGAACAAGAAAAAAAGCAAAAAAAAAAAAAAAAAAACACCCAAAATGTTAAAAAGCAAATTAGAAATCCTTACCTATAGTAACAAGTACCTATTCCTTGGACTGTACCCAGAAGTAAATTATATGAATAAGATAATAAATCTTTTAGATCCACAGAGTAAAATAAAGGTTAAGGGCTGAGAAGAAAATTGCAATGTATTTTATTGGAACACGTTTACATCTCAGGAGCAAGTGAGTTGTGTTCCAGAAGTATGTTCCAGAATTAATTGTTTAAGGCTTAAAACACATACCTCTTTCACAAACAATTCTGCCCATAGGGTCAGTTACACAAGTGTCATAACCATCCTACGTGATTGATTAAGCTATGTCTCTACTCCTTTATCTCATCAACTGGCCTAGAATATACTTAACCATCAAAAGTATGGCAACATCATAGACTTTTTCCTTCCCTCCAAATCATTTCACCATGGAAAAAAGTATAAAACCTCTAAATGCATCTAAATAATTCTAAATGCTTCCGACACACTTATTTGGTTATTTTTACAATACCCGTACTTGCCCCTTAGGAAAATCTACTTCCTCTGACTATTGTCTATCATTGCAACCACTGTTCTTAATTCATTTTGCTCTGTTGGCCTTCTTAACCCATTATTCTCCTTATCCTACTTTTATTCTAGGAAAACTAATTACTGCTGAAAAAAAAACCTACATTATGGTCACTATATATTCACTACATCTAGTCTTTACTGCTGCTAAGCTACATCATATTTGCCAAGTTGATTTTTTTCTCTTATTCTCTGCAGGGAAATATTGTTTACAAAAAAGTATTTAACTCCTCCTTTTTACATCTAAATTTGTTTCTTACACTTCGTATTGAAACTGCTTCAAATTTCAGCCACCATAACTGTAAACGCATGTGTGCAGTATCAGTCAAGTTTGAGCCAAGAAAGCAAAAATTGTGCCAGGTCTTTCAACTGGAGGAAATGATATATAGGTAATTATGTACTGACAAACCATTGGAGGAACTAATGGACTAAAGGACAGTAAAATGCCTCTGGTTTCAGAAACTGAAGAAGCTACATCAGTGATTGCTGCCACAGGTAACACTAAAGCAGATTATTTTCAAGAATATTCTCAGAATTAGGACAAAAATTTATTTCTTCCTTTCTCCTCATGATATTCCAAGGCTGCTAAAAGACAATTCCAGCTTCCAATTTCTATGTAATATGCAAATGCCTCTTGATGGCAGAATCTAAGCTGGCATTATACTAGTAAGAATTCCGAGAACAATTGTTCTCCGGTTTCCAGTCTGTATGATATCAGGGAGAGTTGCAAAAGTTGCTAGGAGAGAAGCTTAATTGACAACTGAAAATATGGCTCACATCCCTTTGCTTTTTGCCAACAACTGCAATGGACGAGATGTCTTCCTCAGGGCTAGAGATAAGCCTTCAATATGTTCACCGTATTCCTTTAATTTCTGTGCTCCCAAAACACATTTCCATCCATTATTCCTTCTGTCACCAATGTCTGCAAGATATCTCTCTCTGTTGGATCCTATCAGCTCTTACACAAATTTATTTTTTTTTCCATTTCAGAAAAAAAAAATAATAAGTAAAATTTCATAGAGCACAATCTCTCATTCTAACACATTAGTTTTCTCTTCTGTAAAATCAAATTATTTTTAAAAGTTCTTTTCTTATTGTGTTTCTAAAAGTAATGTCTACACTTTAGACTTACAAATTGTTTTTTACCATTCCCATACCCTGGATGCTTTTGATATTTAATATGTTAGATGTTTCAAGCATATGTAATAATAATTAACTAATCAATTACCACAGTTTTAAATAATGTTGTTTAAAGCTGTTATTGCTGAAAAGCCCTCCACCAATTAAGTCAAGGTTACTCAAGTAAATTTTACTTAGTCCATAGAATTTTGAAGAAAATTATCTCAATTACAATAAAAAATAGATAAAGTAGCTCCATGTTTTGCTATACAAGGAAGTGTAATCTACTATCTTTTAAATCTGAACAATTGTGGATGATAATGCCTGAGGAAGTAAGTCTGTCAGATGTTCTGGAAATACAGAAATCTATTTTAAATTCCAGCCATATTACAGAAGTGGATTATGTGTTAAAGGTTTCTTTTTCTTGTTCAGTGTACTTCCTAGTGCCAAAGTTTTTCAATAGCAACATGGCATCTAAAATTAAGTATGTAGCATATTTGTAAATAATCAAATTTTCATCCTTCAGATTAAGGTTTTCTAGGGTAACAGAGCTGAGTATATTCCCAAATTTAAGGTTATAAAAGGAAAATAGGGGTCAGTTTCTTAGTAGTCTCCATGAATCATACAGAAAAGTCCTTAGACCAGCTCTAAGGTTTATTCTATACTCTTTAAATAGCTAATAATACAAAGTACAATATAATTTTATAGAAATGAAACTGTTTTGGAACTCTTCACTTACATATTAATAATGTTGTTGTCAATGTCTTACTGTATTAGGACAAATTGAATACAAAATTAAAAGAGAATACATGATAAGAGTTGCCATCACTGGCTATTGGTAGTAAGTTACATGAAAATTTGTGATAACAATAAGAAATGTATTGATCTGAGAATTTCTCACTCAACAAACATTCATTTACTAGGCAACAGCTAAAGATCCGGGAAAATAAAAGTTTATTAAAGAACATTTCTCATCCTTTTAAGGGTGACATTTATAGTGTATTATTCAAGGTTCCCTGGGGTAGGGGGAGGGCAACGAAATGTACATAAGGAATTGACTCAGTGATTATGGCGGCTGAAATGTCCCCATATCTGCGGGTGAGTCAGCAAGCTGGAGACCCAAGGTACCTGATGGTGCAGTTCCAGTCTGACGGCCAGTAAGCTTGAGATCCAGAAGGAACTAATGTTGCAGTTTAAGTCCAAAGACAAGAGAAATTCTCCCTTATTTAAGAGAGGTCACTGTTTTTGTTCTATTAAGGCCTTAAACTGATTTGGGGAAGGCCACCCACATTAAAAGAGCAATCCACTTTACTCAGTTTATTGAGTCAAATGTTAATATCATTGAAATATCCTCACAGACATATCCAGAATGTTTGCTCAAATATCTGGGCATTTACCGAGTCAAGTCAAGTTGATAGATAAAATTAACCGTCACATACAATGAGAGTCTCAATTTCATAATTACAATTGCTCATTTAACTAAGTCAGTATTTTGACTATAATCCTACTAACTATAGCAGAAAATTGTATAACTTCACACATAGATCTTTCAAACATATAGAAATTACTATTTTAATTTCTATAGCGACTTAAGATTTATAGCGTATTTTTATATTTTTTTATCTCGTTGGATTCTGACAACTACATTCTTTGGTATATTCTATTAATTTTATTTTGCTAAGTGAATTTTATTAAATTCCATTATATCTAGACTGTTGGGCAGGATGACATTTCCCCTTAGGTAAATGTATATAGAAATTACTTTTGCTAGTTTATTTTCATATATTTCATAATAAAAATTTTATAAAGTAATTTTCTGGTATATATTATTAATACTATATAATATAAACAATATTAACAATAATATTAACAAATAATATTAATATATAAATAATATTTATATAATATATAATAATAAATAATAATAATTAATAATAAATTAATAATGTGTTTAACTAGAATCTAATGAATTTTTTAACTGTGTTTGGTCACAATCAATATATGTGATTGGTCATATGCTTGTCTATGATGTTTCAGTTTGAAGTACATCCAGATAAATGCACATATAATTTGGTAAGTAAGTAATTAAGGAAAGATTCATTCTAATTGTACATTCGCATAGAGTGTAGAATTTGATTAGATATCACGGTTACATTGGGTAGTAGTAATCACCAATAGAATTATAGAGTTAATTGTAGAATTAATAATGCCATTTTATTAAGATCTGAATTTATAATTTAAAATGGTGCATAGTTACTGAAAAGGTCAATGTCTGTATTTAAACACTACTTCCTTTTTGAATAGGATTACGTTAAAAAAAGGTATTCATTATTGATTAAGATATTCAGAAATATACTTTTAGTTAAAGTGTTTTAATTGATCACTCAAATGGCAATAATTTTAATAATCATTCATAAATTTGTTTTATATAATATGTTAATAGTTATACATAAGCTTTCAAAGTTTCATTCTGCATATAAGGAAATTGAAGACTGACATTTAACTGAGGCAACATAAACACTAGAGACCACGTAGGTATCTCTGCCTTTTTTATGCTTTTCCTCCCAATTTATCTCTTTTTCTAGTAAATCCTAGGTAACATCTTATATGTATACTTTAAGATTCAACTTTATATTGGAATTTTTGCTTTACCAAACCTAGCAGTGAAGGATCTGCTACAACATAACAGCCCAATACTTGCCTATGCAATTCAATCATTCCTACATTCAAATTCAAATTATACTTCAGCTTAAGTCTTCAACTTGCTATGTGAATATAATGAAACGTCAGACTATACTAATCATCATAACCAATTTATTGTAAATTTAGAGGATGCTTGGTAATCAACTATGACAAAATTGTGAGCATAATACTGGCCATAGGAACAGGTGAGGGACAATTAAAATTCTGGGATGGAAAAGACATGTAACATACATCACCTGATAGGATGTTTCTCCACTTTATTTCTTTTTAACAGTACAAACATGGCCAAAATTTATTTACTTGCCTAGCCTTTAATGCTGACATATTTGTAAATTTTAATGGACAGTATTTTTTCTTAGAAGAGAGTATACAAATATTCATATTAATGCCAAATATTATCCTTTCGAAGGCTTTTTTTGAGTTTTTAAAAGAGAGGACCGAAATTCTTTCTGATCCACATTAAATTGTTTGTTTTGTAATGACAAGCCCTATGACATTATGTCTTATAATATTATGTGTGCTAATCTCCTGAGACCTCTTGCTTAATAAATTGTCAACCAACTGGGGGATGATTTTGCTTCTTGACATTAAAAAATCCCACTTCAAAGTAAAGTGCTGTCATAATGGGAAGCTTAATTTAAATTAAATAAAATAAAAAAAGTCAGAGGTTTCTAAAAGCAAAACAGAATCCAAACAACTTTTGTTATGTGAGTACTCTGTAAAATCTAATTCTTTTAATTTTTTAAGGTTTGTATTTGAACAATGTTAAAATAAATATTCTTGATATAATTTTATACATAAGCGTTTTGTATTACTAGCTGTTATAGAAATGAAAGCTCTTGTGAGATAAGGCATTTTAAGGATTTAAATAATATATGAGCATAACTGAGGAATCTGAAAATGGCATTTCCAAGTAATGCTGTTATTCCTTAGCCATATTTGCTGAAATTACATGAAAAATAGTTTAAAAAGGGATGTAGAGTTTTTGACAGGATGCTTCTATGAACTTGAGGTGCTGAGTGAATCAAGTCAAAGCATGGGGTTCTGTATCCCGAAAGTCCTCCTCTATGTGTGTTAACTCACTGGTCAAGAAAATGTGAATATTTCTGTCTTGGAAACTTTCTTGTCAAAAATGTTCCTTGGTTTGCATGAGGACACATGGTCAAACTGTCACATATAAACTATTTATTTTAAACTATAAACATTACTGCTACAATTATCTTTCATTCATTCAGAAACAAACATTGAATTCCAGGAGATAGTGTTAATCTTGAACTATATAACTACAATGTTGTCAATATTATTGCAACCTGAAAGAAAAAAGTATAAATGATGGTTATCTAATTGTCATTAAGTAATTGTAAATGTATTTTATTTTTTTTAAATGTTTGTTTATTTTTGAGAGAGAGAGGGAGACAAAGCATGAGTCAGGGAGGGTCAGAGAAAGAGGAGACACAGAATCGGAAGCAGGCTCCAGGCTCTGAGCTGTCAGCACAGAGCCAGGTGCGGGGCTTGAACTCACAAGCCATGAGATCATGATCTGAATCAAAGCCAGATGCTCAACCAACTGAGCCACCCAGGAGCCCCTGTAAATGTATCTTAAAATTGATAGTTTTAAGTAGGAAAAGAAACAAAACTTAAAATCATTTATTCAGAAAGTAGTTTCAAACACCTTGTAATTAATTACCTCCTCTAGGTAATATTGCAGTTTATATTTGCTAAAAAAATGATCTACTTTATTTTCGGTGATATAATAAAATAAATTTAGTTTAAACACTAGATTCAAATTATTGCATATAAATATCAGTATCTCCAAGAAAAGCCATTTTTAACCATAGAAATGCAAAAGATAATGATAGTAAATGATATAAAAAAAAAACTATCCTTTTTATAAAAGAGAATCTTTGTCATGAATCAAGTAACGAGTACTAGATACAAGTATTTGACTTGCAAAGGAATAAAGGTGTTTTCAATGAAAGTTGCACTATAATAATCCCTCTACTCCTACATATGTATTCTGGGGGGGAGGGTGTATTTCCAGAAGCAATAATATTACGTTTAAGATTTAACTCAAAGAATAAAAAAATAAAATGTAGTATCATACATAGAATACATTATCAACAAGGGAAACAAATCTGTTGATAACATCATTCAGCTAACAATCAACGATAGACTTGTGTAGTCAATTTTAAAAAATTGGTAGAATCAAATTAAACAAATCTGTATTTCAGATACAGGCATGCCTCAGAGATATTATGGTTTCAGTTCTGGACCACGGATATAAAGTGAATATTGTGATAAAGCAAGTCAAATACATTTTTTGGTGTCCTAGTACATATAAAAGTTAGGTCTACGCTAGACGGTAGCCTATTAAATGTTTAATAGCATTATATACTTATAAAACAAGGTGCATAATTAAATATGCAAATGAATTTGTGTGAAAAGTGTGACACAGAGACATGAAGAGAGCAAACTAATGTACAAAAAGAGAGGTGTCCATTAATGAAAGAATACTTTATGGCTAAAAGATGCTAGCCATCATCTGGGTTTTCAGGGTGTTGCAATCCTTTTGCTGGTGGAGGGTCCTGCCTTAGTGTTGCTTCCGGCTTCTGTGTTAGATCTTGGTGTTTCACCTTGCACTTTCAGGTTATCAAGATGGCTTCGTTCCTTAGACCTCCTGAACCAAACTCTACCGGCTTCAAACTTTTCTTCTGCAGCTTCCTCTCCTCTCTCAGCCTTCACAGAATTAGAGAGAGTCAGGACTTTGGTCTGGATTGGGCTTTGGTGTAAAGGAATATGGTGGCCAGTTTGGTCTTCTATCCATACCATTAATACTTTCTCCATATCATTGGTGAGGTTGTTTTGCTTTGTTACCATTCCATGCTCACTGGAGTAGAACTGTTCATTTCCTTCAAGAACGTTTCCTTTGGATTCACAACTTGGCTAACTGTTTGGCACAAGATACCTAGCTGTTGGCCTATCTCTGCTTTTGACATGTTTTTCCTCACTAAGCTTAATCATTTCTGGCTTTTGATTTAGATCCATAAGATCCTTCCTTTCACTCGAACACATAGAGGCCATTTTAGGGCTATCAATTGGCCTAATTCAAATATTGTGTTTCAGGGAAGAGGGAGGTACAAGAAGAGGGAGAGAAATGGGGAATCGTCGGTCAGTGGAGCTGTCAGAACACGCACATTTATCGATTAACTTTGCTATCTTCTACGGGCACCGTTTAGGGCACCCCAAAATAATTACAATGGTAACATCAAAGACTACTGATCACACATCACCATTAGAAATATAATAATAATGAAAAAACTTTACCAAAATGAGACAAGACATGAAGTGACCAAATGCTGTTGGAAAAAAAAATGGTGCTGATAGACTTGCTCAACACAATGTTGCTGCAAATCTTCAATTTGTAAAAAATGCAGTATCTGTGAAGTGCATTAAAGTAAAGAGCGATAAAATGAGTTATATTTGTATAAAATAATTATACTTATGGCATTTTCAACATCCTGGGTAATACCAGATAGTTTTGAGCATGTTGACAATTTTTACTAATGTCTTGATATTAAACATATTTAATGAGAGAAAACAATGTGGGTTTTTTTAATGTATCTTAAGGCTTTTTTAAAAGAAAAATTTATCACAATTGATATATGCCAGTGATTCTCAAATGTGCCTTTTTGTTAAAAATACAAAGTATTGAGCCCACATGAAGCCTATTAATCAGAATCCTGAGATGGGGTCCAGCAATCTATCCTAACAAACCAAATAATACTGATGTACTTAAAGAAACAAATAGATACTTATAAAATCTTTAGCACAGTATCCTGAACATTTAAATGCTCAAATTTTCCTATTTCCATTAGTATTTTGCTAATTGTATTTAAAATATGTTAATATCGGGGCTCCTGGGTGGCTCAGTCGGTTAAGCGTCCGACTTCAGCTCAGGTCACGATCTCGCGGTCCGTGAGTTCGAGCCCTGCGTCGGGCTCTAGGCTGATGGCTCAGAGCCTGGAGCCTGCTTCCGATTCTGTGTCTCCCTCTCTCTCTGCCCCTCCCCCGTTCATGCTCTGTCTCTCTCTGTCCCAAAAATAAATAAACTTTAAAAAAAAAATTAAAAAAATAAATAAAATATGTTAATATCAATTTTGAACAATTCTATTGATTTAAATTATTTGTTCAATATTTATGTATTCTTGGGTGTGTCTTGAATTTCCATTTTGATGCGTTGATTGGAATATGCACAAGCATTACTATGAGGCTGATTTTAATATTAAATATTTGTATTATGTTATATTGCCTTAGGGAGCAAATCTTATTATCTTTTATCATTCATTACTAACTCAATGGTTTTTAGTCTTTGTTTTGCTTTTAAACTTTCCATATACTAGTCATTGTACTTGATTCTGAAAATACAACAATGACAAGTAAAAAGTGCCTGTATTCACAATGACTTTATTACAGTGAGAGAGACAGATTGTGTGGTTTCAATGATGAAAATGGAAATTTAAAGATTATCTCCTGCTCTTTAAGTGAGATGTATGTAGGAATTTTGTTACTCACCTGTCTGAGTCTTTTTTAGAATCCCTCAAATATTTGCTACTGTAGATGGTGACATATTTTAAAGAGAAAGAGGCAAGAGAAAAGGTGCTAATCTTCACAGTCTAGAAAAGAAAAGAAATATAAAACTCCTTCGAGTCTTGCTCCTCTCTGTTTCCTGGTTCTGCTTTCTCACTCTCCATGGTTGAGTCTGTGATTGACATTGTGATGGCTACTTTTCTGTATCAACTTGGCTTGTCCATTATCTCCAGACATTTGAAATAAACATTATTCTGGATGTTCTATGGGGGTGTTTAGGGATGAGATTTATAAATATCAGTTCACTTTGAGTAAAACATATTGTTCTCCACAACATGGTGGACCTTTCCAATTAGTTCAAGGCCTGAATAGATTAGCCGATAAGCAAGAGGAATTTTTGCCAAGGCTGGCTTTTGACTGGAACTGCAACTCTTTCCTGAGTATCCCAAATGTTGTCCTCCTCTCAGATTTTGGACTTGCCAACCTCACACAATCATATGAGCCAATGGCTTAAAATAAATCTCTCTATATATGTACACATATCCTATTTGTTCTATTTCTCTGGAATCCCCTGACTATGCTATGATTGTGAAGATATATATTTGTGCACCTTGAGAGCTTAAGTGAATGTTCTGATACCATTTGGAATATATGCAGGGACTGCTTGATGATGACCAAAGTTTACTTCCTCCAAGATTGTGAGTCCACCTGTCAATGCCTGTGGGTTTTGTGCTGTGTTTTTCTATGAATGTCAGTGTCCAACTTCAAAGTTGGAGTTAGGAGATATATATATATATATATATATATATATATATATACACATATATATATATATATACACACACACATATATATATATACACACACACACACATATATATATATATATATATATATATATATATATATATATAAACATCTGCATAGCATAAGACACATAATTTATTGAGTTTCATGTTACCTGTGCCCCCCAAATCAGTTTTATATTATCTACAAAACAATAATAGCTAAAATTAAATGCATTCATGTAAACATATTTATCTGCTTTATATACTGCTGTTGAACTAGAAGTAAAAATAGTGAACATAAACAATATGGTCCTTGTCTCATAAATCATAGTTTAGTGGAAGACATAGCAAAAAGTAAATAAGCATTAAATAATTATTATTTTTGATCTTTTCTATTTTCAATATCAACTGAAATTAAAGAATAAAAGAAAGGAAAGTAATCAGAGTACAGTTCTCTGAGAAGGTAATATTTAAGCTGAGCACTGAGAAATGCAAAGAAAACAATTTTACAAGACTGGGGCAATATTGACAGAAGCCAAGAGAATAACAGCACAGGCAAAGGCACTGAGACAAGATGGAACTCAGATATCAAAAAGAAAAAAAAAAAAAGTCATTGTTACTTTAAAGATTAGATCATTCTTTTGCTGCATTTATTTATTTTTGTGAGACAGTGAGTGGGAGCTACGGAAAGGCAGAGAGAGAGGGGGACAGAGGAGCTGAAGTGGAATCAGTGCTGACAGCAGCGAACCTGATGTGGGGCTTGAACTCACAAACTGTGAGATCATGGCCTGAGCCGAGGTTGGACACTTAACTGACTGTGCCACCTAGGCACTCCAAGATTACATCATTCTTTAAGTCACTTTTATTCCTCCATGGGCAAGACTCCCACCAAACTTGCAAGGTACTCAACCCTTTGTATGTATGCATGTATGCATGTATGTGTGTATGAAAGTAAACAAAGGCTTAGAATTATACGTTACTTTTTTAAGACCTCATAACTCATAAAAGTGAAGAGATGGATTTGAATGTACCGGTTAGGAGTCAAAACAATTTCTACTTCACCATTAACCTAACTCTTCTGTCTGGCATTGAGATTCATTTTTTCCTTAGCCTATATACTTCTATTCACTTCTCAGTGTACCTTATAGGGACAGAAACTTGCTTTTTTTTTTTTTTTTTTTTTTTTTTGAAACTTGCTTTTGATGAATTGAGTAGGATATTACTCTCTAAATTCAAGTTTTGTTTTCTCGTATCTAATATTTTACTCATTAATTTCTTTTACTTTTTTTTTTGCCTTTCTAAAAATGCATCCAGTCTCCACTTTCTAGTTTAATTCCTATCAAATTAGCTGTTAAGTCCAGCTAAAAAAGAATCATGTTCTTCTCTTAACTCTTATAGCTAGTATCTATAACATTTAGTTAGCATTTAACCAAGCATCATCTTTTATTCAATATTTGACTTGTTCTATTTCTTTTTATTTATATATTCACATATTTAAGCTTAATCCATTTGAAGCCACCCTAAATTTGAGATCAAGAATGCCTTATTATACTTGTAAGTACCATAGTATTTAGTTGGTCATTTTAAAATTTATTTTGGCCAGTGGGAAAAATATCTCTGGAAAAAAATTCATGAATACTTCCCAAATTACTAGCATAGCAAAAAGGTTTTATTTCTGTTCACTCAAAAAAACCAAATGTAAGTACTTGAAATCGATTAATGGCAGAGGTTATTGTCATTTGACATTGAATTGACACTGACAATGACATTGTCATTGAATTATGTCTCCAGAAAGATTTAAAAGGTCTAGTGTTTGGTGCCTACGAATGTGACCTTATTTGGAAATATAATATTTGCAGATGATCCAGTTAAGATAAGATTCTTGGGATGGACTCTAATCCAGTATAAATGCTGACCTCACAAAAAAAGAAGCACTGTCTACAAGGCAGAAGCTACTAGGAGCTAGGAGAGACACATAACACATACCTTCTCCCCTCATGGACCACAGAAGACAGCAATCTCAATGACACCTTGATCTCAGACTCTGGTTTTGTAAGCCATCCAGGTTCTTTGTTACAGCATCCTTTACAAACTAGCAGTTATTTAGTATAGTATTCAATAAATTGACTTAAATCCCTAGGTTTATAAAATGTTATTTTACAAATACAAAGTAAACAATGTATTAATGTATCATTGTTGCAAATTATAAAGAGGGGGAACTGGAACTAAAAACATTCTCATGGGTGTTTACAATTCAGGTATGGTTACAACGTGACAATATATGCTCTGGATGCTGTTTATTTATCTTCTCATTGCATGCCACAGTGCACACTGGGATGGTCCATAAAATCAAAGTCAAACTCATTCCAACGTCCGTTTTTTTTAAAAACAAAAACAAAACAGAAAAACCAAGGTTAATTTAAAGTTTAAGTGAATTATATTAAACCACACAGTAGTCATTGACCTAGTTAATTGTCTCTATTGTGTGTGGTTAACCCTCGGTTACAGCGAGAAAGCTAATAATCACAACAAAAGACACAATACAATAGCTTATTTTTTGTCTTTAATCCTCTGTTAGCATACTGATTAACTCATTCCTGACCTGGTGTTCTTCCAGAGGTGAGATAAATCTTATTTAGAAACTGCTATCACGATACTGGGTGCCACTTGTGTCTCCCTGCTTTTGCTGTATGCTGGCTTTTCTTTGATGCTAGGCATTTCAGAGCCTTTTATGCATTTAGGCATATTAGGTATAAAAGCTTTTAATCACACGAATTCCTCTAACTGTTCCTAATCTATATCTAAGTCTCTCATCTGTTCCTATTCTGATGTAGCTGCTGCTGGATGAAAAACAAAAAAAACAAAAACAAAAAAAAAACAACAAAAAAAAAAAAACAAAAAAGAAAAAAAGAATTAAGAAGGTTCTTACATTCTACTTGAACTGAACTGAAATCAGTTCAGTTAACTGAAATTTAACTGCCATGGTCATTGCCTTTTCCTTTCCAGGGTGATGCTCCTAAGACCGTAGTGGGTACTCACATGTCTGTGATTAGAAGTGTGTGTAGATCCTCCCTGCAAAGTTGTGGTCTTCAGGCAACGAGATCATGACCTGAGCCAAAGTCAGACGCCACCCAGAAGCCCCGAAACAACTAATTTTAAACTGTAGACTGGATTCTCATTCCAAACGTCTTCCTTTTATTTTCTTTTTAATCATTTCACTTAACTTCATAACAACTATTTTTAGCTTCAGTTTTGTTTATTTGGGCTCAGGTGCATGATGGTATTTCTTTCAAATTTGGATTGTTTGAAGAGACAACAAAAAATAGTTCATAGCAACCTGTGGAATGAGACTAACTTTACTGTACCTCCAGTGTGTTAATGGTTACAACAACCCAGAAGGAGGCTTAGGAAAGCCTTATTAGAAACAAATAGATTTAAATAGTAACTAAAATCACACAACTTGTAAATGCAGACGAGAAGTTCAGACAGATGGCGTATTCACCCCAAAAATTGTATTCTAAAACTCTGTGATATATTCTCTTTTAAAAGAACCTCTGTTTTGGGGCGCCTGGGTGGCTCAGTCGGTTAGGCGTCCGACTTCAGCTCAGGTCACGATCTCACAGTCTGTGAGTTCGAGCCCCACGTCAGGCTCTGGGCTGATGGCTAAGAGCCTGGAGCCTGCTTCCAGTTCTGTGTCTCCCTCTCTCTCTGCCCCTCCCCCTTTCATGCTCTGTCTCTCCGTGTCTCCAAAATAAATAAACGTTAAAAAAAAATTAAAAAAAAAAAAAGAAATAAAAGAACCTCTGTTTTAAAGAAAAACTTGATTAATCAGAACAGACATAATCTAAAATCATCATTACTCTGGATTTGCTTTAGCACAAGTCACAAGCACAAGTCACAAGCTCACAACAGGCCTATGACTGTAAAAGGGTTGATTTAAGAAATGTGTACAATTAACACTCCCTTTATCTTTGGAGTAATTCATTTTTATTCCTCATCTATCTTTTATGTCTATGAACTAGAGCTATGGCACCATGAATTAATGTAGCCCTTTTGAATGTATAAAGCACATTGATATATTTATTTAATTACTGTTGGTACAAACTTCAAGGTGAATAAAAAATGGGTCTCAGAACTATAACATAATTAATGGCAAGGTGAATCAAAATTAAAACTTGGTGACTTTATAACTACATGTTAGGGAAATTCTACAATTAAAGTTATTGCATTTCTAAATCTTGAGAAAGATATTAGATTAATATCTGGAATTACCAGAACAAATATATTATTTAGGAAAATAGAAAGACAAAAAAAAATTAGAGAAGTAAATCAACCAAATCTTCCTGTGAAGAAGAGAGATTAAGAGAGAAAGATAATGTGACAGTGAGTGAAAAAGACACTATAGAAATTGAGACAAATTTAGATAAATGCAGAGAGAGATGTGCAATGCTTTGTATTCTTTTAAACGCTACAATAATGGAGGAACTAAACAAAATAGCAATTCAAAGTTTAGGTAGGTCTTTTGTTTTTTTGTGATTGTGTTTATTTCAGTCAAGTTGGATAAAAACTCAAACTGAAGAAATTACTCCAATGGGAAAAAACACAAGTAGGAAGGAGTTGATGAGAAGTTTAAACTGCAGACAGTGAGGTTACAATGTGGAATATTTTTATCTTAAAAAGACAAAAAAAAAAAAAACATTATCTTGAGTCTGCGGGCTTGAGAGACCTCTGGTAACCCAAAACCCATAGATTTTCCATCAACTCTAGTCATATCTGTATGAGATATAGCATGACAATGTTTTTCTCTGTGATCTCACCTAATCTGGTCAGCATACAGCAGCAGAGAAGTCCAGGGTTTTCCGGGAAAATTCCAGTCTTTTCTCCTAGTTCCAAATGCAAGTTGCTCTGGGATCAATGTAAGCAGGTTTCCTGTTACCCAAATTTCTGTCCTTGTCTTTAGTATTATGTACGTTATTAAAATCAGTCTAAATGTGTTGAAGAATCAATATAGATTTAATTTAGTAAAGGGAAGTTTAGACTAATTAAGGTTCCTCATGTTACATGATCATAAGTGTTTTCCTTTTATCTTCTCTGCTCGCCTGCTTTTTTGAAAATTTTCTAGTGAGTTTTAAATTTTTTGATGATATACTTAATAGGTAATTAAAAAATGGATTTTAGGGGTGCCGGTAATTAAAAAAATGGATTTCAGTCCGTTAAGCCTCTGACTTCTGCTCAGGTCACGTTCTCATGGTTTGTGAGTCCGCACCCTGCGTTGGGCTCTGTGCTGAGAACTCAGACCCTGGGGCCTGCTTCACATTCTGTGTCTCCCTCTTTCTCTGCCCCTGCCCTGCTCTGTTCATGCTCACTCTCTCTGTCTCTCAAAAATGAATAAACATTTAAAAAAAATTTTTTAATGTATTTTAAAGTACCCAGGTGGCAAGCGGTATTCCTACCAATTAGCTATTTGTATAGAATCTTTATATTTTTTAAGAAACAGCAACAAATTACCTTAAATTATCTTCAGTGTTTATGGTTTCCTCTATGGAAATTCAAAATTACATATCTTAAAGTCCTGTGCAACTATACATTAGAGCTTAATGATGCACATTAAGTCACATCAATAGACTTTTTTTTTTTTAAAGAAAATAGCTATCGTCAAATATTTTTAAAATTTTGCTAGGAAAAACTCACTTATTTCTTGAGAGTTATGGGGCACAACAGATCTTTTAGATAAAATTGATAAAGAATACACTTTGTTGTGTATAACATTTTTTATGATTATTATATTTTTCAAATAATTGCATTAGCTATGCTATCCAGAATGAGTCATGTTCAATGACAATTGAGAAAAGTCACGTAGTGGCTAGTAAGCTGTAGCATATGATCTCCAGAACCCTATTACATTTTAAGTTTTTGATTTCATGTTGAAATCTAGATGGGCTTTCAAACAATACATTATACACAGTAGTAGATAAAAATAGCTATAGTCTATGAAATGTTGTTGACATAAATGATTTAATATATTCTTACTGCAAATTCTTAACGTTAGTGTAAGAGAAATTAACTTGAAAAATGTAAGTTTATGATCTTATTATTTAAAAATTATCCTTATCAAATTCGGAGAGCCACATTTTCAACACAAAGTGGGCTATCCATAGAGAATGGCATAATGACTCATTCAATTTTTCCATTATTTCACATGAAAATATAGTCTTCTAAAAATGAGGGGGGTGCCTGGGTGGCTCAGTCGGTTAAGCATCTACTTTGGCTCAGGTCATGATCTCACAGCTCATGATTTGGAGCCCTATGTCAGGCTCTGTGCTGACAGCTCAGAGCCTGGAGCTTGCTTCATATTCTGTGGGTGTGTCTCTCTCTCTCTCTCTCTCTGCCCCTCTCCTGCTTGCTCTCTGTCTCTCTCTCATAAATAAATAAATAAATAAATAAATAAATAAATAAATAAAATAATAAGGGTTGTAAATATCTGATTAAAAGCAGGCATGGCTTATATGCCCTTACCAATACTCTTTAACATATTTTTCTGTTAATTTATTCTTTAAACAAATATGGACAGCACTAAAGATCAATATTGGTAAAGCATTTACAGTTTTAATGGTCCTAAAATCCAAAATGAATCAGTTAGGAGTTAACCTTTTAAAAGGTAGTTAAAACACAATTGATAAGTAATTAATATGATGAGCTTCCAAAAACATGAAATTAATCTTACTGTCAAAATAGAGTAGCACTATCCTTCTTGGAGAATAGCAAGTAAAGTTGTGTAGTATCTAGGACTGTGCCACGTAAGAATAAATTACTTGAAATATACTGAAGCTTTTCACTTGGATACTATCTTTAATTTATTAAACAAAATCCTTTCCTTTGTAAGAGACATCTGGCCTACAATGATAGATATTTGACATTCATAGTTTTACAGTTTCCTCCTCAAACTGCAAAAAAAATAATGTTTGCTTATCCATAAAGAATAGACATATGTTCCAAATTCCATAATGAGGTAACCTTTACTGCAAACGCTTTGTCTGAAACTAGGTGATAATTCTTGTGTATGTTGTGGTTGAAAGTTAATCATCTTACACAATTTTACTTGTGTGATGGTTATTCCAAGATCTGCTGAATGGTAAATTGAATATGACATAAATTTGGTTTATATGCTGACTAAACTTCAACATATGAATGATGGATGATAAATGCATTAAAATAGGAAAATATCAACAAATGTAACATTGATTATTTTGGAGAGTCTAGAAAAATCAAATACAATATAACCTAAAAAGCCCATGTAAATTGTTCTCCAGTAACACCTCAGAAATGATTTATTTACAAAAGAAACCATTTACTGTTTAGAAAATTGGCCAAACCAGATAAGCATCTCCTAATTGGCCACTACATTCCTTTCTCAAAGATGACTTCATATGGGCTCGTTCTGATTCCTAAGTTGTCCATTTTGCTTATAAAGAGAACTTAGGAAGCTACACTTTATTTTATTTTTTTAGCTTTTGTTTTTTATTATTATTAGTATTATTTAAAATATATGAAATTTGTTGTCAAATTAGTTTCCATACAACACTCAGTGCTCATCCCAACAGGTGCCCTCCTCAATACCCATCACCCACACTCAGGAAGCTACACTTTAGATAAAAGGTTGAGAGTAAAACATAATACTCAAGAGCATGTATGTTTGCTGCACATTTTAGAAAGTTAAAAAAAAATTGGTGAAGGCAATGTAAAAAGCCTTACCCTTTTGGGTATATGGTGGTAGACTGGGGAGTGTGACAAAAGTAACAGGTAGAGGGAAAATTCTGAGTGCCTTTCACCTTAATGGAATGATTTCCATAGATATGATTGCTGCAATCATTGGAAACAAACTTATTTATGAATGTGGTATCTTATTGTGCATTACCCCTCTTAAATTTAGAAGAAAGTAACATAAAATTATCCTTGACAAGTGGCTGAGAAGGAAACATATCATTTTTATTTCTGGCTCTCACACTAAGTAAACAAACAAACAAGCAAACAAACAAACTCAAAGTAACCATAGAAAGAATTGTTTAATTTAATCACTTCATTGTCCTTGATATGTTTCTGCTCACCTTGTAAAGTTTATGTATATTCCGGTTTCATGAGTTTAACATTACATTTATTTTACTTATATTTTAATTTTGTGCTGTTTTCTTTTTCTTTTTCTTTTTTTGTTGTTGTTCTGAAGCTTCTTTCAATTTTATATAATCAGAGTGTAGACAGTTACCAAGAATAACAGACTCTTTGGGAGGCTTAGTTTAGTTTTCTAAAGCCAATCCCTTTGAAACTTGGAGAATTAGGGATGTATTTTTTTTTATCAATTATAAAAGTAACAAAAACATAGATAAACAAGGGCCTCCCTAAGAATGTTTACTGATCTAAACAGGATAACAATAGAGAAGGAGAAAAGTAAATTTGAACATAGAATAAATACATCTCATCAATGGATATTTACTAGAGATGCTTAGGATAAAATCGGTCATCAGTTCAATAGGAAAGGCCATCAACTTTGTGATCATGACTTCGTATTTATATGAACCTCAGTATCTGGGATACACTTGAAGTCAATTGCATACTGACCTCATTCAGTTTGGTGTAGTGCTGTTTGAAGAATATCGTTTACAAGTGCTTAGAATAACTTGTCATATTAGTTTATAATGGGTCATGTGCTTACCTAAAATCATCTCAGATATCTTCATGCTAGTCAGTATCCCTAAGACAGGTCATCTTTCAAAGGCTGAAAATCATCACCATTTCCTCAAGGCAGCGGTAAAGAGAGAGCCATATTGTATGGATACTTTAAGTTATTACACCTCTACTGCTGTCACTTGCGATCCCAGAGAACTGACAAGACACCAGTTCCTCTTGTAGGGCAGTGCTCACGGGGAACACTGTTCATTTGTTCCCAGTTTTCTCATATCGTCAAATTTAGTTCATTCATCCCATTTAATGATCAAAAAACTGGTAGACTGAGGCTACCGTATTATACAATATTAAAGATAAACTGAACTAATATAGTTTATCATCCACATTTTTCTCACCTGACATAATCCCATTAAACTAACTTTTGTCTGTATGTAAATTCTAAAGTTCATTATCACCTGAATGGACATTAACTGAACTTTTTTTTTTTTTTTTTAATTCATTTTAGAATGAGAGAATGCAAGCAGGAGAGAAGGGCATAGAAAGAGAGAGAATCTCAAGCAGGTTCCATGCCTAAGGCAGAGCCCGCTGCGGGCATGGATCTCAGGGTAGGGGGGCTGGATCCTACAACCCTGCGATCATGGGCTGGGATGAAATCAAGAGTGGGATGCTCAACTGATGGAGCCACCCAGGCGCCCCTAACTGAACTTTTTAAAGACCCGCAGGCTTGTTACTAGGACCTATTCACAATCTACACTCCTCCCCTGGGTTATATCATCATAGTTGTATATGTAGTGTAGATTCTTTAGTCCATAAATCACCATTTTTTACATATTCAGGAAAAAAGTGTTCCTCGTCAGTCCAGACTTGTATATTACACTGCATATTTATCATGGCCTTTTTGATAACTGGTAGGCATATAAACACAACATATTAAATAGTAACATTTTTTAAGTTTACCTGCTTATACCTCCCTCTCCCTTCTATTTTTGTATTTAAAGTGCTAATTCTCTGTAATCCACATAGTTACCAAAGCCAGAAATCTAGGATTCCTTCCTTCCTTCCCTCCTTCCTTCTTTCTTTCCTTCCTTCCTTCCCCTTACTCCCTTCCTTCCTCCCTCTCTTCCTTCCTCCCTTCCTTCCTTTCTCTCTCCCTCTCTTCTTTCCTTCCTCCTTCTTTCCTTCCCCTCTCTGCTTTCTTTCTTTCCTTCTCTCTTTCTTTCTTTCTTTCTTTCTTTCTTTCTTTTTTCTCATACCATTGAATCTAACTGATCAAAAAATTCTGTTACTCTTCTCTTCAAATATATATATGTTTATATTTTATATATATATGTATATTCTCATTCTCTTCCACATCTGACTATTCTCAAACTTTCCACTATCACATGAAGTCAGTGATAGATCTCCATCTTAGCACCCGGTGATGATCTGCTCCTTGTGAAGGTCACTGTAGATATATGTCTTCTGAATAACTCCAGAAAACTGCAAGATGTTTATTTTAGGCCTTTTCAACTCTTTTAGGAAAAGAAATTGTTCATCACTGTCCTTCATGATGCATCTATTGAATTCTGTGCTTTCATAACAGAAGTTTAAATCAAATATGTCTTTTTGTGAGGAATTGTCTGTGTGTGTGTGTTTCTTTTTTTTTAAGGAAGAAATAAGACTGTAGCAATAGTAGCAATGAAAGAATGGCATGGATTGGAAAAAGGGCATACTTCTTATTCCTGTGAAGGGATCCTACAAAATCATACATTATGAGAGTCAGTAAAAAATATAGGGAAACTCGAGGGAAATATAGGCGTAATTTTACCTATATTCTGAATCTCTGCATGCTATACTCCCCCCGATGCATTGTCTTTATCTAAAGTGCTAAAAAAGATAAGACATTCCATCATGCCTCTGTAGTTTAGCACAGAGCTGTGGCCTTTAACATTGTGCCAAAGGGCTGGCGCACCAGTGTCTCTACCCATGTAACCCCAAATCGTGTTCAGAACACAGGGACATTTTTATAAAGGTGCATGGTTGTTTTACAAGTTTAAAGGTAAGCACAAAGATCTTGCTGTATAAACCAGGAGTTTTAGATAGGGAATAAAACAGATTCTTAACTGTAATTCATTTGGTAGATAAGACTAATGTCTTCAGCATTTCCAAGGGGCATACTTCTGAAAAATCAATTTGAGGAAGGAAAAATCATTAATCTCAGAGTGGAATTTTACACATACCAAGAAAGTCACATGGAGAATAGGCACAAGTTATCCTTGGTTGCCAAGGCAACTATAGTTTTAGTTTCTCTACTAAGCAAGCTTCCCCATTGTCCTCAGTTGTACCATGGATGTTAACTAAAATGCCATGTCCTCTTGCAAAGAGTTTCAGGATGCTGTTTTCCTGAGGGCTAATCAATGTAAGAGATTCCCCGTGAAGATAAGTCAGACAAATACATCATGACCTAATTTTCTTTTCATCTATCCGGTAAATCAACTGTGAAAATAAGAACTGACCCATATGTTGGGGGCTAAAAGTAATCACAACTGACCTAATCAAGATTAAGAAGTCATCTATGTTAAAAAAAAAAAAAAAAAAAAGATACCAAACGAGGAAGAGATTAGTAATTCTTTATTGAATCACACTTTAATTTAGCATTCCTTTGTTAAAGGTGAATATAGATTGTGGAGGTTAGGGGGCACTTGCTATAGGCTAATTATTTACAGACATGGCAAGCAAAATAGGATTATACTAGAACATGAAGGCAATGGTGATATAAATTTAGCAGAATCCATCAGTGTTTACAAGTTTAATAATTTCTCTAACATCTTCATTTGTGCTGGGAACAATCTGTAACACTCTTCCTCTCTCTTTTGATATCCTTAAATCATAATACGAATTATGTTGAGTTTTTACTATATTCTAAACACTACTCTTTGGTATATTTGGTGCATATCTTTAGCAGCTGGAGAAATTTAAAGCAGGATGGATTATATAACATGCAAAAAATTACTAATAAAAGAACATGGAGTAAAAGCATTACACTAGTATGCTTAGTATTTGAAAACTTCCTTCAAAGGGACATTAATCGTACCCATATTCCAGAGTGAATATGATAATTAGTAAGATGGTAAGAACACTGCAACCCTTCACACAGAGTAAATAGTTAAAATTTTCCCTTTACTTCTTCTCATTTAGATTTTGTTAATTCAAATGAAGCAAATTCAGTGGAAGCTGTGATCTTCAAGGAATTTTTTTATGAGAAATGAATCTGGATTGAGACTTTTTAAGAGGTATAGACCTTGGATAATTCAAGCACCTGCTGTTTATGGTGATGAGAAAGAAAGTAGGAATAAGCATAAGGTAATTGAATAGAATGGCGAAAAAAAAAAACATAGTGGATATTAAAGGAGAATGGACTAACTCATCGCTGATTTTGTGGAGTAACAACCAGGCATGGGGAGATGTAAAAATTTACAAGAAAAATACAAGCTTATGGTCTAGAAGATAGTGTCAACCAAAAGAGTAAAAATACTTTAAAGGACAGTTGAGTAGACGGAATGTTTCTCGTGAAGATCACAAGAAGGTGGAACATAACTTTTTGCCAAATCCTTGGATTATTTGGAGGAATGAAATATAACATAGGTGTGGAAATACAATACAATACAATACAATACAATACAATACAATACAAAACAAACCATTGATTGGGAAGAGTGGAAAGCAGTGTTACTGAAGCACAGTCACATAGGGGAGAGTATCTTCCCAGAAGCTGGCTAATAGCAGGAAAAAAACACTGCCCCTATTAATAGAAATAGGTAGTTGTTGCTTAAGGAGCAATTTTATGCACATGAGAATATTCCTTTAGGTGAGAGAATGGTGCTGTCATGAACAATTTTTCTGTGGTGATGCAGAATATTTGCATTATTGACTTATCCATGCTTAAATTCATATGAAGGACCACATTAAAGGATGAATGTAAATCCGCGAATGTGCTTCCTAAGTTCAAATACTCCAAAAAGTGCATTTTGCTGATCTGTGCATATTTGGGGTTGTATATTTTTATTGATATCACAAAATAATTTGTATCTGCCTAGAGATGTAGTAAAAGCAAAGATCAGATAGAACATCTTGAAGGAGAATTGTTGGAGCTAGAAATATCCCAGTTATTCGTCTCAAGATTTTTGAAAAATTTATAATTTGGAAATAATGTTGTATTTCAGAAGAAGAGCCAAGACAGTACAGAGTGTCTCTTTGTATCCTTCACTCAACTTCCATTAAGGTTAATATCTTCTAATGTGTCCTGGCATGTTCTTCTTGGGAGCTATCTTATTTGAATTTCCTTAAACTTCTTGATCATATTATATTATATTATATATATTATATATTATATTATATATATTATATTATATTATATTATATTATATTATATTATATTATTATAAATATATATATATATATATATATATATATATATATATATACATACATATATACTTTTACTTTGGGGCAGACTATAATAATAACAACTAATCATAGACTCCATCTCTCTAGTTTTTACACCAATTTTTTTTCCACTCCAGGATACAGTCCAGTATATTATATTGCACTCAGGCATCATACTATCTTCACTTACTTCAATTTGTGACAGTTTCTCTCCCCTCCCTACTTTTTTAAAATTTATTTTTAGCATTTTGTTTTTATCTAGACACTGCTGTTAGATCCTAGTCAAATAACTTACAGATACCATCCTTCTGTTTGGATATACCTGAATACCATAGATGTGGTGTCATCACATTGTATCAGAAAGTACATGGTATCGACATGACTCATTCCATGACTGTTTTGATCACATAGTTAAAATATGGTATTTTCACATTTCTCTATTATAAAATTATAGCTTTTCCTTTTCTAAACTCTATTTGATAGAAGGAAGTCTCTAAGTTCAGTTCATACTTAACGGGAAGGGAATCAAGCTCCATGTCTGCACATATGTAAAAATCACCATAGTCAAATATTTTGAGGGAGATACTTTGAGTCTATGTAAATATTCTACTTCTCCTTATAATTATTGACCACAAATTTTAATATTCTTTAGTCCACAACAATTATTATTGCGGTTCTCTGATGTTCCTTTTTTAATTAACTGTTAAAAATTATTTATGACACATTTTAAGATGATAAGGAAGACATTATTCAAACTAGAATTAGTCTCAACTCCAAATAGAAATGGAAAGTGAGGATTTATAGCCAAGGAATACGGTGGGAGCCAGTGGATGATGATTAAGAAGGAATATCAGAGGTAATGGAAGATTCTGGCTAAACCAACATGACAGGATCCTTGGTATAGATTGGCAAGGGTGATATGGTATCATCTAGGGGATGAATAATTTGACCAGGTATCAAAGGTGATTAAGATATTGAGGGTGGTAGGTTCTCACTAACCTGACAGCAGGCTTTTTGCTCTGGATGACAAGAACCAAAGATGGAGTCTAATCAAAAAAGGGCTTAGAGGAACCTGACTACAATTTTGTTAAGGACAGAGTCTTTTCCATTAACTCATTCCTTTTACGCTTATAAATTAGAATTCTTCTCTGAGGAAGATTTGAACCTTCTCTCTCTTTTTTTTAATACCAAGCAGCCTTGGTCTTTTTTTTTTTTTCAACGTTTATTCATTTTTGGGACAGAGAGAGACAGAGCATGAACGGGGGAGGGGCAGAGAGAGAGGGAGACACAGAATCTTGGAAACAGGCTCCCGGCTCCGAGCCAGCAGCCCAGAGCCCGATGCGGGGCTCGAACTCACGGACCGCGAGATCGTGACCTGGCTGAAGTCGGACGCTTAACCGACTGCGCCACCCAGGCGCCCCTGAACCTTCTCTTTAATTAATTTATTTATTCTATCCTTTGTAACGGTTTGATTTTGTGGATATTTATTTTATGGCAGTTCACAATGACAGAAAACTCTTAGTTTACTTTTTTCTGAGGTAGCCCTCCAGTTGGCCCAAATTACTGTCTTCTCCTTTAGGTGCCCAAGGGGTTCTTCATTGTCTCTAGTCTATTTTCCCTCTGTTATTTAGATTCAGTAGTTTCTAAAATTCCACTTCATATTCACTGATTCTTTCTTCTATCTTCTCAATTCCATTCTTTAAACTGTATAGGAATTACTCTTTCTCCCCTTTCCCTAGCCCCCACTTCCGGCCAGGGTTAAAATTGCTTTTATTCCCATCTATTTCTCTCCTCTTTTTCCTGCTGCTGTGACTCACACAAATGCCCACAGACTACTTTTTTTTCCCTTGCCCCCATATGTTGATATGTGTGTGTGTATAAATTACATTTGTATGTTATAAATATATATTTATTTACATATAATATAATATATAACATAACATTAGTAGATTGATCTGGATGGATTTCTCAAGTGCCTTGTGCCCCGATCAAGTCAACACTACATCAAAAACAATCTAAGTATTCTTCTTGATCATCCACGTGAGCTCTCGGTGGAGTTCCAGGAGAGACAGCCTGAAAGGGCAGGCAATTCTCCTGTCCTTTATGGTCAGCTAGAGCTTTACACTGTCATGTTAGCCCAGAGTTAGCAACTCCTTTAAAGTTTCTACTTAAATATAGTCAACAGATTATATGACCAAGTGTCTGTCCCAGAGAAGCAAACACTGAGATCCCATTTCTGAGCCCAGGGGCCTATCTTTCAATATATTTCAGGTAGTTGGACTTTCAGTTCTCCAGTGTTTCCAAGAAAAGTCATTAATTTGTAGTAGGTGTAGCTTTTCATCTTGTCCTAAGGGGTGGGAGCAACATTCGTTTCAGCTCTTTTAAATTCTGACTTGAAAGTTGAGAGGAGGTTTTCCTGGCGGGTCAGAACTTGAAAAAGCTGGGAAGAGTGTTGCTCCCGCCCTTGGATCAAGGTAAAGAGCTACACCAGCGACAGCAGAAAAATTATGAAGTGGAGATATGGAAACCTGAAATCTATCTGTTATCTCCTCCCAGTGCATCTTATTAATATATTGTAAGTTTGAAAAATCAATCAAAAGAGTCTCTTTTTTTTGTTTTACATAAAATCCTGAAATTTGGATAATGAACTTGAAGACAATCTGTGAAGAAACTATATACCTAATTGGTTTAAGTAAAATGACACAGCTCTGAATTCATTTTTTTTCCCAGCTATGTCGAAGCATTTTGAATAGATTGATAAAAAGCAGTAGAACTGGTGTTGATATTACTTTTTTTCACAGATAGGGAACATAGCAAGGCCACTGAGTAATCTCTTTCTGTAAATAATTCTATTATATACATACGAATTTATCAGTACCCTTCCTTATACTCAATTGGATAATCAGAATTAATTTTATCATCTTATTTAATTATAATTTAGTATTTTCAGCATGCTTTGTAACATAATGTTCCATAAATCTGATGAAATATAAACCAGTGGATGAAACACTGATTTGGTTAACTTAACTAATGTTATCTTCCTGAGCAACCGTAGAGTTGTTTTCATTCTTTATCAAACACATTTTCCCTCAAATACAATATTGCAATTACAGACTGTGCATGAAAATGTCTGTGCATTGTACTAGTGCCAATGAGTAATCTCCTGTTTGGGGCTATAAACATTTCAGTTCAGCTGTTCAATGCATGTTTACATAAGCTCACATCTTCCCACTCAACAAGATTTCTAAAAGAGCACAGCTCAGTGAAAAATTGAAGAGGGAATGATGAGTGGAAAACAAGTCTATTCTTAACAAGCTATAATCAAATCATTATATGAAGCTTTATTCTTCTGCATTTCGTATCCTAGTCCTTCAGTGAAAGAAACAGAATAGGGAAAAAAGTTGACAAATAATTTACAGTTCAAATTGAAATTCTACGTATCTTAAAAAGTAGATGCTGAGTCACAAAAAAGAAAGATTAATAACTGCTGTTTTCAAATGGCACTGTAAGGGGTTTTCTTTCCAGATACAGGTTACTCATGGAATATTGCCATCTAGTATAAGAAGTTAGGGGCCATATGTTGAAAATCATAGGAATTTTTTCAGGAGGTAACACATTGATTGCCCAGATTTCTAAACCCAATATTTTAAGAACGAATATTTTGCATTAGATGCTAAGAGAAAATATTGTGAAATAAAAATACTGACAATTCTCCCTAAAATCACTTATTTGGATGAATAGTTGAGCTCTTTTTTACCACAAATTCCTGTGTTTACACAATGACAGGAAATGGGTGATCAAAGGTAAAGTATCTGTCATGCTCTTAATGAGCATAGTATAGTATACGACATAATATACAACAGTGCAAGGTGGAAACATTTTATTAATGATACTTTCCCAGCTGCCTGAAGGAGGAAGTGATCCCCAGCCTGCACCCGACCTACAGATGGACAAATGTATTGTGGGCAAAATCAGGTGTCTAATTTCGTTTGGGGGCTTCGGTACTCAACTTAATGAATTGAAATCAACCCAAATCAAGTCTAGCCCTGCTTCTTGGAGATTTTATAAGATGGTAGTTTTGAAATATTTTTGTTTCATATACCATCATTTAAACACATGTGGGCTTTCAACGTGATACATGTATTATTATTATTAATTAACAGGATATATAAGAATCTTATAATCTGTTATCCATTTTATAAGATATGGAAGTGAATTTTAATTTTAAAAAAATATGATAAAGATAAACTTGACTTTATATTTGTTATACATAAACTCTTATTAAATACTTTTACCATTTTAATAAAGGTGATGTGACTGTACATTTTCTTAGACATTTCTAATTTCAGCTTAACAATCAATTTTAATGTCTGTCATAGCTGGAAAATATATCTCCTAAGAATCCACAGGTATACATTCATCAATGGCTCCACTTACTAAACTATGGTACTTATTATTAAATATAATCTTCATTTAAGGAAATATACATATTTGTACAATAGATATGTATGTGGACAGTCAGTAACATATGCACATATATTCACATGTACATAAACACACACACATTGTGATATGTATGGTAGTTTTAAAAGATAACAGCAAATTTTTGACAGTGCTCCCATTGAGAAGCAGGAATCTGTATTTCTTCTTCGTTTTGCAAACTGGACCATTTGAAACATCGTAACTCTTTCCTCAGGTAGCTAATGACCTGGTTATAAATAATACACATTCAAAATAATCAGTAGATCATAGGAAAAATTCAGCATAAATTATTTTTATTGTGGAAAAAATATTGATGAAAGATGAAGATACTTGAGTGGAATTTCCATCTCTTCCATTCCAAATGTTCCAAAGCGCATTATAATATAATATATTTGAAGAAAATCGTTTGTGCTATTGTAGCAGCAATTAGAATCTTGTCATTCTTTGTGGGGAAATGAAGACCACATTTATATAAAGTATTATAATTTATAAGTCTTTTCATGTTTATAATATAATTAATCTGATAACTTTGTAAAGTAGTTCCTAATCAGTGTTGTGGAAAATGAAGAAAAGAAACATACAGTTGCATAAATCATATAAATAGTAAGTAGCACAACTGGCTGAAACTGAAACAGAGATCTATCAAATTCATACCCAAATATCTTATGGTTGGTAAAAGATAGTTGATTATAGAAATAATGAAAGCCTCATCTGCAATTTGCCTAAAAGTCTCTTATTCTACACATTGTGAAATGCTAAATCTATTTACGATGCTTGCACTTGGAGGTGTAACAAAAATTTTCACTTATTTCCATGTTACAAAATATGCATAAGACATTACTCTGTCACAGGATTACATGATGTCACCTACAACATTAACTCAATTCTGCATTAGACTAGTTCTTTACTTTGTAGTCTTTACTTAATAAACAGATGCTATGTTTTGTATTGCTCTATTCAGAACTGTTACCGTGCCAATTATAACTTTAATCCAAATCTTTCCTCTTGTACAAGTGAACGATAAATTATTTTTTTAGTGCCTTCTGTTTCAGTAAAAATCAGCAGTGGTCTTTTAGGCTTATATTCACCATGCTTTTCCATCAAACTGTGTTAATCAATTCTAACTATTAAAAATATATATGTATATTATACATATAGACATGTCTTTGAAACAGAAATAAGTATTTCCTCCATTTTTTTTTAATTCAGCAATTCAGTACACATTATTACTTGCTTGATTTAATTGGGATAACACAAAAATTTCTTTATATAATGCTTGTTAAATTTAAAGTAGTTAATTCAGCTGTCCTGGAAGAACAGAGTCAATTAGGATTTCCTTTAGTACTCCCTACTTTTAATTGTAGTCCTTATTCATACATACATACAGTGGAAACTATTGGGGGCATCTTTCTGAAGAGTACTGATAGTATATTTCAAAGTATGTTACTCTGTGTCAAGCAGTTAAATATTTTAAAGTATTTACCTAAAAAGTAAAACACTACACAAGATTGTATTTTTTTTAATGTTTATTTACTTTTTGAGAGAGAGACAGAGCATGAGCAGGGGAGAGGCTGAGAGAGAGGGAGACACAGAATCCAAATCAGGCTCCAGGGTCTGAGCTGTCAGTACAGAGCCCTTTGGAGGCTCAAACCCACGAACATTGAGATCATGACCTAAGATGAAGTCGGACACTTGACTGACTGAGCCACCCAGGAGCCCCCACAAGACTGTATTTTTAAAGATATTATCAAATATCTTAAGAAGATAATATGGGGATGTAATAAAATCAAACGTCATGAATTATCACAAATTTATGGGTTTTTTTTGCTGTTGTTGCTGAAATTATTTTCTAATGTCCACTTCTAAATCAGATGGGTTTGTTTGCTTTGTCCTTCTCAATTCTCTAAGGTCAATTATGTAGTCTGAGTAAGCCATTCTTCCGTTGAATGCTCTGTGTGTGTGTGTGTGTGTGTGTATATATATATATATATATATATATATATACATAATGAACTGATATTCAGTTTGGATGAAAATATTTTTTCTAAAAACACTTATATTTCTCATAAATATTATTTTCGATTTATAAGACATGTGTGACTTTTATGAAGTTATTCTTCAAGATTTACCTCTTCCAGGTGGCTGATGCGGCTGAACAAGCGACTCTTGATTTCTGCTCAGGTCGTGATCGCACAGTTTGTGAGATCAAGCCCCATGTGGGCTGTCAGTGCAGAACCTGCTTGGCATTCTCTCTTTTCCTCTCTCTATGCCCCTCTCCTGCTCACACACACACACACACACACACACACTCTCTCTCTCTCAAAATAAATACATAAACTTGAAACAAAAAACAAAATAAAACAAAACAAAAAAAAAAGATTTACCTCTTTGTGGTTCCTGCATGGCTCAGTTGGTTAAGCGTCTGACTCTTGATTTCGGCCCCGGTCATGATCCCAGGGTTGTGGGATTGAGCCCTGCATTGGGCTCTGTGCTGGACAGCTTTGGAGCCTGGAGCCTGCTTCTGATTCTGTGTCTCCCTCTCTCTCTGTCCCTCCACTGCTCACACTCTGTCTCTCTCTCCCTCAAAATAAATAAACATTTAAAAAAAAAAAAAAGAATTAGTTAACCTAACCAGCAAGAATAAGGAATGCATGTCTTGCCAAAAAGGTTTGGAAGCTGGTGAGACATACGTAATTCAACCAGTGGCAGGTCACTGGTGATCTTCGAATACATTTTCCAAAAAGAGAGCTGATCTGTATATGTTTTGTTGTGTTTTCAAATTCAATTACCAAATGTTTCAACAGTTATTATAAATTCAATTTAGTAATTGTAAATTCTATGCTGTGTTTTCCACCTTCTGAATTCTTATGGCATCTTCTAATTAATTTAGATTTTAGATTTTTCTTTCCCACTTTCATCAGTTGAAACACATTAATTTTTTATACTTTGTCTCCAAAAATCAATCATCATAAATACTTGGAATTTCCTGGGATTATTTGTTGTTCGTTTGCTTTCCTTTGCTCATGGAGGATCTCTCTCCCTCTCTCTCTCTCTCTCTCTCTCTCTCTCTCTCTCTCATTTTGGTTAATATTTTTATTTGCCAAGGCTCTGTGGAGTCAGCTGTGGCCTGGGGCAGATCTGTATCTTGCCTAAGATAGTTTAACATAATTTTTCAATGTCCTGGGTTAAGAAAGATTATGGGGCAGAATTTGGAACAAGAGGACAAAAAGGCATTGATCAATAATTAGGGACTGCTACTTCACAGGATGGAGATGATAGGACATATGTCATATACTTAAATGGTGACTATTTTCTGTTTGCCACAGCCCTGGTTTACATTTGTCATCTTAACTTCTCATTTAGTTTAGCATGTTTTCAAGCTTTTCTTTTTATAACAAGACACATTTTCTTTTTTCTTCAACCCTTCTCAGATGGAACACGATAGAAATTTTTTTTCCAAAGACAAATTGTGTATTTAATTAAAACTTACATATTAGATTTCAATACCTCCCTCATCCGACGATGAATATGTAATTTGAATAAAATGTTGACATTTGCATCCATTATAGAATCTGTGGGAATGGCCCTCATCATATAAAACCAGAAGAAACAAATGTGTGGAGAGAATGACAACTTAGTTATTTTAAGACTATCTCCCTGGACAAGGAATTATCACAGGTCTATATAGAAAATGTCTGTGCATATCACTCTTTTAAGCCTGACTTTCCATTTAAATCAAATGCCTACTGTTCTGAAAGTGACTCCACTTACGTTCTCTTCCAAAGTTTTCTATGTACATGTGTAACATGGAACAATAGGTCAGTGTGTTTCTCCCTTAGCAGAAATTTAGATTTCTCTTTCAACTTGTTCCAAATATAATTGTTATTTTTCTTTTTACTGTCACTAATAAGATTTTGGAAATGTTTGCAGACTTCAAGAATGATGTTGTAAATCAGTCTACATGCTATAATGGTAGTGGCTATATTTTGGTTGTAATTTGTTTAATATCAGTTGGAAATGTTAGTAAATTATTAGTAAAATAGTGAAATATTCCACAATAAAAATAGCTAACAAACGACAGCTAGCAAACAGCTTTTGAAGCTTTTAGTGAATTGCACTTATCAAAAACAGATATTTCAACAAGAAGACATTTACAGTTATCCCTATAAAAGCAAGAGAGGTCCAGACAATATTAAGGGAGTAGAGCTGCAATATTGTAGGTGGATTAATTTTGAATTTTGAATCTCTCCACTTGTTGGAATAATAATTTTATAGAACGCACATTTTTAACTGGATCAGTGGATATTCAGTACTACAATGGGATCAAACTGAGAAAGGCTTTGACTTTTCAGCTTCTGACTCTAGAAAAACTATGGTTAATAATCATAAGTAGAAATAACTTACTCAATGAGTTTCAATTTTATGAAATGTTTGTCAAGGAAAGACACTTTAAATGCAGGAAATATGCAGCATCTGGGAAAAAGCTAGAATGTAAATATTTACACATTCAAATGCAGAAAAAAAAATAGCTTTAAGAAAACACTCCATTAGTAGAATTTGTTTCTTAGCTCAGCACTTTTAGAGAAATTACTTTTCCAATGAAAAAATTATGGTTTCAATAAAGGAGTGTCTCAACTTCAAATTTTGCAACAATAAAACATAAATTTGAAGATGATTGCTTGGTACTTTTCTACAAAATGAACTAATACGATCATATTGAAAAATAGACTGATCAAAAATATAATAAGCTTTTAAAGGCAACCAAGACTAAGAAACCAAGTTGCATAAATGAATATGCATAGTGCTTCCCCTGCTCATTTTATTCTTAATTTGTTGCTCTTATAGTGAGCACATATAGCGTTATTTCACTAACTACTTCACTAACAAGGTTGTGTTTCTGTTTTAGAAGTCATTTTATTTTTGAATATTCATGTAATATAAATATTTACCACATTCTCCAATATACAAATTAATTTTTGGTAAAACAAGAATATTTTAAAATGAGGTGATTTTATTTAACTGTATTCTCCCTTTAATTCTGAAAATTGTCCCCATTTAGATGATAAGCTATACAGTCCATCATATATTGGCCAACTTTTTTTAAAGTTTATTTATTTATTTTGAGAGAGAGAGCAAGTCGGGGAGGAGCAGAGAGAAAGGGAGAGAGAGAATCTCAAGCAGGCTCCATACTGATAGCACAGAGCCCAACACAGGGCTCAATCTCACAAACTGTGAGATCATGACCAGTCCTGAAATCTAGAGTCAGACGCTTAACTGACTGAGTCACCCAGGTTCCCCTCCTCAACTTTCTTTTAGATCTTTTCTTTCACAATCAGGATAAGTAGAAAGGGAAGTGGCAAGAATAAACTAGATTTCTACTTTAATTGACTCACTAGGCAAGTTCCCTATCATTCTAGATGCTTTGTGCAAAATATACTGGATTAGCAGAAGTTACCAGTCATGAGTGAGAGTCAAGTTGATGTGAGTGGGAAATGCTGTACTAAGTCAACCCTCTCATACCTTGTCCACATTAGGACCGTATTGCCTGTAGCCTGAATCAAATATTTGATCATTCACTTGAACGACTCACTTTAGTTAACCAAGGAAGTAATACACTTTCTGCAAATGAGTTAAGAAACAAAAAGTGTTCATTCAGATGGTGCCGTATAAACATGTGTGAATTAAAAAAATAGATGTACAAATGGGCCAGGTGAAAAAATCACAGCATCCCTCTTTTTATAATCAATCATTATTGAGCACCCATCATGTGCTAGCTAGTAGATATACATTGTTTACAAAAATATAACCTCTAGGGCGCCTGGGTGGTTCAGTCAGTTAAGCATCTGACTTCAGCTCAGGCGATGATCTCACAGTTCGTGAGTTTGAGGCTCGATTAGGGTGAGCTCGAGCCTCGCTTCTGGTAACACCAGCGGCAATTTGGGTAAAAACAAGAGCCTCATTTCAGGTGAGCCTCACTTCTCTCTCTCTCTCTCTCTCTCCCTCTCTCTCCTTCTCTCCCTCTGCCCCTTGTGGGATTCTCTTTCTCTCCTTCTCTCTCTTTTTACCCCTCACTCACTTGCACCGTCTCTCTCTCTCTCAAAAACAAACAACCTCTATTACCTGAAATACATTGTAGATACAGTATTTAAGAGTTAGGAAGATATTTATAATTAAACAGAAGATGTTCAGGCAGCTCATATATTAAATTTTGAAATGGTGGAAAATAAGGAAGAGATTTTTTTTTTAAACTTTTTTTTTTTCAACGTTTATTTACTTTGGGACAGAGAGAGACAGAGCATGAACGGGGGAGGGGCAGAGCGAGAGGGAGACACAGAATCGGAAACAGGCTCCAGGCTCTGAGCCATCAGCCCAGAGCCCGACGCGGGGCTCGAACTCACGGACAGGGAGATCGCGACCTGGCTGAAGTCGGACGCTTAACCGACTGCGCCACCCAGGCGCCCCAAGAAAGATATTTACAAACATAGTATGAATCTATTACTGACAGAAGGTATTGTTTATGTTTATTTATTTTTGAGAAAGAGAGAAAGATAGAGTGCGAGCAGAGAGGGAGACACAGAATCTGAAGCAGGCTCCAGGCTCTGAGCTGTCAGCACAGAGCCCAGCACAGGGCTCGAACCCATGAACTGTGAGATTATGACCTGAGCTGAAGTCGGATGCTCAACTGACTGAGCCACCCAGGCATCCCAAGAATGTCTTTTGAAAGAAAAAGAAAAAAAAAATCCTCATAGGTAAATCCAAATCACAAAACGGATTCTCAGTACCCCACTTACTGAGTTATAGTAATAAATGTTCTGCTAAGCCTGGATGCACATCTGAGATTTTTTGGAGGAGCATGAAATATCCTGTGACAGTCTTCAATCAGTGTATGTTTCTATATTCCCAAGGACCTGGTCTTCAAAGCAATGTTGCAAGGCTGAAACCTGTCCCATTAAACATTAAAAAATGTATACACTTAACTTTCAGACCCATTGCTGAGAGGAATATCTGAGCTTTACTATTCCTGGCTAGGTCTGGATATATAAACCAAGAAGGAGATTCTTGACAAGTTGGTACAATCTGCATGCAGAAGTATCTTTAGGAATTTATGAAAGAAAGGAGAGTTATAAAGTTGCAAAGAGCTGAAGGAATAATAAGAAAATATGCTAATAAGTAGCAAAAAATCAAAGACATTGTTTATCTTTTTGGAAGAACTGGGCTTTCCTTTGCAAAATCCTGAAGTTGAGGGATGAATCTGAGATAATAACCAGTTTTATGTGAGAACATAGCTTAGGGAGTCTTGGAACTCTGTAAATGAGATACATCCAATAAGAAGCCAGAAAGTCACTAGGGGACTAAAGACAGTGTTGACAAATAATGAAACATAAGATTTCCCGTAAAGCTCCCTTTCTCTGAGATCTGAGCAAGAAGGTTTGACCCTTAGGTCAAAGTCAGAGAAGGATCCACGGCAGAGAAGTCATGGGTGGCATTGCATCAGGCCCAGAGTATCCCTGGCAGAACAGGACTGATCCTGCAAAGGTACACAAATGAGCAAAGAATCACAAACAGAGTATAGATAAAAAGAATTTGTAGAAGAATGTAATTAATTCTAAAGGATGCAAGCCAGACATTCCGTCTATTGCCTAAGATAGACCTCAAGACAAGCCAACAAATTGCTTTCCTGAGGATAGGGCTGGACCAAAATCTTAAAACGTGTGTTAATCAGTTCCTTGTTCGAGTACCAGGGGACCAACTAGCTATACTGTTCGTTAAAATCAGGGGACTGTGGAATTGGCACAATAGCTTTGTGGGATATATGAAAGAAATTCCTTTTAAAAACTCCAGGTTAATATATGGTAGAAGATATAGACATTCAGGAGAGAAACTACTTAAAAGCAATTCTTGATATAAAGGTTTCTTGTGGCACTCCAATGTTGAATGGATAATCTATAAAGGAGAGAATCCATACACGTATGATGATCGACTTAAAGGATTTACCCAGAAGTCAACCTGCAAGATTGAGAGATTCGTCTAAAAAGGTAACACAGACAGGTGGAAAGACTATAGAAAATGCTTAACCACAAGTTAATCTTTACAGTTTGTCTTTACAAAAGATGTAAATATGATTAATTATAACTACTGTTCATTGCAATCAAGGAAAAGGACAGGATGCTATGAGATAATGGGTGTGAGTGTGAGTGCAAAAATGTTTTGAGTTGACTGTTCAGGAAAGTTCTTTCTATGATAGACACATTTAAGCAGAGATCTGAGGGACAGGTAGAACTTCATTATAAGAAATATAGGAATATCAATGATTATGTCAGAGAAAACAGGAGAGAGGAAGGTGCTGGGTTTGGAAAAAGACTGAGGTACTCAAGAAAATGAGGAAGGCAATGTGTTAGAAGACTAGATCTTGGTGGACAGAGCTCATAAAAGAGGCTGGAGAATGGGGTAACGTCCACAATCCAGTCATCCAGGGCCTTGTAGGCCATTGTGATCCATTTGTTGTTTTATGTTTATTTCCCTGGTATCTTTTAAGATTGTTTTCCCTTTATACACAGTGTCCTCCAGATTTGGTACAGTGTACCTAAATATGTGCATTTGTTTGAGTTAATTGCATTTGGCTATCCTTGGCTCTTTCAAATTGGTAGGAGGTGGAATTCTAAAACTCAGGACAACTAACAACCCTTCAATAAATGCTTCTCTGTCATTGTCTGTATGCCTCCCAGCCCTACCCAGGAATACCCAGTAATTGAGAGGGTCTCAAAATCTTTCTGCCATTTATCTATACTTCAATTTTATTTCTTTGATATCTCTTCTTGTTATGCTCTGAATTTTTCAATATATCCAATTAATGGAATCTTTTGATTAGGATTAAGCTAGCATTGATCTAACCGAGGAACTCTTCTTCTCCTATCCTCGACCTCCACAGCCATCATGATATCTTCTTCTCTTCCTTCATAAGGAGTTTCCAGTTGGTATCATTTCTTGATTTTTGTCTTCATGTGTCCTTTAAGCACTTTAGTTACCTTTTCCTATCTTTAAGAAATATAAATGCACTTACTTTGAAATCATTTTCAAATTCCCTACTATTGAAAACCTTTGTAAATTACTTTAGTTCATTAATACTGAGGGTTTTTGAAAACATTCTTTTCATTTTTTTCTCACTTGCTTTATAATCTTTATTTGTCAGCTCACTGCTCATCGTTAAAGGCTTTAGGTAGCACAATTTCTTTGTTTAGTTTTTTTGTTTTGTTTTGTTTTGTTTTTTTAATCAGTGTCTTCTTCTCCCCAACTTGTGATTTTATAGTTGCCTGACCTCAATTCTGGGCCCCACTATTTGAGGCTGTTGTTCAGAAGTAACCAGGGAGATACCACAGCTCAAGTAACCTGGCCTAAGCCAAGGTTCGATGGTTTTCTCTTTTTCTCTCACTACCCCAGGTGACTAATATCCATAAAAGCCATAGCCCTATGGCTCAGTTTCAGATGTTTGATCATCCTAGTTCCTGGGTGCCGGAGGGTTTCTTTAGGGATTACTTACATACTATGAGCCTGGCTTTTATTCCCTGCAACGCATGGGCCACTTATCCACTAGAAATGAAACTCCACATGCCTTTTCTATCCCTGGACGTGTAATTCAGCAGGTTCATAGTTTCAGCTTTTACATCATGCTGATAGATTGAAGAGTTTATCTTGTTTTTGAGTATGCCCTTATTCACAACTACAATGCAATATGAATTTGACTCCCATTATGCCAGGGAGTGACATAATCCAAATTATAATTTTAAGAAGGTCACCTCTGCAGCTACATCCAGAACAGATTGGAAGGGCTAGAGGGGAAGCGGTAATAGGAGAATGGGAAAGGGAGGCAACAACAATGATGGATTTGGGCATAAAGAAGTAAAGCAACAGTGTGAACCATAATAAGTGTCACTGACCTCATAATGTAACACAGCAACAAATCTAGCTCATTATTAGAAAGTGCGATTCATAGAGAATCCATCTCCCTAGATTATTTTCTCTCATTTTTATTCACCTTTTCCAAGGCTCAGCATAGATCACAACTCCCACCCATTTATTACCCTCCATTTGTAGAATTTATATTTATTTTGTTTTAGTTTATATTAATGGCTTCTGACATTCTTTATCTTTAGATTAATAATAAACTGTATTTGTGGGTCTGAAGCCTCCTTTCTTAGTTCCTCAAAAGCAGACAATGTAGTACATTTCCTTTTTGGTAATAAAATGTGTGTCATGAAAGGGAATTTAAAGTGTGTGAGTGTGTGTGTGTGTGTGTGTGTGTGTGTGAATCAGTTTTGATATTGCTGAGGGTAAGATAAAATTCAGAATATAAGTGTAGGCTTAGTTGAAAGTAACCCTCATTTGTTTCCCCAAATTTCCTTTTGGCATTAAAGGTTTAGTGCTCATATTTGCTCCTGTATCTCTGGCATTTTGCCTGCACATAGAAAGGTAAACTGTCCTAAAAATAACTAACTAAATAACTAACTAACTAAAGAAATAACTCCCTAACTTTTTAAAACTTATATTATTTTTATAAAACAATCAAAAATTGAGGGTTTAAAAAGTTGTACTCTGATGTGCATTCAGACGAAAACAATGATTACTTCAATTGATCTTACGCTCAGTCTTTTAAAATTTTAAAAGCATTGAAGGCGTTAAAAATGTATACAGTTAAAGAGAGTGATGTCAATTGGCATATGAAAAACTCTCAGGCATACACTGCAGGAAACCAATATGCAAGCATAATCCAGATTTCACTGCCAAGATTATAGTTATTTGAGGAGTATCATTATACGTGCCTTCACAGAGCACTAGAATAATATGAAATACTCAACACCTGACACCTAGTCTGTGTTAAGCTAATCAATTTACCAAAAAAATAGCTTGTTTACAAATAAGTTTAAGACATTTTTAAAACAGAAAAACAATCATTCCTTTCATAATTGTCCTGTGAGGTAGTTAAAACTGTAGTTGTTCTGGACATGAAATAGTGACTATAAAATGGCTATATTCCATAAGAGATCTGTAGAAAAAATAATCTATAATTTTAAATTTTTAAATATTTCATTCCAAGATGTAAACATTTGTTAATTAAAAAAATGTTTTTTAATGTGTATTTATTTTTGAGAGAGACAGAGACAGAGTGCAAGCAGGGGAGAGGCAGAGAGAGAGGGAGACACAGAATCCGAAGCAGGCTCTAGGTGCTGAGCTATCAGCACAGAGCCCGATGCGGGGCTCAAACTCATCAACTGTGAGATATGACCTGAGCCCGAAGTCAGTTGCTTAACGGACTGAGCCATCCCAACATGTGTTACATTTTTAAGACTACAGTCATAGCAAAATTTATCAACAGGAAAGTGAAAGATAATTCACCATCAACTCTTTTCCTCCTTTTCCCCTCTCCACTTCATCTTACAGTTCTCCATCTTTTGCAGTAAGGTCATTTTTGTTGGTACAAAGAAACAAACTTATCCTCTCTTTGCAGTAGCAACTTCCCTTGTGACTCTGGCCTCCTACCTATTCAATGGCATTTGCCAAGGCTTAATATGGAGCTTTTCTATTTGTAGGTCTGCCCTTCACAGAACATAAATCATGTGTGGCAACCTCAGATCACCAGCTTCCTGGTGGAGATGAAAAAAACATTTGCAGATTGTGATTGAAATTCTTTTTCCCCGGGCATGGCACAAGCCCCTCCCTCAACCTCAGGAAAGACTTTAAACCTCCAAGTGAAGGGAGAAGTTTCTCATGTATATCCCAATGCCCAAAATCTGTCGAAGTTTTGCTATTTTTGTCAAGTTATGCATGCACGATTCTTACCATCCTTTTCATTTGAGTGAAATTCTAAATTTTTCTGTGCCAATATTGATATTTGTTATAGTTTTTCTTAATGACTGACTTTGGTGCACAAATTTGTAATCCTTTTATTCATTGATTTTGGTAATGTACTCATGGTTTAACTTAGTCTTTGAAATTCACCACATTTTAATTATGAATTGAAAACGTGCTGAAAATTCTCCATACTCCTTCCACCATTAGCTGGCTGAAAACAGAAGAACAGAAGACTCTAAAGGCTGCAGAACCCCGTGATCAAAGGAGACTTGATCTCTGAGTGACCGTGTGGAACAGAGCCTCTGCTCCCTACCCCATTGCTGACAGTTTCCTGCTCAGGATATCTTCAAAAGTACACTATTGTGTGTGTGTGTGTGTGTGTATATATATATATATATATATATATACACACACACACACACACACGTATATATATATATATATATATATATATATATATATAGTTTGAGAATAAATACAACTTTGCAAAATTCTAGTAACTATTCTATAACCAGTTATATATGACAAAACTAATAACATGGATAAATGGTAAAAAGTGTAGTTGGTTATAGTATAGCTTTTTTGGAGATTTTGTCAAGTTGCTCTACAAATCATTCTCTAATAATATCAAAATTAAAATCACGAACAGTTATGTAAAAGAGCTCAAGTTGTACCTATCCTTGTTATTATTATTATTTTGTCATTTGCCATTCTCGGTCTCATTTCTTAGAATTACTTGTTAGAATTTTGTTCAGGCACATACAATAGTTTAATTACATGTCACTATTCTGAATTTAGTCGCATGGCCATACCCAGACATAGCATTTTAGCTATCACTGTGGGTAAAGCATAATTGGAAGTTGGACGGATAGTAAGAGTCTTTGTCTTTGTCTATTTTTATATTTTTAAGTTGTTTTTAATTTATTGACTTTATAGTAGAAGCAGAAAGAGCTGACTCCAAATTTATCAGGCTTCTAACCCATAAATTCTGCTGCCATCGGTTTTAAGATATCCTTTAAAAATTTTGGATGTATTATTGCTTTTTTGGCTAAAAATAATCTTCAGTTTTCAGCATGTATTCAACTTGGAGGTTTTATTTATGATGTGGAAGAATCTATCATTTTAAATATAGACAGCGCTTTGTTAAATCACCATTTAGTTAATAACCTATTCTTTCTCTATTTTTTTAATGATTAATTTATCAGACACTATATCAGTTTAAAGTTGTGATTCTCCTAACCTCATGAGGTATCTGCAAAAACTTGTAAGAAACTTTGAGAGAATTTCTACCAACTATCTCAGGATATAGCTTCAAAGGTATTTTCAATTCATTGCCAATAAGCTACCATGAATCATATGTACTTTATTTTTTTATTCAGCTATATTGTTGAGCTTCCATCCTGATTCTAATGATAAATAAATTATCAAAGGCATTTTATGTAGACATTTTCACAGCTAGTAATATTTTGTCTTGTTAATTTTAAACTTTTCATATACAGCATCATTAAGTAGTGTGTAGGCTTTTAGTGGAAGTTTTTTATGCAGATAAAAAATATATATTCCTTAAAAGCTTGGTTTGCAAAAAAAAATTCTTAAATTTTAATTTGATTAATTATTTTTACAGTAGTTCACAAAATATTTTATACTTTTCTTTTTTAATCTTTCAAAGTAGCAAATAAAATATACAATTTTTATACTTAGAATTTGGGGTTAAAGCAGTCATTTTTTTATGCACATTTCAGACTTCATATTACTTTCATTTGTAAGGGAAGCTCATATACTTGCACATAAGAGAGATAGATATATACAGTTGACCTTTGAACAATATGGGAGTTGCCAACACCCCCGCCCTATGCAGTCAAAAGTCCATTTAGAGCTTTTGATTCCCCTAAAACTACTAATCCCCTGCTGTTGACCAGAAATCCCACTGAGAACATAACTACTTAATTACCCCAAAATTTAAAGTTATATTTATTATATACTGTGTTCTTATAATAAAGTAAGCTAGAGGAAATAAATGTTATTAAGAAAATCATAAGGAAAACGCGTTTACAGAACCATATGGTATTTACCAAAAAAATACCTGTATAAGTGGACCCATGCAGTTCGGACCCATGTTTTTCAAGAGTCAACTGTATATTATTTCATCATGTACTAGCACATATAGGTAAAATTAATTCTGATTTTATTGAAAAGTTATTTACTCTTTTACCTGCAAAACAATTATAAAAAGTATATTGTTAAGATTTAATGAACTAACCTATTGTTGTATGTTTAAAACTTTTTTTCTAGAATAAAATGCATAAAGCTGCCTACAAGCATTTATTTGGTTTTATTTTTCTTCTCTTTTCCCATTGCCTTTGTGTAAACTCTCACATCCATTCAGTATGATTTGGATGGAGCTGGATTATTAGATTATTACGTAGCATCCAACTGCTGATTTGCATTTTCTTCCCTTGAAAAGATTCAGGAAAAATGCATATTAAGTCAGCTATGTTTCTTCAATATTGTAGGAAGCCCTCTATTCAAAAGCATGGCAGAAGACTGTGATAATAAGAGTTCCACGTATGCATGTTTTACTATTATACATAAGGAAGATCAAGTCTCTAAGGACTGTAGTTATGTGATTTCTATAATGTAAGATCTGGCAATACAGATTTGCTACTTAGCTTATAGAAGCTATTATGGACTCCCATCTGGCACGCTTATACCCAGAGGGATTAGTCTCTCTGTACAAGGCATACAGTTTCTTTATTTCCCTCTTTAAAATGAACCTGAAAGCCTAGATGGAAGGGAATGTGTAAAAAGTAGTTTCACATTCATCTCAATATAAGACTTACTTCAAAAATTAGTGAATGAAAGCTCACTGGAAAATGCATTGATGAGATAATGAAGAGAACCAGAGGATGTGCTTTGTTTCCTCCTTTTTGCTTAGTTTATCATATTTTTTTTGATTTCACAGAGCTCCCCGTCTGAAATAGCTGCCGAGAGTACATCAGTATCAATTTTATCATTTGCAGTTAGAAATAAAAATATCAGATGGCCTTGACTAGTGTATCTGAACATATTTCATTTTTAGTAACCTGGACTATGGATCACATAGCACTTTTGATTTAATATAAAGTCAATTAAAATCAAGGCAGTCTTCCTTTTGATTGAAGTAATTTTGCAGCAAATTGAAAGCAAGCAGAGCCATTTTCTGCAGTGGCTTTGCATACTAAGTAAAAACTGTGAATTGTCACCAATAGTATTTTATGTCACTTTAATAGTTCTGAAGAATGATAGCAATCCATATTTTATAAACATACTTATACATATAAAGCTTTCATGATGAAACTTGGGTTGTTAGTTTCTCTTTTCTTCTATAATCTATGAGTAATTATCATTATGTATTTCACTGAGGCAGAACAGTAACCCAAAATATCACACGATAGGGCACATGGGAATAAGTAAGCAAGCAGATAGACACATTATTATGTAAAGTAATGAAACCAGGTATATCTATCTGTAACAGAATAAAATTCTTAGAATGTTCTTGCTTCAGAAATAGCCTGATGACCCCTTCAAAGCTTACGTATGGTGATTTTTAAGATAAATTCTCCATCTATGCTTTGTTATGCATTGAATGAGGTGGTCTTGGTATTATTGGCTTGATATAGCATATTTTTGCACTTATATTTTCCCTTCTGTTATTATCAGTTATCACAAACATACATTCAATTCAAAGGAACCATGGTCATTTTAAGGAAATGAATCCTGGGCCTAGACATAACAATATACTAGGTGTTAAGAAAACCAACAGACCTCAGACCATCTTTCCCTGTAGTATCTGTCCTCTGCCTGTTCACATGATAGCGAGGGCAGGAGAAAGAGAACTGTCTTTTCCTGATACTTCGGGAGGACCAAAAAGAACAAACACATGAGAACTGCAGACCTGAATTTTGGGCATACAGATATAATTCAGTGTTTTCTTAAATCCTAATAGACAAAAACCGTGGTTTCCCAAAACACTACTGGCTGGAGAATGTTATGCATGTAAATTAGAATTGATTGTTCTCTCTGATGAGTTAGAGGAAGACTCTTGTGCCCAGGTTAATGAGGGACTCCTCTTTGAATAAGTAAAATTCCAGCTGAGTACTTACAGAAAACAGAACTGTGGAATGAAAAAGATGCAGGGATTAGTTTGCTCCAAATGTCAAGGACAATTTAAGAAAAGGAACAGAGGTGGAAGAGGGCAAAATATGTGAAATGAATGAAAACTAGGTTTGCCTAGGTATAGGGTGCAGGTAAGAAAGTCTAGAATCTAGCTCTGAGAGAGAGAGCAGAAAAACTTGCTGCCAAAATTTGTTCTTCACCTTGAACATACAGCACCCATCTGCATATTTTAGTAAATAACGAACCCATCATGACATAATGATCTTACATTTGTACAGTGCTTTAAAATTTACAACATGTCTAAATATAGGCTCTCATGTGACTATGATGCTTAGAACAGTTCTGTACTATGCAAAAGTCAGGCATTCTAAAGTTCATATTGCATACTCATTTAATTAGTTCTCCTAATATTTACTGAGCATCTTCTATGTACCATGCCCTATTTTATGCTCTGGAAATGGAGTGTAAATGAGACATCTCCCCTCTTTAAAAGAATAGTAGATTAAGAAAAATCTTTGGGGCAAGAGGCAGACATAGAAACAACTGTGTTGTAAGAGTCAAAAAAAATTTGGGGCGCCTGGGTGGCGCAGTCGGTTAAGCGTCCGACTTCAGCCAGGTCACGATCTCGCGGTCCGTGAGTTCGAGCCCCGCGTCAGGCTCTGGGCTGATGGCTCAGAGCCTGGAGCCTGTTTCTGATTCTGTGTCTCCCTCTCTCTCTGCCCCTCCCCCGTTCATGCTCTGTCTCTCTCTGTCCCAAAAATAAATAAACGTTGGAAAAAAAAAATTTTAAATTAAAAAAAAAATTTGTTGACTACATGAATAAATAAATGAAAGTTTTCATTTTTATCATTCTTAATTATTTCATAATTCAAAACACACTCTATGCACAACATCCAAATATTTTCACATTTAATCCGGGGGAAATGAGATAAATAAATATTGCAAAAATGTAGCACATCCTATCTATAGGAGTACCTTTTTTAGCTATGCAGATGGTCATGTGTTTTCTCTCGATTATTTTGGCTTAATGTGTGAACATTCTTTATCTTGACCTCTAGAGGGCAAGGTAATACATAGTAGACTTAAATCATTCACTGAATTTAAGAGATGTCTTTGCCAGTGATATATTGAAAGGTCTTGTGTAAATAACAGTATTTCACTTTCTCTTGGTATTCAAGAAAGGAAAATAAAAACAATTGGCACATTGGAAACTACTCAGACAAGAGAAAACTAATTTGGCTTGAAATGTTGTTCATTTGAAAATGGAAAAATAGAGAAATTAGCTAGGGATATACACCGATTGAATATTTAAGCAGCAACATATAAAGAATGCAGACAAGTTTATATTTAGGTCATCATATCAAATATTTTTATAAATATATATATTTTTTTAATTTTACTTATCCTTTATTCAAGTTCTGAATTTTAGAAAAAGGTTTCTATATCTTATTCAGGCCTCAATTCTGTTATCTCTGAAGAACAATAGAGAGAAAATATACCAAAAAAAACCACAAAAAAAATCAGAATTAACAAAATTAGAAATAAGAAAGGTTCTATAAATTTGGGATTACACTATACTGTCGAATGATATATATATAGATACTTTGAACGACATCATTCTTTCAGAAGACAAAGGTAAGGATTTGTGTATTCTTAGTCATTTTTTATTGCTTCTTATGTACTGAAACATCAAGACCTTTAGCATAAGATTAAGTAACTCAGATGATTCAGTACGAGGCCAGTTTCTCTCAGTAAAGACCTAGCATGAGGATGGCTGCTGTATAATACACTTATATTAAAGTAACTACGACAAATACATGGCCCCAGCTGGTTCTCCCACTGTTTCAAAGCAGCATATACATGTGCAAAGGAAATCACCATTTAGTCCTCAATCTTTATCTGTTCTCTGAACACTGTGAATTAGACAAGATTATTCAATTGTTTTCAAGATTTATAGTCCATCATCTATAAAAACCTGAAGACCTGCCCCATGCCCAGTTTGTTCTGGCATCTTCTTAGTGCTTCTTTTGCTTTCTAACATTGAATATTTGAAATGAGGAGGAAGATTCCTGGTCCTTTCCTCTTGTAACAGGAAAAAAAGAAAGGCAACATAAAAGTCTTTTTTTTTTAACATTTATTCATTTTTGAGAGACTTAGAGAGACAGAGCATTGACAAGGGAGGGGCAGAGAGAGAGGGAGACACAGAATTCAAAGCAGGCTCCAGGATCTGAGCTGTCAGCACAGAGCCTTACGCAGGGTTCGAACTCAGGAACCATGAGATCCTGACCTGAGCCTAAGTCAGACACCCAACCAACTGAGCCACCCAGGCGCCCTGAAACAGTCTTAAAACAACAAAATAATAACAACACAAATCCCTGAGAATATAAACACATTGGAAAATATTTACTATGTGCCTGTTACTGTGTGACATGCTTTACATGCATTCTATCTTTTTATGCTTACAATTCTTTATAAGGCAAGTGTTTATAAAATAAATATATATTAAATTATATGTAAATGTATATAAATACCCCTACATAATAATATCTTACTTTTAAAAATGAGTAAACCCAAGCTTACCAAACTGAAGTATAGTCCAATGTCACAGAGTAAGTGACAAAGACTTTTCAATATAGGTTTGCTGAAGTTCCAAGTGCACTACAGTGGGAAAGAAAGAACACAATATCCATTTCAACTACATCTAAAATAAACTATACAATGAGTTAAGATTAATTTCTTTTTTTATTAATTTTTAATGTTTATTTTATTTTTGAGAGAGAGAGAGAGAGACAGAACGCTAGCGGGGGTGTGGGGGAGAGAGAGTGAGAGGGAGACACAGAATCTGAAGCAGGCTCCAGGCTCTGAGCCATCAGCACAGAACCCCATGCAGGGATCAAACTCACGAACCATGAGATCATGACCTGAGCCAAAGTCATACGCTTAACTGACTGAGCCACCCAGGAGCCCCAAGATTATTTTCTAATATGCATTTGTACTTTGCTCTTCACTTCACCGTCTCACTTTTGCTCATCTGGTGCTTTTGATGAATATCAGAAATGCTCCATCCTTTATAATGAAAGTGGGAGGCGGTATTTATTTTAAAGCTTTAAGGAACACTTCAACTTTTTAGGAAGGGTCAAAAACAACCCTGTGAAACTTATGAGAAATTCATATATGTAAACACAATTATTCCCCCAAATGCGTGTAGTTAGTCATGGACGTAAATACAGGTTTACCATGGAGCCCAGGTTCGAGTGAACCACAGATATGCACTTTATTACAACTTCAGCATTTACTCTTTCTACATTGCTTTTAGATCCTCTGTGTATGCCATATAAGAAATAAGTAACAGGTAATCATTTTTTTTTATCTTTTTACTAAAACGTTCTCACTGTTTATTGCCAATATGTCATGGCACGCATTTTATGTTATAGGCTAGATGCAGGGACCATTAATTAGGCACATTAATAAGTTATTAAAAAATAAAAATGCCAAAAAAAGATCATAAGACTGTATAGTTTTGGACAGAGGCCTGCGAACTATTTCTCCAGTGGTGTCCTGCTCAACATTTTAATCAGTAAGTTGGATGAGCATACAGAGAAGAATCTCATATGTTCATTAAATTTGTGGGTCACTGGAAGCCTGAAGAGTTAGTGAGTGCACTGCAGAACAATTACAATCCAGAAATGATCTTTATAACCTGTAATGATGGGCTGAATCGAACAAATGAAATATAGTAGCGATGTGCACATAGAAGAGACCATACTTAGATCCAAATTGCAAATGATGTAAGAACTGAGTTAACATCCGCATGTGACAAAAATGCTTAAGTGATTCACAGCACAATAAATTCAATGTGAGTTAGCCTGTGATGTGGCTTTACGGAAGCTAATCATTCAAGCTCAGCCTGAAAACAGAACTCGACTGAGTATGTGTTATTTCTGTTCAGATATTTCTGTTCATATAATATCTAAAATGTTACTCTTAATTTTGACTACTGCCTTTAAAAATGATAATGGGGAAATATTAGGACATTCTATTTAGGACCGTCTTAATAAAATAACGTAAATAATAATATTATAAAGGACATGTAAAGAACTGTATGAATATTACCTTTGAAGAAAAACAATTTCCTCTGGGAACAGAATGGGGAGAATAGAAGCATTAAATCGGTAAGCAGCATGAGATAGGGAGATAATATATTCCAAATAGTTTTTAAAACATCATTTGGAAAAGGCAATGCGTTTGATAGTTTGAAGGGTTTAAACAAGGACCAGTGGATGAAAATTATAGAGGAAATAATTTAGTGTATATTTGTCTGCTTAGCACCTATGATGCCTTGAGTACATTAGTTGATTTTCTAGGGACTGAAAATACATATGTAGACATACTCCTGACCAAGAGAAATCACACAAATTAAATTACTTCCTCAATTATAAAGTATATTTTATAAAATAGCATTTAAAGATCCTCCCTAATTTTGACATTCTATGAGTCTTTTACCTATAATTTCAGTTTCCTAGCAATTATAACTATCCATATAATTATGTCCACCTTTTAAAATACGGTTCTCCCCCCGCATCCTCCAAGGACACATTCTGAGACCCTCACTGGATGCATGAAATCACAGACAGTGCCAAACCTTAAATATACCATGTTTTTTCCCCTATTTATACACACCTGTAATAAAGTTTAATTTATAAATTAAGCACAGTAAGAGATGAACAACAATAACTAAAAAATAGGATAATTATAACAAGACACTGTAATAACAGTTATGTGAGTGTGGTCTCCCTCTCCCTCTCTCAAAATATCCTTTGTAGTGTATTCACTCTTCTTTTTGTGCTGGTGTGAAATGATAAAATGCTTGTAATGAGAGGAAACAAGGTGAATGACGTAGGCAGTATGATGTGGCATTAGGCTGCTGCCACTTACTAACCGTCCGAGGTCAGAAGGAGGAACATGTGCTTCCAGATAGTAGTTGGAGAAAGTAACTAAAATTACAGAGAGTGAAACTAAGGATAAGGGAAATACTGAACAAAGGAATATTCCTCAGTGAGTATGGATCTACCTGTAATTATATGCATTGAAAACAAAAAAAACATAATTTTTTGTGTGCTTTTTTATTTTTATTATTTATTTATTTATTTATTTATTTATTTTATTTTGTGTTTTTAATTTACAACCAAATTAGTTAGTGTATAGGGCAACAAAGATTTCAGGAGTAGATTCCTTAGTGCCCCTTACCCATTTAGCCCATCCACCTTCCCACAACCCCTCCAGCAACCCTCAGTTTGTTCTCCATATTTATGAGTCTCTTATGCTTTGTCCTCCTCCCTGTTTTTATATTATTTTTGTTTCCTTTCCCTTATGTTCATCTGTTTTGTCTCTTGATGTCCTCATATGAGTGAAGTCATATGATTTTTGTCTTTCTCTGACTGACAAATTTCACTTAGCATAATACACTCCAGTTCCATCCATGTAATTGCAAATGGCAAGATTTCATTCTTTTTGATTGCCAAGTAATACTTCATTATATATCTATATATACCACATCTTCTTTATCCATTCATCCATTGACGGACATTTCGGCTCTTTCCATACTTTGGCTATTGTTAATAGTGCTGCTATAAACATTGAGGTGCATGTGCCCCTTCAAAACAGCACACCTGTATCCCTTGGATAGTTACCTAGTAGTGCAATTGCTGGGTCATAGGATAGTTCTATTTTTAATTTTTTGAGGAACCTCCATACTGTTCTCCAGAGTGGCTGCAGCAGCTTGCATTCCCACCAGCAGTGCAAAAGACATCCTATTTGTCCGCATCTTCGCCAACATCTGTTATTGCCCGAGTTGTTAATGTTAGCCATTCTGGCAGGAGTGAGGTGGTATCTCACTGATTTTGATTTGTATTTTCCTGATGATGAGTGAAGTTGAGCACTTTTTCGTGTGTCGGTTGGCCATCTGGATGTCTTCTTTGGAGAAGTGTCTATTCATGTCTTTTGCCCATTTCTTCTTCATTGGATTATTTGTTTTTTGGGTGTTGAGTTTGATAATTTCTTTATAGATTTTGGATACTAACCCTTTATCTGCTATGTCATTTGCAAATATCTTCTCCCATTCTGTCGGTTGCCTTTTAGTTTTGCTGATTGTTTCCTTTGCTGTGCAGAAGCTTTTTATTTTGATGAGGTCTCAACAGTTCATTTTTGCTTTTGTTTCTTTTGCCTCTGGAGACAACGTTGAGTAAGAAGTTGCTGCGGCCAAGATCAAAGAGGTTTTTGCCTCCTCGAGGATTTTCATAGCCTCCTGTCTTACATTGAGGTCTTTCAACCATTTTGAGTTTATTTTTGTGTGTGGTGTAAGAAAGTGGTCCAGGTTCATTTTTCTGCATGTAGCTGTCCAGTTTTCCCAACACCACTTGCTGAAGAGACTGTCTTTATTCCATTGGATGTTCTTTCCTGCTTCTCCAAGGATTAGTTGGCCATATGTTTACGGGTCCATTTCTGGGTCTCTATTCTGTTCCATTGATATGAGTGTCTGTTCTTGTGCCAGTACGACACTGTCTTGATGATTACAGCTTTGTAGTATAGCTTGAAGTCCAGGATTGTGATGCCTCCTGCTTTGGTGTTCTTTTACAAGATTGTTTTGGCTATTCAGGGTCTTTTCTGGTTCCATACAAATGTTAGGACTATTTGTTCTAGCTCTGTGAAGAATGCTGGTGTTATTTTGATAGGGATTGCATTGAATATGTAGATTGCTTTGGGTAGTATTGACGTTTTAACAATATTTGTTCTTCCCATCCAGGAGCATGGAATCCTTTTCCACTTTTTTGTGTCCTCTTCCATTTCTTTCATAAGCTTTCTATAGTTTTCAGTGTGTAGATTTTTCACCTCTTTGGTTAGATTTATTCCTAGGTATTTCATGGTTTTTGGTGAAATTATAAATGGGATCGATTCCTTGATTTCTCTTTCTGTTGCTTCATTGTTGGTGAATAGGAATGCAACCGATTTCTGTGCATTGACTTTATATCCTGCAACATTGCTGAATTCATGAATCAATTCTAGCAGATTTTTGGTGGAATCTTTTGAGTTTTCCATATAGAGTATCATGTCATCTGTGAAGTGTGAAAGTTTGACCCCTCCTGGCTGATTTGGATGCCTTTTATTTCTTTGTGTTTTCTGATTGCTGAGGCTAGAACTTCCATACTATTTTGAATAACAGTGGTGAGAGTGGACATCCCTGTCTTGTTCCTGACCTTAGGGGGAAAGCTCTCAGTTTTTCCCCATTGAGGATGATATTAGTGTTGGGTCATTCATATATGGCTTTTATGATCTACAGGCATGATCCTTCTGTCCTTACTTTCTTGAGGGGTGTTATCAAGAAAGGATGTTGTATTTTGTCAAATGCTATCTCTGCATCTATTGAGAGGATCATATGTTCTTGTCTTTTCTTTTATTGATGTGATGAATCACATTGATTGTTTTGCAGATGTTGAACCAGCCCTGCATCCCAGGTATAAATCCCACTTGGTCGTGGTGAATAATTTTCTTAATGTATTGCTGGAGCTGGTTGGCTAATATCTTGTTGAGGATTTTAGAATCCATGTTCATCAGGGAAATTGGTCTATAGTTCTCCTTTTTAGTGGGGTCTCTGTCTGGTTTTGGAATCAGGGTAATGCTGGACTCATAGAAAGAGTTTGGAAGTTTTCCTTCCATTTCTATTTTTTGGAACAGCTTCAAGAGAATAGGTGTTAACTCTTCCTTAAATGTTTGGTAGAATTCCCCTGGAAAGCCACCTGGCCCTAGACTCTTGTTTTTTGGGAGATTTTTGATTACTAATTCAATTTCCTTACTGGTTATGGGTCCGTTCAAATTTTCTATTTCTTCTTGTTTCAGTTTTGATAGTGTATATGTTTTTAGGAATTTGTCCATTTCTTCCAGATTTCCCATTTTATTGGCATTTAATTGCTCATAATATTCTTTTACTATTGTTTTTATTTCTGCTGTGTTGGTTGTGATGTCTCGTCTTTCATTCTTGATTTTATTTATTTGGGTCTTTTCCTTTTTCTTTTTGATCAAACTGGCTAGTGGTATATCAACTTTGTTAATTCTTTCAAAGAACCAGCTTCAGGTTTCATTGTTCTGCTGTACTGTTTTTTTGTTTTTTGTTTTTTGGTTTTTGGTTTTGATAGCATTAATTTCTGCTCTAGTCTTTATTATTTCCTGTCTTATGCTAGTTTTGGGTTTTATTTGCTGTTCTTTTTCCAGCTCTTTAAGGCATAAGTTTAGGTTGTGCATCTGTGATCTTTGTTCCTCCTTTAGAAAGGCCTGAATTGCTATATACTTTCCTCTTATAACCACCTTTGCTGCATCCCAGAGGTTTTGGTTGTTTTGTTATCATTTTTATTGGCTTCCATATACATTTTAATTTCATCTTTAACTTCTTGGTTGGCCCATTAACTCTTTAGTAGGATGTTCTTCAGTCTCCAAGTATTTGTTACATTTCCAAATTTTTTCTTTTGGTTGATTTTGAGTTTCAGGGTGTTGTGGTCTGATAATATGCATGGTATAATCTTGATCTTTTGTACTTGCTGAGGGCTGATTTGTGTCCCAGTATGTGGTCTATTCTGGAGAAAGTTCCATGTGCACTGGAGAAGAATGTATATTCCACTGCTTTAGGATGGAATGTTCTGAATATATCTTTTAAGTCCATCTGGTCCAGTGTGTCATTCAAAGTCTTTGTTTCCTTGTTCATTTTTTGATTAGATGATCTGTCCATTGCTATGAGTGGGGTGTTGAAGTCTCCTACTATTATGGTATTACTATCAATGAATTTCTTTATGTTTGTGATTAATTGATTTATATATTTGGGTGCTCTCACATTCAGCGCATAAATGTTTACAATTGTTAGGTATTCTTGGTGGATAGACCCCTTAATTATGATATAATGCCCTTCTTCATGTCTTGGTACAGTCTTTATTTTAAAGCCTAGATTGTTTGATATAAGTATGGCTACTCGGGCTTTTTTTTGTTAACCATTAGCATGATAGATGTTTCTCCATCCCCTTACTTTCAATCTGAAGGTGTCTTTAGGTCTAAAGTGGGTTCCTTGTAAACAGTATATACATGGATCTTGTTTTCTTATCCATTCTGGTACTTTATGCCTTTTATTGGAAGATTTAGTCCATTGACATTTAGAGTGAATACTGAAAGTTATGAATTTATTGCCATTATGTTGCTTATAGAGTTGGAGTTTCTGGTGGTGTTCTCTGGTCCTTTCTAATCTTTGTTGCTTTTGGTATGTATGTATGTATGTATGTATTTATTTTTTCATCTTTTCTCCCCTCAGAAAGTCCCCCTTAAAATTTCTTGCAGGGCTGGTTTAGTGGTCACAAACTCCTTTAATTTTTATTTGTCTGGGAAACTTTTATCTTTCCTTCTATTTTTAATAACAGCCTTACTGGATAAAGAATTCTTGACTGCATATTTTCTGATTCAGCACATTAAATATATCCTGCCACTCCTTTCTGGCCTGCCAAGTTTCTGTGGATAGGTCTGCTGCAAACCTGATCTATCTTCCTTTGTAGGTTAAGGACTTTTTTATTCCCTTGCTGCTTTCATGATTCTCTCCTTGTCTGAGTATTTTGTGAATTTGACTATGGTCTGCCATGTTGATGGTTGGTTTTTGTTGAATCTAATGGGAGTCCTCTGTGCTTCCTGGATTTTGATGTCTGTGTCTTTCCCCAGGCTAGGAAAGTTTTCTGCTATGATATGCTCACATAACCCTTCTACTCTTATTTCTCTCTCTTTCTCTTCTGGAACCCCTATGATTCTGATGTTGTTCCTTTTTAATGAGTCACTGATTTCTCTAATTCTTAAATCGTGCTCTTTTGCCATAATCTCCCTGTTTTTTTTCTTTTTTCTTTTTTTTTGCTTCATTATTCTCCATAAGTTTGTCCTCTATATCACTGATTCTCTGTTCTGCCTCATCGATCCTTGCTGCTGCAGTATCCATTTGAGATCGCAGATCAGTTATAGCATTTTTATTTCACCCTGACTTGCTTTTACTTCTTTTATCTCAGTAGAAAGGGATTCTAATCTATTTTCGACTCCAGCTAGTATTCTTAGTATTGTGATTCTAAATTCTTGTTCAGGCATCTTGCTTGTATTTGTGTTGGTTAAGTCCCTGGCTGTCGCTTCTTCCTGCTCTTTCTTTTGGGGTGAATTCCTTCGCTTCATCATTTTGAAGGGAGAAAAGGAATTAATGAGGTAGAAAAAATTAAAATAAAAAAAATTAAAATTAAAAAATATTAAAATTAAAAACTTAAAAACAAACACACACAGAAAAATAAATAAATGATGCTTGATCCTAGGTGTGTTTTGGTCTCGGTGTTGAAAGTGGCTTGATAGATTAGAGAAAAAATGGGGAAAAAAGAAGAAAACATGAGGAAATCATTTGAAAATTTGAAAAAAAATGAATACACTGAGATAGAATAAAATGAAATGATGGAAGTAAAATAGATTTGGAAAAAATTACACAAAAGTAAAAAATGTATTAGAAAAAAATTAAAGAAAAATATTTTTGAAAATAAAAATGGATTTTTTCTCTTTCTGTACTCAAGAAAAAGAAAAGAAACAACAAAGAAAAAAGAAGAAAGAAAGAAAGAAAGAAGAAAGAAAGAAGAAAGAAAGTTGAATAGATGGACTAGCTAACAGACTGAAGTATGACTGAAATTACTTCGTTTTCCCCTAGAGGTCAAACTTTGAAGCACTTTATAGCCCATAACCTAAGCAGGTGGTGAAATTTGTGTTCTTGAAGAGCGAGGTTGGCCCAGTTGGGCAGGGCTTAATGTAATGGCTCTGTTCTCCACTAGATGGTGCTGCTAGCCTACTGGGGTGGATTGTTGTGGCACTTGTAGGTGCTTATGCGCATGTGCGGGAGCAGTGAAAATGGCATCACCAGCTACCCAGTCTCTAGTATTGGAACTCTGTTCTCCCTGATCTGCAATCGTGCAACTGTCCTTTGTCTTCAGGTTCCATCCACTCCCCACTTCTACACTGTCCATGACCAAGCCCCAGACAGCACCTCCCTCCTGAGTTTTGTCTCAGATGTGGCTGCCTTCTCTGATCCCCCACTTCTGAGGCACTGTGGCTTTGACCTGCTCCGTCCCTCTGTGGAGGGTCTCACCAAGCAATGGCCGGGTGCCAGCCACACCCAGGAACGTTTGTGGGACGGTGCTGCTGCCGATGCCCAGAGACTGCGGTCAGGTGCCAGCCTGCCCCAGAAAATGTTTGCAAGACAGTGTAGCAGCAGCACCTCAGGGATTATGGAAAATCACAACACACATCTGGCACCAGGCTTCACCCCCAACGACCTTATTCCTGCACCAGCGAATGTGGCTGTTCTCTGGGGTCTGCTGGGCCCAGATGGCATCATAGCCTCTACCAAATGTCCTTCCAGCAGTGGAACTGATTCTCCCAAGAATCTCCCAGACCCCACTCTGCTCCTGGGGATTCACTCTTCCCACCAGAGCACCGCCAGGTATTGAGCTGTGGAGTTTCAGACTCTGGGCTCCACCTGTTTACAGTCTTAATGGAAGCTAAACCCCCTCCTTTCTCCTTTCTCCCTTTTTATTTCCATCTCTGTGGCTGTTTCCAATTTTCTACTTTCTCTCCAGCTGCTTTTGGGGAGGGGTGCTTTCCCCATATTCACCCCCGCCCCGTCTCCATCCTCTCCCACACGCACAAGCAGCTCCCTGCCCTCCATGGCTTCTCTCTCCCCAATTTCACCTCTCCATGCCAAGTACCTGCTGAATTATGTGGCTTAGGTTGTGCAGGTTGTTGTGTTAATCCTCAGATCAGTTTCTAGGTGTGCAGGATGGTTTACCGTTGGTCTGGCTGTATTTCATGGACATGAGACACACAAAAACTTCCATGCTGTTCCCAAACAAAATTAATTTCTTAATCAACCTGTAGTGCAACTGAAAACACCACTATAGTTGGGATACTAGGCATATTTCTTTGAGAACCTAGGCCAGCCGCACTCTTAGGACGAGGTTCCAATCAGAGTGTTCAGACTTCGGTGAGGAAGATTAGAACATGAGATTTGACTCAGCCGGAATGTGAGCGCATAGAACCTACTCAGGAGAAAGGCAAAACTCTTACCTTTCGAAGTTTTTTGGAGAAGTTCCCCCTTCCAAGAGCCCAGCCACCGCTGACCTTTATTGAGGAAAAACATCACACCAGATGGATGAACAGACACAAGTTGATTTCTTTGGTAGCAAGAGGAGAGAAAGTCTTGAATACTGTGCTGTGCCAAGACAAAAAGCTAGAGTCTTGAAGAACTGGGATGGGGTGGGAATGGAGACCACAGGCCATTGTGTTTTCTAATTGGTCTTACTTAACAGAAAATAAACTTTCTGTCTTCATTTTACAATTTGGAGCAATATGCTGGGTCCTGCCCTACAGAATTTAGGCTTTCACTCCCCTATTGGGGTTAAAAGACAGAGTCTGTATCTTTTTTAAAGAAGACATTAAAAGGGGTGGTTCCCAGGTCCTTGAGGAAGATATTACTGGGTTGTAAAAGTGGCAAGAGGTTTTTTTTTTTTGTTTTTTTTAAAGGAATTTACATCACAAAGAGGCAGAGAATGCATTAAAAGTTTTCTAAGTAACTATTCTAAGAACAGTGTGGTCAGGGGCCCAGAGCCCCAAGAAGACTGAAGAAACCTTAGTCAGGCTGATGGGAACCTTAAAGCCTCTCTGGTCACCTTATAAGTCCAGTGAGCCTTCCCAAGAGGCTTTTTTCTTTTTTTGCCTTTATTAAGAAAGTTGGTCCAAATTCCTATGATCCTTACAAACAGAAAATGAGTGCTTCTTTCTAAATTCCACTTAGACAAAGACTACGCTAGTAAAAATTTTATATTTTAGAAAAGTTCACTTTATTTCTGTTTATTTTTTTAAGTGTAGAGTGTTCCTTGAAAAACTGTATGTGTTAAAATTATATACATTTAAGTGTTTACATTTGTATATGAAGCAAAATTTTTTAAAAGGAACTTCCATGTTTCACCTAGCTTATTTTTTAATCAGGCTTTAACTAATCCTTAAACAAGGCTAAGAGCAAATTATATTTTAGAGTATAAGGTATGATTTTCAGTTACTTTTTTATAAAAATAGTTTTACTCTGATTGTAGTGCTTTGACATTCTTAAAAATAGCTATGTACTGTATGTAATCCTCTCCCGCCTTTTTGTAACTCCTCTTAAGGTTTTATGCTGAACACAGTTCAAAGTTGTTGAGTTTGTTACTGATCACCTGGTATAACTAATTTTTAAATCAAAATAGTTGTAACGTCTCCTTCCCCTAAAGAGTAACTTTTATTTCTAGTCAGGAGAAAACTTCTTATTGAAATAAATTTATGCTTAAATTTCTTGCTAAAATTTTCAAAAGGAAAATGGATAAATAATGATTACAAGAATTTACATCTATTGAGGTCTGGCCCATGTAAGTCTAAGCATTTTACTTTTGTAAACATACTGACTTTTCACACCCAGCCTTGGAAATAGGCACTATGGCAGTGCAATAGACACATGCGTGTGCTCTAGAGTCAGAAGAATTCAATTCAAATGCTGCCTGAATCATTCTGGCTGTGTGAACTCAGGTGAGTTCATTAGTAACTGATAACTATCAAATAGGAACAATAATCAATCAACAGTACAGGACTACAATCCCCTATGTGTTACACAAATTGATGTGTAACTCTTTCTGTGCCTGATCAGTGCTTGACATGTAGTAAGCTCTGAATAGATGTGATAGATGATGAAACTGAGGCGTTGGGAAATTAATTAGCTTTCCTGTGTCATACAAGCTATTAAGTAGCATAAAGCTTAGATTAGAATTCCGGTTCATCTGAGTCTCATGTCTGATGTCTTCTAAATTATTACATCAGTTAGAAACCCTGTAGAAAGCAGATGCTGTACTCTAGGTAATGTGAAGAGAGTTTTGCTAAAAGATAATTCACATAGATTTAGTCCCAGTTTAAGAAAAACAACAAAGAATGTAATAGGATATTTAGTTCATTACCATTCTTCCATTAATTAATATTTACATATATAATTAGATAATATATAATGCTAACAGTGCAATTCCATTCGTAGTGTAATATCATCTCCTACTGTATATCAGAATCCAATGTCATTCTTCGTTCATTTTAAGTGCGTTTTATTGTACAATCACAAAGAATAGTGAGAGAGAGCTATTTCTGCCCATAGACGAAGAAAGAAATAAGAGAGACACACTATAAAAATTTGAGGGATGAGAGCTGTATGGTGCTGTGGCCTTGGACTTTGGTGGAAGGAAGTGACCAACATATAATGATCTGACTGATAGCAAGAATAAGGTGTTAAATAACCAAACTAGATCTTAAGTATTCTTACCACAAAAGAAGGAGATGTTATGCGAAGTGATGAAAGTGTTAGCTAACTCTATGGTGATAATCATATTACAATATAAAAATGCAGCAAATAAACACCTTAAACTTATCCAATGTTATATATCAATTATATCTCAACAAAAAAAAAAAAGAGGAAAAACAAATTTCCTGTGGTGACTCACTTGTTGAAATCCGATCAAGCCCTGAAGAGTGAAGGGATGATAGTGGTTTTAAAGATATATCCACCATCATTTACCACACCTCTCCTCAATAAATGGAACTTAGTTTCCCTCCCCTTACGTGTGGTTTCCCTGACTATAATTTAAAGAATGGAACACGTCAAAGGAATGCAATGTCATTTCCAACATTAGGCTTCTCTGTTTGGTATATGTGTTCCCTTCCGTTCTCTTTGTCTCTGTCTCTGTCTTCCTCTCCCTCTCATCATTACTGTGGAAAAAAAAAAAAAAACAGCTAAGCTACCACTTGCTCGTTTGAATTAGTTTTTTTCCTAGATTTCCTTTCAAATCTGCTCTTTACATACTTTGTACCACATTTTTAACCTAGTAGCCATTTTAAAAGCTTTTGTTATTGGTAGTAAGAAATGTATCTTCTATTCATTGCTTTATCCCCAGTGTAGAACAATCTCACAGAGAGTATATAAACACAATAATTTGTTGAAATGTTTGATCAGTGATAAACATTTAATTTAATGGCTATTTTTCACATGGATAGATGCTATCTTATATGTGAGTATGCTGAAATACTTGAGCGAAGAAAACTTAACAGGAAAAAAAACATAAACACTGTCCATTATATGTTAATGGCTTATATCCCAAATGGGATGTTTATTTTATACATTCAGAATTCTAGAGAAGCAAGCAATTAAATTTAATATTTAACTGCAGTATTTAATAAACAGCTCTATAACATGTGAAATTATCAGGTTGTTTATTTATACTGTAATATTTTAGTTCCAAATTGTATAAAACAGGAAGTACTCTGGACCCTTTGAAGAAATACATTTATACCCAATAAGTGTAGACTTTGGAACAGATGATGAAATACTCAGCCGAAACAGCTCTGTCTTAATAAATTCAGGGATGTCTGATTCTTTCTGAATTGTCTGTTTTTATTTTTGCTAGCAGGTGCTAATCTTGTTTGAACAGGTGGAAGAATGAGAGGCAAAGTGAATATGGCTTGTGGAAAATATTTTGAACACATTATCTAAAATTTACCAGGATTGTTAGCGCTAATTTATAGCATCCATATGTAAAGATTGCCTGTCCTCAATTACCTTTATGATAAAATAAACTTCTTTTTTTTTTTTTTTTTTGGTAATTTGTCAAGTTGTGAAAAAGAATGGTGACTCTGTTTCTTTAGTTTCCTTTATGCATTGGAAAAACCACCATCTATTGAATAGTTTCATATATGTAAAAAAAAAAAATCGGACATAATGTAAGTGGTATTTCTATCACTGAGCTTTAGGAGTAAAGCATACAGGACTATTTGTTAATGTAATTATTCATTTATTTATTTATCTATCTTTTTCGAGTTTTTATTTAAATTTAGTTAACATTGGGGCGCCTGGGTGGCTCAGTCGGTTGAGCGTCCAACTTCGGCTCAGGTCATGATCTCACGGTCTGTGAGTTCGAGCCCTGAGTCGGGCTCTGTGCTGACAGCTCAGAGCCTGGAGCCTGCTTTGGATTCTGTGTCTCCCTCTCTCTCTGACCCTCCCCCTTTCATGCTCTGTCTCTCTCTGTCTCAAAAATAAATAAACATTAAAAAATTAAATTTAGTTAACATAAATGAACAGTGTAACAGTTTCAGGAGTAGAAATTAGTGATTCATCACTAACGTACAACACCCAGTGCTCATCACAACAAGCACCCTCCTTAATCCCCATCACTCATTTAACCCATCCCCCCACCCACCTCCCTCCATCAACCCTCAGTTTGTTCTCTATAGTGAAGAGTCTGTTTTCTATAGTTATGTAGAAGACTGAGTTTCACTCTATTTTCAATATTCAGAAAAAATACTGCAATGGCGCCTCTATTGAAGAACAACTCAGCCAAAATTGATACAGGAAAAAATAGATAGATAGATAGATGGATAGGTGATAGATAGATAGATAGATAGATAGATAATATAAATAGATAAATAAACTAGAATTTCTTGAAAATGTTACTGAATATTAGCATAGAAATAGAAATATGTGTGTGTTTGTATGTCTGCGTATATCTATCTCTCAGCAGAAATGTGTTGACTGACTTAAATCAAGAAATGTCTCTTTGAAAATATGATACAAATTAGGTGAGAATAAAAAATTGCAGGGGTGCCTGGGTGGCTCAGTCAGTTGAGCATCAGACTTTGGCTCAAGTCATGATCTCCCAGTTCGTGAGTCTGAGCCGCGTGTCACGCTCTGTGCTGACAGCTCAGAGCCTGGAGCCCGCTTTGGATTCTGTGTCCCCCTCTCTCTCTGCCCCTCCCCCACTCCTATCGCTTCTTAGAGAATCTGCATTAACACACTCCATGACAGTGCTTTTCCTAATTAGGAAGGGGTGGGTTCATTTGACTGTCACCAGAGCAGGACATTACCTGAATGTTTAGCATTCCCAATCCTAATACATAATCCAGTAAGGCTACAGGTTGAGGAAAGAATGTAACCTGAGGTTTGCTGGTTTTGTTTTTTGTTTTTTTTTTCCTATGTTTTCAACTTGCTTTATGCCACAGGAATGTTAACACGCTTAATGCATATTTACTTTCCTATCAGATGATAGAAACTAAAGCTCAGGAACTCCAAATAAGACTGAAAAGGGGTGCCTGGGTGGCTCAGTCGGTTAAGCATCTGACTTCGGCTCAGGTCATGATCTCACGGTTGGTGGGGTCAAGCCCCATGTCGGGCTCTGTGCTGACAGCTCAGAGCCTGAAGCCTGTTCCAGATTCTGTGTTTCCCTCTCTCTCTCTGCCCTTCCCCTGATCATGCCCTGTCTCTGTCTCTCTCAAAAACAAATGAACGTTAATTTTTTTTTTAAAGACAAAAAATCTTTGGGGATGTCATTGTGGCAATCATTTCCTGTATGAAAGGGAAGCTCATAGCAAAGGTTGCTGGGAGAACAGTAACCTGTTAAGATCTGGTAAACAACATGAATGAACTTTCTATATTAGTTTCTTATTGCTGCTGTAAAAAAAGTACCACACACGTAGTGGCTTAAAACAACACAAGTTTGTCATCTCACAGTTCTGGAGATTGGAATGACATCAATCTCATTGGGCTAAAAGCAAGGTATCTTCAGGGAGCCTTGTTCTCTCCAGAATATTTTAAGGTAGAATCCATTTTCTTGCCTTTTCAGCTTCTAGAGATCATCTGCATTCTTGGACTGAAGACTCCTTTCTCCCATCACTGCAATCTTTGCGTTCTATTCTTGAGAACAGTATTTCCTGTTTCTAACTCTGATCTTCCTTCCCTTTTGATTACATTGGACCCACTCAGATAATCCAGGATAATCTTGCCATTTTAAGATCCTTATTTTTAAAGAAGTTATGTTTATTTATTAATTTTTTGATAGAGAGAGTGAGACCAAGCCAGGGAGTGGCAGAGAGAGAGGAAGAGAGAGAATCCCAAGCAGGCTATGCCCTGTCAGTACAGAGACTGAAGTGGGCTTGAACTCATGAACTGTGAGATCATGACCTGAGTTGAAATCAAGAGTCATATGCTTAACCAACTGAGCTACCCAGGTACCCAAGATTCTTATTTTATTCTTTTCTTTTCTTTTCTTTTCTTTTCTTTCATTTTATTTTATTTTTATTAAATGTATTTATTTGTTTTGAGAGAGAGGGAGAGAGGGAAAGAGAGAATCCCAAGCAGGCTCTACACTGTCAGCATGGATCCCAACACAGGACTTGAACCCAAGAACCATGAGATTGTGACCTGAGCCAAAATCAAGAGCCTGATGCTTAACTGACTGAGCCACACAAGTGCCCAAATATATTCAGAGATTCTGGGTATTGGAACATGGGCATCTTCAGAGGAAAAGGAGTTATTCAGCCTACCACATCTTCCTCTTCCATTTCTCCTGAAACACAGATGGAAATTGAGGAGGGGAAACCATTCCTCAGACATATGAAGAAGTTTATAGGTTGCTTTGTTGGCCTGACTCTTGAAAATGTGAAGTTTTCTTTCATCAAAATTATATATAGGGGCGCCTGGGTGGCGCAGTCGTTAAGCGTCCGACTTCAGCCAGGTCACGATCTCGCGGTCCGTGAGTTCGAGCCCCGCGTCGGGCTCTGGGCTGATGGCTCAGAGCCTGGAGCCTGCTTCTGATTCTGTGTCTCCCTCTCTCTCTGCCCCTCCCCCGTTCATGCTCTGTCTCTCTCTGTCCCAAAAATAAATAAATGTTGAAAAAAAAAATTATATATAAATAATACATAAGTATATATAGTTATTAAAGGTATACTTATGTATGTGTAGAAGATAAAGCTCAGGAACTTTAAATAAGACTTAAAAGGGGTGCCTGGGTGGCTCAGTTGGTTAAACATCTGACTTTGGCTCAGATCATGATTTTATGGTTTGTAGGTTCGAGCTACATGTCAGGCTCTGTGCTGACACATGCTTATAATACTTTCTCATTAAATTAAGTAAACTGGCCTGGACTGAAACAGTAAACCATTTTTATATCTTGCTAATTTCTTTCTACTTTGTGTATAGGGATTCAAAATGGAATATAATAGAAGAGACAAAAAGAAGGTTTTATAAATTCAATCATTAAATGCATATTTATGCTTATTAAATGCATTATTTATGCTAATTCTATTCTGGACATTATTTTTAATCACATGGGACAGATTCAACAGATATTGGCTTAAATAGATTGTGACTTTGTAAGGAAATAAAAATTATTAAAAGTGATTATTATGTGGCATAATGTATGAGAGAATAGAAGCATTTATAAACTGTAACAATGGATAATAATGAACTCCTTATGGTGGTTGTGGAAAAAAAATATTTCTAGAAGCTGACACCTTCTCTAGGCTTCAAAAATGAAAATGAGTTTGCCAAGAAGGAGGGAAAGATTGAGGTGGGTATATTAATGAGCATAAAATCATTATAAGCAAAAGATGAGCGTGAAAAATAAGAACTTTTGAAATCAAATGGTATACCCAGGAAAACCCAGGAGTTCTGTGATACTGGTCAAAATGCCTGAGAAAATCCTTGCACATAAGTGAGGATATGAACGAGCATTCAGTTGGACAAAGAATCTTATACAGTGTACCAAACAACATAGACATTAATTAGTATGTAGTGTGGAAGAATTAAAAGTCATGAGAAAATAAAACCAAAATGCTTTTAATTGATTAGATTAGCATTCTGATTGAGAAAAGATTTGAAAGGGTCAGAATAAAGTAGTGGGAGAATGGCATATTGAGTGGTAGGAAAAATGAAAGGTGGACACAAGGCAAATTAAATATTAGGATGTAGAAGTGGCTGGACTTGGTGGTTGTCAAATCACATAATTCTGATTAGGAAACTGTATAAAATGGGACCATTGATTTAATATTGACAAGGTATTAGGAAGCAAAATTTCATGACCTTGGACCTTCTGGGTTTGAGGCAATTGTGTTAACCTAGGTAGAGCCACCAGGAAGCACTTGGGTGTAACTAATTGAAACATTCCTCTAGACACATGTTGCAGAATTGGGAAATTCCACGTTAGAAACTGCATTGAAAAATGTCAGAATCTTCTTGGGATAGTGTGAGTTGCATCACTCTTGAGAGGGAAGTGAAATCGATTAGAAGAGAACACCTATAGAAAATGTCCCTAGAACTCACCAAAACAAATTCTTAATATTATTAATTATTGGGGGGTAAAACTAAATGAAAGCTTGTTAAAAAGTAAGTAGCAGATGAGGAATTGAGAACTATGGAGTATAGTACTTCGTCTAGCAATGAAAATCCCAAGGAAACACAAGTGCTTTTAGATGAGCATGTTTTATTAGGGAGGGAGTTTTTGTAATATAGAATTCAGACCGAACATTTTCATGAACTTGAGGGAAAAAGGGTCGAATAAGGGATGCGAACATATGTGAAATAAGAGGAGTGACAGTTGAAGCAAGCTCTTGGGGGAAATATATTGGAACGTGCCTTCCACTGACATAAGCACTGAGACAAACTGGCAGAGAAAGAGGTAAACTCAAGTACGATGGGGAGCATGCTGGTGTTTGGAGAGTTTTGGTAGTCATTTGGTAAATATTTTATCCGTTGGTCTTGAGAGTGTGAAGCTATTTGAGGGCTCTCGGAATTATGTAGGATCTCGTTTGAAGTGAATGGAATAAGGAGTTAAATACAGTGAAAGGAAAGTGGGAGAAGTTTTGTGATACTCACCAAGACAAGAAACTATATATCTGTAATGCTATCAATTACAAAAGCTAACATTGATAAGGGGTTCACTAAGGGTGAAGCACTCAGAAGATCTTTACAGTAATAATCTTTATAGTAATTAATGCGATTCTGACAACAACCTTATTTGTTCAGTCTATTGATTTATTAACTTTGAGATCCTGAAACTTTTAGGAATATTTTGGAGTAGCATAATGAGTATCAATACCTCTGGTTTAGTTCTCTCTCATATTTTAGAATATCTATAGCAGTGAAACCAGACTTTCAAGAATAGAGAAAGAAACAGTTGGAGATTATGTTTTCAGAAATTACTCTTAGATGGATCACTTTTTTTTTTTTGGATTCTTGTAACTTGACTATAAGAGAAAGTTCAGTAAAGAAGCTCTTTATCTCTCATGCTCTCTTTCAATATTTCATTAGTAAATTGTCTAATTTCTTATGAATGCTAGGCTACATTGCACCATTTATTTGTCTTTAAGCTGGCATCTTGGAAGTTATTAGTTTTTCACGCACTACCTTAGTAAATTAATGTATTTCCCTTTACTCCCAGAGGCCCATGGAATAGGAATGGCCCATCCAAATTCAATATTAATATCTATTCCAGTGTTCACTCTTCACATCATGAAATTCCAGTATGGTCAACCTGCAACACCTTGTGTAACTGACTGTTATCTTTGAGGACAGCACTATGTTATCGGATACCCTTTGGGGTTTTTGTTGGGAAACTAGCAATGCCGTGATGACAAAAGCTGTTCAGCCTTGAGGGGTGATATCCATTCGGTGTACTCACAGAAATTTCTGCTTTTGTGGTCATGAGCCCAGTGAGTATTAGTTATGAATGGTATTCATAAAACATATTATTCTGTCCACTTTTTTTTAATGATTATTTATTTATTTTGAGAAACAGAGAGAGAGAGCATGAGCAGGGGAGAGGCAGAGCGAGAGACAGGGAGAGAGAGAATCTCAAGCAGGCTCTGGGCTGTTGCACAGAGTCCAAATGAGGTTCAATCTCATGAACCGTGAGATCATAACCTGAACTGAAATCAAGAATCGGATGCTTAACCGACTGAGCCACTCAGGCGACCCTGTTCTGTCCATTTTTAAGAGCCCCTTTTCCAATGAGAATTTTCAGGTGATTTTCATGTGTGATGCAGAGATTCAGCTTCTGAAACTCTTCTAAGAGTGTCATCCACTACCTTGTCTCCACCCCCTTCCCATTAGCTCCACAATCTTGATTCCTGCAAGACCCCAAATATCCATGGCACCTAACAACCACTTCTCACGAAGCAGTGTAAATCTTACGTGTAAAGACACAGTAACCAAGAACAGGATGCTATAACAATTTTCTCAAAATATATTCAAAGCCCATAATAGAACAGGCTACCAAATGGTTGTCAGAAACAACACAGATCAATTTGTCAATCTATAATTTAGAGTCAGAAATAGAGCTGATTCCTTAGCCTTCTAGCCCTCTGTATTATGTAAGTGTGTGACACATAAGGTTGATAAAACAATCTGACCTTTTTCTTTGAGATAGGTTTTTTTTTTTTTTTTTTTTGCTATATTTTTACAAGTCATAACTGATTCCTCAGTAACAGCTATAGCTGTTATAGCTACATACCTTTGTGTTATGTTTGTGTCAGGTAGTTTAGTAAATTGTTGTCATTGTAGATGGATCGTGATGCTAATGTTTTCAAAGTAAAATGCCAGGATGAGCTCTCTTATTATTTCATTTTGTACGGTTTATGTTCATAATAGATCTTGCTAATCTAATAGCTACAGATACCATATCCGCATATTCTTCTAAGGATTTTAACACCATTCCTAAATATCTCTTGTAATCCTCCTCTGTTTCATTCTTTTTCTTCCTATCTGATCTTTCATATTGCCCTTACATGTGTTATTCTTACTGAGCCAGATAGATACATTTATGTATTGTTAGATTCTAGGGGGGAGTTGTTTGATAATAGGTATAATGGTCATCAATTCACAATTCTATCAGATATGCCTATGGAACTGTTATAATCCCATTTTGCATCCTATATTCCCAACTAGGACATATAAAGAATGAATTAACTCAAGGAGATAATCAAAATGTTTTCCTTTCAAAGAGGAAAAAAAAATTAAAATTAACTCATAAGAAAAACAATTAAAAGAGATAAAAATATACCACTCCTTTCATTAAAAAAACAGCATCTGATTTTAGATTATACATGGTTTAGAACAAAATTTCTGTATAAATTGTTTTGATGAAAACAGGACAATGTTCTGACAAGAAGCCAGAAGATCTAATAAGAAATTCCCAAAACCACTTCTGTGTCCCTTCTCAACCTCAGGACTCTGGTCATGAAGGAAGTTGAGCAGGAAAAAAAGGAAATAAGAAAGTGTAGGAAACATGGATTTTATTTTGATAATCTAAAGCATCAAGTAAATCCGTTATCTGATTCTCAAGCTGTTTTCTGACTACTTATAGTGGTAAGTTACTTGAAGGTGTTGTGAAAGCCTCTGCTGAGGGGTATTGGGAAATTAAGGGAACAAAGAAATACACTGTAGCCTCTGCTGTCTGTTTTTTCATACATAACAGCACTTTTTATTTTATTTTTTTAATTTTTTAAAGTTTATTTATCTTGAGAGAGACAGAGGCAGTGCGAGTGGGGGTGGGGGCAGAGAGAGAGGGAGAGACACAGAATCCCAAGCAGGCTCTGCGCCACCAGATCAGGGCACGACATGGGGCCCGACTCACAAAACCGTAAGGACCATCATGACCTGAGCCAAAACCTAGAGTCAGATGCTTAACCAACTGAACCACCCAGGTGCCCCCATATACAACAACACTTTTTAAACTTCAAATTGTTTTTTAATATATTGGGTTTTGAGTTAGATATCACTTGCAAAAAGTTCCCCTCATTGTAAAAACAAATGATTCAGAAAAGAGTTGGACTGACCGTTCTCTAAAATTCAGTGGTCTTCTCATTAAAAAAATTCATGTGTATTTTTTATGTATTTAATCTGTTATATAAAAATGGATTTCAAGAAACTGATAGTGGAAGTCTTAGTGATATTTGACAATGAGCCATATGTTTTCCCAATTATACATATTTGCTTTGGTCGCATTTAATTATTCATTTATGCTAAAGAAAATCTTGTTTTCGCATCATTAAAACACTGAACCGATTGGATAACTCAGAGATCCAATGCATCAGATCTATTTTACTTCAACTAGAAAAGTATCCCTTTATAATGTCAGGTGTGTAATTTCAGTAAAATTATTTAATAAAATGATTTCCCAGGACAGGTATGACCTTCATCAATGGAATGTATTACATGAAATTTCAAATTCATACACATTTAATTTATCCTCTTCTAATTCACATTATCAAACTGATTTAACTTAGAAAATGGATTACGTCCCATGTAAAAAAATATACTTTATATGTTGGAGTCAAACATTTATTAGTTTGTATTCATATAATTTCATATAGATAGATGGTAGATAAATAATTAGAAATGCATTTCTGACAAGGTGAAAATTGACACCCTTTAAGAGAAAATTGATATTAAACCAAATTTTTGGTCTTGTTTTCTAATTATTTTGAATTTCTCAGGTTTCTTTTCTCTTTTTTCTTGATCATTTGAAATACCATTTCCTGCTTAAGGTGAACAAATCAGTGAAGAGTTTATGAACTGTCACAAAATGAATACACCAATGTGCCTACTCCCAGATGACAAAATAAATATTAATCATTTATCAGAATTTACCTTTCATGCTCTTTTTCGTTCATTAATTTCTCCTGAGTTGCCAAAAGAAAAATAAACCTCATGATTTTTAGCATTACAGATCAGGTTGCCTGTAATTTATGTAAATGAAGCCATACAGTATTCATTCTTTTGTGACTGATTTCTCTCAATCAACCTTATGTTTGCAACATTTATCAACGTGGTTGTGTATAGCACAGACTAATTCTGTTTCTGTCCTACATAGCAATACAATGAGCATAGTGCTAGGATAGAAACATTCTATATCTGGCAACAGTTGTGTTAGACAGCACCATTACAGCATATATTATTTTAATATGTGAATTCTATTGTTGAAAATATTAGTGTTTTCTAAGTGGGCTATTACGAAGAGTTGTGCCAGATATATTTGTATATACATCTATTGGTTCATATATGTACTCATTTTTGTTACCTGCATGTCTAAATCACCTGTATCTATGTAATATATCTCTATCTCCATATCTACCTTTATCTAAGGGAATGTGTATGTTCCAATTAAATAGATAGCGTTGAAGATTTTTCCAAATGTTTTTAGTAATTTACCTACACCAGGAGTCATGAGAGTTCTTGCTACTCCACAAGCATTTCAACCCTCAGCATTATCATTTAATTCAGTTTTTTCCCCCAACTTTACCTATTCAGAGGCAATGCAGTGACATCATATCATGATCTACCTTGTATTTTCTTGATCATCACTGAGATTGAATAGCTATTATATTCTTATCGAGCTGGATATCCAGTTTTGTAAAAGACTTTAAAAGTTACATCTTTAATATGATATTTTTTAACCAGCAGAAGTTAGATTATTCCTGCTCAGAGCCTTTGTTTGGTATAAGTCTTTAGTATTCGTCTGGCACATATCTGCTACTGTTTTGTAGCTTTCTTTTCACTCTCACAGAGGGGTCTTCTGATGGACAAGTTTACTTAGTTTTAATGCATTTCAATTTACAAATATTTTTTCCTTGAAATTAGTGCCTTTTGTGTTATTTGTTAAAAAAACAAATTCCAAATATCAAGACTTGAAACCATTCTCCCAAATTTTCTTCTAGAAACTTTATGGTTTTATTATCAGTATGCAATCTACAATTGCCTTGGGATTGATTTTCAAGAACAAAGTGAGGTAGTAGTCAAATTCCTTTATTTTCTCCATAAGGATATTAAAAAGATTAAGCTCAGTTTTCCTAAAATAAATGTCCGCAGGTTTGAGGGTTTTGGTTTTTTTGTTTATTTGTTTGTTAGTTTTTTGTTTTTTGTATTCACTATTCTATTGAATTGATTTGCTTATCCTTGCACTTTGCTCCTATTGGTAGGATTTTTTTCAACCATTTTAATTTTTACCTATTGATGACATATATGAAATACAGATTTTATTATTTATTTTATGCAGCTGTATAAATGAACACTAATTGTTTTTCTATTTTACTTGATGTTTAGGAATTCTCAGGAGGAGAATGGTGTGCCATCTATAACAGTGATAGTGTTTTCCCAGTCTTTTTGGTATTCATGACCATGTATGTATGTATGTATGTATGTATTTTTACCTCGGCTAGAAAATTCAGATCAATATTACTACAAGTAGTTATGATACACAAGCATGTCCTTTTTACTTTCTTGAATAACAATGTTGCTAATGCTATGCTTATGTATGATATTGAATTTTCAATTAGATAGAAATTTGTTTTGTTGTCAAGAAAGGATAATTCTAATTCTAGGAGATAACACACTTAAAAACACACAAAGTAGTAGTGAACACAGTATTTCTAAGGGGCAATGCTTCTAAGGAGAGGATTAAAACAATTTTACCATGAATTAAACAGTACTTAATTTTGTTAATATTACTAATTTTCTTGCTAATTTTAATGTCATACTGCATTTTAAAAAACATGTAGTTCGTTTTTTCATGGATATAAAATCATTTATTTTATTCAATGACATACTAGATGTTTAAATGGCATTTGATAAATTTATATTTATGGATTTACTATCATTTCTGCTTACATTTCTTCTAAAATATATTATCTTGGACTAGTTGCCATGACTAAATTGATAAAATACATTTAGAGCACATACGTAATTTGATCCCTAAATATATCTAGTTAAAAAATTTTAAATCCAATAAAATCATTGTTCCAATTAAATGTTACTACCGGCTTAACTGAGTGTCCTTTGAAGGAAAAAAGGCAATGGGAGATAAACACCTATTTTAGGTATAATAGTCTGTGGAACTGGAAAAATGGGAACATACCCTAATATTTTGGAAAGCAAGGCCAATGAATGGACAGAGCATAAGTCAGAGCTATGTGTCAGGGCCACTGGACTTGGCATATTCTTTTAGTTGAATTATATTAAAAATATACTTACTGGGGTGCCTGGAAGGCTCAGTTGGTTGAACATCTGACTTTGGCTCAGGTCACGATTTTACAGTTCCTGGGTTCGAGCCCTGTGTTGGGCTCTGAACTGACTGTCTGGAGCCTGCTTCAGATTCTGTGTATCCCTCTCTTTCTGCCCCTCCCCAGCTCATGTTCTCTCTCTCTCTCAAAAATAAATAAGTGAGCTTTAAGAAAAAAATACACTCACTGAACTTCTCTCAACAAGAGGTAATAAAAAGAACAACTATTTTTAAAGAGTGTATTGTGTGCAGACAACTCAAATACGTAGCCACACACAATTGTGTTGGAGACTGGATGTAAAATGTGTTAAATCCCTCCATTGACCACCTTCCTTACCTTGGAATGTCACTTACTCTCCCTATAAATTAATTCCTTATATCTGTGATAGACAACATATCAGTAATTTGTATATATAATTTTGTAAAGACTAAATGATCCATCCGGATAAAATTCAGAGTGTATTGCCTGCTGCATAGCATCAGCTCAATAAATGTTAGCCATTATCATATTTGTGTTTTTTCCTATTGTGTTGTTGTCCTTTAATTTGAAGCCATTCAGATCTGCAGCCATCAAAAAGGATTAAAAGAACATTAGAATTCTAACACGGGTGGGTTATTTCCCAGCGAGTGTTTTACACATTAGCCAAAATATGAGTTAGTTTTGAATTCCCTTACCTGTAGTTTGCTAACACTGCATGCAGTTAACATAGTTCAATGCCAAATTATGGCATGGGAAAGAAAGCAAATAATATTTAAATTCTTCAAATTTTTGAGTAAGTTGGCAATGAAAACTCCTTCTAACTTTCTGATCAGTAACTGGAAAAGAAAGGGACAGAAATGTAACAGTCACTGAATATTTTACAATTCATTTACATAAATGTTGGCAAAATAAATATTTTTTTTAAAAAGCACAGAACTCTAGATCTAATAAAATATGCCACTCTTATTATTATCAATAGGACAGGTTCTAAAAATGTTGGCAGATCTATATAGCTAGGTTAGTTGGATTCAGTCATTCATTTTTATGCTTACATAAATATAGCAAAGGTGGAAATACATATTTGTGGATGTACTAAAGTTTGTTTTAAAAGCATATGTGGAGAAAAGGAATGATTTCTTGCACAATGGCAAACACACACACAAAAACCTATATGTTCACATTATATAACTTCACAATTTATTATAAGCACATGAAATTCAGGTTAAATTCCACTTCAGAATCTCAACACTGATTCTGTTGTGGTCGCATGCAGTGGTAACATTATACCGATAAAAGCTCACAAGGAACTGTGCATTTTAGAATGGCCACAACTGGCCTTCGGTACAAGACTAAGTGAATAAGTGGCTGCAGGAAAAAAGAAAACTCTGGTAAATCTAGCAAGACCGCTATTAACTTTGTAGTGAAATTACTGAGTTCAGTTTGATGAAATTATCAAACTACGCTTTGTCATTCTACTTGAACAGGTAGTGTCGGTGTCTGCAGACATGTTTACAGTTATTTTTTTAAAGTAACACTTGATAAGCCACTTCCGAGTTCGAGATGGATTAGAAAACTTCAGTTAAAAAAATGAAGAAGTTAAAGCAAAATGAAAAGGAAATGAACACAGAAGCTGCTGTCGTTTATCATACCTTAATAGAAAAATTCTCTCTCTTGTGGAATTCAGTGGTTCATCATCTTCAGTGATCACCTTTGTGGTTGGAATGCTGGTAGCCGCTTCATTTCAGAATGACCACATCAATCACCTCTTAAAGATTTCTCGTCAGTGGAGTTAATAAGAATTGGGCACATCGCTGTATGATTTAGGAGAAGGGAAAGCAACCTCTGATAATACAGAGCCAGAGACGTTATGGGTGAGTTACTGTTTCGAGGAAGATTTCAGGAAAAGTCACAAAAAATGTCTTGGTAACTGCAGACGGACGTATTAGTGGCTGTAGCGGGAGACGAACTATTGCGGATTAGTTAAGTGTGTTTGAGTTAAGTCCACATTAAGAAAGGTAGACATGTTTCTAGTATGTACGTTTGCTGAGTTAAGGCGCTTGGTCATTTCGGTTTAGTTATTTAACAATAATAATCTGCCTAATATCTACTTGACATATTGAAACATAAACAAAAATATAGAGTGTTTTGGAGAAACACTAAAATAAATAGACATGTTCAAATTTAAACTGTGTGACATAATCCTCTATCTACATAAAATTCTAGTGTATTCCTGTTTTCGTAGAGGTCTGGCCAGCAGGGTTTAAGCAAAGCATGATGAACGTGGAAGAGTTCCAGGAAAGTAAATAAAAGGAGGTGATAAAAACTTTAAAAATTATTTATGTCAGAAATGAAAATTATGAGCAAATAATATTGCATTTTATTTAATGAAAGCTATACTGTTAACGTATACATGTATACTTAAAAGCTGTAAGGTCATTAAAATTACATTGAAACATTAAATATATAGAAGGGATATTTGGTTTAAATAACATACAAATACAGGGGTACCTGGGTGGCTTAGTTGGTTGGGCATCCAACTTTGGCTCAGGTCATCACCTCCAGTCTATGAGTTCAAGGCCCACATCGGTCTCTGTGCTGACAGTTCAAAGCCTGGAATCTGCTTCAATTTCTGTGTCTCCCTCTCTCTCTCTCTGCCCCTCCTGTGCTTGTGTTCTCTCTCTCTCTCTCTCTCTCTCTCTCTCTCAAAAATGAATAAACTTAAAAAAAATACAAATGTTAGTATATAAAGATCCCATAACTAAGAAATATACTGTTTTCAAAGTGAAAATATTTCTGCAGCACTAAAAGACACTGCTACCATGGATCAGCTAGTTTATAATAAACAAACAAACAAATAAACAAATATATACATTGTGTAAGGTTCTGATAAGTGCTGTGAAGGAAAATGAAAAAGATGAATAAAAATATATGAATGTACATGTACATACACATATACATTCTTGCATATACACTTGTATATGCATATATATGTGTGTGTGTATACATGTTTGTACATATGTATATGTGTGTATGTATACAACATGTTTTAAAAGTAAATTTATTTGGGGGAGGAGTTAAGACGGCAGAGCAGCATGGAGACCCTGACCTTGTCTCATCCCTGAAACTCAACTAGATCAGCACCAAACCATTTTGAACACTTAGGAAACTGATCTGAGGATTAACCCAGCAATCTGCATCACTTGTGCCACAGAACTCAGCAGGTACATGGTGAGGAGAGATGAACTGGGGGAGAGAAAAGCCATGTAGGGTAGTGAGGTGTTTTTGTAGAAAGAGGACAGAGGAAGGGAGAGGGGGAGAGTGTGGCACATCGGGATCATGCAAGAATAGCATTCCCCCAAAAGTAGCTGGAGAGAGATAGAAAGAAGGAAAACACCCACAGGGGACTGAACAAGGAATCTGCTCCCCAAAACCATTAACAGGAAGAAAGGAGATGGTTTCAATACCACCAGGATTCTATAAACAGTGGAGCTCAGAGTCTGATGTTTCAGAGCTCAGTGCCTGGCAGTGCTCTGGTGAGGAAGTAGGGTGAATCTCCAGGAGCAGGCAGCGGGGTCTGAGGAGTCCATGTGCCACATGGGGAGAAGTAGTTCCCTGGCTTGGAGTGCATTTGGAAGAGGCCATATGGCCTCCTTTCAGGCCAAGGTCCCAGCAGAATCTGGAGAGCAGCCATGTTTACAGGTATTGGGACAAAGACCAGAGTGCAGCGAAACCTAGGGCAGCTGTGTGTTGTGATTTACCATAATCTCCAAATCTCTGCTGCCATGTGATTACACGAACATTTTCCGGGGCAAGCTGGCACCCAGCCATTGCTCAGCGAGACCCTCCCCAGAGAGTCATCACTGGTCCAAGCCTAACAAAAGATGTAAAAGGTCTGTATGCTGAAAACTATAGAAAACTTATGAAGGAAATTGAAGAAGACACAAAGAAATGGAAAAACAGTCCATGCTCATGGATCGGAAGAACAAATATTGTTAAAATGTTGATACCACCCAAAGCAATCTACATATTCTAGGCAATACCTATCAAAATAGCATAAGCATCCTTCACAGAGCTGGAAGAAACAATCCTACAATTTGTATGGAAGCAGTAAAGACCCCGGATAGCCAAAGCAATCCTGAAAAAGAAACCCAAAGCTGGAGGCATCATAATCCCAGATCTCAAGATATATTACGAATCTGTAATCATCAAGGCAGTATGGTACTGGCACGAAACCAGACACTTAGATCAATGGAACAGAATAGAGAACCCAGAAATAGACACACAAATGTCTGGCCAGCTAATCTTTGACAAAGCAGGAAAGAATATCCAAAGGAAAAAAGACAGTCTCTTCAGCAAATTATGTTGGGAAAACTGGACAACGACATGCAGAAGAATGAACCAGGATCACTTGCACCATACACAAAAATAAACTCAAAATGGGTGAAAGACCTAAACGTAAGACAGGAAACCATCAAAATCCTAGAAAAGAAAACAGGCAACAACTTCTTTGACCTCAGCTGCAGCAACTTCCCACTTGACATGTCTCTGGAAGCGAGGGAAACAGAAACAAAAATGAACTGTTGGGACCCCATCAAGACAAAAACCTTCTACACAGTGAAGGAAATAATCAGCAAAACTAAAAGGCAACCAATGGAAGGGGAGAAGATACTTGCAAATGATATATCCAATAAAGGGTTAGTATCCAAAATCTATGAAGAAGTCATCAAACTCAACATCCCCAAAACAAATAATCCAGGGAAGAAACGGGCAGAAGTCATAGACACTTTTCCAAAGAAGACATTCAAATGGCTAACAGAAACATGAAAAGATGCTCAACATCACTCATCATCAGGGAAATACAAATCAAAACCACAATGAGATATCACCTCACACCTGTCAGAATGGCTAACATTAACAACTCAGGCAACAACAGATGTTGCCAAGGATGTGGAGAAAGATGAACTCTTTTGCATTGCTGGTGAGAATGCAAACTGGTACAGTCACTCTTGAAAGCAGTATGGAAGTTCCTCAAAAAATTAAAATTAGAACTACCTTACAACCCAGCAATTGGACTACTAGGTATTTATCTAAAGGATACAGGAGTGCTGATTTGAAGGGGCACATGCACCCGAATGTTTATAACAGCACTATTGACAATAGCCAAAGCATGGAAAGACCCCAAATGCCCATCAATTGATGAATGGATAAAGAAGATGTGGTGTATATATATAGATATCTTTATATATACAATGGAATATTACTTGGGATCATAATGAATGAAATCTTGCCATTTGCAACAACGTGGATGGAACTAGAGTATATTATGCTAAGCTAAATAAGTCAGTCAGAGAAAGACAAATATATGATTTCACTCATATGTGGAATTTAAGATACAAAACAGATGAACATACGGGAAGGGAAACAAAAATAACATAAAAAAAGAGAGTGAGACAAACTATAAAAGACTCTTAAATATAGAGAACAAACTGAGGGTTGTTGGTGGGGTGTTTGGTGGGGGGGATGGGCTAATTGGGTGATAAGCATTAAGGAGGGCACTTGTTGGGATGAGCACTGGGTGTTATATGTATGGAATGAATCACCAGATTCTATTCCTAAAATCATTATTACACTATATATTAACTAAATTGTTTTTAAATAAAAAAAATAAAATATAAAGGAAATAAAAGATCACAGATAGTGCTGAACAGAATCTAAGAGAATGCCAGACTGGAGCCTCAAGGAGCAGATATGACTGGTATCTTTATGCAAACAACGTGGCTTTACTGAAGGAAGACTTTTCAATTGCTTCACCTCTAACACGTAATTGAAATCTTGCTTTTCAAAGGGAAGGGGATAAATAAGGGCTAAAAACAGGGATAATTGAAGATTCCTCCCAAAAATGGATTAGAAGATTGGGAGCTAAAAGATGAAAAGGGTTTAAACCCAAGAGACTCTCAGAACCTCCTGATGGGCTGAATATTTCACTGAACTGGTGCATTTCCAGACCTCTCTCAGTTCAACAGCTTCTAAGTGAGAATTAGTACCAGGCTGTTAAGAGTGCTTGAAAGCTCAAGAAAAACATTGTTAGAAAAGAACTAAAAAATATGACTCAGTTGTATAATTTTTACCTGGCAAAAGTTCATTTTCTGGGTTTTGACTTGATTTTAATAAAATTATTCTTTTTAAAAAAATAACGTGGGGCCCCTGGGTGGTTCAGCCGGTTAAGCGTCCAACTTGAGCTCAGGTCATGATCTCTCAGTCTGTGAGTTTGAGCCCTGCAATGGGCTCTGTGCTGACTGCTTGGAACCTGGAGCCTGCTTCGGATTCTGTGTTTCCCTCTCTCTCTGCCCCTCCCGTGCTTACACTTTCTCTCTCTCTCAAAAATAAATAAACATTTAAAAATAAAATAAAAATAATGTAAATTTATTTTCAAAAAGTTAATTTTCAAAATAAAATCCATACTTATGAATATAGACAAAATATATAAACAGAATGTAAACATAAAAATCTTTCTTTGATCGTATACTTAAAGAACATTCTCCTTTGTGATTCTGTACAATACTAGAAATCGTACTGGCTTACTATTTATAATAATGTATTTTAAATGCCTGCCTGATACTGTTTTCTTTATGGTCCATAATGGATTTAATTAACTTTATTTTGAAGCTATCATTGTATTACCTCCAAAATATTTACTATGCATTATTTTTATTTTCATTCCATACACAAATCTTAAATGACATATTTCTCAGCTCTTGGTATTATGCTTAGGGTATGATTCAAATACATTGGAATAGTTTTATCTCATTAAGTTGTTCTTGTAAAGTACATTAAAAACATATTTATCATAAACTTTAAAGACTCTACCAAAACAACTGTTTGGTCATAAAGTCATTTAAAGCATATTATATATGTTATTATATATATATATTTCCTTTCTGAAATAAAAAGATAATTTAATTTTTCTTAAACTTATCCATTTACTCTTACAAAATGTTTTATATTATTTTACATTAAAAATCATTTTATACATCCCCTTTCTTGTGTTTTATGTACTATTCCATCAAAGTTTACTATATCACTTGAATGTGTGAAAAAAATATGAATGTAGGGTTAAAGCCATCATCACTACCCAAAGGGAAACAACTCTTTAATTTTTTTTTTAATTTTACTTATTTTTTGATCGAGAGACAGCACAAGTGGGGGAGGGGCAGAGAGAGAAGGAGACACAGAATCCGAAGTAGGCTCCAGGCTCGGAGCTGTCAGCACAAAGCCTGCCGCGGGGCTTAAACTAACAAACTGTGAGATCATGACCTGAGCCGAAGTCGGACGCTTAACCAACTGAGCCACCCAGGCGCCCCAAGGGAACATAACTCTTTAAAGACAACCTTGATCAAGATATAGGATCTTACTAACATGACAAGCCTGCTTAGTGCTGGCTATAGGTTATTTCCCCTATGAACATGTAACCAACGTTCTAATATTTTATCACCTAATGAAAGAGAATAATGGACTCTTAAAGATGACTGACCATATCTTAATCTCTGGTACCTATGAATATGTTATGTAACATAGCCACGAGGAATTAAAATTGCAGAATGAATTAAGGTTGCTCATAAATTGACCTTAAATGAGGAGATAGTTCTGGATTATCTAGTTTGTCCCAATGTAATTACGAGGGTCCTTATAAGTCAAAGAAGACAGCAGAAAAATCAGTCAGAGGATCTGTGACAACAGAAGCAGAAGTTGGAGAGAAGTAGTCACTGAAGTAGTCATTGATGATGAAGGAATGCTGGAGGGGGCAGGTCAAGGCCTAGGAATGCAGGCATTCTCCATAAGCTAACAATGGTTAGGAAATGGCCTCTCCCCTTGGTCCTCCAGAAGGAATGCAGTCATGCCCCCACATTGATTTTAGCTCAGTAAGACCCATTTTAGACTCTTGACCTCCAGAACAGTAAGAGAATAAATTTGTGTTGTTTTAAACCACTGAATTAAAGATAATATTCTATAGCACCATAGGAAATTAATACAATAAATAATCTTGAGTATTTTTCTCTTTTTGAATTTTATGTAAATGAAATAGAACAGTATGGACCTTCTGTATCTGGTTTCTTCTATATGGCATTACAATTTATGATAGTGATGTACAAGCTCTACTTTGTTCAATTCACTGCTGCTTAGTATTCCATTATGGGCATATATGCAAATGCATGTATCTCTTCCAGTGTTACTGAACCTTTTGTGATGTTTCCAGTTTGGGATGATTATGAATAATGCAATTTCAAACATTATTACACATGTATTTGATAGAGAGTAGATAGATAGGAACAAATACATGAACAAGTACACATTTATATATGTAGGATTTTGTATATATGAGCAGAATTTCTGGGTCATAACATATGCATACATTTAATTGAAGGGATTCTGTGAAAATTTTTCCAAGTGGTTGTACCAGTTTACCCTCCCACGGCTAATATACTAAATCCCGGGTGCCCCACATCTTCAAATATGTAATACGGTCATTTATTTATTCACTTGCTTACTTGTTTATTTAATTTTAGCCATTCTACTGTGAACGTGGTCGACTATAATCGTGGTTTTAATTTGTACGTCTCTGATCATTGTGTTTTGTGCAAAGCCAAACAAATTTTCTCTGGAAAAATTTGTTTCCAGATATTCATGCATTTTACAAATGTACTGACCGTTCAGAGTAGCTATCTGAACCAAAAGTGAACTTGGGCTGCCTCATTGAGTTCACCTCCTTCCTCACCCCTACCCCTGCCATTATTCCCTGGCAACAGCTGATCATTTTCTTGTCCTTATTGTTTTACCTTTCCCAGAATAAAAATGGAACCATACACAATGTAGCTTTTTAAACCTGGATTCTTGCAACACATTTGTGCTGTTATATATATATTTTTTCTTTGTTTTTGAGAGAGAGCAGAGTGAGAGAACACACCCACATGAGCTGGGGAAGAGAAAGGCAAAAGGAGAGGGAGAGAGAGAGAATCTTAAGCAGCCTCCACACCTAGCACAGAGCCTGAAGCAGCTAGATATCACAACTTGAGACCATGATCTGAGCCGAAATCAAGAGTCAGATGCTTAACTGACTGAGCCCCCCATGCCCCCTAGGGCTGTCATGTAAATTTTCATTACTGAATAGCGTTCCATTGTATGAATGTACCACAGTTTACCTATTCACTTGTTGATATGTATCTAGAGCGCTTTAGATTTTTGTCAATAGTGAATAAAGTTGTCATAAATATTTATATGCAGGTTTTTTATGAATTTGGATAAATACTTAGCAATATAATTTCTGAGTCATATGTATATATTTAACTTTATCGGTAACTCCAAACTGTTTTCCAAAGGGGTTGTATCATTTTCTATTTCCAACAACAATGTATGTGAGTTATCTACTATAATAGATATTCACTGATATCTTGGTTATCTCATGGTTATTTAAAATTGTATTTTCCTGATAATGATGCTGAGAGTCTTTTCATATGATTATTGCTATCATATATATTCTTTGGTGAAGAATCTTATTTGATCTTTTGCCTGTTGTTTAAACAAGTGTGCCATGATTTCCTTATCACTGAATTTTAAGAGTTCTTTATATATATTCTGGGTGTAAGTTCTTTATCATAAATGCATTTTATAAATTTTAAGTATAACCATTGCTTTTATTTCCATTTAACAGGTCTTTCACAGAACAAAACTCTTAATTTTGATAAAGCCCAATGTACCTTTTTTCTTTTATCAAATGTGTCTTTGTGTCATATCAAAAATTGTTTCCAAATCCAAGATCATGCTAGTTTTGTCCTATGTTTTCTTTTTCTATACATTTTGTATATATTTTTTCTTTTATATTTATGTTTTGGCCTATTTTAAGTTAGTTTTTGTATAATTTGTGATGTATGTATCAGGAATCATTTGTTTAATGCTTATTTATTTATTTTGAGAGACAGAGAGAAAGAAAGCGAGAACAAGCAGGAGAGGGGCAGAGAGAGTGAGAAAGAGAGACTCCCAGGCAGTCTCCATGCTGCCAGTGCAGAGCCTGACTCGGGGCTCCAACGGATGAATCATGACCTCATGACCTGAGCCAGAATCAAGAGCTGGACACTTTCCTGACTGAGCCACCCATGTGCCCCAGGAATCATGTTTTTGCATACAGGCATCTAGTTAGTCCTGCATAATTTATCAAAAAGTCGGTTCACTCTGTACTGAATTGCCTTTGTACCTTTGTCTAACATATACCAACTATATCATTGGTTATACAAGGATATTTCTGGGTTCTTTATCTTCTCTGATAACTAATGATTTTGCTTGCATTTTATACTTTTTTGACCTATTTGGAAATATTCATTTGTGAAGTACCTATCCAAGTTTTTTGCCCATTTGTTGATTAGAAGATACATATATGTATATATATCTTCGTATATAAATATATAAGATTTTATTTAAATTCTAGTTAGTTAATGTATAGTATAATATTGGTTTCAGGAGTAGAATTTAATGATTCATCAGATATTATACTTTTTAAGTGTATTTTCCTTAATGTTATGAATTTTTAGAAATCTTATTTTCAGATAAATATTCTTTATTACATAGTTGTTAACTCCCATTTTTACTAATATATATTTATAAATTCTAGAGACTCATGCATTTAAAATGTAGTGACAACTAAAATCTGGCATTCAATCTACCTTACTCTGTATTTTCATATTGTATTGTGCATCCATTAGTAATGAAGATAGCACATTTTACTATAATTACAGGTTATGTGTCTTTCTGCTCCCACTCACTTGTAAGATTTCTAGGGGCAGAAACTATGTTTTATGTTTCTAGATCCAGAACATTGGAGAGTTTTTGTCATAGAATTTCCTATATAACTAACTGCCCATTTCTATCTATCTATGTATCTAAGTATCTATCTACCTATCCTCTATCTACCTATAATCTATCATCAATAATCTATCTACAGAGAGAAGCACTTACTTACTAATGCATTTCCTTCATGATTTTTCCCCATTCCCTTCGCTACTCATTTGCAACAGATTAGTTTCAGAGGAACCTGTGTTGTTTTTTTCCCCTCTCTTGAAAAAAAAATAATAAAGATCAAACTTTCCATTGGAAGTGTTTCCAATAATCAACGCACATTTATTACATGCATCCCCCTCTCTAATCACTTGGTTATTAACAGAGTAGATTCATATGTGTTTCCCTTCAACGTACACCCTATATATTTTCTTTTTTTTTTTTTTCCTTAACGTTTATTTACTTTTAAGATAGAGAGAGACAGAGCATGAACGGGGGAGGGTCAGAGACAGAGAGGGAGACACAGAATCTGAAACAGGCTCCAGGCTCTGAGGTGTCAGCACAGAGCCCGATGCGGGGCTGGAACTCACGAACTGTGAGATCATGACCTGAGCTGAAGTCGGACGCTTAACCGACTGAGCCACCCAGGCGCCCCAGACCCTTTATATTTTCTAATGAACCAGGCCCTCAATATTGTGCTAAACAAAATGTGTACCAATATGATATTAGACAGTCTGAACACCATGCAGTTTTTGTATTTCTTGCAATTTATTTGACACTGTCAACCCTTTGCACCCGATGGTGTTTGTCTCTTCTTGGCCATGGAAAAAACATTTTGGGCATTTAACAGACAATTTACTTTTGTCTTGATTGCGACATATAAGACCATTTTTGTACCATTAAAATGGAAAATTTAACAGACTGTTAATAGCATATTTTCAAGAATATTTCCAATGCAGGCCAGTGTTTTCCTTCTGCTTCCTTAAGACCTTGAAGCCCTGACTTAGGTAAACTTTCTTTGGTATAAATAAAGACCATAGAGGACCAACATTGCTCTTTGATCTCCCAGATATATGTTCTAAGAGGGCATAAATCCTCTCGAATTTGGGCTTAGAATAGTTTTGAAAAATTGGGGGGAAAATTCAGCTCATATAAAGGAGTTTTCCCTAATATTTCATGTCCTTAAAATCATATATCACCTATTTGGCATTACTAGCTGAAGTCATCATGAAATAAAAGTATTTACTAGTGGATTTAGTCATTATAAAATTAGGTGATATTTATTATGTTTATCCCAGCCGACTTCGTCAGCTTCTTGTTCTCATTTTCTAACTAGAAACAGCATCCAATACAGTGCAATGAAATTATACAACTAAGTTGTGAAATGAAATTGTAAGATTTTTAGAAGGTGTAGGATGTATGAGAAATCATGATAAGATTATCAAATCTCACACAACGCTATTGTCACGTGGGGAGCTGGCAGCATTTGACCAGTTACCATGAAAGAAGGAAAAATGTGAAAATGCATATAATTTTCTGTCTTCACTGATGATGAAGTAAATACCAAGAGAGATCAATGAAGGTCGGAAATAATTATTGAGAAATGACACACTTTAAGGTCGGTGCAAAAGACAAATGTAAAATAGATGTTCTGATATGATTTTTTAAAAGAAAATATTTGTGCATCATTTCGTTAGGAAAAATATGGAATAAAAATGTAATTTTACTAAATACAAAGTGAGGTTTGTATAAAATACATTGAGGTTTATTTTTCAAAATAAGGAGATATAGTCTCCCCAAAAATAAAAGTTTCCTCTTCTTAATCGGCTCCCTTAAGGTGGTATTTACAAACCGGATATCTGATAGGCATAAAAAGTAGCATCTGCTTCCCACTTCCAAAATGATCTCCTTGCTTCTACTTTTGCCTATTTATAGTCTCTACCCATCAGCCCGTAATACGTTTAAAACTAATGTAAGATTATGTGACTTTTATACTTGAAGCCTTCCAGGAGTTTATATCTCCCTCAAAATAAAATTTAAAGTCTCCATTATACTCTTTAAGTCCGTACAGGATATGGTCATCCTCACATACATCAGCTGTGACCTCATGACTTCCACTTTCTTGTTTGTTCACATACCTCTTCCAACCCTGGCTTCTTCAGTATTTCTTGAACCATCCAAACATACTCATTTTCTGTGCCTCAGCATTTAACTATTTCTTTTGCTAGAATGCTCTCTCCTTTGATCTATATCACTTGTTGCTTCACTTTATTTAGATATTTGTTCCCATGTCTCCTTATCTAAGATGACTTTATTGATTATTTTGGTTCCAATGACCCTTCCCCCAAATGATCTGTCCCATGATCATACTTCATTTTCTTTATCAAACTTTGCATCACTGGCAGGGTATACATTAATTTGTTTCTCTCTCTCTCTCTTTTTTTTTTTCTGAGCTTGAGGACTTTCTTTTGTTTACCACTATTTATCTCACACCTAGCATTTAGTAGATAATCAATAAACATTTAACTTTGAAATAGAAAAACATACTAATGGCAATAAATGAAATGGGGTAGGCAAACAGCTCAAAGTTACTAGGCACTAACAATCAAGAAATAATACGCTCTACTTAATGTATTGTCTTTGGTACAGATGCTGTCAAAGTAGGCACACATGTATTGCCTTTTAACATGTCTGACTACTGTGGGGAATGCCTACAACCAATAACAGACCTAAGAATCCATAAGGGTCTTTTACGCCGGCTTAACCCTTGTTGGAAATATTTCCTGTGGATTTTATAATGAATATAGTAATTGCACCCTTCCCTTAGAACTATGAGAAAATCTTGATAGTGGTAATGATAAAAGTAATGTTAGGAATATAACAACCATAGGTATAATGATTGAATATTTGTCACAAACCAGATAGTGATCTTGCATATACATATAAACATATTACATATATTATCTTGTACATTGCCCTCTTTGAAAAGCACTCTAATTATATATTGTAAAGATGAGTAAATCCAGCTTTTGGGAAATCTAGAAATGTGCTCAAAGCTGTGTTCTATGTGACGGAAAATCCAGAAGAAAACCCAAGTCCACTTGACTTTAAAATATTAAAAACGTAACCTCCACCAAGATGATGTTTCGTAATTTGATTCTCCATATGTAATGGCCTGTCATGATGATGAGGGCGGCTCCACCTCCCTCCTTCACAGAGAGAGGAATAATATGACTACCAAAAGGTAGTAGCTAACATTTTTAAGCACTTACTTCCCAGATTGCATTCTATGAAACTTTTCATTTATTACCTGTTTAACAAGAAGTAAGTGGCATGGGAAGATTTTTTTCTCCATTTTACACATGAGGAATACAGGACATTAAGTTATTTACATTTCTCTCATAGTACTCAGAAGTGCCAAATAATTCCCTGCACCCCCACTCCATAATTGTTTTATAGTGAGACAAACAGAAGGTTGTAACATAGGAAGGTCACAGCAGGTGTCTAGTATCTTCATTCAATGCTTGATCGGCAGGTGCCTTTATGAGCTGAGCCTGCTTTTGGAGACAGTAGTCCAAGCAATTTGATTTTGTAGACATCAAGAATCACTCCTTCCCTAGCACTTAGTAACTAATGGTGCTGGGAACCTTTTTTCTCAACTTAATAGGAATGTCCGGTAGCCCAAGAGGACTCATAACTCCCTCTAGATAGACATGTTAAATATGATTGCCAGATATTGTTAGGTTTCTCGGACTGATATCTGGCTTGTACAGCTTTTCTTTGACAGACTCACTGTTATTTTCTCAGATCACTGTCCTACTTTCATCTATTATTGACAAAGAATCTAGGGAGATACAGACTGTATATTTCCATCTGCCTTTGTGATTTTTTTACTCATGAAAGTAGACTTTTCCAGTTTTTATTCAAAATACTTCATGATGGTTTGTTAAGCCAGAGATTAAATTATTAGCAAATTAAAATCTGCTTTACTTTACAAGTCTTTATGGAGGGTAGAATGGTCATTTATGGTAGTAAAATATTTCATAATTCCTGCAAATTACACACACACACACACACACACACAGTGTGTATGCTTCTAGGTGTTTACCAATCAACCCTTCAAAAACAACAGATGTGATTTGTACTTTTGGCCAATTTTCATGACATAAAAACTCCTGCCATGGAAAATTCCAAGCTCCTGTTTAATTTTCTAGGGTTACCATAACAAAGTACCACAGACTAGGCAGTTTAAACAAAGAATAGATATTGGGTCACACTTCTGGAGGATAGAAGTCTAAAATCAAGGTGTTGGTAGGGTTGGTTCTTTTTGAGGGCTGTGGGGGAAGTGCCCATGCCAGGCCTCTCTTCTTGGCTTTTAGATGGCTGTCTCTCTAAGTGTCTTCACATCATCTTCCTCTGTACATATCTGTGTTCACATTTCCCCTTTCTTTTATCTTAAAGTTTATTAATTTTGAAAGAGAGAGAGAGAGAGAAAGAGAGAGAGAGAGAGTGCATGGGAGGGGCAGAGAGAGAGGGAGAGAGAGAATCCCAAGCAGCTTCCATGCTCATCACAGAGCCAGACACGGGCTCAGTCCCACAAATTGTGAGATCATGACGTGAGCCAAAATCAAGAGTTGGATGCTGAGCCAACTGAGCCACCCAGATGCCACTCACATTTCCCCCTTCTATAAAAATACCAATCATATTGGATTAGGGCTCATCCTAATGACCTCATTTCAACTTGATTACTTCTGTACCTATTACTAATGGTGACCCTATCACTAAATTCAGTCACAGTCACATTTTAAGGCACATGGTGTTAGGACTTGAGTTTTGGACAGACACAATCCAACCTATAACACTACCTATGTGATATTACAGAACACAGATTTAGGAAGAGACTAATAATAATACATTATACAGTTTTTCTACCATACAGTAGACAAAAATAATCTCAAAAGGACAGATAATAGCAAAATTAAAAAAAAATAATTAGAAAGCAATGGGTTGTATTTTACCCTTGAAAATATGTTTTATTTTGGGGTGCCTGGGTGGCTCAGTTGGTTGAGCGACCGACTTCAGCTCAGGTCATGATCTCACAGTTCGTGAGTTCGAGCCCTGCGTTGGGCCTTGTGCTGACAGCTCAGAGCCTGGAGCCTGCTACGGATTCTGTGTCTCCCTTTCTCTCTGCCCCTCCCCCCACTCATGCTCTTTCTCTCTCTGTCTCAGAAATAAACAAACATTAAAAAAATTAAAAAAAAAATACATTTTATTTTATTTTGTTTGGCATCCAACTAAAAAATTCTTGACATTTAAAAATAGGCTCTTGAACAACTATAAAAAACAAAACAAAACAAAACAAAATAAAATAAAATAAATAAAAATAGGCTCCTAATAGCCAGTGTATGCCACTTCTAGTAAAACTATATGTAATCTCTCAATGTTTAATGAAAACATAAGTTCCAGGTTTTCATGTCCATTTAATTCCCATCTCTCTTGGATCACTTCTTTAATAAACCCTAATAAATCTTTATCATTGTTCCTTCCACTCAATTTTGCTCTGAACCTAAAGCTGCTCTAAAAAATAAAACCTATTAAAAAAATTACAATCGTCTTATGCTTGTAGATTTTGATGAATAGTTTGACTTTATATTGGAGGTTGTAATTTTTAGCTTATATTAAATTTGAATCTATATCTTTGCTAGGTATGACCCCACCTATTAGCAACTAGTGAGCATATCCATTCTCAGTTGAATTTGTATCTTTTAACAAAATATAGACTAAAAGAGGAAAAACATGTGATGAAAACATTTTAAATTTTAATATTTATTTTTTGAAAACACATTTGTGTACCATAGTAATTCTTACCTTTCATGTTATAGTTGTTTTAAAATATAAGAAAATTTAGCAATATTATCTGTATGAAGATTCATCTTTTCATACATACTCACATATGCATATAATTTTTAAAAATGTATAGATAATTCAAAGCCAATTTCAAGAAAGGAGTCATTAAAAACAATTTAAAAACATTTAATGTAATACAAAAAGATAATAATAGTCTTTCTAATACTTTCCTTGGAAGATCATACGTACAGATTCAACTTTTAGTGAAAAAAAGTTATTAAATTTTATATTTATAGGAGATTATTAGAATATAGCTAAAATCTACATATGGTTTAAATGGCCATTTGCTATTTGAATTATAATGAGACTTATACTTTTATATCAGAAAGTACAATGATAATGTTATTTCTTTAAAACTCAATGCCACTAATACTTTGGGTATTGATTAAAAATAAGGAATATATTCTTGTTAATTATCCTGTAGGCTACAGAGATTTCTGTAAATATTGCCAATGCAGATTCTATTTGTATGACTTCACAAAAAAACAAATCAAAAAAATTGAGTGATTCAAACGTTTTTTTCCGTCAACATAAAATAAATAGGTAGTCATATTTAATTCATGAACTTATTTGTTTGGGTGCTATATTAACCTTTAGTTATAAGATATGAATTATATAATTAACGGTCTACTTAAAAAAATAAATATGCACTTCTTTCCCTCCCACGACATCATCACTGAATTTTTAGATCCTCTTCCTTCTAATTTTTGTGACATATTTCCTGTGATATCTTATTTCTTTTCCATAATGACTCTGAGCCACCTAAGATTAACTCTATTACATCTACCACTTGGGCTATTGAAACACTCTCTTAACAGAAGTAATTGTCTCATGCACGTCTTGCTCCACTGCACCATAAAAACCACTTTTGAATTAATCTTGCTAAATTGCATATGTGACCATATCATTTTCATACTCAAAAGTAGTCAATGGACTTCCAATTGCCTCTTTAGTAAAAGCCCAGAATGAGCTGTTCAAACCCCAATTAAAATATTCCACAAAAATATCTGAGTAGACATTTTTTTTCAACTACAATTTACTAAAAGCATATTTTATAATACATGGTACCACATTATTCAGAATACAAAAGGTGAGCAAAACACGATCTCATTTTAGAGAGGGCATAGTCTAATGACACACACAGCAAACCAAGTCAACACAAATCAGTATGATCAACAGCGGAATAATGTGCTAGGAGAGTAAATATAAAAATAATAACCTACCTGGAAGCCTAAAGAAAATACTCATGTGGAAAGGAATATCCCATAGAATTTATTCTCCCCAGTGTGTTGAGTCTAACCAGAATGCCTTCCTGGGCTGAGGTAGTTTTATTGATTACTTCAGTTAAAGTCAAGGATGAATTTTGTATTGCCTTTTCTAATTCGATGACTTCCATCATAGGGATAACTTTCCGGAGTGTGGATTTAATAACTGTGAAATATACCTCTTGGAAACTCCCCCGAGAAACCAGAGGAGGTTTGGAAGAGGCAAATATATTTTGACTATATCTTGTATGTGGGATGTGCTGTGTTGTGGAACTGTGGATGTCTGTTAGGCTGAATTTTTCTTTTTGTTTTTTGTTTTTTTTCATGGAGCAACAAGTGCAAGTCCTGATGGAGAGGCAAGGCGACGATGGCCTGGGATGCACAGAGCAGCAGAGGGGGCTCCCAGAAAGGAGGAAACAGGTGCAAAGAGCAGCTTCTGTCACCCACCCTTCCCAGAAGCCAATTTCATAGGCTCTCAGGAGTACTTCAGAGCCAGCAGGGGAGACCTGGCATGAGAAACACCTAGATGGCCTGTGAGCTAGCCGCCCCTTGTCCCAGATGCAGCTGCCCAAAAGGAGCCTGCCTCATGTCATCTATCAAGCAAAACCCAGTCCTCTTCTTGCCCCAACCCCTGACCCCCACCCACCTCTTGCCCGCCAGACCTCACAAGCTAGAGTTAACTGCACATGCACAGGACACAATTTCGAGCCTTCCTTGAGGCCTAAAGCCTGGTGCCCCAACGTAGGCTTCCACTGCAGAATCCTAGGGCCCAACCAGACATCTGTCAAGGTCCAAATGGTCTCCAAAAGATATCGATGTCCAAATGTATATCTGTAATTGTTATTTTATATGGCAAAAAGAGACTTTGCATTAAATCAGGGATCTTGAGATGCAGAAATTGTCCTGAGTTTTCCTGGTGAATCTAATTTTAGTTACAATCATCCTTATAAGAGGAATACAGAGTGAGGTTCTACTACAGAAGAAGAGTTCTATGCTATGTTTATGGCTTTGAAGTTGGAGGAAGTGACTGATCCAGGAAATAAATACAAGGAATACAGATTTAGAACCTCAGAAAGGCAAAGGAACAGATCTCTCCTCTAGATTCTTTAGACGGAATGTGACCTTACTGACACCTGATTTTGGATTTCTCACCTCTAGAACTGTAAGTACATAAATCCATGTATGTTTCAAGCCATCAGATTTTTGGCAATTGGTTTCAGCAGCGATAGCAATATAATAGTGTTGTGCAGGAGTTGGAATCGCCCTCTGCTGTTTTCAGATGAATTGCACGGTAGGGTTAAGGAGGTGCAGATTACGTCATGGTCACAATTGATTTTGTGAGTTTGAAAGAAGTGTATCTAGGCATTTTCTCTTCGTGAAGGAGGACACAGAGCTGACTCAGAGAGGAAAGATTATTGGTATTCTTCCTATCTTCATGCCTCCCAGGGTCTAATGTGTTTTTTTTTTTCCAAGTGCCAGGACTTTTCCTCTCTAAAATCACCAGAAAATTGTGAGTCCCATTGTAATAGCCAGATGTTAGCTTTTTACTAATCATCTTTAACTCACACCCACAAGTTTTCCTGTAAGAGTCAAGTACTAGAGAAACAAAGATATTTCTTTTCAAAATTCATCAAGATCTATTATGTACTGAAATTTGGTCCACATGGGCCACTACAGGGGAGCTCTGCAGTAAGCCGTGAACTCAACCAAATGCTTATTATCCTTTCACACTAAGACTGGAATATCATAAAGAAAAGTGTCGTCTTTCAACGCAGTTCTTTGGCTGGTACATAATGTTGATTTTCCTTTTTTTGATTACAAGATGAAGATAGCGATTTTCATGTTTATTTATTATAAGATGTTTAAATAGACTTTGTTTTTTAGAAGAGTTTTAGGTTGACAGCAACATTTTATATGAAGTACAGAGTTCCCATATATGCTCAACTGCCGCAATCCAACCTCCCCACTCTCAACATCCCACATCAGAGTGTACTTTTGTTACAACTGATAAAATTACATGGACACATCATTATCCACCAAAGTCCATAGTTTACATTAGGGCACACAGTCAGTGGACTCGATTTTGTCAAATGTGCACCACATCATCTACCACTGTTGTAGTATCATATGGAATAATCACATTAAACTAAAAATCCTCTGTTCTCAGCCTTTTCGTCTCTCTCCTCTGAACTCTTGGCATTCACTAACCTTTTTAGTGTTTCTTTGGTTTTGCCTTTTCCAGAATGTTATAGGTCAGAATCATGCAGTACAAAACCTTTTGGTTTCTCTCAATAATGTGTTTCACCATATCTTTTTATGACTTGATGACTCATTTCTTTTTAACACTAAATAATATTTCATTTTCTGAATATACCGCAGTTTGTTTATCTATTACTTTGGTGAAGGGCATTTTGGTTGCTTAGAAGTTTTGACAATTATGAATAAAGCTCCCATAACTATCTTGTGAAGGTTTCTGTTTGGGTGTAAATTTCCAACTCCTTTGGGTAAATATCAAGGAACAAGATTGCTGAGTCAAATAGTAAAAATATGTTTAGTTTTGTAACAAACTGTCAAATCGTCTTTGAAATGGTTGTACCATTTTGCATTCTCACGAGAATGTGTGAAAGCTTCTATAGCTTCATATCTTCAGCAGCATTTGATATTGTCAGTGTCTCAGAGTTTTGCCCTTCTCATAGGTTTGTAGTTGTATCACATTGTTCTTCTAATTCACAAATCCCGAATGTTATATATGTTGGATATCTGTTCATATGACTATTTTCTGCTTGTATATTTTCTATGCTGAGATGTCAGTTCAGGTCTTTGGCCCATTTTTTAATTGGGTTGTTTATTTTTTTTTATTGCTGAGGTTTAAAAGTTCTTTGTCTATTTTGGATGTCAGTCTTTAATCAGGTATATCTTCTGCAAATATTCCCCCCTGCCCCAATCATAACTTGTATTTTCATTCATTTTTAAAAAAAAAAATTTTTTTCAACGTTTATTTTTATTTTTGGGACAGAGAGAGACAGAGCATGAATGGGGGAGGTGCAGAGAGAGAGGGAGATACAGAATCGGAAACAGGCTCCAGGCTCCGAGCCATCAGCCCAGAGCGGGGCTCGAACTCACGGACCGCGAGATCGTGACCTGGCTGAAGTCGGACGCTTAACCGATTGCGCCACCCAGGCACTCCTCATTCATTTTTTGACAGTATGTTTCACAGAGCAGTTTTAACTTATTTATTTGTTTATTTATTTATTTATTTATTTATTTATTTATTTTTAGAGAGAGGGTACAAGTGACTGAGGAACAGAGAGAGAGAAGAGAGAGAGAGAGAGAGAGAGAAGCGGGGCTCACCCAAAGCAGGGATTATGTTCACCTGAAACAGGGTTCAAGTGCATCCAACACAGGTAGAGCAGATTTTTTAAAAAATCATTTTAATGAAGTCCAGCTTATCAATTATTTCTTTCATGGATCACTTGATGTTGTATCGAAAATGTCATCAACTATACTCAAGGTCATCTGGATATTCTTCTACATTACTTTCTAGAAGTTTTAAGGTTTCAGATTTTACATTTACATTATGATCTATTTTGAGTTAATTTTTGTGAAGGTTATAAGGTCTGTGTCTATGTCCTTTTTTTCTTTTTGCATGTGAATGTCCAATTTATCTAGCACCATTTATTGAAAATACTATCTTCTCCATGATATTGGCTTTGTTCCTTTGTCAAAGAGCAGTTGTTTATATATGTGGGTCTAGTTCTGGGCTCTCTACTCTGCTTGTTTGATATTTTATGTGGAGTCTATTTTTCCACCAATACCACACTGTCTTGACTGTGCAGCTTTTATACTTAAGTCTCGTAGTGGAATGGTGTCAGTTGTCTATTTTGTTATTCTCTTTCCAAATTGAGTTAGCTGTTCTGGGTCTTTTGTCACTCCATATAAATTTTAGAATCAGTTTGTTGATATTCACAAAATAACTTGTCAAAACTTTAATTAAGATTTTATTGAATCTATACATGAATTTGGGAAGAATTGACCTCTTGACAATATTGAGTCTTCCTATTCATAAATATAGAATTTTAGTTTTTAAAAAAAATCTCATCAGAGTTCTGTAGTTTTTCTCATATAGTTCCACTATTTGTTAGAGTTATAGCAAAATTGTTTATTTTAGGGGGTGCTAATGTAATTGGCATTGTGTTCTATTTTCAAATTCTATTTGTTCATAGATTGCATGTAGACAATGATGGGCTTTTGTATATAAAACTTGTATCCTACAACTCTGTTATAATTGCTTAGTTCCAGGAGGGTTTTATTTTATTTTATTTTATTTTTGTCATTTGTTTAATATTTTCTACATAGATGTTTTCTAGTTTTACTTCCTCATTTCCAATCTTTATGTCATATGTATACCTAAATGCCCTGGCTAGAACCTTCAGTACAATGTTGAATACTAGTGAAGACAGCAGATATATTTATCATGATTCTGATCTTAGAAGGGAAGTAAACAGTCTTCACCATAATGTATGATGTTACTTGTGGATATTTCTTAGATGTTCTTTATCAGGTCGAGGAAATTCTCTTCTATAATTCATTTTCTGAGTGTTGTTATCTGAAATGGTGCTGGAATTTGTCAAATGCTCTTTCTGTATTTACTGATATGATTCAGTAGTTTTTGTTTTTCATCCTATTGATATTATTTCTCATATTAATAGATTATATTAATTGGTTTTCTCTTGTTGAACATTTGAATACAGTCTTTTAATATTATTTGATTTTGTTCTTATGGGCAGTTGATTGGAATCAGTTGAGTCTTTTCAAGGTTGGCTTTTACAATTTATCTGGACAGATCCAGAGCATTCCTTATTCAAGGGTTAATTTTGCCTTGCTCTCATGGCAATACGTTTCTGAAAATTCTGCTGCTATATCACATATTTTTTTTCTATCAGTCATGCAACAAATTATTCCCGCTTCTATGTGATCTACAGATACTGTCCTTTCTATTCATTTATGCTGATTTTCGCCCCAGGCTTAAGTAGTTTCTTCCACACATGTAAAGATCAAAAATCAGAGGAAAAAAATCCAGGAGCTCCTCTGTCGAATTTCAAAGCACTCTTTTTGTATTGCTCCCTCCATCCAGTACTTTGTTTAGTAGACTTTATCTGCCTTTGCTTCTCTAGACTCCAACAATACCTACAAATTAGGCATAGTATCACACTCTCTGGGTTCCGCTTCCCTGTGCTGCAGTCTTTAAACTGCCTCCACAGAAGAAGTTAGACAATTACAAGGCAACCAGTCTCCATCCCCGCTCTCTGTTTTTTGCATGTCCTTTGATTCCTGGAATTCAAAGTCTGAAAACTATTTTTCATAAAATTTTCCAGTTTTCTAGTTGTTTAAGACTGGAAGGTAAATATGATTCCCATGGCTCCGTCTTGGATGAGAATGACATTTCTCGTCTTATACGACGGTTTATTCATTTATGTAAATCCATGTGACATATGGATAACTTATAATGGATTCTTATTTTATACAGTGGGTCATATCATTATTTATAATCACACACAGATTGTTGTGTATTTATCCAATTGGAGAATCTTCAAGCTGGAGTCTGTGTTTTTTTGACACGACCCCAATCGTTCTTTGCACATTTGTTGTCTTGCACAAAAAGATGTCCTGGCTCATCTTGCACCTTTATTTTTTAATACTATTTTATTTCTTTATGCCTTCCTGGAGTCAGAAGTCACGTTTCTCTGAAGAACCCTGGCTGTATTTAGTGAAGAACAGTCTTTCAAAACCAAAAACTGTGTGCTAATCTGTGTTCATTGATCCCCATACCGTATTGTACCAGCACTATATGGCTTTTGATTATTCAAAAGTATTTCTTACATTAATGTTTCATAGTTTCATTAAACTTAACTTTAGCATTTCATGCAAAAGCTATCCCAAGCTTTGTAGGTTTCTTTCTTACCATTAATGAAATGTCTTCTTTATGTTTAGTTTGGGGTATGTAAATAAGTTGCTATAATATATTTAGATTGTATTCAAGTACTTTACTAAAGTCCTAATTTTCTTATTTTCTTAGATTTGCTAGGTGTTATTTGAAAACAGTAACTTTTGTGCCTGTTCCATGAGTTAAAACTCATAATTCTATTTCATGTCTTAATAATTTTATAACTAAACTGGAAATTAAAAATTAAATGTATTAGTCATCCACTAAACATTTAAAATGGATAAGTTGAATAATATTATGCTTGAAAATAAATTTAATAAGATTTCTTTATAGACTTCTGCTCCTAAAGACAATATTTCATCATCCTCGTGTGTCCTGAAATTTTCTATAGCAAATTGTCCCAGTCTGGTTCTCTGTTACACATAACACAATTCTTAAGAATATTAGTAATTAAGCAAGCCCACTAAAAGAAAATCTGCATTAAGCAGAGTCAGGTAATCTCTTTATTTCAGGGCTCATCAGAGCCATTGCAAATCTAATGTGCCCTATGATCCTATGGGTTTTGTGTTGAAAATAAGGATAACTGTTGACCTTGAGATACTTTGTTCTGCTTTTCTACTCTTAACAGCTCCCTGAACTGAGATCTGTGGAAAATCCTTTAGAAAATAGTATTCTCTGACTTGGCTGTTCTTTCTTGTTCTGATACAAAATTTTGTGCAAACCTTTTTTTCATTCCTCTTTTAAGGATTTGTTTTCATAATCGAAAAAACTTATGTTTTCACTGGTTTTACTTATATAATAATTTAAGATATGCACATATTGGTTATTTGCCTACAACTACTCTCTCACAAGATGCACATGTATTAATAATGATCTAGAGTCACAGTTAAACATGCTAAAGTTATGTCGTTTAACATACAAAACAGGTTAGGTGTAGGATGTAACATGTATGAAGAATACTGAAATCTAACTAGTGCAACATACTGAAGCTGATCTTTAAAGCACTTTTATATATTCATAATATTACACTTTTATGCATATAGGTAATATTCAACTTAAGTTGACATTTAATATTTAATGTCCTCGAAAAAAGGACATTATGCCTTGTTTTAACAAAATTAAAGTGCCTTAAGATATAATTTTTGGATATCCAAAAGGTCTGCAATAACTACATAACGGTTTTTACCAATGAAAGAACATTAATGGTTAATGTGGCCACTTCCTGAATTAGTTTGATGAATTTTACTGACTGTATCTTGTCATCTATGCAGTCTGTGATTTGACCTATGTGTTCTCTAAATCCTTTCTGTTTCTGTAAATTCCTATGAATTATTCTTAAATTAAATCTTAAAAAGTAATTTGCCTTTCACCATGTACCAAATCGAACTGCATGACAATGTGAGAATTTGCTTCAAAACAAATAGGCTCTATTCCCCTTTGAACTGTCTGTGATCTTAGAAGTTTGACACTGGCTGTATTGGGATAACGCAAACAGCAAAGTCATCTCCTGCTTCTGTGACTATTTCTGTGACTCTTTTGGTAGAAAAAGAAAGGGAAAATAACTTTCCCTCGCTAAATATCACATTTTATATCTAACCACATAGGGCATTCAGTCTTGTTGCTATGGGAGCATCTGGCATTTGCTCTGCTTGGATGATCTTGGGAATTGAAACTTTCAGCAGCCAAATGAGTTCCCAAGAACTTCTAGGGCCTTGGTGGATAGGATTCTAATGAAGATCAGTTTACATTTTTTACATGACTTTCATTAAATAAACACACAGAAAGCTAAAACAAACCTGGAGGTCTTTAAAGCACTGATATCTTGGATTTTGTGGCAATAGTTGCATGCTGCTAAGTCAATCATTTAAAAATGATAAAAATTATTTTCAGCGTTGGTTTTCAGTTTATTGCAGTCAGTCAGCCTAGTTAAAATGCACTTCGTTATTTAGAACTATCCTGAATGATTCATTAAAAAAAAAATTTTTTTAACGTTTTATTTATTTTTGAGACAGGGAGAGACAGAGCATGAACGGGGGAGGGGCAGAGAGAGAGGGAGACACAGAATCGGAAGCAGGCTCCATGCTCTGAGCCATCAGCCCAGAGCCCGACGCAGAGCGCGAACTCACGGACCGCGAGATCGTGACCTGAGCAAAGTCAGATGCTCAACCGACTGAGCCACCCAGGCGCCCCTGAATGATTGATTTTAAATAAATGATAACTGTTCAACTTTTACTTTGGCTCTTTCTTTTCTGCCTCACCTTATAATGTATCAACAGTGGGGAAATTCTTTTGAAAAAGATTTTCTTCAGTAATGATTTTGAGGTTGGTTTGTTCCTATCTTTGCATTTTCCCAAAATATTAATGTTTAGAAGATCCTGAAAAATCTTTTAGTAGCTCATAAAATTTTTGGTAAAATGAATACCATATATTGATCTCTTTAGCATTATCTGTTAGATAAGAAAATTTACATTTTCTGTGCATAGTGATTGAGACGTTATAAGTAATTTAATTTTTTTTTTAGCATTTATTTATTTTTGAGAGACAGAGAGAGAGACAGAGCATGAGCAGGGGAGGAGCAGAGAGAGGCACACACAGAATCTGAAGCTGGCTCTAAGTTCTGAGCTGTCAGCACAGAGCCCAACATGGGGCTCGAACTCACAAACCAGGAGATCATGAAGTCAGACGCTTCATGAGTCTGAGCCAAAGTCAGGCTGACTTTGATGGCTGAATCGACTGAGCCATCCAGGTGCCCCTTGAGAAGTTATAAATAATTTACATTTATAATAATACTTTGGTTGCCATTCTTGCTTCTTAATTTTATATTTCTGATTTTCACAAACTTACAGGTAATAAGTTACACTTTTGGTTTGTTTTTCACTGGCTATTAATTTATTCCTTAAAATCATTTTATATATTGCCGCATAAAGGAACATTTTATACTCTTTTTCTTTCCTCATGTGAACAATTTATTTAAAAATACAGAATATGGAACAGTTGCTAGCATGTTCATTTATTTGTTCAATGCCTCTGGTTCAGCAAATTATCAAAACTTGCTTGAATTATAATGTCAAGATTTATTAAACATTTGCTTATTTTACCCTACCTAAATTAAACTAAACTAAAACAATATTTTAATTTACATATGCCTAGAAAACGAAGCACTTCGTGGTTTTTTTGTTTGTTTGTTTGTTTGTTTTTGAGAGAGAGAGAGAGAAAGGGAGAGATGGAGGGGTAGGGAGAGAGAAAATCCCAAGCAGGCTCCATGCTGTCAACACAGAGTCCGGTACGGGGCTTGATCTCTTGATCTCTTTAACTGTGAGATCATGACCTGAGCTGAAACCAAGAATTGGACACTTCACCGACTGAGTCACCTAGGTGTCCCAACAAAGCACTTTTAAAATAGCTTCTTATAAACTAGAGTGAGGTTTTAAATCTAGATTTAAATATTAAATTAGATTTAGATTTCAACTGGTGAAATATTATATGTGTGTATATATATATATATATATTTTTTTTTTTTTTTCTTTTTACTACCTCCAGCTTAAGTTCTGAACCAAACTCAACTTGAGTAGGCTACTTTGTCTCACTCTTCTCCTCCCACTCCTTTTTTTTTTTTTTTTTGAGTCAAGAATTAAAAAAATATAAAAGCTTGAAGTGATATTGCAAATTATACAATTTAAAGCCATAATAACACATCCTACCAAATGAAGGCTTTATACTTCTATATACTCATAAATGTTTATAGATATTATACATAGTACATATATATTTTATAGATAACGTGTAATATACATATTTCAATTTCTACTCTTCCTCAGACAAATTTTAGCCACCCTAGGTGTTATGCAGTATAATGGACAATTACCATTTTACTTGTTCTTTAATACCATAATCAGTCTGCTGGACCTGTGATTTCATGGTTACCTCCTTTTTTGTTTGTTTGTTTGTTTGTTTCCATCTTGGGACAAAGGCAGTATGTAAATAGAAACTGCAAAAAACTTTACAATCGATTAAAAAAAAAAGAGAGATAGAGAATCCCATTTACAATGACACCAAAATCCATACACTACCTAAGGATAAACCTAACCAAAGAGGTAAAAGATCTGAAAACTATAGAATACTTATGAAAGAAATTGAACATGAGACAAAGAAATGAAAAAACTTTTCATGCTTATGAATTGGAAGAGCAAATATTGCTAAAATGCCTACACTACCCAAAGCCATCTATACATTTAATTCAATATTTATAAAAATACCACATGCAATTTTCATAGAGGTAGAACAAACAATCCTGAGATTTGTATGGGGTGACAAAAGATCTGAAATAGCCAAAGGAATCTTGAAAAAGCAAGGAAAAACTGGAGACATCACAATTTCAGACTTCAAGCAATATTACAAAGCTGTAATCATCAAGACAGTGGGGTATTGGCACAAAAACAGACAGACTGATGGGTTAGCACAGAAAACCCAGAAATAGACCCACAATTGGACGGTCAACTAATCTTCAACAACACAGAAAAGAATATCCAATGGGAAAAAGTCTCTTCAACAAATGGTGCTGGGAAAACTGGACAATGATATGAAGAAGAATGAAACTGGCCCATTTTCTTACACCATACACAACAATAAATTAAAAATAGATGAATGAGCTAACTAAATGTGAGATAGGAAACCTTCAAAATCCTAGAGAAGAACACAGGCAGCAACCTCTTTGACACAGGCCTTAGCAATTTCTTACTAGACACATATACAGAGGCAGGGGAAACAAAAGCAAAAATGAACTATGGGGACCTCATTAAGATAAAAAAAACAAGCAAACAAACAAACAAACAAAAAACCACAACTTCTTAACAGCGAAGTAAACAATCAGCAAATCTAAAAAGGCAGGCTACAGAATGGGAGAAGATATTTGCAAATGACATACGAGATAAAGGGTTAGTATCTAAAATCTATAACGAACCTATCAAACTTAACACCCCCAAACAAATAATCCAGTTAAGAAATGGACATAAAACATGAACACACATTTTCCAAAGAAGACATTCAGAATGGCTAAAATTAACAGCACAGGAAACAACAGATGTTGGCAACGATGCAGAGAAAGGAGACCCTTTTCACACTGTTGATAGGAATACTAACTGGTGCAACCACTCTGGAAAACAGAATGGAAGTTCCTCAAAAATTTAAAAATAAAACTACCCTACACCCAGCCATTACACTAGTAGGTATTTATCCAAAGGGTACACAAATGTAGATTAGAAGGGTACATGTTCCCTGATGTTTATTGCAGTATTATCAACAGTAGCCAAACTATGGAGACAGCCCAAATGTCCATTGACTGATGAATGGTTAAAGAAGGTATGATATAAATATATACAATGCAATATACTCAGTCATACAAAAGAACAAAAATTTGCTATTTACAACGACATGGATGGAGCTAGAGAGTAATACGCTACGTGAAATAAGTTAGTCAAAGAAAGACAAATAAATGATTTCATTTATATGTGGAATTGACGAAACAGAACAAATGAACAAAGGGGAAAAAATAGAGAGTGAGGACAACCAGGAAACAGACTCTTAACTATAGAGAACAAATTGATGGTTATCAGAGACGAGGTATGAGGGGGGATAGGTTAAATAGGTGATGGGTATTAAGGAGGGCAATTGTGATGAACACTGGGTGTTATATGTAAGTGATGAATCACCAAATTCTACTCCAGAAATCGGTATTAGTCTATATTTTAACTAACTAGAATTTAAATAAAAGCTTAAAAAAAAAAGAAAAAAGGAAAACAAGGAGAATGAAGGTAGTAAAAGTGCAAATGTCCTTTTGGTCCATGTATTACACATACCTGCACACATTGTAGAGCCAATTTCTTAGGAACATTCTGGCCAAAATTTCAGTTTTATGTATTTATATTTATTATTATTGTTAACATACCTAACTCAATGTATACATACATGTATAGGATATATTTATAAATATATGTATATACAGATAGACAAAGTATATACCCACTTTTGTATATACATACTGTTTAATGTATTATGTATTTTGTACATGTAAGTTTTGTACATTTATATGTAAGAATATATGCAATATATATACATATATGAATATATATGTATGTATGTATACATATATGTGTATATATATATGTAACTTTACTTGAATTTGGAAATATTTAAACCTTTAATTGGTAAGATGTGTTATTATGGCTTTACATTGTATAATTTTTCAATATCTCTCCTAGCTTTTATATTTTTAAATTCTTGACCAAGATAAAAATTGATGGGAGGAGGAGAGTGAGACAAAGTAGCATACTCAAACTGAATTTGGCTCAGAACTTAAGCTGGGGATAGTTAAAAAAAAATCTAATATTTCACCAGTTGAAATCTAAATCTAACTTAGAATTTAAATCTAGATTTAAAATCTAAATATAGTTTATAAGAGGCTATTTTAAAAGTGCTGCTGTTTTTTAAGCACATGTCCTTTCTGTATCCTTTCTACTTGAGACTTGCTTAGCCATGACTTAAAGAATAGAAGCACTAGGGGCACCTGGGTGGCTCAGTTAAGCCTCCGACTGTAGCTCAGGTCATGATCTCACAGTTTACGAGTTCGAGCCCTACGTCGGGCTCTGTGCTGACAGCTTGGAGCCTGGAGCCTGCTTTGGATCCTATGTCTCCCTCTTTCTCTGCTCCTCCTCTGCTCACATTCTGTCTCTCTCTCAAAAATAAATAAACATTAAAAAATATTTTAAAAAATAGAAGCACCAGAAAGTAGGATATATATCCTCTGATTCTCATATTTTCAAATGATTTGTCTACACTTTAATTTTGAGGAGATATCAAAGTATACATATGTGTATTGCAACTCTACATTATTCCAGGAATTTGATGAGTTTGTGTACCACACATCCACATTGTCTCTCAGCTCTGTGTCGGATAGTTTTGTATACATTATATTTTTATTAGTTTTTATTTTTGTCTGTTCTCTTGTTCAGACACCACGTTATTGGGACATGTGTCACCTAAGTTGTCTGAGTCCCACTTTACCAAGTTTTCTCTCACTGTACTATCTCGCTATTTCTTTCTGTAGCCTTTTTTATTGCTTCCATTTAGATTTTGTACCATCTTTCGACAACTCATTCAGATTTATCATTCCCCTTTTCCTCTCAGCATTTTATTTTCTTTTTCCCATCTTTTACTCTTTTATAGTAGGATTTGTAAAGTTTTTATTGTAAGTGGTTTGTACATCTATTCTATACTCAATCATGGTTATTCCCAAAAGGTAAGATTTCTTTATCTTAATTTAATTCTTTGGTTCGATTAATTTGATTGGTTTTTCTCACCATTGTAATTAATGGTCATATGCGCAAAATACGGGATCACACACGAAGACATGCACTCTGCTTGGTTTCTCTGCTGTATGCTTATTTTATATTAGGATCATTTTTTAAAATATATTAAGCTGAAGCACTTACTAATACTCACAGTTAACTTTTAGGCAGTGGTTTAGCGTATTTAGGAGCTGTGATGCGATGGCTTTCTGTGCTAGGTCTCTGGAGGACCTTCACACATACATATGTATCTCTTTTGACCGAATAAATTATGAATCATCACTCCTTTTGCATTAAGGCAATTCCGACTAGGTGTCATAATTAGCAAGAAGAATTTCAGACCTCATTTCCTCCCTCTGCTGAGATTATAAGTATAGTGTGTAAACTACCAGCTACATTCAGCTCTCCTGCTTACAGTCTTGCTGCCTAAGTTACCTTAATGTATGTTTTTTCCTGGACCACCTGAAGCACTCAGTAATTTATCCTTTATCATTGATTGTGAATGGCTACCTTACTCTCAATAGAACTATGTATATATATAGATAGATAGATATAGATATAGATATAGATAGATATACGTGTGTGTGTGTTATACATATATATATGTGTTGTACATTACACTTTGAACTAAGTATATACTATACATATACTTTCATGTAAACAATAGAAAGAACCTTAAGAGTAGTTCTTTTTTTTTTAATTTTTTTTTTGTTAAAGTTTATTTATTTTTGAGACAGAGACAGAGCACGAACGGGGGAGGGTCAGAGAGAGGGAGACACAGAATCTGAAACAAGCTCCAGGCTCTGAGCTGTCAGCACAGAGCCCGACGCGGGGCTCGAACTCGCAGACCGCAAAATCATGACCGGAGCTGAAGTCAGCTGCTTAACCGACTGAGCCACCCAGGCGCCCCAAGAGTAGTTCTATTATAACACATATACATATTATATAATATATACATAATATAAATGTATAATAATGTGATATGTATATAATATATGTAACATGTAAATATATACACTTTACTAGTACCTATACTAGTAAATACACAGCACATATGTAAATATATAGAATTTATAGTATTTATATTTTAATATATATATTGCTATCTAAATTATTATTTCATATATTTACTAGTTATTAACTTTTATAATGTTTTAAAAAAAGGTAGATGAAACAACTTGATAAACTACTGCCTAAATCCATGCTTTACAGTCTTTTCTTTTGGGGAGCCTGTGTGGCTGTTTGTTGAGTGTCCAACTCTTGATTTTGTCTGCGGTCATAATCCCAGAGTCATGGAAATGAGCCCCATATCAGGTTCCATGCTGTGTGGAGCCTGTTTAAGATTCTCTCTTAGGGCACCTGGGTGGCTCAATTGGTTGTCAGACTCTTGGTTTTGGCACAGGTCATGATCTCCCAGTTCATGAGATTGAGCCTTGCTTGGGAGCCTGCTTGGGATTCTCTCTCTGCCCCTCCCCTGCTCATGTGCACTCTCTGTCTCTCTCAAAATAAATAAAGTATAAAAGAAATAGATTGTCTCTTTCCCTCTGCCCCTCTCCCCAATTCATGTTCTCTTTCCCTCTTTTTTTCTCTCTCCCCTCAAAATAAAAAATAAATTCTTTTCCTTTCTTTCCTTTTCTCTTTCTTTCTTTCTTTCTTTCTTTCTTTCTTTCTTTCTTTTCTTTTTCTTTTTTTCCTCTTAGAGTCACTTTTATTAAAAGTTAAGTGCCATTCTTCTCATGTTCATTTGGTATCGCAATGTGTGCTTGGGTTTTGACATTTCAGAAGGTGCTTAAACCAGCAAATATAACCTCAAACTTTAGATTGAAAAAGCACAGTGATATGGGACAAGAAAAAAAAAAATCTCTGTTTCTTTAATTCTTCAAAATGTCTTTCTTTTAAGAAGTTATTCAAAATGAATTTCTACTCTTTCATCTGATATGCTAATCTGAGTGTTCATTACAGAATATTGTTTATGTACTTTGAAAACTACTTGGGAAGCATTACATGACAGCTGTCTTCTTAATACCCTCACAGAAATTAGTTCTTCTATTTTGGGAAACTATCCCAGTGATCCCAATACAGCTCCATAAATAAATATGTAAATCTATTTCAGAATTATCCACAGACTGTATATTATATATGTCTGTGACTCAAAGTACTTGCTTACTAAAATATATACCTATACACAATGATAGTATGCAAATGGATTTAACTTGATATAATTAAAGCAATTAAAACTAATGATGCAATAAAAATAAAAGACAGGTAGATAGACACACATGCAAAACTTATTCACAGTAATATCTGCTCTGCAATTAAATTTTCCTCAATAAAGTTAACACTTTCCATTAAAGAACTCCATGTAATTCACTAATTTAAATATTTACGTTATAAAATAAACATCTGCTTGTAATAAAGTTCATTTTTACATTTTAACACTAGTCTACTGAGAAAATTCATTCCTGAAATGAATGAAATCAAAATAGGGACAAAAACTGAGAATGCCAAAAGTACCATTTTGAATAATGGTTGAGAAAATTATTATGTATAAAAATCAGTTTTGTAAAATAAAATATTGCAATAAAGACACAAATGTTCTGTTGCAAATATAATTTTAAAGTATTAAGTGATACAATATAACTCGTAAAACATTATTTAAAATAGTTAATTGACAATTCCTATTTAGGCAGAGAAAGAAATATCTTCTAAATCATTGCTTTTATGGCTTTCTATTGTAATTGGTCAGAAAACATCCTGCTAACATTTTGTAGACTGCATATTGTGTATATTGATAAATTCATATGTTGTCGGGAAATGCCTATATCTGATTATAAATGCATATAAGTTGCAGTAAAACTTTTGTCTTTTTTTAATTTCTTTTTTTTTAAATGTATATTTATTGTTTAGAGAGATAGACAGACAGAATGTGAGCAAGGGAGGGACAGAGAGAGAGGCAGACACAGAATCTGATTCAGGCTCTAGGCTCCCAGCTGTCAGCACAGAGCCTGACGCGGCGTTCGAACCCACGGACTGGGAGATCCTTGAAGTCAAGTGCTCGACCAACTGAGTCACCCAGGCGCCCCGTTGTCTTTCGGTGAAAGGTTCTGTTAGAAATCCAGTAATTTGCAAACTTCTGAAGATCATTTAATAATCATCATTCTGATATTACTTTAATGTTGTTATATTTTATGTTTTTGCTGTGATTTGTAAATTTAGTTTCTTATAATAGCAAAAATAATGTTGCGGAAATGAAATGATTCAAACTGCACGGTGTAATCTGTGTTGTCCTTTTATTTTATTATACACTTTAGTGACATGAGTGTTTTAAAACTACATTTTGTATATTGAAGTATGATTGATTAATGCATAATAATTATACAAGTGGTATTTTAAATAAATGCATACTGTTAAAAATGCATACTATCAGTTACATTCAGTAAACAAAATTCATAAATGAAAAGTGTGTCTATTAGATGGAAAGCATGACTGATAATTGTATGCAAATGTCACTTCTGATAGCTAAATTCAGTTACATGTATTATATGAAATTATCAAGAATGAGGTCGCAGAACTGTTTTAGAAGCACAAGTATTATAATAGCATGAGTATCTGTGAAGCATTCCTTTGACTTCCGGGTAAAAAAGCTAGCAGATTTTCAGTGGCATTTTAGAAAACAACTCTTCTATATCACTATTGGAAAGAAACAGTCCCAATTTCTAGATATGTAAGGTATTAAACCATTCAGAAACGGGAGAGAGAATTTTGATATAAATTTCAGTGCCCAATCAAACTTTGCAAATCCAATTATTTCATTGGTTTTTAAAGCCATTAAAGAACAAATAGATGTTTTTGTATTCAAATGTGCTCATGCAACATAAGGAAATAGTAATATCATTGATATATTATATGAAAGGTCAATTATGAGTTAAGTAGAAATGTATCCACACTTCCACAATAATTAGCCAATAAAATTAGAAAAAAAAGAAAATTTTTTTTGTAAACATATTGGGATATCATCCACACATTTGACCTTAAATAATGCATTTATTTCCAAAGGAAGCTGAAATACTTCACATAAAATGAGTTCTCATGTGTTTCTTATGGATGTTTTAATCAAAACATATTTGCATAATATATTCTTTCAATTTCTCAAAGTTTATATTGTAATAAGAGAAGGAAAGATATGAGACGATGAAATTATTATATACATACATTTTTGTACCCTGTAATTGGTTGAGCTGTCTAATATTAATGTGACTTTCTTTAATATATTAAAACTTTGTCAGATGCCGGGGTGCCTGGGTGACTCAGTCGGTTAAGCGTCTGACTTTGGCGCAGGTCATGATCTCATGATCTCATGGTTCGTGGTTCGAGCCCCATGTCCGGCTCTGTGTTGACAGCTCAGGGCCTGGAGCCTGCTTCCGATTCTGTCTCTCCCTCTCTCTGGCCCTCCCCTGCTCATGCTGTGTCTCACTCTCTCTCTCAAAACTAAATAAACATTAAAAAAAAAATTTTGTCAGTACCAATGTAGATATTATTTATGATTTTAGAATTTGTTCTAATTAAAAATACACTCTCTCTCTAGAAGAGAAATCAAAATTAGAGGTATGAATAAAATATCAGTAGTAATAGCATCACAAAATAACCACTGTCAATATTCTTCTGGCTTTCCTTTGATGTTTTATTTTCTCTGGATTTATTCTACTCATTTATATGAAAAGTAGGATCTTAGTATGACTTGTTCCCTCAGAAAAAATGATTATAAAATATTTTAATATTAATCTCAATGATTTTATTAAGTGCCAACCTGTTATTTCAAGATCTATTTAGCCTCTTTATTTCAAGGTTTCTTTATTTGAATAAATAATTCAAGGCAAGACATTTTAGTGAGAGTAAAATATTTTTGAGCCTTTCAAAACTAGTTATTTTTATATCACTTCTTGCTTGATTATATACACAAAATTATTTTTATATTTGTTATATAAAACAGCCTGGGTGGCTGTTGCTTAAGTGTCTGACTTCAGCTCAGGTCATGATCTTGCGGTTCACAAGTTCAAGTCCCGCATCAGGCTCTGTGTTGACAGCTCAGAGCCTGGAGCCTGCTTTGGATTCTGTGTCTCCCTCTCTCTGCCCCTCCCCCGCTCATGCTCTGCCTCTCTCTTTCTCTCAAAAATAAGTAAACATTTAAAATTTTTAAAAAAGATATAAATATGGAGCATGTATTATAAACTCTGATATACTCAATTATTTCCTCATCAGTGGGAAATACGTTATACAATGTAGAGTGATACCATAATGTGCAAAGCAAAAAAAAAAAAAAAGGAAATCTCTTAATCTCTTAAATATACTATGAAGATATAATTAATTCAGTGTCTTTCCTTGATAAGGTGGTGGCTTTTTCAAAAGCTTTTAAGGTATCATTTATATGTCACCTTGCATTTGCTATTTCCAGGGCAAACTCACATTAAATGTATCATAAAATTATAACCTCTTTTATCTTAGGCCTATACAAATTTTAGGGAAACCACTTAGATAATGCAACATTTTCTAAATTTGATACGGAACGTCAGATGATTTCTTATTGTCTCAAGTTCCAGAAAAATTACATACGGTAATTTTGGTAATGTAATTGTGATAAAAATCTGATTTATTCCCAGAAAAATGATTTGAATATTATGGGGGAAAATGGTAAAATGGTGTTTATCTGCACTTATTCTGAATTAGGTGATTTTTTCCTTCCATTGCTACAATTGTAACTATAGAAAGCATTTAAAACATTTTCATCTGCCAAACGTAATTTGTGTGTATCAAAGCATCAATTGTAATGTGCATATAAATCGCCCAAGGATCTTGTTCAGATCTAGTCTCAGATTTGACACTTCTCACAAGCGCCCAGGTAATGTTAATGGTACCTGAACAACTTTGACTGCCAGTATCCTCAGGAAATATTTCTTCACCGCCACTCTTGATGTTTATATCTCTCGCGATAGATGTGTCTATAGCCATTCTGTTTATGTCCTACGGAGAATTTGAAAATAAAATCCAAGTCAATTTAAGTATTTGCTTCTATAAATATTGTAATTTTACTGTCTGTAGATAGTACGGCATAATCCAGTTGGCTTCTACCCATTTCAACAGGTTGACAAATGCCGTCTTCACTACAGAGTCTGCTATTTCTTTCACTCTTCTGCAATGCCCTTCAGCTAAATGCAAAATTAAAATTGAGGTGAAGTCTTTGAATTTGAATTTCAGTGTCTCTACGTTTCACTTTTACGTTGGAGTAGATTTATGAGTTACAGTTTCACTTCTGCTGCGTTAGTTAAGTATCCTGCTTTGCTGCATTTAATATTTTCAGTTTTCTTTCAAAACTTGTCTGTCTTCAATTCATACATCTTAGATTTGTTCAGTAAAGAGTTTGTCAACATGACATTGACCCCAAATAACTATTGCTTCAGAGACACTCTTTCATTTGAGGATATTTTACAGCATGTACTATCTGGGAAGGTTGCTTATACATTTCTTTCTTTCTTGCAATTTTTGAATTAGTTCATCTCTCACATGGAATGTGTTAACACAGTGCCTTAACTGGTCTGTCAACCTCAAATCTCTATCCTGCCTTATCCTCTTAAAAAGTGCCACTTGATTTAATTTTTTAATGAGTTAGTAACACATCCTATCAAAAATTTTGCCTTGTTTATCATCCGGAGAACATATATTTGAGGCCAAAGTATATGGCAGTAAAAATAATGTAATATTTTTCTAGATAAATGTCTTTTTTTACACAAAGTGATTTCACACCTACCTACAATAAGCACTATTCCATAATTGTTTACTCTTTAAAATGAAACATGATGTTGCTTTTTTCTTATATTAACATTCCCTTACCTTTAACTTAGAGCAGGTATAATAAAAACATACTTGAAAGAACATGATTTCATGGTAATATGAACCATGTTGTGGAGAAAAAACCTTGTTATCTGAGAAGCACATGAGCAGGCCTAAGTTAAAATGATAAAGAAAAGTTATTCCCAGGGTGGTCACACTTTCTCCATCTGCTGCATTATATTGTAAACCTGCTTAATTTGGTTTTCAAATGTTAGCTAACAGCTTGTCTAAAGGTTTTCATATTTTCTTTTCATGGTTCAAAATTTGTATGTTGCGTTTTAAAACACATTCTCTGTTTGAAATAATAAAAATAAAGCCATTCGATGCTCATCTATATTATAGGTTACGTATGTCATATTGTAAACAGGTGTTAAATTTTATGGTTTTATCAGATTAATATTAGAAAAAGTAAACATATTGTTGTATTTTCATGCAGGCTTTCAATAAAACTAGAACATGAAAGTATACAAAATTACCATATCATGCATAATATATTTAAAAAATTGTCCAATCAGCTAGTATTAATGATATTTCAAATTTCATAAAGATTTGACTAAGATTACTTTGTAAGTTTGAGAACTGTTTTTAGAATTTTTTCCTTTAACAATAAGACATAAAAGAAAATAATTGGGTTTTTTAAATATGTGTTTACTTTTTTAAAAAAATTCTGACATAAGGCAAAGAGATTAAAAGATTTCCATATTTGTAATGCATTAGACAATGGTTAGAGATTTCTTTGTTAGATTTTATAACATACATAAACCATAATTAAAAAAAATACGATAGGGTGCCTGAGCAGCTCAGTCCATTAAGTGTCTGACTCTTGGTTTCCACTCAGGTCGTGATCTCACAGTTCATGAAGTTGAGCTCCACATAGAGCTTCATGCTGGTAGTGCAGAGCCTGCTGGGGTTCTCTCTCTGCCTCTCTCTGCCCCTCCCCTACTAATGTGCACCCCGCACCTGCTATCTCTCTCTTGAAAATAAACCTAAAAAAAAAAAAAATTAAAAAGTGATGGTGATTTGCCAGCTAAGCAGATGTTCTGCTTCTGGGACCTCTGGAGGTTACATAAGTAGAACCCACAACTGTTACATGTTCCCAATATCAATAACCGATATCAAGAAGTTTGTATCATATACTAATAATGTTTACAAGACTTATCACTTTTTCTTGCAAACAGTACTTTTGAATAAGCATCAGTAAATACAAGATTGGACAATATAAATTTAGCTTCCTGAAGTTGTAAAAGTGTCTGTGGTGTTGGGACCCGAATTCACAGAGAATCGAGTTTTGAACAGTTCACTTTTAGAATCACTAGCCCATGATGGCTCAGAGCCTGGAGCCTGTTTCCGATTCTGTGTCTCCCTCTCTCTCTGCCCCTCCCCCGTTCATGCTCTGTCTCTCTCTGTCCCAAAAAATAAATAAACGTTAGAATCACTAGCCCAGAAAATGGCCCTTGAGTCCTTACCAAGCGAGGTCAGAGGCTATTGCTCAACCTCTGGGGATTGTATTTATCTGCATTTGAGAGGATCTATCTCAAGGGGCAACACAGATTAACCCAGCATACAGATTAAGGTGGGTACAGAAACTTTTTGTTGTTAGGACACGCTTGGATAAGCTTAAGCACAATTTCTCTATTTGGTTTTCATACAATATGGATATATATGTATATATATATATTTTTTTTCATCCCACAGTTTCCGCTGCCCTACATTATTCTTGTCCCACAACCTGGGCAGGGGAGGCCCTTCTTCTTTAGCATGCCATTATAATAACTGAAAAATTTTCCATTTCTCAAAGCTATTGCTTTGCATACAGAGATTCAACAATTCGAATAAAATTGTTTTTTCTCCAATGCCCTCTGTTTAATGACTTCTACCAGTTACTTATCAATTCAGGAATAGATTTTTTCCTACTTCCCTGGGCTACAATTTTAACCTGCATGGTTGGGTATTTTAATCAACCGTTTCTCCGTGCTTTATATTTGCATTTCCCAGTCTTGGCATTTCAGACAAGAGATTTAGCCTCAGTCAATATGCTTTAATAGTAGATATCTGTAAGTCTTAAACTGGCATAGGATTTTTAACTCAGCTATCGTAGGATTCTTTTTTTATTCAATTGTTATGACAGATAAGAGAAATACGTTGGGAAGACATGCTAAGAAGCTGGGACCAGCAAGAGGTGCTGTAAAAAGGTATTTAAAACATCTGGATCATCTGGCTGTCTGGCTTTCAAGGAAGAACTCACAGAGATAGTGGTACACCGGGGAAGAGAAAAATAAATTTAAAAAATGAAGTAAGGTTAAGAGCTTAAAAAGGGAGAAGGAGTCATTTCTATGGTCAAGGGAAAAGTTTAGAGTATGACAAAATGATATTTTAATTCCCCAAAGAGCGAACGTGAGCTTAGACTTAGGTGACAATAGTCATATCGGCTGCAGATTTTACTTTTTCAATTTAGGGAGAGTATGTCCTGAACCGGAGGTTATAATTCCCACAAATCATGTAGGATCCAGCTAAAGTGTCATGCGCTTCCAACAACATTGACGTATCTCAAAAGATGAGGTTAGGTTTGTTTGTGATTTGCTTTCATAGCCCACTGTTTATTATTGCAACTATCCCCAATTTGTCTATTGCCCGGCATAGTAGGCACTCGATAGATCTCAACAAATATTGGTTAAATGAATTCATAAATGAATACACTGGTTTCATTAGCGTCAAGGAAGAAAGAGTTGAAGAAATAAAAATCAATGGTTAGAAGTGTAATATGTTGCCAAAAAAATCTGATTGGATTAGTTAGTTAAGAGGCTCTAGCTAATCTTAGTAAAAATCATTTTAATGAAGTGGAGAAGAAACAACCTAAATTTTAATGGGTTGAAAGTAGAGAAGAGATGAAAAACTAGAGAAATTATCACAGACTATTCTTTCCAGGAAATTAAATATTAGGATTAAAAAAATGTTTATGTATTTTGAGAGATGGAGAGAGAGAGAGAGAGAGAGAGAGAGAGAGAGAGAAAGAGGGAGAAAGAGAATCCCAAGAAAGCTCCATGCTATCAGCAGAGAGCCGTATGCAGGGCTCAAATTCACAAACTGTGACATCATGGCCTGAGCTGAAATCAAGAGTCAGATGCTTAACTGGCCAACCCAGGTGCCCCTGTTAAATACTAAGGGGTTAAAAAAAAAGTTTGGTAATTATCAGAAAAGTGTTTTGGATGGATCAAAAAAAAAAGTCAGAGAAAGGGAAATGTTTAATGAAATCAGCATAAAAGGAGATAGATTAATTTCCTATAAAATGCAAGAGAAGATGTGGTACCAAATGCAGGTTATAATTAACTTTTGTCTCTGGTCAGATTCCTTTATAGTGGAACCTAAGACACAGATTTATGTACAAGTGATTCATTTAGGAAACATAAAAGAGAATAAACAAAGCAAAGATTTAAAAAAAGTCAAACAAAGCTGAGATATCAAAATTGATCTCAAGTGAAATTCAGTAGTGTCCTAACTCTGCAGGAACCTCTAGAAGGAAAGTGGCAACTCAGAATTTCTCCCTACTCCAGGAAGGAAATCTGGGCTTCCACACTCCTGCCTCAGTAGGTCATTGCCTGAGAGTTACCCTAAAGATACAGAAACTGTGGAAGGAAAACATTTCTATTAGTCCAAGATTTCAGAGGCTCGTGTGAAGAGTAAAGCTCCCAGAAGCTATGGGAACACATAAAGGTAAGAGGAACCAAACCTTGTTTGGAAAACTGACAGTGACAACTACAGATTTGAATAGGGGTTTTATAGTTTTTCCTTTGATATGGGAGTCAGCTTGGGATACATAAGTTTCTTGGGGTGCAAGAACCTAACACCGTTTCTGACAGTTTCTGTGCTCTCAAGGAGATTAGGTATCACTTCTTCATCTGTTAGTGTAAGAATAGCTTACGCGTTTCTAGAAGATCAGATGAAAGACTCAAATATTAGTAAAATATAAAAGAAATGTGGCCTTTGACATAAAAAAGTATATATGTCACTGGTGTGTATACATACATATATATATATATATATATATATATATATATGTATACACACACACACACACACAGAAAGAGATTCTCTAGTAAAATCACAAAAATGCAGTGCTGAGGTCTTGCAATAGAACATTCAAAAATAAGACTTCAGCAATACAATAAGGCAGGATTCCTTCCAGAGCAATACCACACTGAATAGAATTAGGAGATTCATTCATGTAGGTACAAAATTCTAATCTGTTATTTGCAATTAAAAAAAATGGAAGTGTCACCTGAATAACACATTTTTTTTTTGTCAGCAGGTGTATTGTACTTTTTCCTTGCTTTCATCTATTTGAAGAGACTGAGTCATAATTCGAAGGGCTTAAAGTGGTCAGATGGCCTTGCCGATGGCTTTAGAATACTTGAAGTACTTGGTCGGATATTGCTCATGATGATGCCTGAACTTCTCTTTTTACTCTTCTTCCATGGGTAACGGACCTTTCCTAAACTTTTGGGTGTCACTCTTTACTGGCATTTATTAATACATTCAATTAGGTTTCACGCGGGTCCAACCCAGCAGGTAACATTCAGTCTCCTTGTGAGGACATTGAATAACTGTGTTCCTACTGATGACTGTAATTAAAATAAGAGACAATTAAGAGAAAGGAAACCACTAGTAAAGTGAGAAAGGACTGATATAATACATTTTTAGAGGTGATAACTGGAGAAGGAACACAAGATTAGATAGCTCATCATCTCTTCCCAATTTCAGGGTATTTGACAGGAATTTGAAAGATGTCTTACACGATGAACACCATTTTCACGTGAAAATCGGAGGCAGTGTCATGTTATAAGTATAACAGAAATTCGTGAAAGATTGGGGCGGTCTTTGTGAGGAATGTAAACACCAGGCTAGAAAAAATGTGCAAGGGCTGAGTAAAGTTAACGATTTTACTCAGGAGCATCCCTGGAGACATGACTGGGCAAGTTTTTGGCTGTTAGACAAGGGCAAGGAAAATAAGGTCATAGGTCATAGGTAATCTGAAGTGTGAAAAGTAGTTGGAGAGGCAAATTTGTGACTCCAGGAAAATGCAAATTGACACAGAGAAAAATAACTTTTATGAGACTAGAATTTGCAGTACAAGAGAAGTTTCTGCAGAGCTGATGAATAGAGGATAATGATAAGAGAGAAGGGTATTGGAATTTAAGATTTCCAAGCCATTCAAAGTATGACCAATGCTGCGTATTAACAATGACTGCTTGAATTGATTAGGGAGGAAAATAATTGGTTTTTTAAAAGTAAATATTAGCATAAATATCATGGAATGTTACTCAATAATAAAAAGGAAAACACTGTTGACGTATGCAACCAGTTGGATGAATCATTAACAATTATTCTGAGTGAAGAAAACTCAATACCGTAAGGTTACATAATGAATGATTCCATTTATAAGATATTCTTGAAATCACATGATTATAGAAATAGAGAATAGGATCCTTGTTGCCAAAGAGGGCAGGATTAAGAAGCAAGGAGGCTGGGAAGGGAGAGGATCTGGCTAAAATAGGGAAACAAGAAAGATCCTTGTAGTGATGAAAATGCTCTGTATTCTGATTGTATCAATGTTAATATCCAGTTTGTGATATTAGACTATAATTTTGCAAGACATTACCAATGGGGGTAAACGACTAAAGAGTATGAGAGATTGTTCTCTATTATTCTTACAATTGCATATAATTCTACAGAAATCCAAAAAATAATTAATAAAAATTTCAATGTTAGCCTTTTTAATTTTACAAACACATGCATAATAATTGAAAATGGTTAGTGAAAAGGATGTTAGTGTTAGGTTAGCAATACTTTAAATAAACAAAAGCAAGCGATCCAGATTTGAGAGATCAGAACAAATAGAGCATCATTGCTTGAATATATTTGAAAGTAGATGAAAAACAATTAGTTTTCAATGCCCATAGGTAAGCTAGAAGCATAATACCGTTTTGTTGGTCTTACTACCTGGGTGGAAAATTATAGAAAAAGGAATATTCTTTACTTATGAATGCTTTAAGGAAATTCATATTATGCTAAGAGAGCTAGGAGTCAATAAAGAAACCATTCAAAGCAGTACTTCCAGATGAAATGAAGGAGTTGATTTATTTTAAGGAGGTCGAAATGGCACAGTGGAAAAATTTGAGAAATGAACCAGTGATGGAAGTTTCATTTCAGAGAGTGAAGGTAAGGCATGAGAGAGAACTGTAGGAGGCTGACTGTATATATATAAAAAAAAAATATATGGGCATTTCATCAAAAACATCTGATTACATCAGTCCTAAAGCCTACAGAAATTTCCAGCTTCTGCCAAACTTGCAATGATGAAGAAAACTGACTGATTGAGATAAGCGAGAATTACAGTAACAACAGTATTATAATCAGGGATTAGTAAAGCGTTTCTTATGATGTAAAATGAGTCATCGAAATGCAAGAAAATTAGAGGACTGGTATGTAGATTATAGGGCCATCTGCTGAAAAGTATAGATTTATTTTCTTTATCATGGATTCATGTGCTTTTTAAAATTTGCCATTGCGATACATCTGAAATGTTTATATGACTGCATGTACGTACATACACGAACGTGTGCACGCACACACACGCTTCCATATAATAAAAATGTCTTTGCACTGGAAATGAAGTACCTCCCCCCTTAAAAATCAATGATTGACTGATTTGGTCTTTTTGTAAAACAGTACATTTGAGACAGTTTCTATCATTAAGATGACCAGAATGGAAAGTTCGATGACAACAGTTGCATAACGTTAAAAGAACAAACATTTTAATAGTGGGTGTATTAAACTGTAATTCATAATATAAAGATTCTTGTACGAGCTTCTTGTATAAAGACCTCACGTATGAGCTGTCTGCATGATGCACATCAGACACCCTTCACATTTGATCTAGATACATGGACACACCCGTGAGTTACTATCTTTCCATTTCGATCTTTCAACCAGCCATTACTGTGCCAAAGTGAAAACAAAAACTTTACCATGCATGAGAATCAGGAAGGTCAGCTTTTCTATCATAGATTCTGACAACTCCCTTCACCATATGTTCAGTATTTACACAGAATGATTTTTCTGGTTCTAGAGACTGGTCTGGTGTGCTTTCTTCCTGTTGCTGAAGTGGGAATTCAAGTGTGGTCCCTTTGAGGCTCAACAAGTTCCCTATTGTAACGATAAGTGACCATGTAATAATACACAGTGCTGCTTCCTGCAATGCTGGAAATCTAGTGGAGATACAGACCAGGATAACCTGAAGTTTTCCCCTGCTTTCTGCTGCTGCCATTTCTGCTGCTTGAAAATTCTCTTATTGCCCACCCTTCCTCTGATGACAGCTGTAGAACACGGCTTCCTCGTCAAAATTATCCTCCGAAGTCACAGCATTTTCAATTCAGTTCTATGACATCTGGAGGTTTAAGTACATTTTTGTCAAGAAAGACACTGAATTTTAAAAGAGGTGAGCGCAAGCCTGTTTTCTGTGCTTAGAAGTGGTAAACAATCTTTCCTGTCAACATGTTTCTTTGTTGTTAAACAAGTTTTTCTCAAAAGTAGTTAAAGTTGCAGACCTGTTATTTCATGAGAGATGTGCATATGGTTATCTTGTTCAAAGAGGATAAACATCTGCTATTCCACAGAGTCATAAATATGTCAGAAAGTACCACAGAATTTGGGACAGTTTGATAAGGAACAATTTCTAAACCACCGATATCACTGCATTTGAAAGAATAATTGTAGTGATTGGTTAGGTCTGCAAATCACTGAGGTTTGGTTGCTGTTAGGGCTTTTTTCCCTAAAAAAATAAAATTAGTTTAATACTTTAATACGTTGTATATTAATTAAGGTGGGGAAAATCAGAAGAACAGAGATTTGAAATTTTGCAAGGAAAGCAACTTTGGCAATGTATCGATTTGGTGGAGTATGTTTATAGAACACAAAGCAGAAATGCACGTTTGTCTTTCCTTGTCATTTCCATCCCATCTTGTATGTCACCTTTATTTTATCATGTTTGCCATCACTTTTGCATTCAATCTCTCGAGAAGTATACTTAGTACACAATAACAATCATTTTTATCCTTCTGTCGTGCATCCGACTTTCCCCGACCCTTTGCATTTTGGCAGCCTAATATCTAATCACAAATATTATTTAGTGAATATTTTGGCCACCTGGTGAGGATAATGTTGAATATAACATTTAATGAATAATTTTTCGTAGAAAAGCTAAACATTTGCTTTAGATCCTGTCTTAAGAACCATTTATACTTATTTTATTGCAAGTTCTTCAACTCCAAATTTTAACTTTCCTATGCAAATAAATTAAGAAAACTAAAAAAATATGGTGTAATGCTTATACCTGTTCAATAGTGCTGTGATAAATGTTTAAAATCCCAAGTCAGAAGTAAAATTTGCATGGCTGTAATTCTGGTACTTTATCTTAGGGTATTAAGTATAATTATAAAAGACTTGATCTGTGCACCCACAATAGCCAGTAATCATTTCATATGAATTAGGTTTTTCTCAGCATATGGTTATGCCACTGATTGTTTTTATTTCTTAAATTAAGATGTGCGATTTTTGTTCTGTTGTACAATATGCTCCTGAAGGAGATATAAAGTCCATTCAAAGAAACATGTACGAATACGTCATAGGACACATACATTTAAAAATGTTTAAAAAGAACAGTAAGATATATGTATATGAGAGCTAGTCGATCATTATTAGTTGTCACTTTCGTGTGTTGTCATTTATCCAACTGTTCAGTCACCTTTCAGGCATGTAAACCAGTTTTAATTCCTACTTGCTGCACACCATTTAATTTTAGATAAATCAGGTATAAACGAAAAATCCATGAAAATCAATGTTGACTTAAAATTGTTTCCAGTAATGTAATAAGAAATCCATAAAATAAAAGGTTAGTTTTTATTAGTGTCTTTAAGTGTATGTGTTTCAACACTGAATCTACCACAAATCAGCAATAGGGCTCCAAGAGGTCACACGTTCTGCCTTAGATAGTTTCTCCATTTGTACAATAAGGATAGAGCACTATTATGAATTACAGTATTGTGCATAATTTATATGAAGCCCTTAATATAGTTCTTAGTACATATTTTATTTTTTTAAATTTTTTTAGTGTTTATTTATTTTTGAGAGACAGAGAGAGACAGAGTGAGCAGGAGAGGGCAGAGAGAGAGAGAGAGAGAGAGAGAGAGAGAGGGAGACCCAGAATATGAAGCAGGCTCCAGGCTCTGAGCTGTCAGCACAGAGCTGACGCGGGGCTCGAACTCACAGACCGCGAGATCATGACCTGAGCCGAAGTCGGACACTCAACCGACTGAGCCACCCAGGCACCCCTCTTAGAACATATTTTAAAAATAATGAATGATAGCTATTTTTATAACCAACTTAATTACTATAAGTATTATGTATATTAAAAATAAACTGTATTAAACTATATTTTTAAATATGTAAAAATTGATGTTGATAGATACTGTATTGTAATTTACTAGTTATCTGCTACACTCATATTTAGCGGCAGAATCACATTGCCCAATAGTTAAGAGGATGCACCTGAAAAATGACTGAATAAGTTCAAAATTATGGCCATGACAACTCACTTAACCTCCTTTCCTTAGTCTCTTGACCTTTATAAAATTAGAATAGTAATTATATCTATGTTTTTTGTTTCTGAGGATTACCTTAGAGTAATCAGATATATAATTAATAAAAGTAATCAGATATGTAATTAATAATTTATGATATGACTTTTGTCCTCTATGTTATTTCTCAAGATTTTACTATTCTAGACCAATCAAAAGGATCTTTACTAGAGCAATTTGAAAAGAAACTATGAGTTACTGCCTTTTAAAACCTGAAGTCACTATTCTTGATCAATATAAGTGTTGAGAATAGACGTTGAAATAGCAAATGGATATACTGCTGTTTGCACTACAAATGGATCATAGAAAAGATTTTTCCAGAGTAGCAGCAGACAAGTCCTAGCAAGTATATATAAATTCCCTTCAGCATTTCTGTTGTCAGTGTGAAGTCTGCTTAAGTGCACAATTTCATGGTTGACTAGTCATTGTCCTTGGTTGAATTTATTTTCAGCGATGGTTAAAAGATCATTGGTTTTCCAGTTGCTGCTCAGCGGTCATAAATCTATATGGAAAATACCTATTCTAGTGAGGTCTTAAACTTTAGATTACATATGTATCTTTAAGTCAAGAGCTCAGCAATCGTAAAGGCATCAATACTGCATAATTGAACTTGAAATTTTTCGTCTCAGTCACTAACAAAAGACTGATTCTCAAATAACTTCTCAAATAAATAATATATTGTGTCTACACACCACAGAAATGAACAATATAAGATGAAAATTAACTTCTTCCCAACGAAGATACATAATGTGTTACACAAGGTTGTTTTAAATAAGTAGTCTTAAGTAATCTGTCAATTCTCTTTATTGTTTTCAAAGTCTGTTGACAAGAGACGTTAATATTCTCAGTTTTGTTATACATCGTGATTTTGAGATGGTACTAGGAGTGCAAGAATATTCAAGAAATATTGATATTAGAATAAATCAAAATGGTCGATATTCATCTCTATGTCAAAGAAACCATATTTTTGACACATAAATTTAAAAAAAGGACTTATTTGTATCATGCTATGAACTGTATTTCCTCCTAAAATTTGTATGCTTAACTCCACTAAGAAAAGTTTACTTCTTGCATGTTTATGCAAATAACTAATTTCTTCTATTGTTTACCTCTAAAAGATGTACAGACAAGTAGTTGATGTGGAAATTTAATCTTTTAGGTTTTCTTCTTTGTCAGCAAATGAGTCAGTCAGTAAGAATCATGAATATTTCTCAACATATGTAAGATAAATGATTTGAAATAAAGCATTCATCACTTTAAAAGGTACAAATCCATTGTAAAGAATCTTCTTTAGATAATAGTATTTTCCAGCACACAGGATAAAGCAGCTTGTTAATTGCTATTCCATGGTGTTTAGAAAACCCAACTGAGATTTATGTCTGAGTTGATGTATTAGTTATCCACTACTGCATAACAAATTACCCCAACCTTGATAGCTAAAACCAAACATATATTTTTTATCATAGTTTCAGTGGATCAGAAATTTGGATGTGGCTGAAATCAGTGGTTCTAGCACAAAATATTTTATATGTTAGAGTTACGATGTTGGCAGGAGTTACAGTTATCTGAAGATATAAAGATAGCTCCCAAACTTGGCCCTTGGTAGGAAGACACAGTGCCTTCCTTACTATTGGTCAGTGTCCTTCTCAAAGCTCTGCTATGTGGGCCTCTTCATAGGCAACTTAAATGTATTCATGTCACGATAAGTGCTGTCTCCAGAGCCAGTAATGTAAAATAGAAAGAAAAGAGAAGCTATAATGGTTCATGTGACCCAGTATTCTAAGTTGCAAACCATCATGTCTGCTTTGTATCAGTTATTAGAAGCAAGTAATCGTGTTAGGTCCACACTGAAGGAGAGACAATTAGTCTCTGCCTGTTGAGAGCTAGAGTATTAGTAGACATATTAAACATATTTAGACATATGTAAACATATGTAGACATTTGTAGACATATTAAAACAAACAGTCTCCTTTCTAGTCATAGGTTCTTTTTTTTTAATTTCAGTGCAGTTGACACATAATGTTATGCTAGTTGCAGGTGTAGAACATAATGATTCAACAAGTTTAAGCGTTATGCTGTGCTCACATGTGTAGCTACCATCTGTCAGCACACAATGCTTTTACAATATCATTGACTTTATTTCTAATGCCAGCCATAGATTATTTCTATTTATTTCGCATACAAAAGATATTTACCCACTCAAAAAGCCTCTACCATTTCCATCCTGGGGTAAAACCAATTAGAACCTCAGAATCTTAACATCTATGTATAGATAGAGCTCATGACATGTTGTTCCTTAAGTATATCTCCTTGATTGCAGCTCCTCTTGATTTAAAGACCAGTGAAATAAAGATACATATTACTGTGCCCTCAGAGCCCCAACATACAATGGTGGGGCAGACATAGCATAAATGACACAGAAAATTCTGTTCAAAAAGGGGAAAAACCGGAGGCACACAGCAGTCATGCCATATTGTGTGTGTGTGTGTGTGTGTGTGTGTGTGTGTGTGTGTGTGTGAGAGAGAGAGAGAGAGAGAGAGAGAGAGAGAGAGAGAGAGAGATTGAGAGAGAGTGAGAGAGAGAGAAAGGAGGAGGAGATCACAGACCTAAACGTTAAACCTAAAGGTATAAAACTTCTGGAAGAAAGCATAGAATAAAATATTTGAAACTTGAAATCTTGGTTAGGTAAAATTGTATTTGATGATGTCAAGAGCATGACATATCTCTAGGGTAAAAATGTGATAAATGGGCTTCATCAATATTAAAAACTTTATAAGCCCTTGGCTAGGAGAAAATATTTGCAAACCATAAATCTGAAAAAGAACTTGCTTTCAGAATACACCAAACCCTAATAACTAAATAGTAGGAAAATAAGCAACTCAATAGAAAAATATGTAAAGATTCTAACGTTTAACTAAAAAAGTAGTATAAATAGTAAGCAGATGAAAAGTATTTGATATCAGCATTCATAGTCATATATTGAATTCATAAACCAAATCAAAATGCTGTATCATCATACTCCTACTAGCATGGACAAATTGAAAACAAAACAAAACAAAACAGAAACAAACATGGTAGCATTAAGGGCTCCCAGGATTCAGGGCAACGGAATCTTTCATTCATAAGTGGTAGGAATGTAAAATGGTATAGCCACAGGGAAAAACATAGAGCATTTTTTCTTAGTATTAAGCATTCACCATCACAAGATTCAGCAATTCTAATTTGGTAGAATTTCTATTGAAAAAAAACTTTGATCACCAAAAACCTGTGTATGAATGCTTATATCAGCTTTACTTATAATTGCTTCAAACTGAAAAGAACCCAATGTCTATTAGCTGATGAATGAATGGATAACCTATGGTGTATCCATACTGTTCAGCAATAGAAATGAATTAAATATTGATACAAACAAGACCATGAGTTAAGTTCAAATACATTATACTAAATGAACGAAACAGGATGCCCAGTACCATACACTCTGTGATCAAATGTAGATGACATTCCAGAAAAGGCAAAATGGTAGCAAAAGGTCATGGTTATGGGAGTTGTCTATAGAGTTGCCTTTTCAAAGGGACATTAAGGAGTGCACTTGTGAGGAGCATCGGGCTTTGTATGGAAGTGTTCAGTCACCAAATTGTACACCTGAAACTAATATTACACTGACTGTTAACTAACTGGAATTTAAATAAACACTAAATGTAAATAAATAAATAAATAATATTGCCTCAGGGGATTTTTTTTTGGAGGGACGGAACTTTACTATATTTAATTTGGGTTTTGCCTACATTAACATGTATTTCTTCCAAAACCCACAGAACTGTAGCTTGAAAAGAGTCAATTTTACATTATGTAAATGATTCATCAATAATTGAGAAAAGGAACTAAAGAAAGAATGAAGAGGGGAAAATTGCCGAATAAACATGTTCTCTGTTTCTAAATCAGGTCACAGTTAATGGGAGACTGTAGACTTTAGTTTACCTTCAGTGAATTAAAGAATGGCAAATGTGAAAGCTAAGAAAGGGTCAGCAATAGTTTATTTAAAAAATTAATAAGGCTACCATACTACAGTCTTATCAAGGATGCATCTTTATATGGAATTCCTAATTATGCTTGTCCAGAGGCCTGAATGGAGTTAACTTAACCTTAGCACTTATGCATACTTTTCTGGTCATCTGTACTCTCCTGCATTCTCATCCTCAAGCATTCTGGGTCATTTTTCAGCTAGCCTTCCACCAACTATTATTCTACCTCTTTCCATCTTCAGAATGTCCCTTGAAATTCCCATTTAAAATAAAAGACCTCCTGTGTAAGTGATACTTAGCTTTATGTTGAGAATACCTCTCACGTGGAGAATTCTCGTTATTTCACAAAAGCTCAGAACCGTGACCAGGGATATCTCGATCTTGTAGCTCATCTCTGATTTTAGATGTCTTCTTATACAAAATACTTATTTCAAAACCACATCCCCCCTCCTCTTTCCTCTCTCCTGATGTTCATGACCCTGTAATTATTTTGAAGCCACAGTGTATCTTCTCTGAAATAAAGAAAATAGTGTCAAGCAGTTGAACTCCGACCTTGAGAATAAATGTTTTAAAACTATCAAAAAAAAAAAAAAAAAGAAAAAGAGAAAGAAAAATCTGCCTACTCTTCTTTGGTCATAGATCCAGGAAGTAAACAAGTAACCACAGAAGAGGTTTCATGTCCAACAATCAGTTTGCCTGCGACTCTAACTTTTGAAGTCCATCCAGATCAGTATTCATTCTGTTCCAGGACTAATGCCGAAAGTCAGCCAGTCCCTTAATTTTATCTTAAAAATCTGCCAAAATCCTTAGTCTTTCTGAGTTGTGGAAGTCATTCAATTTCTTAATGATTTAGTCTCATTGTTTTCTACAGGTGCTGTTCTCCTTGCTAATACATACAGATTTGTTTCAGATATGTGTTAAGTGATGATCGCTCCTCTCAGCCTCAACTTAGAGAGTTTGAAGAGAATCTTCACCAAATAAGTAACCCCAACTACAAACTGGGTAGCTGAGGAATAACTACAAATCAACTAATCATAGTGTAGCTCCAAATTAAAGTTTTTGCATAGACCATGGATTTAGCACATCTACAGAGAAAATAGGTAAAATAACTTATGAAAACAGCTTGACAGAGAGGAAACTAGACAATAGATAAGTGGCTAAGAAGCAAGTGTTTGGCCAAAAGACTATTGAGGTCATGTAAAGGGTATTTTAGGGGCACCTAGGTAACTCAGTTAGTTAAGCATCTGACTTTTGCTCAGGTCAGGATCTCATGATTCATAAGTTCTAGCCCTTGTCTCTCTGCCCCTCTCCACCCCCTTCCCAAAGTAAATAAAAAAAGAAAAATAAACAAATAAATAAAGCCTATTTTAATCATCTTCATTTTGAATATTTTTATCCCCAGGCCAGATCTGGGACCTGTGAAAATCTTCTGTGCACTTTATTTGCAGAAAGTATGAGTCAGAGCCTGATAACTTTAGGCAAAGACCAAAGCAAGTGTTCAGAGTCCATCAACATAATAAGGGTACCATCTGGTCATGTCCTGCCTGACTCCTAGGCATGTTCTTGAAATTATATTTGTACAATTTTGAGTTAAAAATTATCATACGTCATGTGGTTCTAGAAACACGACTGTGCTTTGCCACTGACCCAACATGTGCCATTATCACTGATTAGGTCATTGAAGTTGTCAAGACCTTTTATAATTTTATTCATGTCAATGAAACTTTTTTTTTTCAAATTTAAATATTATTCAATGCTCAAACATTCTTCATCTATTCTTGTTTGCTCTTCTCCTTTTATGCGTCTGATAAAACTTCTTTACTTTTGTTTCTGGATTTCTCTTCATTTGTTTTACTAATACATTATTTAATGCTTGAGGAATACGGGTAGAGGGTATACATTCTTTAATGCTTGAAATGAGTTTTGTACAATACTACTTACGTTTTCCCCAGTTGTCAATTGTATGTAATTTATAAATTATTGTTTTAATAAATAATAAAAGTTAACAAACAATGCAAAGCTTGTGAGTTAAAAAGCATATTAGTCACTGCAAAATCATTCTATAAACACTGTTAAATGTTAAATAAAATATACAAATCTGATATATCAGATTGGGAAACATGTTTTAAATACTCTATAGATATATAAATGTGATATCACAGACATAATTTGATCTTGGTTCCTGGCTCCTAAAAAACCTTGAAATTTCATAAGTGCTAAGGGTGATAGGAGCATCTTTTGTTCTAATGAGGTGACTCTTGGAGGGCCCCTAGATACATGGTTTCAGGATGGAGACTGGTTGCCAAAAAGATCAAGCTTCCATTAGAAGCTTGGGACTTTTGGCCCAACTCCTCAGTCTCTGGGGAGGCGAGAGAGTCTGGAGGTTGAGTTAATAATTGGTTGAACATGTCTATGCAATGAAGTCTCCATAAAGATGCCTAACAATGAGGTTTGGAGAGCTTACAAGTTGGTAAACACATCCACATGCTGGGAGGACAATGTGCCTCAAGTCCATGTGATAGAACCTCCTCTGTTTGACATCCTTCTAGATCTCACCCTATGTGCCTCTTCATCTTCATCTGCCTATTCATTTGTATTCTTTACAATATCCTTTATAATAAACCAGTAAATGTAAGTAAAGTGTGTTCCTGAGTTCTGTGAACTATTCTAGCAAATTATTGAATGTAAGGGTGGGCGGTGGGAACCTCTGACTTACAGCTAGTTGGTCAAGAGTACAGGAGGCCTGGGACTTAGACTTCCCTCTGAAGTGAGAAGTGGTCTTGTGGAACTGAGCCTGTAATCTGTAGGGTCTGCACTAACTCCAATAGTGTCAGAATTGAATTAAATTGTTGAAAACCCACTTGGTGTCTGAGGAATCAGAAAGTTTGTTGATGGTGTTGGAAAACACCATAGAATAAAGTACACATAAACCATTGACATGATTACAAAATTGGAATTATAAACCATTTTTAAACATGAAAAATACCATGGGTTTAATTTTATTCTATACTCTGCATTCTAATTTTATTTCTCAACTTCCAAGAGTTTCCTATCCCTGATCTTCCTAAGGTTGCTATTGTCTTCATATACCTAGGCTAAAACAGGGAAAAAGTGAAATTCTGGGTTGCTGCAGGATTCTGGTGTTGAACAATTGATTCTTGTCAAACACGGAGACTAGTTTCACAGTTCAATGTATATACTTGATGCATTACGTTGAGAACATTTTCTTATTAAATTTATCATGTGTTATGTCTTATAATTCTGTGCCCTTGATTATTACATAGATTGCCATTTTTTGACATTTTATATATTTTTCAGGACTGACATGTAATTTATTTTCTTACAGTTGGCATTACTTCACCCATTGTTCTGTCATTTTGCATATTGACATGGTACACTGATGTCATATGAATGCTGATAAGTAGAAATGTACATAATGTAAGAAAAAAATATGTGCGTAGGTACGTATATATCATGTTTGTTATATTTACTTAAGTTTTATTTATTCGCCATTAACTCTTATTACATCTTTCTTTCTTTACATGTCATATTATTTTTGCTGAATAATTTTCAAGGGGAAAATCTCGTTAATAAATCCTCATTTACAAATATCAACACAGTGTCAACTTGTCCCAACTAAGAACAATTACCAATAGTTCTTAGTTACTATTCTCCTGACCTTAGCTACTGCAGTTTCTCATCTTAAGAATTAATTTAGGAATTCCATTGGGAAAAATCACAGAGTCAAAAGACACCTATTTTATGTAAATTCTCTTGCATATTTCTAAGAACCATTTTAATTCAATTAAAACATACACATATATATTTTTAAATCTAGTTTTTTCTCACCGCTCTGTTTTTTTTTCCTTTTCAGTTTACCAGCATTACTATTGATTTATTGTTATTAATGTATTTCTTCTATCATTTAAACAAGCTCTAAAGAGGGAGAATTAGAAATTGCTTCTTTGGCCTAAGAGTTGGGCACCAGTGGTTTCAAAATTAAAAAAATAATGCAGGTGTGCACCTCCAAGAACTATTTGGAAACTCTTTCCGAACTATGAAAGTTCTTAAAGATATAGTGTGCAGAATTTGGGTGTGTATGACAGAAAACTTTGTAGACATAATTTCTGGGGTTATTTGTGTTACACATGATTTATCATTAAAGAATAAATTCTCCTGGGGCGCCTGGGTGGCGCAGTCGGTTAAGCATCCGACTTTGGCCAGGTAGCGATCTCGCGGTCCGTGAGTTCGAGCCCCGCGTGGGGCTCTGGGATGATGGCTCAGAGCCTGGAGCCTGTTTCCGATTCTGTGTCTCCCTCTCTCTCTGCCCCTCCCCCGTTCATGCTCTGTCTCTCTCTGTCCCAAAAATAAATAAACGTTGAAAAAAAAATTAAAAAAAAATTAAAAAAAAAAAAGAATAAATTCTCCAAATGATGGCACCCTACAAATGAGATCTAATACTGGCATAACGGTTGCCTGATTTTGGAGGAATATTACTCTATCTCTCTACATCCCCATTTCATATTTTGTAAATTGGTTTGACATTGACATATTCTAGACTTAAGTAAATTTTGGCTATAAATAAGTTGCACATGTGTGGTACTTGCTCTACATTGGGAGATTTTTTTGTGGCTGATGTAAACTCAAATCATTAGCATAAAATAAGGAACAACTGCCTCATATTATGTAAATTAGGACGTCAAGGACGGGTGAATAAGCTACCTACCACGTTCAGCAACATAATTGTGAAAGTTCTGCATTTTTTAGAATACAACTTAGTGACAATAGCTTTCTTTTTTATAGAGGATTTAGAAAAATATTCACATTTCAGCTCTTTGGACTGTCAGTCTGAACTTGCAAATCAAAAGAAATTCTGAAAGAAGAGTTTGATTGTCTAAAACCAAGTATTCTAAATTATGGAAATACACCTCAAAGAAATGAGGGAGAAATCATAATGAAGCTGCCTTCTCTTTGGAATATATTCTCCTAAAATGTTGCAAAATAGAAGTTATTAATGTCTTAAAATATTCTTTTTTAAGTTGAAAAATTCTGCCATCTCAAGCAATCAGAAAACTTTACATGAACTTTCCACATAGTAGACTTTTCAATACAAATCTTTAAAGTTTATCTTGACCAAAGTTGTAAGATATGACAAAGCACTTTATGAGCAGAGGTAATTGTATGTTTTTTCTCAAGACAAGTGAACCATATTTCGATGCTCATGTCGAATGTGTGCAAGGTCTGTGTCCACTTCTGATGGACTGGTCATTCAATTCTATAACTCCTTCACAGAAGCCAATGGTTAGAGACGCAGATTACCTGGTAGCAACCAGCAATCACTGCTTTATTTTACTCAAATCATCTTAAAGAAAAAGGTGTAAAAATAAGAATATTAGAAACTAATGATGGGAGATAGCCATCTACCAAAATCTGAAGGAAACAGGAGACTTTCTCCTGACTGCAGTGTCACTGGGGTGACATTAGTCCTGGACTATTCATGCTGTGCTGTTTATTGTGCAGATGTATAAAGATATAGGGTGGGGATAACATGTTTGGCTCACACTCAAATTCTTCCATACATTGAAGACATGGGGGCTAACTTAATGAGAAAAAAGGATAGTCCTTTTTCATGATGCCATGGAAAATGAATTCTGACTTTTGTAGAATTTCCCAGCTTTGCTCCCTAACCCATGCCCCAGCTACAGTATATCTCATTCAGTTCTAACCTTTACATTTGCCTTTGGAAGACATAACTTCCATGATTCAAGGCAAGCATGCTTAAATATAATGATACGCTGTGTCTGAGGACAAATTATCTCCAGCAAATTATTTAATAGGCCAATAGGAGCCATTAGAATAGAAAATTGGTTGGGGCACCTGAGTGGCTCAGTCGGTTAAGCATCTGACTCTTGATCTCAGCTCAGGTGATGGTATAGCAGTTCAAGAGATAGAGCCCCATGTAGGGCTCTGTGCTGACAGTATGGAGTCTGCTTGGGATTCTCTCTCTCTCCCTCTCTCTGCCCCTCCCCTCCCTGTTCTCTCCCTCTCTCTCTCTCTCTTTCACTTACTCTCTCTCTCTGTCAAAATAAATAAATACACTTAAAAGAAAATTGGTAATTTTATTGAATCATAATTACACAACCTACTATAGACCATATATAATAGTGTTTGAAAATAATAATAATAATCTGAAATAATCTGAAAGATAGCTCTCACACGTGGAAGAGAGACTGAGACTATTTGAATCATGTTCTAATATAATTAGAGGTTTTTAAAGTATTCCTAAATTTAAGCCTTACCATGAAAAATAAAAAAGTAATAATCTGAAAGATAGCACTCACACGTGGAAGAGAGACTGAGACTATTTGAATCATGTTCCAATATAATTAGAGGTTTTTAAAGTATTCCTAAATTTAAGCCTTACCATGAAAAATATAAAAGTAATGAGTCACTTATACATTGTTTGAGAGTTTTGGTAAAAAATAAAATCTTAAAAACGGAAGACCTGACAGGTTATATTTTCTTTCTACAAAGTAAAAGCTATTTTAATTGTAAGTATTAAAAAATATATTGTATGTTACTTTACCAATGCCTGTCATTCATCTGACATACCTTAGAATAATTGCACACACACACACACACACACACACACACACAAATGTGCTCATGCACACAAAGACATATTTATTATATTCCAATGAATTGATGGAAGTATTTATAAGTTTTGGATGCTTGTTTGGGAGAGCAATAAAGAAGGAGGTGGAGGAGAATAATCCCATTTTATTCACAATACAAATGAAACTATTTATTGATGTCTAACAATTGTGATTGTTGCTTGTTATGCTTTTTTACCTCAGCAATTAATTATGAAAATTATCAAGCATACAGTAAAGTTGAAATAAACTTATAAATACTTTATTATATTAAATAAATATATTACTAAATTTTCTCACATATCTATCCATTTACCACACTACATATCCATCATTTATCTTACTATGCTATGCATTTCAAAACAAATGGCAGATATCAAGACACTTAACCCAAAATATTTCACTACACATATAATTAAGTAAAGTTCATTCTTGTATATAGATTTAATTTTTTTTAGCTAAAATTAGATACAATGGCATGCAAAAACTTAAGTGTTTCATTAGGTAAATTCTCATAAATACATACACTTGCCTAACCCAAAACACTATCAAGGCAAAGACAGTTATCAACACCCCAGAAAATTCCCTCAGGCTCATTCCTCACTCCCAAACACAGAAACAACCACTGTTGGGATTTTTCCACCATAGATTAGTTCTGCTTCTTTTAGAATTTAATATAAATGGGTTCATAGATTATATGCTCTTTGCATAAATGTTTGTTCATTAGCTTTCTTTGGAGATTTATATGTTGTGTGAATTGAAAGTTAATTTTTTAAAGTGATTAACAGTGTTCCATTATATAAAATGTCTGATTTTGCTTACCAATTCCATACATCCAATTGTGACTGATATTAACAAAGCTATTATTAAAAATTATTTACTTAGGGTGAGAGTTAAGAGAGGAATTGTGGAGTCAAAGGATGGTTTGTTTTTCCTTAGTTTATAAGAAACTGGCAGAGATTTTTACATGGAAGTGAGGAGTGAACACTTACATTGTTCCAAATTCTTGCTAACATTTTGTATTGTCAGACTCCATAATTTTAATTATTTGGTGGATATACACTGGCATCTCATTATTACCTAATTTACTGTTCCAATAAGATAAATGGTGCTGAATATTTTTGTACGCTTATGCTTTGCTGTCCATTCATAGATCTTCTTTGTGAAGTGTCTGCCAGTCTCTTGCTTGTTTTATTAGGCTGTTGGGGTTTTTTGTTAAGTACATCTGGAGTAACAATCTTTTGTCAGATGTATATTTTTAAAATATTTTCCTTAGTCTGTGGCTGACTTTTTAATTGGGTTAACAATATTTTTGGATTTTGTTTTCTTTTGATGTGGTCTATTTTTTATCTCACTTATGAATAAAAACAAAACTTTTGTGATGCCCAATTTGCAAAGATCTACGGCTTTAAAATGACAATTTTAGTTCACATTTTAATTTAAGATCTTCGTCAAATTAACTTTTATGTATGATGTAAAGCAGAATTCAAAGTTCATTTTTCTCGTATATGGCTATCCAACTGTTCCAACACCATTTTTTAAACACATGTATTTCCTCATTGGATTGCTTGGAGAAAATTAAAAAAAAACAACTTTATTTATGTCACATATCAAATAGAGAAGTGTGGGACTATTTGTGGTCTCTTTATTCTACTTCATTCTTCAATTTGTCAATTTTTATGCCAATATCACTCTAATTTTCTGTATCTTTATATAAGGCTAGAAATCAGTTAGTCTGCCTTACTCAAATATGTCCTTTTGGAACATCATGTTGTCTGTTTTATCTTCTTTGAATTTCCACATATATTTCAGAATCAGCTGGTCAATGTCTACCAAAAAATATCTGCTGGGAATGGTATTGGGATTACAATAATCTATATAGTAAATTAGGAAACAATGACATAATACTGAGCCTTCCATATACATGCAAATTTACCTCTCAAATTATTTGGCTTTATTTTTTGTCAGTAATATTTTGTGCTATTTAAGCATAAGCATTTTGCATACATTTGTTAAAATTTTTTCCTAATTACTTTACGTTTTTTGATGTTCATTGGAGTTTTTAATTTTTCATTTTACAGTAGGTTGCTGCTGGTATTTCCAATGTAGTTCAAGTTCCGATTCTGACCAAAATAGAGTTATAAGTTTGGATTTACCCTCTCACCTGAAACATTTATGTTTAATTTGACAATCCACATGGAACAATAGTTTTCAAGTAACGACACATCAGCCTACGAAGGGCATCAATCCCTGGGAGGTGAGAAGGAAAATAAAACCCCGCAAAACAAAGTGAGCCTCAATGGTCCTCAGAGTTTCCAGGTCTTAACATATGGAAGGGGAGAAGAAACAAACACTAAGTCTCCCAGAATTTAGGCGGTGGAGTTGAAGTTTCAGGTGGATTAAGGAAGGAGTTTGTAGAACATAGGACTGGAGAGAAGAGAGCTGCATTTATTTGGCGGTCTAGAAAACTATCACGAGCTTACTTGTGAATGTTCTTCCAACCTCACCACACATAGCACCCCCCTTGTTTACAGTGCTTTGTTTGGCTTCCTTCTCACACTCGCGTGCTTGGAAGTGTGCAGCCTCAGACATTCACAGTTGTCCATCCTTCCTCTGAAGACCTCCTGCTGGACACTCATGTAGGTTACTTTTTAACTATCTCTGTTTTATCTCTTCTCAAGGTTCCCCTCATCAAATGTCTCTTTTGTGACCATCTGTCAAAAGAACGCCCTACTTTCTGCCATTGCTCTTGCTTCTCTCATTCTTGTTTACTTTCTTTGCATCTTTTATCATTACCTCATGTTGTGCTAAATATTTATTTCCTGTTTTTCTTCACTGAAACAACCATGGAAACTGTATTCCTGGAACCCACAATACTGCCTGACATTTAGAAGGCAATCAATAGATATTTTTGAAAACAAATGAAGGAATTACATATATATTATATATCAATATTAGTACAACTAAGGCATGTTTATGCTGATATATTTGTACTTATCCATATGCTGTATGCATATACACATACACATATAGGTGTATATAATTATCATGAAAATGATTTGAAAACATGCTGAAATTCTGAGTCGTATAACAAGTCTTATAAAAACAGTAGCATAACTGAGGCAAATTACTAGTGTTCTAAAATATAGAAAGATGAAAATATTATTTCAGACTATAGCATAGTCTTTTTAGCCTGCAATTTGTCCAACACTGCAAGAAATTAATTCACTTTTTGGGGTGCCTGGGTGTCTCAGTCCTTTAAGCGTCTGATTTCAGCTCAGGTAATGATCTCATGGTTTGTGAGTTCAGGCTCCACATCGGGCTCTGTGTGGGAGCCTGGTTGGGATTCTCTCTCCTTCTCTCTCTCTGCCCCTTCCCCACTCATGTGCATACGTTCTCTCTCAATATAAATAAACTTTAAAAAATTAATCCATTTTTATTTTATTGGATTAGTGCTGCAATTCCAATACAGAAAAATATTTTTGTTATAATAGAACATATACAATATATAAATATTTTTCATAATATAAATATCCCTTTGTTCTCTTTACTTCAATATTATCCTTGCTTACTATTTCCCTTTAAGAAGAGAAATGTTAATATGTTGACATTTAATTAAATATTTTAAAAGCAAACAAGTATACCTAAATGTACCTGTGGTTAGTGATTACAGATATTTCAGTGAGGAAGCTGATACTCATGTCAAATGATGCATTATGTCTTCGAAATTTCTCAGGTACTATAAAGTTTGTGATAGTTGACCACAACTGGGACTCTCATTTGTACTTCTTGTACTTATGATCACTTAGCAACACAAAGAAAAAGTTTGTAACTGGGCTCTACTCACCACTAAGTTTTAGTAATCTGTTTGTGTTTGTACGTTTGTTTTTGAAGAGTGCTATGGGATACATTTGAATAACCTTGTTCTGTAAGGATTATTGCAATCAATGGCCACTTTTCAAGTGTTATGAATCTTTTTTTTTTCAAGTGTTATAAATCTTGACAAACACTTTGTTCATCTTTTCAATCAGGTGCAAAACTCAGCTGTACCAATATTTTTTAATTGCTTGGCAAAAAGTAGCAAACATCTGTTCATACACAAGGTAGTTTTGAATTAGTAACCAAAATAAATAATGCTGTGTATTTTCAGATGGTACACGATTTAGTAGGTTGAATACATCTGTGTTATATATCAAAAAGACCACCATTTCAATAAAAATTGACATCGTGCTCTAAGTGATATTTCTATTCTTAAAGAAAACTTTAAAAAATTCTCAATCTTTATATATATACAAATACACATACAGATATATATGGGGGACATTGCAATCTTGCTAAAAACTGGTTGTGAAAATTAAGACTATAGTATGTAAGTTTAGATGTCAAAATGTTTTCTAGACAAGTTTTGAAAATGCAACTGGAAAGTGCACAAGTTATTTTACTTTGCTTAGCATTATGGATTTGTTTGATAGCAGCTGATCATGGAAAAGGAAAGACTTTAATTTAGCTATACACATTTTCTATCGACTTGTATATTATCCATAATAATGAATGTTCTTCAAAAGAAGTGATTTAACTTTGCCCTATCATATAATAAGAATTATTAGAAAGCCATGTTGCATTCTTGTGGATGTTTTTCATGAAGAACAATGGGAAAATGCTACTTCAGCATGAAGTTTAGCTTAATAGTAAGAATTAAAGTCTTTGGTAAAGATGATATTGACACTTTTTGCCTAGAATTTACTACAACTGTGAAAGTCAGATACTAAGATATCCTTGTGTTCTTATTATGTAAGATAACATTCCAGCTAGAGATGTAAAAGCATTAGCTAAAAAAGTGGGTGTAAAGTAAGAAACAAACTGCCGAGAAAGTACATCTATTGCCAGCCATATTTTCAGGACCATTTGTCCAAAGAATACTTTTTCTTTGGTTGAGACTCAGATTATTATTTCTTTATTTTGACCATGCCAGCCTTGTTCTATACGGTAAAATTCTCTTCAATTCAAATTATTTATTCTTGAGTAAATAAAAAAAAATCTGCTTATAATTGTAAATGGCATACATGTTAATACAAAAGACAGCATTTTATATCTATTACAAACTAGTAATAATCTTAATGTTAAAGAGTTGAAGGTACATTATATGTATTCTCAACATGCTATTTTATAAAATATAGAAAAATAACAAGTATGAAAGTCATAAAAAAATTTGCCCTTTGGAAATATTATGAAAAATATAGAAGTATGGGTATGTCACTTGGGTTTACCACACCATTATTTAAGATTATATTGATTTTAAAACTCTAATTAGTCAATATGAAAGGCATGGTTAAATCTCTTTACCATCTGCTATTCCATGTACATTAAAAATTAAACTACAAAATATTTTTGTGTAGGAAAGTGGAAATATATAAAAGTATATGATACAAAATAAAACAAAAGAATAGCAAACAATATTTTCTTAATTAGCTTTCTTTACCTTATCTACTCAATCTTTATGACCTAGGCCTTCACCTTAGGAAAATGGCTCTGTAACAGTAGCTTTCATATGCATATCGGCAGTTGATATGCTTATTCTTAGTTAATTATTAAATTAAATTTGCTTATTAAATATGCAGATTAAATATGCTTATTCTTAGTTAAACTCAACAACATCTAGAGATGTTATGTGGTATTTTTTCTTGTTTATTTTACTTTTGGTTGGACAAGTTTCTCTATTCTCAAGAATAGGAAATATGATATTTGGCATAATGTGATACATTCCAAAATATCCTCATAAATCATTTTTGTGGTGAAATCAGTCACCAAAGTAATGACTTTTCATAGTCTGCATTGGACAATTATTTGCAATGGCCCGTTTGACATTCCTTACACCAAATGATAGTCCACTTTTATGGCTAAACCACTACCTTTTCCTGTTATGACTGTATTAGTTTCCTGTGGTTGTTATAGCAAAATACATTTAGTGGTTAATCAACAGAAATATATTCTCTCACACAAGCTAGAAGTCCCAAACCCAGCAGGGCTATGCTCCCTTTGTAGACTCTGGGAGAGAATACATTAATGGTCTTAATTGTCTCTTCCACCTTTTGATTGCTAACAGCAATCAAGAAGTGCCTTCTTGACTTGTGGCTGAATCGTTCCAATCTCTGCCTCCATGTTCACATTGCCTTCTCTTCTCTGTGCCTGTCTTCAAATTCTGTCTCTCTCTTACAAGGGTATAGGTGATTGCATTTAGGGCCCTCCCCAATAATCCAGAATAATACTTTTCTTAATCTTTAATTTAATCACATATTTTGTCGTGTAAGGTAATATTCACTCTTTTGCCATGTAAATGATATTTTCAGGTTTTTGGGATTAGAACATAGATGTACTTTGGGTGAGGGGATAATTTAGCCTACTACAATGACCAATTTTATTTTCCAACAAGTTTGGGAGCATTACACACACACCACTCCTTATCAGGATCTACCTATCTTTGTGCACTGATGGAATTAGTCAAATGTACTAAAATAGTATATTAAACAACTAATGCACAATTGGGTTTGTAGTCAACGAAGTACATCTATAACTAAAAACGTAAAACTCACTCTATTAACATAATGCTATTCACTCCAAAATGACACCATTTCGCAATGCCTTCTCTCCTTCCACTGTCACTACATTCTGCACTGTAGGAAGATGCCATCTCCTCAAGGACCAAGTGCAGTGTCTAAAGAACATGACGAGGAATGTATTAGTTTTCTGTGGCTAACAAATTATCATAGAATTGATGGCTTAACAAATAGAAATTTATTTTCTCACATTGCTGGAGGCCAGCTGCTCAAAATCAAGGTGTGGGCAAGGCCATGCTTCCTCCATATGCTGTCGGGGAGAATCTGTTTCTTGCCTCTTCTAGCTTCTGGTGCCTGCTAGTGGGTATTGGCTTACCTTAGCTTGTGGCTGCATCTCTCCAAAGTCTGACTTCATGGTCACTTTGCCTCCTCCTCTTCTGTGTGGATCAAACATTTGTCTGCTTCTCTTTTATAAGATTATGTGTGATTAGATAGAGAAGTCACCAGGATAATCCAAGATAATCTCATGTCAAAATCCTTAATTTAGACACATTTCTCAAAAGTGTACTGTGTAAGATAAAAACCATAGTTTTCAGGTGTTAGGCTACGGATATATCTTTGGGAGGTGTTATCACACGACATTGTACATCAAAGAACATGCTGATAAGCATTAACTATTAAATGAGGCAACTTCTGTTGAAATCCATCTTCTGAAACCTGATCTACCATTTTGCTAGTCCTCACTTTCAAATGTTCACAGCATACCTTCACATCAGTTTCACTGCTGGTCTTTGATTTTACCACTTTTTCAATTCTGCCTTGAGCTCCTCAGAGAGTTGACTCTCAACTTTCCCAGACATATCTTGAATCAGTTCACTCTTTGTGTCTAATGTAGAAATTTCTACAAATATAGTCCTGGCTCTATATAAACCAATCATTGATGTAGAACATGTAGGCAATATTCTGGTTTTGGTGTGTGCCTAGTGACAGGGTATAAGAGGAGAGTTAGAGATTTTGACATTATTTGGATACTTAAAAATATGAACAACACTGCGGGCTAAAGAAACTTGCATCTGTGGGGATAATGATTGAGTTAGAAATTCTATAATTATACTGGGCTTGGACCAGTTATATCTTGGGCTTTAGCCCAATTACCTCTTAGGCTAAAATCTTCCTATTTGACTTTGAAAACTAAATTTTACTATTATAACGCTCTTACTTTCATCATCTGCACAATGTGTTGATGTCTGTTATACTTATAGAAAAGGGATTATTATGAGGATTGGGTGAATGAACAAAGGCAATAGATGAGAAAATACACATACTAGATTGACCGGATCAATGTTTTTTGAAAGATAAGAGTAGTGGCCCATTGCACTGTGAGGCTTCGAACACAGATGCAGTGGAAGTAGACACTAGGATTGAGGAGGGTGTCCTGGCCATTTTCAGAAAAAAGAATAAATATCCATACCATAAAATTACATAATCTGTATTTCTCCATGCACATATGTGTGTATATGTACACATATTTGTACATTTCATATTTAAATGAAATAGTGTTACATCAGAGTTTTAAAACTAAAGACAACTTTATAATTTATCAAATTCCTTATTATGAGCACAAATTAAATGTCCATATTTAATTATGTATTCCATTGGTTTTATGAATATAAGAAAAGGCTTCCTTTAGCCACAGCAAATAAACCAAGATCAGCTTGACTTAAAGCGCCTCCATGCCAGTTTTTATGGTATCCAAGTTTCAGTCAAATGATTTAACATGTTTCCTTCTGGCTACATCCTATGCCAAGTCATTCTTGGACTCCAAAATAATTCAATGCCTGCCTGTTTCTTCTTTGATATGATTGAGATACTATGGCGTCTACTATATTAGTAATAACATCATATTCTGTTGATAGGAAAGGTAAAATTGAGGGTTTATCACAAGCAGAGGAAATATGATCCAAGATTTTCCAAAGCAGGAAATACAGTTCACTTTTACAGAAATGGCCAGGAATCACAGATAAAGTATTTGGTAGTATATAAGAAGAGGTATGATATACTTTGAAATAGATTTATACCATAATGAGATTGAATTTAACACCTTTGCAAAATTAGGAGAAATAGATCCCTAGCTGGGGGAAGAGGTAAATGGTTCAATGTTAAGATGAAATCCTCTGCTTGCCTCTCAACCATGCAAAAGCTCTCAAACCCATTCTAAGGTTTGGTTCTGTCACTTCATAGAATACCTGATTGACCCAGCGGGTTGCAGTTGGATTGCTGTGCAAGAAGAAAAACTCTGAAGCATGAACTCTCAACTTAAGATCCAAACATGTGGTGCTCATCTCTAAGGTAGCTAAACATTTCACAGGTTTTCCAGCAAGTTTGGGCCTATTCATTGAACTTTGTATGTATTTAAAGGAAGAAAACAAATGGCTGTCCCTCACATTTTATTTTATTTTTTAACGTCTTTTTATTTTTGAGAGAGAGAGGGAGAGAGAGAGAGTATGCGAACAGGGGAGGGTCAGGCAGAGAGGGAGACAGAGAATCCCAAGTAGGCTCTGAACTGTCTGCACAAAGCCTGATGTGGGGCTCACACTCACAAACCATAAAATCACTACCTGAGCTGAAGTCAGACGTTGAACAGACTGAGCCACCCAGGCATCCCCGGTCACTTTTTAAAATTGAGTAAAATTACATAGCTATTCAATGGTCAGGTTTCTACAGATAGGAAGTATACTTGATTTTTCATTTGGGCTACCTCAGCTCATTTTACTAACAAATAAGATCAAGAATAATTTTGCATAACTTTAGTAGAATGACAGGGAGTAGGATAATCAGCCATTCAACATCTGATGCTTTCCTTAGCCCTTTGGAAATTCTCTTACCTGATTCAACAGTTTTTTGAAAGGGTACCAATAGACTTGCTCGTAAAGATCAGAGCCCTGCTACTTAAGGAAAAATATACTCATTTTATAACCCACGAATCTTGGGCCCCTTTTAAGCTTTTACTTTTATATTTCTTACAATTATAATGTAGATTTAATGACTTGTTTTCCTATCAAATGTCTTTTATATGCCATCAACCCCCTCCAGTTCATTCCAGTACAGGTTGGCTGGTTTCTTCCACTGCAACCTGACCATTTTTCCCTCTGAAACTAACAAGTATTTTGGAGGAAACGCTTTGAGATGATGCACATAGCTTTCAGTCTCTTCATATTTTGGTCCTGCAACAACTATGATCGTGGTGCCTGATGGCAAAATTCTGCTTTCCACATTTCTTTCACGTTGAGTGGAATTCTTCCACAAGGGAGAGCTGTCACTTCCCTGTGCCTGTATTCATTCATTTATTTATAGATAACAGTATGGTTTTATGGGTATTTATTTTATTTGATGGGTTATAATCCAATGCTATTGCTATTTATATTTCTGTTGAAATCATTTTAGCTTTGACCTCTGGGAGTTCTTTTATCTTGGTTCTTTTGCACTTACAACATGCTGTGTTCTGTTTTGAATGTTTCCTAATTTTCTGCGGCCGTTCTATTCTTCAGGCGTGTCTTCTATTTTCCTAGCCTGCAATCAATCCTTTCTCTAAAGAGTCCTGTGAGCAATGTTTCTAGGATCTCTGCATTTAGTAAGCACACGGAAGTACATTTAAACGTGAAGTTTTTCCTTTTGCTATGAAGGAATATATGAGCCTTCATCATTGGAGATTAAGAAATTCTTTAGTACAGGGATTCCCCCCCCCCCCACCATTTATCTCCTTTCCCTCTTTGTGTAAAGTCCTATTGCAATGGATCAATTATTCATGCTCTTTATATATATATATATATATATATATATATATATATATTTTCAAATCTGTTAGATTTTCTGCACTAATATTCGATGATATGCCAGTGTTAGATTTTTCTGTCTCAAAAATGTGTTTGTTAGGGCATACAATTTTCATTTCATTTTGTCTTCTGCATTTTTTTCTTAATGGTCATAAATTTTAGTTTTAAATCTGCCTCTACTTTCTGACAACAACCTAATTTTGACTTACGTGAGATATTATCATTAGTCGCTTCAAGGGTATTAATTTTATTTTTATAAAATTCATGCTGCTGAGACAGGGAAATCCAAGGGACTCCACAAGAGAAAAAGCTGATTTTTTTTTCTTCTTATCCAGCTTCTATTCTGGCTAGGACCTGCAGCCCCAACCCACTCTATACATGTCTCAGGATACAAATAGCATATATCCTCCTTGTAAGGGACAAGGAATTAATTATTTCTCTAGAATCGATAACATCCACGGAAGGACCAGGTGAGAGTGACCAGACAAAGCTATCATACATGTATTCCAGACCACTGGCTCTAGACCTTTTCCAAGACCCCTGACTTCAGGCAGTAAGTGATTTATGATGGGTACATGGACTTTCTCCTCATTCTGACCACTTCCTGTATGCCCAAGAGGACACATAGACCAGAGCACAATTGTCATAAAAAACCCAAACCCTGAACAAAGACAAGACTCCCTCCTTTCCTTTCTGAACACCCAGTCCATCTGTATTTGCTTTTTCTTCAATAAACTCTGCTTTCACCCCCTGCTGGTTGACATTTGATTTCCATCCTGTGTGAACACAAGGACCCTCTTGGCTGGTCCTGCGGGGTGTGGGGGTGGGGTGGCCCCCTGGGTCCTCAGACCAACCTGCCTGCATCACTACTTTTCTAGCAAACTTTGGTGTTTTGTTTTTCCTTGAAAGTTTGTTATATTTATTTTTCTCCATAGTATTGACTTCCCTAAGGTGTCCAACAATTTTATCTATAATTGCCTTCTGATATTTATAAGTAGGGGTGTCTACTGAGATATATTGTTCACTAACATATATTTCCTTAGTATGAGTACCACTTTCTACTCCTCTGGCCATGGTTAAAGGAGTTTGGCTAAAAGTGAGTTAGTGGTGTGCATGCATAGGTTGCTGGTAAGGAAATGTGGAGAAAATACCACTCTGGAGTGAAGATGGCCGTTTCTTAGGAAAACGGGAAGATATCCAAGGATTTCGCTTAGTTCTGTTCTGGGTGTCCCAGATGCGTATTTCTCCAATTTAGATTGTTGGGGACATAATACGGGAGGAAAATGCAGAAAACAGCTGCTAAGTGAAACAGGTGACAGATACAGCTGTTCCACAGCTCCTTAAACATTTACCCTGTCAAGAATGTCAAGGCCACTTCCAAAAGACAAAAATAAAAGAAGAAACAGAAACAAGAAAAATCCTTCTGTTTTTCTTCCTCTTATCTTGAAGGTAATCCTAGCATGATCTGAAAGTGGAAGGATTCACTCCCCCCTCTCCCCAAACTGAGTGCTAAAGGGCAAGGTCAAGTGACATTGTCTTTCTGTTTGCATAGAATAGCAGGTTCCTGCCCCCTTGAGGTTAACTAGCTCTGTAATCATCGCATGCATTATATTTCAGGAAATACCTGCTCAGGTAGGGAGGATATACCCTTTATGGTTTTTCAATAATGAAATTTGTGCTGATTTTAGTAAGTATTTATTATGTAATTTTAACAAGTTTCTAGTAGGAGGAATGTTAATCATCTGTGTGCAGATAACCATCTTAAAAAAATTTTTTTTGAAGTTTTTTGACAGAGAGAGAGAGAGAGAGAGAGAGCGAGTATGAGTGGGGGAGGGGCAGAAAGAGAGGGAGACGCACAATCTGTAGCAGGCCCCAGGTTCTAAGCTGGGCACAGAGCCCAACACGGGGCGCGAACTCATGAATCATGAGACCATGACCTGAGCCGTAGTAGGACAATTAACCGACTGCCTGAGCCACCCAGGTGCCCCAAGTCAACCATCTTGGAACGAGGAATAAGCACTGAATTTTAAAGCAAGTCAAAATCAGAAACAACAGTTTACCATAAGGATAAAGGAAGTTATACTACTTTTTAGAAATTGTCTGAATGAACCTTGTTAGCTTTTAATAAGATTTTGTAATGCAAAATTACTTTCCGTTTTACTGGACCATTTCCTTAACCTCTTTTGTTTTGCTTAAGGAAAACCAGCTACTTTCATTGCCTAGAGTTTCCGATAATTCTGATTTTATTGCTTGCATAAGCAAGCAGGGAAATAATGGTTCTTGTTCAATGTTAGCAACCTTTTTGGTGTCATCAAGTCAGAATGCTAGAAAAAGAAAAAAGAAAACAGGCAGTTCATGAACCATATTTAGCCCACAGACATGTTTGTTTGGGTCATAAATTGTTTAATTCTTTTCATATTTTAAAATTTCAATATTTTATTTCACATCTAGATTTTCAGCTTCTTAAAAAAAAATTCACCATATCTCGCAATAGTAGACAAAATCCATTTGCCATGGGGAAATTAGATGCAGCTAACGTAAGACCATACTTTTAAAATGGTATCCACTTTCCAATTTGCCACAGACTTTAGTATTCCCTAATGATATCCAACAATATTTGCACAGTGAAATATAGCCCATTTCTATCCACTATATTGAATATCTGACTTTATTAAAGATTTGACTTTGCAATGCTTTTCCAATGGAACAAGATGAAGGAAATAACTACAATGCCATCAATATTTGTTACGGGCAAGGGAGAAGGGAAGACAAGACCTCTAAGTAGAATAAATACTTTGGTTTTAGAACACTAGGGGTAATTCGCATTATATTCAAATATTGCTGTATAAAGCGGCAATGAAACCAGCAAAGTGACATTGTTCTTGGCCTGCTATTTTTCAGTATTACTGAAAATTACTTTTCTTGTGGCATTGACTGCCAATTAGTAACCACCAGGAGGTAGCCATCTTCTTAGTTTTCAATTTTTACTAGAAATAATTCTCATATAGTGCTGCTCCTTTAACAAGCACCTTTACCATGCGAGACACATATAAAAGTGATTAAATTTAATAGTCTCATTGCTTTTAAGCAAAGCCATATGGTGTACTTAGATTGCAAATTCTAATTGAAGTCAATGAGATTTTATGTACAAAATACTTTTGAAAATGTAGCTGTATAATCAAATATATATACAATGTACCCCTTTTATCTTGACAGAAGCATAGCCCAGTACCTTTTTTCATTGTCTTTTTCATGCATACTCAAGAGCATTATAGCTGAACTATGTCTTGCCATGAAAAAAAGAACTTTAAAAGTAATAATAACAGTTGCTTGTGTATGTCCAATGCACCTTTTTCATTACCTTTCTATCTAAATTTTAATATTACAATAATCCCTGAAACTGTGCCTTGGTTTACAAGAGCAGTATGTAACTGAGACATGACCCAATCCATTCACATTTATTTGTTCTATTACACGCCATGAATTGAAAGCCCCATTAAAAACAAAACAAAACAAAAAACTACAAATGCAGTGGCAACAAGAAACAAAATGTGGAAATGGCCATAGCCTTACCACTTTCCCTTATTTAGAAAATGTTCATGGAGTTTTACGTTCCTAATGTAGATGTAAAAAAGAGAGAGTTATTCACCAGGGAATGGAACCTAATGGGACTGCAGAATAATGTTATCTTGCCAACCTCTGGACTCTGATCATACTCTTCTAGTTATTTGGAAAACACAGGGCTTGGATGATGTTTTGGAACTGCCTCTGGCGAACAGCAACTGTGCAAAGACAGATTAGATTGCAAGGTGGAGGAAGAAGCATAGAGAAGGGGGGCAAGGTGGTATCTATTCAGTGAAGGCTCCGCAAACGAGCTGTGGGAGAAGATTCTGGTAATCAGGAAAAGCAAAGCAGTCCTCATATGGCTAAAAATCACAGAACCTTATTATTGAGCTCTGCACTCTGCTAAAAGACATAATTAATGATAAGCTCTCGGGATGAAGAAAATAACTGCAGTCACCCAGAAGAGTTGCTTCCCAAATTCTAATTGCTACATGGCCTAAGGACGGCCATGTGTGCTGAATATCTCTGCAAAAGAGAATTTAAAATAAACCAATTCCTCATTACCTGTAAAAAATAGGTTACTTCCAAAAGTGTAGCGATACTGAATTTACTAGAATAAAAATTTGCATTTACTTGTTTATTTCTCGTAAAAATAATATCGTTGTGTTAAAAAGGGAATGGTCAAAGTTGTAAAACTTTACACTCTACTACTAATAAAACTAATTTCCCAAATACATTTGGCAATTGTGATGTATATGAAGCTATGGTGTCGTATGCACAGGCATGGATACACACATGAAGCATACTGGTTATAGTAAGATAAGTTATTTTATATATTTTATACAGGGTTACATGTAGCCTTGCATATAGTGTTATAGTGTTTTATAGTGTTATATACTTATACAAATATGGTGATTATTGCAATAAAGTTTCAAATATTAAAATGTTAAATGACTGCATAATAATCCATCAAATGGATGCTGATTGAATTATTAAATCTCTCCATTTACTATGTCTCCAAGTGGGGCAACTGGGTGGCCCTCAGTTGGTTAAGTGTCCAACTCTTGATTTCGCTCAGGTCATGGTCTCACGGTTGTGAAATTGAGCCCCATGTCAGGCTCCACGCTGACAGTGCAGAGCCTGCTTGGGATTCTCTCTCTCCCTCTCTCTCTGCCCCTCCCCTGCTCACATTCTCTCTGTCTCTCTCTCAAAATAAATAAATAAACTGGGGTCCCTAGGTGGCTCAGTTACTTAGCTCAGGTTGTGATCTCACGGTTCATGAGTTTGAGCCCCACATTGGGCTCTGTGCTAACAGCTCAGAGCCTGGAGCCTGCTTCAAATTCTGTGTCTCCCTCTCTCTCTGGCCCTGCCCCATTCACACTCTGTCTCTTTCTCTCAAAAATAATACACATTTAAAAAATAATAATAAATAAACAAACTAAAAAACGTCTCCTTGAGTTTTTATATGTGTTTCAAAGTAAACTTTTAAGTTTATAGTTGTTTTAAATTTATAGAAGAGTTTCAAAAGCAACAGACTCCATCGAACCCACACCCAGTTGCTTCCATTGTCTATAACTTCCATTAGTATGATACATTTGTCACAACTAATGAAAAACTATTGATACATTATTATTAACTAAACCTCATTCTTACTTTATATTTCCTTAGTTTTTACCTAATGTATTTGTTTGTTTGTTTGTTTTTGCTTTTGTTTTTTTAGTTCCATGATCTCATCTAAGATACTGTATTACATTTAGGCATCATGTCTCCTTAGCCTTCTCTTGACTGTGACAGTTTCTCAGGTTTTCTTCATTTTCATGACCTTGATAGATTCAAGCAATACTGGTCAGGTATTTTGTAGAATGCTCTTCAATTGGGTATATGTGCTGAGGTTTTTTTCTCATTATTAGATATGGCCTATGTGCTCTTGAGAGGCAAATTCTCTCAGAAATAAAGTGTCATCCTTATAACTTCATATCAAGGGCATATGCCATCAATATGACTTAACAATATTGTTAAATTTGATCACCTGACTAAGATAATATTTGTCAGACTTCTCTATTACCAAGTGCTCTCCCCATTCCGTTTTCCATAATGTACCTTTTAGAAAATCACTATGTGCAACACATGCTTATTCTCCACCTCTGTGAGAACAGTTTTTATATAAATTATCTGGAATTCTGCACGGAAGATTGCCAAATTTTTCCCATTTGTGTATGTATGTATGTAGATATGTATACACGTGTTCGGTATGGACATATGAGCATTTCGTTCTTTGGCTTATAACCGAACACTTCATTTTGCTGCTCATGTTGTTCCAATTTGTCCTTTGGAAGCTCATTCAGTTGGTTCCTTTGTCTCTTTGATATAATTCATCGTTGTGTGTGTATTTTTTGAGCAGTTCCTTACTTTCTAGCCTTGTAAGATGCTCTAGGCTTATGTTACATACACTTTGTCCCAACTCTAGAATCCCTGTTTCTCCAAGGAGAGTTAGTTCCGTCTAAAACTAGAAAGTATTAGTTCTGGGTGTCCTTACTGCTACCTCGATGTCCCTGCCTCTAGACCACAGAGCTGACAGACAAGGGAATAAAGGTGCCTATAATAACCCTTGTAGAGCCTCATATTTATGCACATATAAGAATTTCTAGATGTAACTATCTGTATCTATATTAAATTAAACGTTCACACTGATGTCTCTAGCTCTACTCTATTACCACATGTATCACTCCAGCTTTCTCCTCTTGCTTATCTGTAACCTTTCTCTCCAATAATAAGAAACCTGGCGCCCACCACTTCTCATCTATGTACTTAATTGTTCAATTCTAGTATACATGCACAATGGTAGAGGAAATGTTAACCCATTTCCCTGATTATGTGTATTTCTAAAAAATTACTAGATCAAAGTATTTTTATTTATTTATTTGTTTGTTTGTTTATTTATTTATTTTGTTAACGTTTATTTATTTTTGAGACAGAGAGAGAGACAGAGCATGAACGGGGGAGGGTCAGAGAGAGGGAGACACAGAATCTGAAACAGGCTCCAGACTCTGAGCTGTCAGCACAGAGCCCGACGCGGGCCTCGAACTCACTGACTGCGAAATCATGACCTGAGCCGAAGTCTGCCGCTTAACCGACTGAGCCACCTAGGCGCCCCAAGATCAAAGTATTTTTAAAACATGCTTTGTTTTGTTTGTTTGTTTGTTTGTTTGTATGGGGACACTTAAAAAAGTTATTTATTCATTCATTCATTTATTTATAGTTTCAAGTTTTTATTTAAATTCCAGTTAGTTTAGTTAACATATAGTGTATTATTAGTTTCAAGAGTAGAATTTAGTGATTCATCACTTATATACAACACCTAGTGTTCATCACAAGTGCTGTCCTTATTGGCCATTACCCTTTTAACCCATCCCTGCCCACAACCCTCAGTTTGCTCTCTATAATTAAGTATCTATTTTATGGTTTGCCTCATTCTCTTTTCCACCCTACTAAGTTCATCTGTTTTGTTTCTTAAATTACACATATGAGTGAAATCATGGTATTTGTCTTTCTCTCATTGATTTCTCTTAACATACTACACTCTAGTTCCATCCACATCATAGCAAATGGCAAGATTTTATTCCTTTTGATGGCCATGTGATATTCCATTATGTGTGTGTGTGTATATACATTTACAGTAAAACCTTGGATTGCAGTTAACTTGTTCTGTGAGTGTTCTACAAGATGAGCAAACATTTCTAATAAATTTTAACTTGCTAAATTAGTGACAGCTTACAATATGAGTTGTATGAGACTCCAAATGTCACATGATCACAACTGAGCCAATTGTTCTACTCTCTGTCTCTCTCTCTCTCCTTCGCTGTGGGATTGGGTGATCATCTCCTATGCTTGGATGCTCAATCTCAGGCAACCATGTTTGGCAGAAATCAGTGATTTTTCAGAACATTGGAAGGTGCCCACAAACAGCACTAGTGTATTTTTGTCATATCAAACCACCTACGGACAGTCTTTTGCTTTTCCATACAAAAGTGAGCTTAAGAATGTTTTGTTTCATTCTAGGTCTGCTGCCTTCAGATATAGACCCTTTCCTCTGCTGCCTTATTGCCAGTTACATTAAATACAGTATATGACGAGAGGCTTTAATAATGTACTGTAGTCAACATCCATTAGTGATAGTGAACATCTTCCTACATAATAACCCTCCTCTCTTGTCTCCCTCACTCCAGCCATGAAGGTTTTCAAAGGTAAGTGCAGGTTAATTTATTTATTTTTCTTTATATTTTGTATTTCCTTTATCATTTTATACTATATACAGTATTGTAATCATTTTTTTTTAATTTTTTTTTCAACGTTTATTTATTTTTGGGACAGAGAGATACAGAGCATGAACGGGGGAGGGGCAGAGAGAGAGGGAGACACAGAATCGGAAACAGGCTCCAGGCTCTGAGCCATCAGCCCAGAGCCTGACGCGGGGCTCGAACTCACGGACCGCGAGATTGTGACCTGGCTGAAGTCGGACGCTTAACTGACTGAGCCACCCAGGCGCCCCTGTAATCATTTTTATATGAATATTTGGGGTTGTGGAATGAATCATCTGAATTTCCATTATTTCTTATGGGGAAATTCACTTTGATATACCAGTGCTTTGGATTGCAAGCATGTTTCCGGACCAAATTATGCTTGCAAACCAAGGTTTTACTGTTTATATATGTTAAGAAACAAGAGAGATGAAGATATGGGAAGGAGGAAAAAAAAGAGAAAGAGGAAACCAAACCATAAGAAACTCTTTATCATAGGGAACAGGCTGAAGGTTGATGGAGGAAGATGGGTGGGGGGATGGGCTAGATGGGTGATGTATTAAGGAAGGTACTTATTATGTTGAGCACTGGGTGTTATATGTAAGCGATAAATCACTAAATTCTACTCCTGAAAACAATCTTGCACTGTATGCTAAATAACTAGAATTTAACTAAAAATTGGAAGGGGGGAAAAAGACACTGCTGGAACTTTTGCAAAAGTTCCTCTGAAACTAAGATTTTTTTGTGTGCATATCTTGATGGCTATAATCTGGATAAGTGCATGCTGAGGAGCTGTGCCTGGAATTCTTAGTCCTCATTGCTTAGCTGTTAAGCTGTTGCTTGGCGATTTTTCTCTCCTGCTGTCCTGTATCCTTTGCCTTTAGAAAAACCTTATATAGGCTATGCTTTGTAGAGTCTTGATGTGTAACCATGACCCTGTGACAAAGACTTACTGGGCTATCTGAGGAGGGACTTATAATAACTCCAGACTCCTACAGAATTCAGACATGATAATACAACTGGGACCCAGGAGAAAATGGAACTGAGAGAGTGATAACCACAATGACTTTTTACCTCTCTTCTCTTCTCAGTTATGCATCTAATTTATCTTACTGTTTTTTAACAGTGAGCACTAGCACCAAAGCTAGACAGAAGACTTGAAGTTCCCTTGCTTGAGGTGGATGTGGTTGAGATGTATGGCTTTGAATTATGGAGAGAAGATAGAAAGAAAGTGTCATGGATTTAACATGGTGATGCTGTTTGGGGATGGTGTCTTCGGGACGTAATTAGATTTAGGTGAGGTCATGAGGTTAGGTCCTCGTGTTGGGACTAGCACCCATGTAAGTAGAGACCAGAGAGATTGCTCTGTTTGTTTGTCGTGTAAAGACACAGAAAAGAAAGAAAGAAAAAAAAAAAAAACAAAGGCCAACTACAAACCAAGAATAGGGTCCATAGGTTGACATCCTAATCTCAGACTTCTGTTGCTGAGTGGACTGGTAAGACTGAGCCTTGAAGCCTTGACCCAACCCATCCAAAAGATGTCACTGGAAGCTCTTGGTCTCCCCATGAGAAAGAAGTCAAGGGCAGACATAACACAGTGGATGGGCAGTACAAACAGGAAAGTTTATTTATTCATAATTTTTAAAGCTTATTTTTTATTATTTTTGAGAGAGAAAGAGAGAGCAAGTGGAGGAGGAGCACAGAAAGAGGGAGGGAGAGAATCCAAACAGGCTTCGCACTGTCCCATGCAGACTCAAACTCACAGACGGTGAAGTGAGATCATGACCTAGCCGAAGTCAAGAGTTGGACGCTTAACCAATTGAGCCACCCAAGTGCCCTCAAATAGGAAAGTTTCTTACAGTGGAGCGCAGATCTCAAGGTCTGAGAGCAGGTGAGCCCGAGGGAGAACTGTGCCCCTGGAGTCTGGGTTTCTCTCTTTTATTGACAGTTGTTAACAAGGGGGCAGAATATTCATTACTCAAGGCAGGGATTTTTTGGAAACAAGGTTACATGTTTTTTCTTCCTTGTTTGGTCAAAGGTTTCCTGTCTTGGCACCCTTAGGGAGGAGGTTTTCGTATGGTGATAAAGTACAATGAAAGAATAATGTGAATTTTGGCCTATTGTGTCATCCACCTTGGGCCTGTCTGGTTTAATCCTGCTTCCAGTGGTTTTGTTTTGGAGAGCTGCCTGACAGGCACCTGATTCCCTCAGAGCCGGCCATGAGTTCATCTTTGCTAGCCTACAGGCATCCTTTTAGGATTAACTAACTGCCTACACTAACACTTCCAGCCTTCATAATCGTGAGCAATCGCTATCTGTGGTTTAAGCTACCTAGTATGTGGCATTTTGTTATGGCAACCTGAGCTACGACAAGAAATGGCACCACAGGAGGAGTGCTGCTGTGACGATTACCTAAAAATGTGGAAGTGTCTTTGGAACTGCCGAATGGGTAGAGGCTGGAACTGTTCTGAGGTGCATGTCAGAAAAGCTGAGATTGACAGGAAGGGACTTATCTAAAGGTGATTCTGATGAGGTCTCAGGGAAAAAAAAAAAAAAAAAAAGAGAGAGAGAGAGAGCCGCACAGAAATCTACCACCTTCTGAGAGAATACATAAATAATCATGAACAGAATGTTGGTAGAAATAGGGACAGTAAAGGCCATTCACACAGAAATGTGGGGGATGCTATTGGAAACAGGAGGAAAGGGGTTTTCTTGTTACAAAGAACCTGGCTGAACTGTGTCCTAGTTTTTGTGTAAGGTACAACTTGGAAGAGATGGAACTGGATAATTGGAGGACATCTCTAAGCAAAACGATGACAGAGAACCTTGGTTTGTCCTGAGTGCTTACAGTAAAATGTGACAGGAGAGAGAGAAAATTGAAGATGGGTTTGTTAAGCCAAAAGGAAGAGCCTATTTATACTGCAAAAAGGGAGAAGGCTTAATCGGAAGAAATGCTAAAGGGATGCCTCAGCAATCATTTGATAGAGATTATGGGTGTGATTTGTAAACCTAAGCGGCTATGCTAGGAATAGAGACAGGATTATACCAGCAGAGACACTGCCAGTTTGATCTAAAAGGGGCAGATAAACAGGAAAGGGATGAAGGAATGCCATTGGACTTCTTGGACTCTAAAAGAAAGCACAAAGAGCTATTCTGCTGTGAATAGGCATTATTCCCCAAGAAAATGAAGGAATGAGGACAAAGGCAATGCGAAGATCATCAGGGCTGCTACTCCCATCACAGGCTGGGGGGCAAGACTAGCTCCTCTTCAGTTTTCGTTTCAAAGAATAGGGCTGACTCTCTGACTCCAGTCGCCACCCTGGTGGGCTTGCAGGGCAGAATAATAAACCAAGAAGCATTATTCTCGTGTGTTGAGATCTAATAGAATTTTCTTTGCTAGGTTTTGAACTTGCTTTAGACCTGTCACCCCTTCTTTCTTTCCTATTTCTCCCTTTTAGACTGGAATGTCTGTCCTCTGCCTGTCTCACCGTCGTATTTTGAGAGCACAAAAATGGTGAAATGCTATGGACTGAATTGTGTTCCTCCAAAGTTCGTGGGTTAACGCGCTAACCCCCCACCACAGTGGTATTTGGAGGTGGGGCCTTTGAAAGTTAATTAAGGTTTGGGGCGTCTGGGTGGCTCAGTCGGTTAAGTGTCCGACTTCGGCTCAGGTCATGATCTCGCGGTCCGTGAGTTTGAGCCCCGCTTCGGGCTCTGTGCTGACAGCTCAGAGCCTGGAGCCTGTTTCGGATTCTGTGTCTCCCTCTCTTGACTCTCCCCCGTTCATGCTCTGTCTCTCTGTGTCTCAAAAATAAACGTTAAAAAATTTTAAAAAGAAAGTTAATTAAGGTTATATGATGTCATAAAGTTGGGGTCTTAATGATGGGATTAGTGTCCTTATAGGAAGAGACCACATAACTTCCTCTCCCTCTCTCTCTGCCACGTAAGGATACAGCAAGAAGGGAGTCTTCTGTAAGCCAGGAAGAAGGTTCTCACCAGAACCCAACCATGCTGGCATCCTGAGTCTCTAAAACTGTGAGAAGTTTATTTCTGTTAAGCTACCATTCTATGGGATTTTGTTTTAGCAGCCTGAGCAAACTAATACAAGACATCATCATGATCCGCATGAAATTTTATGACATCAGGGAGGATCGATGACTGTGGTTCACTTTCCTATTTCTTCTTTGCCCCGATTTAAAACATCAATCTAATGTTTGATGTGCTTGCTTCCTCCATGGAGGAAGAAGTTACTCTTATGCCCAAATAAGACCAAATACCATGACGTGTCATTTTGCAGTGCTGGTGTTATAGCCGTTACTTTTCAATTCACTGCATTTTTTTTCAATCCTATTTAAAGCAGATCATAACTATGCTAACTTGATATATTGATATATTAAGCTTTTGTGTCTGCCACTCTTACCCTCAATGTCTATGAGCAATGTAAACTCCTTTAAGCCTATTGTTCTTTTTTTTTTTTTTCAAAATGTTTTATTAACTTCTGTATAGTATTTATGGCCCCTCTTATTTAGTCACTACTTAGTTCTTGTATCCTGGAGACGTTGTCATATTTGGGACGCTTCACCAAATACATTCGTCAAGAAAATTGCATAAATTTGGGGGGAAAGCACAATGCCCTCTTCTAGGAGAGTGCAAATATTTAAACAGGATATGAAAAAAAAAGATGCAATGTTTCTATTTTATGTTTTTCTCTGTGAATCACTATGTTTAGTCAGATGGAAGGTTTTTTATATTGAATTCACATTCATTGGTAGCTTGAAGCATAGTGAACTCCTGAAAAATTACATTTTTGTTCTTATACACCACTTATAGTGTAAATTTTGTTCTATACACTGCTTACAGTGTATATTTTGTTCTTATACACTGCTTACTGATGCATTGATGCATTGTAAAAAATATTATGTTAAGATAAGAAGGAAATATCTACGTTGTATGGGCAATTTTTATCAAAACTATCTTTCTAATCAATCATGTCTCTATTTTTTAAAATATTTTTTAATGTTTATTTATTTTCGAGAGAGAGAGAAAGTGAGTAGGGGAGGGGCAGAAAAAGAGGGAGATACAGAATCTGAAGCAGGCTTCAGACTCCGAGCTGTCAGCACAGAGCCTGATGTAGGGCTTGAACCCATTAACTGTGAGATCGTGACCTGAGCCGAAGTCAGACGCTTAGCCACTGAGCCACGCAGATGGTCCATGTCTCTATTTGTTTTAACCAAAGAAAAAGAAATGAATAAAACCCTCAAATCAATACTGTCATAATATTTTAATTTAAAAATATTTTATTTGGTCATGATCCTTCATTACAGTAAAATAGTATATTATTAATAATAATTGTAGTTATTTGACTATATAATTTACATTATAATAATGCATGTATCTAATATGTATGCTCTACACTTTATATGCAACCCTGTAGGGCACTCTAGACTAAGACTCAAGGAATGATCCATCTACAAAAGTTCACCTTAATTTAAAGTATTTGTAGAGATAATTAGAATACTGGATCTGTTCATTAACATTTCAAATCTCATTTAAATGTAAATTGTAATATTCTCTTTTTCTGCAACACTAGGTAGTTAGTGTCTTTCATGAGTAATAAGTAATTTGTTCCCCATTAGCTACAAGAATGGATAAAGAGATAAATCAAAATCTGATAAGAGTCACGGTTAAAATGGTAACCTATGAGGAAAAGAGTATACAAAACATTTGTTTCACTATTATTTCATTATTAAAAATACAACCAATTTACATTTCAACAGCTTTGGTATTAATTGGTCTCTTGTGGTATTTGTAATAAATGTATGTAACTATGAAAATATTTTTGTAAGATTATAGAAAAAATTAGACTTAATTTTGCAATATCTTTGTTTCACAAATGCTCAGATTTAAAAAATCTAAAACACACTTTGCTTAAAAATAGAATGTAAAAAGAGGAAAAATCATAAAATATTAACATAAACCACATACAAAGTATTCCTATAATGATATCACACAAATGTAGAAATAGATTTTTTGGAACCACACAGATAAAAAACTTGTTAATGTCCAGTGAACTGATCTCTGTGTTCATCAGACTTATTTCACTCTTATTTCTCCATTTTGTCAAGTAACTGGTAATTGTTATTCCAGCACTCTTTTAAAAATAATGTTTCTTGGGGCGCCTGGGTGGCTCAGTAAGTTAAACATCTGAATCTTGACCTTGGCTCAGCTCATGAGTTCAAGCTCTGTGACAGGCTGTGCACTGACAGTTCAGAGCTTGTTTGGGATTCTCTCTCTCTCTCTCTCTCTCTGCCTTTTCCCCATTCATGCTTTCTTTCTGTCTCATAATCAATTAATAAACTTTAAAATATGTTTCTTAATTAAAACAATGTTCCTGCCAATTTTTCATAAAATTACTTTCTGTGTGTGTGTGTGTGTGTGTGTGTGTGTGTATGTTAGAAGTGTGTACACTTAATATAGTGTGAAACAAATAATAAAATATCAGTATTTTATCAATACTTCCCTTGGTATAGAAATACTGCCATGTCTCCAATATCTAATTCTCAATCAGTGAGCACTGTTCTACCCACTAAGTGTTTGGAAAAGGCAACATAATAATTCCATGGTTGAAGGTATGAACTCAAGAATTAAATTGTTCAAATCTTTGGTGAGTGACATTGTTTATGTTATTTATCCTCCCTGTGCTTTATTTCTCTCATCAAGGAAATGGGAATAATGATCTACCTGCCTCAGAAGTTGTTGTGGTGATTAATTTAATACATGTAAATTACCTATAACATATTAAGTGCGTAGTACAAGTTATCTCATGATGTTTTAATAAGAATATTATGTAAATTATGCAAACTCATGCATGGTATGTAAATATTCTCTCTAGTTTCCTTTCAAGTGTAGGTAATCCCTATCTGGGGTTTTAGAATTATTTATTGCTTTCATGAGAGGCCTAGATATTAGGATGGGCTGTTATCAACTTCATATCACCTTGCTGCTAGTATCATTCCCAGCTCTGAAAAGCTCTCACTTTTCAAACACAGGGGCTCCAGAAATGGATGTTGGCCAGCGATTACAAACTTGAAGTTAAAACACAGGTTCTGGATATCTAATGCATATCATTGTGGTTATAGTCAAAGTTGCTGTAAGACTAGATCTTAAATATTTTCACTACAAAACAGAAATTATAATTATGCCACTAATAGAAGTGTTAGCTAACACAATAGTGGTGATCATATTGCAATAAACATAAATGTATCAAATCAGCAGGTTGTACCCTTAAACAATGTTATATGTAAATTATATTTTAATTAGAAAAAGAAGTGTAACCAAGGTGAGGAGATTTTTCCCTGTCAAATAGGAAAAAATACAAATGATAATACATGGTGTTGTTGAAGATATGGGCAAACAAGCAGTTTCTAATGCAACTCATAGGTATATATATGTTTTAAATGTTTATTTATTTTGAGAGAGAGAAAGAGAGAGAACATGAGCAGATGAGGGGCAGGGGGGAGGGAGAGAACCCCAAGCAGTCTCTGTCCTGCTAGTCCAGAGCTCAACACGGGGCTCAATCCCACGGACAGGGAGATTACGACCTGAGCTGAAATCAAGTCAGTTGCTTAACCAACTGAGTCACTGAGGTGCTCCTAGGTATAATTTCATATAATTTTTCTGGAGGACTATTTAGTATTGCATATACAAGTCTAAACTACGTACTTTTTGAGCAATCTTGCTTTCAGACCTTTATCATTAGATTTCACTTCTGAAATTTGCTTCATAATTTTGTTTTTAATAGGGGAAATTTGGAAACAATCTACATATATTGCTAAAAATTCTGACAGTAGGCCTTTGTTAAATACAGTATGGTTTATCCTGACTGAAATGTCTGGAAGCTCTTAAAATTAATGAGTGAATGTTTATGATGTGAGAAAAAAATTCAATAATGTATCAAGTGGATAAATAGCTATAGAGCTATATGTTGCATATAATCTCATTTATTTACCTAGTTTGTTAATAGGTATTAGATGTTGTTAATAGATGTTGATTAGGTTGTTAATAGGTATTAGATGCTGTTAATAGATGTTGATTAGGTTGTTAATAGGTATTAGATGTTGTTAATAGATGTTGATTAAAAGTCAACAAGAATTACGAAACAGTACCAATAGGTGTTCCTCTGGGTGATAGATGGAGAGGTGTCTGTGGGTGGTGAATCAGCTTCTATGTGGTCTCTGATGATGCCTTCAGGTCATGCCCATCAGATGGTACCAGACTCCCCTTATCCCCTTTTAAAGTACCTTCCTTATTCCAGAAGATGAAGAATCCAAAGAAAGGGCACTATATTTTCCAGACTCCCTTGCAGCTCAGTCATTTCAGTCATCTTGCAATTTAAAAAATACTGCTGTGGACTGAATGTGCCTCCTCCAAATTTCTATGTTGAAGCCCTAATCCCTAGTATTATGGTAGTTGGGAAAGAAGCCTTTGAGAGACAGGTTTGTATGAGATCATGAGGATGGGGCCCTCATAATGAGTTCTTATAAGTGTTCATATGAGAAGAGACAACAGAGAGCTTGTTGCAAAGATCTCTTTCAACCATGGGAGCCAGAAGACGAACTTCTGCAGGACAGAAAAGAAAATTTCACCAAGAAGTCACTTACCACCTTGATATTGGACTTTCCAGCCTCCAGAACTGCAAGAAAGCTGTTGGTTGTTTAAAGCAAAACAAGCAAACAGACAGACAGAAGTTCCTCCTATTCAGTGATGTTGGTAGCTAGCAACAACATCAGCCCAGGGCTAAAACAGAGAGCTAGCAAAGCTTGTTATGGGAAAATAATCATGTGTTCTCCTTACCCAAAGCTCTACCTTTAGGATGGCGATAAATAGGCTGAATCTATAGATAATGCCATTGGTATTTTAGACATATATGGCTTCCCCTTCTAAAGATGAAGTATTACCTGGAAAAGCCATTAGCTTGAAATATATGACTATCATTTTATTGTTTGTTCTGTTGCTATGTTTTATGTGCTTACTTTTGAAGGATTTCAATTATGCCAATGCTTTTATGGTATGACTCTATTTCTTCTTATAAAGTGCTTTGACAAAAAGAGTCTAACTTCTACAATCATGAATAAGCATAAATATAAACTTTGTAATTTTAGTATTGAGAGAGTATCTTTCAAAGTTAAATTTTTCATATTTTCTACCTAATCTATGAAAATAATGGGCTAACAATAGACAACAGCTATACATTGATCTCTTGACATAACTTGTTATTTCTATTAGTTCCTAGTCCTACCTGCTAGAGATGATTCCATTTGAAAACATCTGTAGATAATGGACTTTATTTATTTATTTATTTTTATATTTCACAGTCATGGTTCCATTCAATTTTGTTTCTTTGTTCTTGTTCCCTTTTCCATTTTTAGAAGAATATCAGGGAGACTTGATATTATGACATTGATCTATCTTGCAATATTGCTTGGCAAAATAAATAACACAAAGTTGGAGCATTAGGACTGTACTTGGTGTTTGGGATTTATTATTCTGAATACTTTGATAATACAAAGTTGTTCAAGAAGAGTGAACCTTAATAAGTGCTCTCAGAGGAGCTACAGAATAAGCATGACAAAAAAGAGGGGTAGAGGGGCGCCCAGATGGCTCAGTTGGTTGAGATTCCAACTCCTGATTTCAGCTCAAGTCATGATCTTGCAGTTTGTGAGTTCAAGCATGTTGGCCAAAGTGAATGCAGTGCAGAGCCTGATAGGGATTCTCTCTCTCTCTTTTCTACTCCTCTCTCTCTCTCTCTCTTTCTCTCTCTCAAAATAAATAAATAAACTTTAATTTTTTAAAAAAAAAATATAGGTAGAGAATTGAAGATATAGCTTCTATAATCTGAAACTGTTCCTATCTTCTTTAGCTCATCCTGAGAATCAAATGTCCACCATGTCGTCGAGAAGCCTGGAAGTTACACTCGGAATACTGTGAAAATCCTTGTTATTTGATGTGTAAGCATTTTAGTTAAGTGTTCTCTTGGATACTTTTGTGAATTCTGAACATAAAACCAACTAATACTGAGTTCCTGACTATGTAGCATGCAGGTTAATAACAATAGTGAGATTCATGCAAAAACATCCCCCTCCTCATAAATACAGGGATAAAAGGTTTATTGGATTTAAAATATGATAAGGAGAGAAGTACTTTCAATATTTTTATGTTTGAATGGTTGCCAACTGATCCAAGTTTGAGCTAATGAAAATTCAGTGGCATGTGACAGGCAATATCAATGGAATTTAGATTATTCATATAATCCTTTTGTAAATGGCAAAATTAGTAGAAAAAGAAAGCCAAAGTGACAGGAAAGTTATAAATGCTCTTAATCCTGGCAGCTACAGAAAGCATTGGCAAAAGTGAATCCAATAACCAGGGAAGAGGGAGACCCTAATCATATTACTTTAAGATTAGTATTGGAAATAAGAGCCGGCTCATATTGCCATCCAAAGCTTCTATGAGACTTAAAAATATCATAATTATAGTGCTATCCATGAGACATTTAATAACAAAATTTACAGCTGTCCAGAGACAGTGTAAGAATAAAGAATTATCTACTGAAACTACAGTGTAAAATAATTAGCATATATACATCAAAATAAAGGATGCCTGAAGGGTCTTTACTATTTTGAATTCTCAGGATAAATGAGTAGGAGTCTAATAACTTCATAAGAGATATACCATTATCAAGGGTTTACTTGATAAGTACTAACTGATCAGTAATCAGATGTGATAGTCAACGTTTATTAAAAGTGAGTCATATATTCTTACCTAACAAATTGCCACAAACTTAGTGTTTGAAACACAGCGTGTTTGTTAAGTCATACTTTCTGTAAGTCAGGAATTTGGAAAATGTCTTAATGAGGTTCTCTACCTTCACGTTTCTCACAAGCTTGAATCCAGATATTAGCTATGGATAGAGACTTATTTGAATGCTTACCTAGGGAAGGATTTGCTTCTAAGCTTTTGAGGCTGTTGGCGAAATTCAGTCAGTAACAACCGTGGAACAGAATTCCTGGGCTCTTTGCTGAGAACCTGAAGTTTTAAGTTTTTTATTTATTATTTGGTAGAGAGAATGCACCTGAGTGCAAGCATGCAAAGGAGGGGCAGAAAGAGAGGAAGAGAGAGAATCCCAGGCAGGCTCCACACTGTCAGCAGCTTGATGAGCGGCTCGATCTCACAAACCATGAAATCATGATCTGAGCTGAGATCAAGAGTTGGACACTTACCTGACTGGCCATCCAGGTGCCCCCGAGGACCTGAATTTTTATTTTGTGCTGGTCTTCACGAGTTATGTAGCTAACCTTAAATAGGTGGCTTATCAAGAATAATTGTTGACACAACATATAGAAGTCGGTTGACACATTCTGCAGCCAGCTAAATTCAAAGGCCAGTCATCAGTATGAAATTTTAGGAAATTGCTGTATGATTTCCCCAAGCATTGGAAGACAAAACACTGTGTTTGAAGGATGATCCCACAAATAAGAAGGAAGCATAACATTCAGTGGATTTATTTGCATCTTGATGGGTCCACCCTTTTCATTTGGTGTGAACAGGTTACACTCATATCAAGTGACCAGTAAAGAAACAGAATCCAAATGGAGTCTTTTGTCACACTTACAAAAGGCTGTTGTCCAGACTGGGCAACTGACCAACATAGTCTCAGTGTCTTATGACAAACACAAACTGATGCGTGTTGAGTAGCAGGACAGGCATGCTTTTTATGACTTCACCCAATTGCAGTGAAATATAACCTGTGATAGTATATGTGGGAAAGAAATCAGGAGAGTAGGTATTTTCTAATAAGCAGATGTCTCAGCTGCCTGCACCACACAGACAAATTCTTCACACTTGATGAGTGATTTTCTTCATACTCTTTCTTAGGCTTATAGATTTCGTTCAGTTTATTGAACTGCATAATGTCAACTAGCTCAGCCGAAGATGATCACTTTTTTCAATATTGTATTAATTTGTCAATAATCAGGTCTCAGTTTTGTTTATAACAGGTAACGCATATTTTGCCATTTATCATGTATTTAGTAATGTGCCCCCTATTGATATTCTGTGTTTGCTAACGTGTTTCTCAGAATAAGAATGTAATTGGTGAAATCTTTCTTCTAACTCACATTTTTGGAAATAATCTCTTATGCTTGTGTAAATTAAAAATATTTTAGGTCTTTAGTTCCTAAAGCGGAATATAAACTATGGAAAATAAGTGCATTCTAAAGACATATAAATTTTGGAAAATGTCACATAAATTATTAGCAGTGGAAAGAAAAAAATCCTTAACTGTGATTCAAGACATTGTACTTTTTTTTTAGTTTTATTGGGAGTATAATTGTCAAATAAAACTGTCTCTATTTAAGGTATACAACCTGATATTTTGATATATAGATGCATTAAAATTTTTTTTAAGTTTATTTATTTATTTTGAGAGAGAGAGCATGAGTGGGGAGTGGCAGAGACAGGGGGAGAGAGAGAGAATATCAGAGCTCGATGAGGGTTTCTAACTCACAAACTGGGAGATCATGACCTGAGCCAAAGTCGAGAGTTGGACACTTAACCAATTAAGCCACCAAGCCACCCTAGTATATGGATACATTTTGAAATGATCAGCTCAATCAAGGTAATTAATATATCCAATCACCTCAAATAGTTATCATTTTCTTTTTTTATGTGGTCAGAAACACTTAAGATCTACCTTCTTAGAACATTTCAAGTGTATGATACAATATTGTTAACTCATATCACCATATCCTTTGACCAACATCACTTTTTCCCCCCATCCTCCGAAAACCACCCTTCCACTTTCTGCTTCATGAGTTTGGCTATTTTAGATTCCACATGTATGGGGGATCATGGAGTATTTGCCTTCATGCATCTGGCTTATTTCATTTAATATAATGTCCTTCGGGTTCATCACAAATGTTGTTGTAAATGTCAGAATTTCCTTTTTTTTTTATAAGGCTGAATACTCACTGTACATATTCACCACATTTTCTTTACCCATTCATCTGTTGACAGACGTTTAAGTTATTTTCATATATGGCTGTTGTGAATAACCCTGCGATAAGCAAAGGGATGAAGATAATTCTTCAAGATCCCGATACCATGTTTTTGAATATATATCCAGAAGAGGGATTGCTGGATCATTTGGTAGTTTTGTTTGGAATTCTTTTCACTAATCATCAAGGAAACGCAAATCACAACCACCATGAAATGTAACCTCACCTCTGTTGTAACGGCTATCATCGAAAAGACAAAAAATCATTGTTAATGAGGGTATGGAGAAAAGGGAACACTTACACATTTCTGGTGGGAATGTAGAATTGGAGGCATTTTGGAAACAGGATGTTGAACTCTAGTGATGTTCTGTCATTAGTTAGCCTTGTGCCCTTTCACATGTCACTTAAGCTATCTGACTATCAGTTTTCACATTTAGAGAATAAACGTAACAGCCTGGGTTGTCTCTACTGTCTTTTACAAATACCCTATGCCTATGTGAACAGTCTAGATATAAAATTGGACGTGTCGACTGAAATAATATCAGGTATTTTTCACTTCTGACTCTTAACTACATTTTAAAAGAACGGAAAAAAGTCCCCCTTAGGCTTCAAGCACACACCTACGTAAACATTAAGACTGCTAACAGTGTTTTACAAAAGAAAAAAAAGAAATTGTACTTACCATTTTAAGTGGCTAATTTAAACTCAAATCAATGTTTATGTGTGAAAAGAAGCTTGCCAGTTTGTATTTCTTTTAACAATGCACTATTGTTCATTACAGACTCAGATGTGTAGCAGTGGGAGGATAGCATTATCTGTTCCACCATCTGCCAGGGAGTGGACTGTAGGTATAACACTGGTTATTAGTGGAAACAACAGTATGCAATCATACTTGTGAGTTTGTAAGGTGTAATAACCATTAAAGTATACTGAATCTTTGACTTTTATTCTCAAAACTTATCACATAAAATGCTGGTTTTGCCTTTGGATACAAATTTCCACACTTACATTCGCTGCAATATTATTATTTTTGGGGGGAGGGGGAATGCTCAAAAAATGAAGATAATGTTCCAACAAACCAAGGGTCATTACATATCAATATAATAAATAACTTAGGCTATACTTTTAAGATTGCTGTTGCACATTTGGCAAGGTTATGTTACCAAATATAAAATTTAGCCTTTTAAGGGATAACCATTTTGTAGTTACTATTCAATATCCATGAAAGCATAATGAAAGCATGCTATATGGCCAAGGGGAAAAGAGATTTATACATTTGCCCATGAAATGATCTGTAAATTGAGCATAGAAGGATCTCTGAACTGACACTTTTCATATAAGGGAATGTATTTTTTTTTCTCCATTTTATTGAATAAACTCACTGGTGAAAGATATTAATTCTCTGGTGAAAGACTGTTTTCATAAAACAAGTCTTTCTAGATCAGTGGTTTTTGTTGAGCTCTACAAACGGGTACACTGCTGCTTGGATTCTATATCCCTATCTGTTCCAAATGTTAATAGAGTCTAGCCACATCACTGAACTTTGCTCTCACTACTTGCCAGAAGTTTTATTCTAAACTTTCCAAAAAATCTTGTGAACCATCACATTTATTTATTTTGTAATTACTCTTACGATAATAGTGTTTGAATTGAAAAAGGAACCATCTTTCCTTTAGAAACATTCCAGAAATAGTGACTGATTTCACTACACCTTTGTGTTTCCATCTTGGTGTTTATTTAGTGTTCAGATTTTGTACTTTCTAAACTAAAACTTCCATAATATGATGCTGTTTCTTTTTCTATTCATGTTTTGTTGACAGTTATAGTTAAACATCTGCTTCTTGCTTGGCAAAGTGCCATTAGTTACTAAATTTCTCCTAAAATGACACTTTTTTTCTTTGCCTGATTCTCTTGTACATTAATAGTCTTTTGGTAGACAATTCTGCCTATCAATATATACTAATAGTTTTAGGTGTCAAGTGAAATTAATTTATGACAATGTAAAGAAAATCCCAACTGTTTTTTTCAAGGTTGTTTGAGATGTTAGTTGACTTTATGTGGGCATACCCATACGAAACTAATTATATTTATAAAGTCTCTATTAATATCCTATTTTATTCATAATATCTGAATCAGTCACATGAAACAATAAACTATGCTAACTTTAAAATAGTTGAACATATGGCCTAATGATGATTGTGTGAACAGGGTAGTTTCCTACAACTACTAACAGTGGGGAACTTGAACCACCAGGGATTTGAAGCAGCAGGAAAAAGGAGGGGAAGAGGTGTTATCAGAACACAGAGAAAGGACTGTTTAAAGAGAGCTACCTTATATAAGCACTGACTTTTGCTTATTTGCTTTTTGCTCTTAAGCACTGCTTTTGCTTAAGAGGATAACATCATAATGAAATAAACCCTCATAGATGGAGCTGAGACAATAAATTTCCCAACCTCACTCACCTTCGTCCCTGCTGGCATCCATCTTTGGTCGTTGGTCACCAGAGCACAGAGAGCAAGAAAGACTTTTGACTTAATCAAGGTCTGTCCATCTTCACCACAAAAGTGGAGTTGAATGAATGGAAAACATCCTGTACATTACATCCCTTCCGCTTCACTACATCCACTATTGTCATCTCTCAGTTGAAAAACTGTGTATCAGAGAACACAAAAAAGCCTATCAGCTATCAGATGTGACAATTAAGTCACATGTCCACCTGCAACTTAAAATATTAGGTACCACTGGGCTTTTCATATAAAACAGCAAAGAGATTAACATTATGGATAGCTTCTACTGTCTCACTTCCACAACTATTCCTGAGTCTAAGTTGATAATCGTTGCTGTCTCCTTCTACCAGGCTTTCTATATTCCACTTCTCTTCTCCCAGCACATCACCTAACAGGGCCTCTATATGGTGGAATGATTCAAAACTTTAGTCTTATAGGAGTTGAGTCTCTGCTGATCTGATCTTTATTGTCTAGTTATCTATTGACTAGGATGATTGGACATGAAGGTACCAGAAGTAATTTTAGTGACTCCTTTAGAGTTCAGATATGATCTTCCATTCCTGCAATGTCTAGCAGCAATCCACTTTACCTATGGCAGTTAGGATTCCCTAGTCGATGTCGCCATATCTGCTTATTCAGTAGTAAATCAATAGCCCTAGGACAGTCTTGATGTCAGATTCAGTGAAAGAATGAAGAGGTTCCTTATTAAAAGCCTTCTTTTAGGTCACTGACGCTTTCAAATCAACTGAGTTCAACATCATGGTGCAGGAAGAAAACAAAATCTCTGAAGGGTTATGATAATTATGACTTAAAAAAACCAAAACAACTGCTAGTTTTATCCTTTGTTTCCTTCCTATGACAAAGATGTCACCAAATACTGGATTCCGGTTTAAGTCATGTCTAAAACTCTCTTCCGAGATAACTGTTCACGTTTTTAGGGCTCTATTTCCTAGTTGGTATGGTACCTGACTTTTCAGCAAGTTATTTCACTATCCTATCAAATAAACTGATTCCAGGATAAATTATTTCTTGTCTTTTTTTTTTAAAGTTTATTTATTTTGAAAGAGAGAGAAGAGAGGAGGGGCAGAGAGAGAGGGGAAGAGAGAATCCCAAGCAGGCTCCGCACTGTCGGGGGTTGATCTCACAAACATTGAGAATCACGACCTGCACTGAAACCAAGAGTTGGATGCTTACATGATTGAGGCAGCCAGGTACCACAGGATAAATTATTTCTTTAGACAGGAATCCATAATCACAAAATGGATTGTCTACATAGAAAAGATCTTGTATGAGATCTATCCCACATCTATCCATGTGGGATAGATAAAATATTCTGTATGTCCATGAATGTTAGTGTCAGCAGAAGTGTTGCACCCAAAGAGTGCAAGTCTATTCCCTGACATGTGTCTCTGTTCACACGATGAGAAAGCACCAATCTTCCATGACAGTGTTTAGTGTTATTCTTCCGCTACCAGAGAACTATCTGATTGCTCTCCACTGAACAATGTTCATGAAATGGTACCACCTCTGGAGTTATGTGTTAGCCTCTGCAATGGTGGGCACTGATCAGTGGAGATATTCGAATTGGAGTTGGTGGGTGGAAGTTCATACTGCTGAACCCAGAATTGGCCTTGGTCTTTGCCATCATAACTGCTAGGTGCACAGGTTCACTAAACAGAGGAAGGGGCTGAATGTCATTGACAAAGATGGGTGTTAACATTTGCATTTTGATTTAAATCCTCTTCCACTGGGATAAATATTTTCATGGGCATTAAAGAAAGAAACAACATCTTCACATTATATTGCTAAATTTGAATTTTTTTCCAGGTCTTTAAACAGCAAGACAAGATATTAGTTTCTGTCTATGAACTACTACATATAGAATACTACATATAAGCAGCATTCTGTGATGATTAAGCAGAAGACTAGACTATGTTTATTTCTCATTTCAATCAATAGATATAGGTACCACTCCATGAAGCCACAGAATGATTCTAGGGTGCGATGACAAAACAATAGTGCCGTAGGCTGAATCGTGTCCCTGTAAAATTCACGCGTTGAAACCCCAACCTGTAGTGCCTCAGAATGTGATTTTATTTTGAAATAAGACTTTTAAATAAGTGATTAAGTTCAAGTGAGTCCATTAGGGTGGACCCTAATCCAATCTGACTGGTGTCCTTATAAAAACAAAAAATTTGGAAACAAAAAAAAAAAAATACCAGGGATGCACACATACAGAAAAGACCATTTGAATTCACAGTGAAAAGATTCTTTAAATCCAAAGAAAGAGGTCCCAGAAGAAAACAAATCTGCTGATACATTGCTCTTGGGCTTCTAGCTTCCAAAACTGTGAAAAAACATATCTGTTATTGAAGCCAACCAATCTGTGATATGTTGTTATGGTAGTCCTAGCAAACCAATACAAGTATGGACAGGTATAACAGAAATCTGAACCTGCTCATACCATTTGAACCTTTCATAGTGGTCACTCTATTTAATACTTCCCTTGTGGAATTGAATTTTTGAGGTGCACATTCTATTTAATGGGTCAATGAAACAATTAACCCTCAGTTCAAAATAGGTTGTTCAGGTCAAATATTAATTTGGTGTAACTATAGTTATGGTTAGGTGATCAACCTCAATTAAAATGCAGAATCAAGCCAAACTCATTTTCAAACAGAATAAAGTATCAGGTCCCTATATTTTACCATGCATTTTTTTTTTTTTTTGGTGATTGAATTATTTGTTAAGACTGTGTTTGTTGCATCCATGTTGATGTGTACACCTGTAGCTTGTTCATGTTACCATGTGTGTGATACTTCACTATATTAATAAACCGTAATTTATTAAACAGTAGACAAGCATAGGTATTTTTCAGTTTTAGGTTATTATGAAAAATGTTATTACGAACGTTCTTGGAAATGTCTTCTGATTCACTTGTGCATGCGGTCGAGTTGGGTACTTGCCTAGAAATGGAATTGTTGAGTCACAGGATGTAATGATTTTCAACTTGAATAGATAAGCTAAACAGTTTTTCCAAGGTAAAGACATCAAATGTAAGACTTCTACCAGTATATTGAGATTGTTTTGAAGGTTTCCATTACTTTACCTCCCTTTCAATACTTCTGTCAATCTTCTAACTTCAGGCATTCTGTGAGTTTATATTAGTTTCTTCTAGTGGTTTTAATTGGGATTTCTCTAATTATTCCTGAATTTGAACATCTTTTTATATGATTATTTGGCCACATGGATAACTTCTTTTGTGAAATGCCTTTTTATTTCTCTGGCCAATCTTAGGTGGAATTAAATTGAAATTTAATTTTTTCATAATTACAAGGTATGAAAGTCACAAATATCTTCTTTTACCCTGCAATGTCTGTATTTAGTCTCTTAATTTTAACATTTCTACATTTATTAGTATGAGCACAAGTATATTATGAGACATAGATATGTAAATAACAGAAAAGACAAGTTAGTTTAAAGCTAATATAACTGGGGGACCTGGGTGGCTCAGTTGGTTAAGTGTCCAACTCTTGATCTTGGCTGACAGTGCAGAGCCCGCTTGGGTTTCATTCTCTCTCTCTCTCTCTCTCTCTCTTTCTTTCTGCCTCTCCCCCACTGGCACATGATCTCTTTCTCTTCATCCCTCTCTTTCTCTTTCTCTCTCTAAAAACAAATAAATAAACTTAAAAGAAAACTTTTTAATAAAAAAAATAAAGTAAATATTACCGAATTGAAGCATACAGACGTGGGGATGAATGGGTGAGTGGGATTAAGAACCACTAGAATATTTAAAATTATTTTAAGATTAATATATTGAAATCTTTACTTCTGGAAAGAAAACAAAGAGAAGGAAGGAAGGAAGGAAGGAAGCAAAGGAGGAAGGAAAGAGGGAAGGAAAGGAGAGAGAGAAGTGATATGGGGGAAGGGAGAAAGAGGGAGGGGAAAAAACGAAAGAAAAGGAAGGAGAGAAGAAGAGAGGAGGAAGGAGAGAAACACAGTTCCTCCATAATAGCTCCAAAATCCTTCCAGTTACTGGGGTCCAAACCCTAGGAGGTCAACACTTCTCTTTTCTTTTTCTTTCACTTGTAATCATATGCAATGGCTCTACTTCTATATTTAATTCATATCTAATGGTTCTTCCTCTAAAATTTCAGAAAAGAGATCAATATGGCTGAGCATACTCAGAACAGAATGGTATTATAAGAGTTCACAGAAAATTACTTGGTCTGGCCTTGTTGGTTTTCATTTGTCATGGTACAAATTTAGAATGTATTCTAATTGAAGAAATGACAGTATATAAGTGTATTTTAGATTTTTCAGACAGGAAACATATCAGTTCACATGTTACCTCCTCAGGACACCATTCATACACACACACAAACGTAAGTGCAACACATTTACCCTTCCAAAATAATCCCAGCTAGAATTTTCTATCATCACTCTTTCACTATCTATGCAGAATTCATAACTAGATGGTATTATTCTGTTTGGCGATATGTGTCATTGTCTATTTCTATGAATCTCCTTCAGAAAAGATGTTTCCGTGTCATTTGTATATCTCCTTTTCCAATACTCAGAGGCTCACTAAGATAGAGTGAAACTCAATACAAAATTGTAGAATTTGTATTTGAACTGGCGGAAGCAAGTATCTGTCTAGAATTAGATAACAACAGGGAGGGGCTAAATGATGGTATCACTTTATTTTTATTTTCATTAATTACAAAAATTAAAAGCTGAGACAATTCATTACTTTTCATCTCATGGCTAGTAGGAATGAATGTGTACAAAGAAACTTCCAGTAATTCCAGGCGTCCTGAAGATAAACTGAAACTGTGCAGGATAATACCCAAAGTCGAAAACATAAGGTACCATCTTATCTAATGTAAAAATATTTTCATATAAACGTTGTGAACGCTTGATTATGCAATGTAAAGTTTTAAATCAAATAAATGTAGTAACATTTCTAATGGCTGGACATAAAGCATATGGCTATGTGCATGGTTATCACATTATCTAAGCAATTGGTAAAGCACTAGTTTCACGAGAGTGAACTATTACTTTAATTTTGGTCAACATCTGTGATTTTTGCATTAGAGAATAACCTGGCAATAAAAATAACAATGGTGCATACCAGGGATGCTGGATTTCTTTTTGTATTTTCTCACACAGCATATTTAAAATAAAGCAAGATGATTGCACTTTTATTAATGCGACAGACTGACAATGGGATGTTCATGGATCTCATCTTTGGTTATGTTATTTCCAAGTACCCAATTATCTTTTACTGTATGTGGAATTGAAAGGTACCGCCTGTATTTAGAAGGAGAGAAACGAGACACGTTAACAGTGAACAAAGGATTCATCTAATGAATGTTAATACTCTCCCTTCCAATCTTCAAGTGTTTATAAAGTTAAATGCTCCAAAAATAGATATTCACACCTCAGAGTAATAAGATAGCTATCTCGTGGAGACAGAGATAAAAACAACTCACAGAGAATTGTGAGTGACCTCACAAACTCATCTAATAATTCATCATAATTGTTTTTTTCTTATTTTCTAGGAGAGGCTGGATATCCTTGCTAAATTATCTCTCAAATTTAGTGAGGTCATCATCAGACTTTAGCTTCCCAGGCTTTGCTACCTATTACACATTTGCAAATTACTTATTAATCTGAGCCTTTGTAAAATTCCATACAAACTTTTATTATAGCAGTTATACCATAATATCAAATATTTTATATTCTCATATTTCCTGTAAGACTCTGAACTCTTTGGCAGTAGGAATTGTATTTATTCATATTCAAGAAAGTAGACTCTAGTCTTTTGGAACAAGGATTCTGGAACCAAATAGTTTTGAGATGAATTTTCAAAAATGTGAGTTACGTGGCCTTGAACAAATGAGGGACCTTCTTTCTTCTTCTGGTTCCCATTTGTAAAAAAGGGATATTCATCCTAAATTATTGAATTGAAGTAACAATTCAGTTCATTAATATTCTATCTCTTCTTATTTATATCCTAAGTTCTCCATGGAGTGTCTGATATTGAGTTAAACACCTATTTGTAACTTCATTACTGAAATTCCATGGTGAGCTTCAGCCTTATAAAACCCCATTGAATGACACAAATAGATGCTTGGTAATTATTTCTCCATTTACTGAAAGCATCAACAAATGAAGAGTGAAAGAATAGGGTACCTTCTATATCAAGGAAAATTAGATTAAGAAAAGTTAATTCATAGTATAATTTTCTAAATTAAGAGAGGAACTAATAACACATCCTTTACATGGTTCACAGTTTTTTTCATATAAAATTTCACTGTTAGTAGAGGCATCAATTGAACATCTCAGCTACGTTTGCTGAGCAACAGCCCACATAATCTAACTTAGAGTTACCTAAATGAAATCTATATTGTACTTTATACTTCATGGATTATTTTTAAGTATTTATTTTATACTCGTGAAAATATAATGCGTGAATAAAGAGCCACTTTAACGGGTTCAAGGGATCACACAGATGCTGGAAAAATCTAAAATCCCTTCTCTAAGAAGCAGTGACTTATCCAAGGTATTTTCCTCTTCTTGGTCCTTCTAATGCTCAGATGGTCAGTAATCTCCATGACTTGGGTCCCTGCTTGTGAAACGTAAGTCGCTATAATAAACTGTTTGAAGACTAGATACATAGAAGTAGGACAAAATCAAGTTGAGAATGATATTATTGAGAAAGACTAATAAGGGTGAAGATAATGAAAGTGTCTAAAATCATTGAGAACAGGACACAAAGCCACATGCCCATTTAGTAAATATTTATTGAGCTCCATTTATATACCAGGCACCCTTGTAGGTGTTTAAGATAGCTACAGACTAAATGTGCAACATACATGTATATGACAAGTCGAGAGCAAGAAGGACACATAGGAGTCGTAGGGGTACCTCACTGAAAGTCAACAGTTGAAGAGAGATATAAAGGAAGTAGGTATAGTAAGGGGAAAGGATAACATCTGGATATCAACGGAAAATAGTTTTTTGGAAGTTGTATGAAGTGACCGTGTGGGGGCAGGATGAACAGTTAGAAGCCCTGTTTGGCCAGAGTGGAGAGAATAAATGAGATGCATTGGAAGATGATGTCAGAAAAATTATGGGATAAATCCTGAAGGGTCAGAATTTTGAACTTTATTGAGTGAATTAAGAATTAGTTACGTAGCTCCAAAGAGTGAAATGACATGAATTGACCCAAGTGTTAGCCTGCACTGTTGAGAGCAGTAAGAAAGAGGGAGGTGGTGATAACAGAGGCAATGGACAGGCTTGGAGAACAAGATGTGCATACCAGAAGGACACCAGTGAGGATCAGGACGTCCTTGTCACACTGCAGAAGGCATCAATGGAGAGGGGAGAGGGGGGTGGTGTGCCTGGATGGCTTAGTCGGTTAAGCATCGGACTTTGGCTCAGGTCATGATCTCGCGTTTGTGGGTTGGAGCCCCGAGTCAGGATCTGTGCTGACAGCCCAGAGCCTAGAGCCTGCTTCCGATTCTGTATCTCCCTCTCTGTCTGCCCCTCGCCCCTCCCCTGATTGTGCTTTGTCTCTCTATCTCTCAAAAATAAATAAACATGAAAAAAAAAAAAAAAAGAAGACACCAATGGGACACTCTTTAAAAAAAAAACCTTAGCAAATGCAAGAAGGAGCATAGAACACGGAACACTTGCGAGTAATATTTGTGTGCAAGCTTATAAATGAAATTGACATCTAGTTTTATTTTCTCTTTAACATTTCTATCAAATTCATTTCAAGGATTATACTACTTCATGAAAAGAAAATGGATAAACTGTTTCTTCTTTCTATCCTTCTGTTATGGCGATATAAGATAGTGCTTACACTTACAGCATGGACACTGGCATCAGGCAATGTTTAAGGAAATGCAGTGGATTGAAAGGAATAGTAGATAAGTTTAGATAGGTAAAGGGGATTAAAAGTGGGTGAACCACAGAAGTCTCTTTGGTTATGGAAATGACTGACTTTTATTTTGAGTGACCTAAGACACCATTTGAATGTACTTGCCAGGGAAGAAATTTAAAATGCTCTAATATCTTATGAGGTTCAATCTGGTTGCTGTATTGACACTAGGATATAGGGAGACATGAGCAGGCAGGAAATCCCTTGCAATGATCTTGATGGAGTTTGGATCAAGGAATAGTAGCAGAAGTGGTGAAAATGTACTTTTATTGGATTCTTTGACCTTCTGCCACCTTCATTGTTTGCATACTTTTTTTTTCTCTTATATTGTCTTATTATAGTCTTTTTATTTTTGTATCATCCCTCTGGATATTTAAAGGATTAACATGCAACAATGTTCACATGGAGGTGCCCGGGTGGCTCAGTCAGTTAAGCGTCCGACTCTTGGTTTCAGCTCAGGTCACAATCTCATGATTTGTGAGTTCGAGCCCCTCATCTGGCTGTACCCTGATAGGGTGGATCCTGCTTGGGATTCTGTCTCTCCCTCTCCCTGCTCCTCCCCTGCTTGCTTTCCCTCTGTCTCTCTAAATAAATAAGTAAATAAATAAATAAATAAAATAGCACACATGAATTCCATATTTGAGAATGCCGCAGATAGTTCATTTATAGTATCTCTCATTTACTTTTCCTTCTGTATATTTGTTTTGGTATATTCTGGGAAACTGGTGTCTATCTGTCTGTCTGTGTCTCTCTCCCTCACTCTCTTTGCATCCAATTCAGTTACATGTACACATATTTTAAACATAAATGCATGTATGAATATATATATGTGTACGTATTACTGCTTCTAAGTTCAAGGATACTTGCCTTCTGTTTTATAACCATAGATTTCATAATTAATTGATATTTTATTGTTTTCCGCATTTTGTCATCTGCCCATTTAAATCACAGCTTTTCTACTTTTTGAGTTATTTCTTTTTACTTGTGTCTCTGTTGCCTGCACCTCCATACCTTTTTTTTTTTTTAAAGCCTTTTAAGTAGATATTAACTGATTCTCTGAGCTCTGCTTTGTAATGCTTAGGGAGGGGAAGCATCACCAATGATTGCGGTTAGTTTGATAGGGGGCCCGAGCCAAAGTCCTCACCGAGGAACCTGGGACAAGGGGCCTCCTGGTGTTTCTCATCACAGGACTCCCCCGCGGCCCCTGTAGAACTTCTGAGATCCTGCTATTTCAGGATTCCTCTGGAAGGAAGGGTCCTGCATGCCTCTGCGTCCAGCCTGTTTGGGCCATTCTCTGAACACCCTCTGATGCTCAGTGTATCCCACCTTCTCCCTGACCCTCCACCAGGACCGCGCTCACTCCCCACAGTCACTGGAAGCCACACATCACACCCTGTCAGCTCCTGTTTGCCTTTTCTGGAAATAATACAATTTTAGTAACTTCACAAGAGAATGTCTATTCAAAGAAGTATAGCATTCTTCAGCAAAAGTACTCTGTTTTATTTTTTTCTTTTCTTACCTTTTTGGGTTTTTTTTTTTTTTTTGCATTTTATTCAGTTTCTAGTACATAAAATTGAGTGTTTTCATGTTATCTTTTTTTTGGGTATCTCAACTGCTAAGTGATGAATTATATTCTTTATAGCCATAGCATGTGTTCTGTGACAAAATAAGTGACAACATTTAATTATTTTGACTTGTAAGTTGGTATGTCTAAACATTTTTAAATATACATGCCTTCTTAAAGGAAATGCAAAGGGGAAAATATTTAGACAGATGCTCTAGAGTTCTATGCGTATGTATTCGAATCATGGGGAAAATACTAGGAAGCTTAATTATGCCAAATAGACTCCATAATTTGGAGGAAGGTATTAGTATATTAGGAGGATCATGAATTCTTATATCTCTACCAAATAATACTTTATAGAAATAGGACCATCAGTTAATAGGACGGGCTGGTACATTTGATAGATTTATTTACATAACTGGGTTATTTTTTTCCTATGCATTTCTTGTTGTGTAACCTCTACCAAAGAAACAAGAGAATTAGCAAATGCAGCCAGTGGAGGCGAGATACCCATTTGTCAGAAGTCATCACGTCAGACATCTATGGAGCCACGAAGTCTCGGAGTACATAGATACATATCAAAACAAAGCAAGATAGAGAGGAGGCTTTTCTGTAAACCTCTCCAAACTTCCTCAGCAGAAGGAGGAATGTTAGCCAGGAACATGTGCAGATGGTTCATATTCAGTGAAAAAATATCAATAGCTTCAGCTGAGCAAAGTCATTAGGGTGGGACCTCAAGAATGAGTGACATCCTGGGGCGCCTGGGTGGCTCAGTCTGTTAAGCATCTGACTCTTGATTTTGGCTCAGGTCACGATCTCACGGTTTGTTAGATCTAGCCCCGTATCAGGCTCTTCACTGAGCACGGAGCTTGCTCGAGATTCTCTCCCTCTCTCTCTCTGCCCCTTCCCAACTCACACTTGTGCTCCCTCTCAAAATAAACAAACAACCCCCCCCAAACCCCCAAAACTTAAAACAACCAACTCAATACTGTCAGTTATAGATACCTTAGGGACCAATTCAGAGCAAAATAGATTAAATGAAGCTTCCATATTCATAATTTGTTAAACAATATATTTTTAAATTCCTTACCATCCACCCAGTAGTTTCGAATGTACTACCCTTATCTATTTACCATTGTTCAGTAGATAAAATTAATCATTCCTTGGTTTTATTGTGATAACATTTCACTCAATTTATCATTTAAACTTTAATTTTGTTAGAGGATTTTGTATTATTTATAGATACACTTTATCTCTTTGAGCTGAATAATATTTTAAATATGTATAGGTGAATACATAGTTTATATTTTCAAAAATGTACCTCTTTTATGATATATGCAAAGAACTATTATATCATACTGGATGTGATAAAAGTCGAAAATGCTGAGTGCAACTAACAGATCAACCTTAGCTAATGTTTCTAGGGAAGAAATATAATAACACTTGGCCCTAATAAAAGGAGAGGATTTGAAAGTTGTAGATACAACTGTATCTACAGTACGCTGTAGATATACAGCATATAAATACGCTGTAGGTAGCGTATTTATAGAGAAGGGGGCTACAAAATCAAGGTGAAAAATACTGTATGCCACAAACCTGACGAGGGCTTAGAAAGTAGTTAGGGAAATTGTAACAAAAATGTTCATGAATTTCAAATAGATATGATCTGTGGAATCTAGGAGACAGAGAATTAGAGATAATTCTCTCGCCGTGGCGGTAGTGAGAATAAAAAGAAGACGCTGGCACCTTGTAAGTATGAGAGTCATCTAATGGATAGGGTGTGCCTAAGTCTGTATTGAGGAGTCAGAGGAGATGTTTGTAGTCCATGATTGCCATTGTAAAAATATAAGGCAACCAGAAAAAGAGACTATTTTGAAAAATATAAAATAATTTGGCATTTTTAGTAATAACATGATGCCTTTTTTTTTTAATAAATCTACTATTTCTACTATGTTCATTTCTAAAAACAAAGTTTCATAGATATGGTGGAGAGAAAGGTTACTGGGGGAGACTATCACTTTATCTATTTATCTATCTATTTTCTATGTATGTATGTATGTATGTATGTATGTATCTGTCTTTCTATCCATCCATCCATCCATCCATCCATCCATCATCTATCTTTTTTTCTATTATCTGTGTGTGTGTGTGCGTGTGTGTAGGGGGGTGTTTGAGGTGGTGATAATATGGGAGTGACGGATAGTGTAAGAGACAGGGAGGACCCACTTTATGTAAGTCACATAGGAAAACCACTGTGATAAAGTGAAATTTGAGCAGCGATCTGAAGGTACTGAGGAACAAGACATGAATATCAGGAGGGAAATATACCGGATGGAATGAGCAAGAATTAAGGCCATGGTTTGGGAATGAATATGCTTGATGAGTTTGATTAGCAGCAATGAGGCCAGAATGGCTGCACCAGAATGAATAAGAGCCTTAAAAAATGAGATCAGAGAAGGAATCTGGAAGCTGACCTTCTAAGCTTTTGGTAGGTCTATGGGTACTACTCTACACAAGATTGAAAACTATAGCAAGAGCTTAACAGAACACTGACATATTACTTCTTTCTTTTTTATTTATTTTTAGCTTTTGTGCTTTTGAACCGACACTAGAGAAACAAAGAGTGCCAGCTAGGAGAAATGCCAGGAGATTGTTGCAATTGCCTAGGAGAAAAATCAGTCGCTTGAATCTGCATAGTTCCTTGTAGGGGACTGTGAGAATAATCAGAATCAGGATGTAATTTAAAGAGACAGGAGAGAAGACTTTCTGAGAGGAGCTCTAAGAATCATTTAGAAGAATGGTTTTGCTGTTTCCTCATGGGGAAACTGTGAAGAGAAACATATTTGTAGAGAAAAATCAAGAGTGTTGTTTAAACCTTACCAAATGTGTGATGACTATTAGATAAACAAAAATCAAAAACACATTTGAATATAAGAGCCTGGGGTTCAGGAGAAGATATAGGGATGTTAATACAAATTACAAGTGTGCTGAGACTAAGGGGTATTTAAAGCTGTGGAACTTAACAGGATCTTAATGCTATTTAGTTTTGGATGTAAATTTCAAAGGTCTTTCATGGTAACTCACCTGCTCCTACTGTTTTATTCCCCTTTGGAAGTCCCCAGGCTCTCCCCATTTTAAAAGTCATTTCTGTGGTATCCCAAACCTTTTCATGTTCATCATCATCATTATCAATCAATCAATCAATCAATCAATAAAATCACACATACTGGAAAGTTGTTCTCACTCATTTTAGGGGATTTTATTATGTACAATTTTTTCAGTTCATAACATGTAATAGACAGTTTTCCATGTGTCCCAACTATATAATATCTGCATGATGTTCTGGGGCATACATTCACCATTTATTAATATAGTCGATCATTTACAACACTGATATGAAATATATTTCTACCACACACTGCTGCACACATCTGTGTGTATATATACCTATATATATACACAAACTTATATTTGCATATGTATGTGTTCATATTATGCATTTTTTCAAATCGTTTCAAAAGAAAGTTATAACCGTTTATATTTCTACCATTATCTATGAGATTATTCTCCTCATTTCCATCCATAGCATTGGGTCTTGCTGGTCTCTTAACTTTTCCTGATTACTCTCAATTGTATAGTTACAGGCCATTGTTGATCCAATTATGCATTTCCTTGACAACTAGAGAGATTTTTCTTCCTTTGAATTGCTACAATTTCCAGGGGGATTTTCTCACATATATTATGCATTTCTTATATACTGGTTGACTGTCTCACTTGAATTTCTGTCTTTTGATCTCCTTTCATATGACTTAGTGTATTTTTCTCAGGTTCTACTTTGATGAAATGTTCACTTCTCCAGTGGTGGTCCTCTATTAACTGGATCCCGTAAATATTCAAAGTTTACTCCAAGTATATCTTTCAACAATGTATTAATGCAGAGGCTTTATTTCATCAAAGTCCTCTGCAAGTGCATTTTTGTTTATTTGTTTTCTGAACCCCGAGAAGCTGGGTATTATCCTTGGAGCTATCATTCTACTCTGAGCATTGTCCTACAACATAAGACCCTTTTCTTCCCTCTGGGATGGGGGAGAGAGAGCCAATACAGTAGTGGTTTTCTAGGTTTTATAGCTATTATGTATTCCTCTGTATGTAACATCACCTGTATCCAGGTGAAATACTCTGAACACATACATGCTTTACAGGAAGAGGCAACACAGATTAATGACATAAACTTGGACTCTGTAAAAGACAGGTACGTAGTCTGGTTTCATGGTATGTGCAATCTGATGGAATGCATGGAAAGCTTTCTGGCTTATGGTAAGAGCACAGTATAGAACAACAATAACAGTAATAATAACATCAATAACGGTAACAATAACAAGCTAACTACAGAAGTGCCCATTGATTGAGCAAAATAACAACAGCTGACTAACCAAGGTAATTAGAAGAACACTGCTAGAGCAGGATCAACATCCTCATACTATATGAGGCTAAATATGACGGACAACTTCATGATTCCCTCAGCAAGAGATGAAACTTACACGTACGTCAAGAAAATTTCTTCACGAATGGTGTTGCTTCTGGTTGCTGTCATATATTTCTTATACAGCCGATTAAAATGTGATTCCAGTAATATGTTGCAGTCATTTAACCATTTAAATTATTAGAATTTCATCTATAACATCCACTAAAGCCTGCTTATCAGTTGCAATAGATGCTTACTTGTTTATAGAGGAGAAAATGACCCAATGATTTCCTGCCCCAAATGGTCACAAATCTGTCAAGAATTCAAGGCCTAACCCATAAATACAATGCCTCCCAATGCTTAGAAAATATTTGTTTTTTTTATTGGTGACATATAAAATATCATTGACAGAGGTAGAGACTTTTATATTCCTGTAAAGCCTTAGGAAAAAAAATTCCCTATTTTTCCAAATTATGCTGTTACTTTGCCTTTAAAACCATTTATATAGCATATGATTTGGTGGTGCTATAACCAATATTTCCAAAGTTTATGTTTAATTTTATACAAGATCAAATGATTTTAAATATTTTTTTATTAGAAAGAAACCATTTTCTTCACCAAAAGTGTTTTGAAGCATTTACACATTTAATGATGTATTAATGGTAAAATGATCATTCCCTGCCTTTAGAGTCTAAGTTCTTGGCATATTGTGGAATTCTAAAAAGCAAAATGATTCTCTTAATATACATCTGTGTATTATCTCTAATAGTTGTCCCCCTATTGTGGATGTAGGTTGGGACCAAAATACACTGATATAAATGATTTGCTAGATGGAGATTAAAGTCTCCGATTGACGGAGAAGGTAACAATCTTGTCCCCTTATTTGATGCAAACATATACACCAAAAATTTCTGATTTCCAAACAGTTACATTGTTGTAAAATTCTAGCTTGATTTGAAAAACAAACAAACAAACAAAAAAAAAAAACGAACAAATAATATAGACCAAAGGAATTATCAGAATATGTAAAAAGATCAATTCTGCCAATTGGATAGTCTAGATGATTTTTTTTTTATGTTCTAAATTGTTCTATGTTTGTGTGCATGCTGCTATTTGAAATAAGATCTACAGAAATGCTCTCTCTTTGCCTACTTGTTTTTTTTTTCCAGTTTTGTTTTCCTCGCATGTCTTTTATATCCCTTCCAGCATTGCAGAGGAGAGTTTAATTTTATTCCTAATTTCTAGGTTTCTACTTTCCATTTGAATAAATATTTATGCTAATCTTAGATAGGTAGCTTGCCCTCATTCTCTGCTTAATGTTAAAGTGAGTTCAGCCTTTAATAGCTGAAACTTTCTAGATTCTGATTCTTGATTCCTCTTAGATCTTCTACGCACAGTAAGCGGTTTTCTTTAGTCTGGAGTTTTTTTTCCAGTTTGTCCATTCTTGAACCAGAAACCCTGACTACTGCTTTTAGGTTCTGTTACTGTCAGGGCCAGGCTGCTCTTTCCCCCTTAGGCATTTTCTTGAACCAGGCCTCCAGATGTTTGCCTTGTTGTCTCAAGGTTGGCTCCCTGTGAGCAAATAAATGGTTAAGTTCTCAGAAACTGCTTTTCCTGAATAACCAATGAAAGAGGTTTCCTCCCCCAGCCTCCTGTCTTCGTCGCATTATCCTGTTGTATGTTGTCATCTTTATTGTGCATTTCATATTTTTATATGAATTTTTCTTATTATGTTTAAAAGATATACAAGGCTTGCTTCTCTCCACTTAAAATACAACAGGTTTCTTATGAACAAACACTTTGCCTAGGTTTTTGGTTCCCAACACAATACTTCCGCGTTCTCGTTGGAATGAATGAGGTGATGAATATACAACGTTTATTTATTTTTGGGACAGAGAGAGACAGAGCATGAACGGGGGAGGGGCAGAGAAAGAGGGAGACACAGAATCGGAAACAGGCTCCAGGCTCTGAGCCATCAGCCCAGAGCCTGACGCAGGGCTCGAACTCCCGGACCGCGAGATCGTGACCTGGCTGAAGTCGGACGCTTAACCGACTGCGCCACCCAGGCGCCCCAAGGTGATGAATATACAAAAACGATCACTGAGTCGAGTTCTTTTAATCTCGTTAAGCAAATTTAAAAACAATATTACTAAATAGCATTTGAGCCTTAGAAATGTTGACATAATCCATCATCATATAAATGTTTGTCAGTCAGGGGCGCCTGGGTGGCTAAGTGGATTAAGCATCTGAATTTGGCTCATGTCATGATCTCATGGTTTGTGAGTTTGAGCCCTGCATCGGGATCTCTGCTGTCAGCACAGAGCCCATGTCAGATCCTCTGTCTCCCTTTCTCTGCCCCTGCTCCTCTCACACGTTGTGTCTCTGTCAAAAAAATAAATAAAAGCAATGTTCATCAATCGTATGTGACTACTTAGGTTAGGTGTGGGATGTTTATTTTTTAATTTAATTGTAATGTAATGTCAAATCTATAGTAGAAAATCAGGATTGTCTTGATTTTATCATAGGTAATTACTAAAATGAAATCTATATTGTACTTTATACTTCATGGATTATTTTTAAGTATTTATTTTATACTCGTGAAAACATAACGCGTGAATAAAGAGTCACTTTAACGGATTCAAGGGATCACATAGATGCTGGAAAAATCTAAAATCCCTTCTCTAAGAAGCAGTGACTTATCCAAGGTATTTTCCTCTTGTTGGTCCTTCTAATGCTCAGATGGTCAGTAATCTCCATGACTTGGGTCCCTGCTTGTGAAACGTAAGTCGCTATAATAAACTGTTTGGAGACTAGATACATGGATATTTATTTACTAAATAAATAATGCAAAAATGTAAAACTTCTAAACAGAAGACAATTTATACACAACAGTACCATCCATCAGTTTTGCACTTTCCAAAATGCATTTGATACTTATTACTGCAATTTTATGAATGCACCTATATCCAACATTATCTTGCACAAATCAACCAGATTGTGCTGCTGTTTAAGAATGGCTATTAAATGTGGATTTGCATCCGTGTTTGACTATAGAATCTTAGAATATATTTTCAACAGCACAGCACCATATCTTATTGAGAAATAGTATACATTTCACTCAGGTAAATTATTCAGTCCTCATGATTTGAAATTTTATAGTCTGGGTAAAAATCTCATCCCTTAGCACCTTTGTGCCGAAAGATGTAAATTAAAATGATATCCAGTCTCCTGCTAGGGAAATGACTAATCCAGAAGAGGGATACGATTTTAGCATGAGGGGAAATCTAGTTTTAACCTACAATAGGTCTTAATCCAATTGTTTTAAAAATATCCCTTTCTCATCTCTGAATGTGCTAGTTTATATGGTTTCCTTATGTTAAGACTTCCATGAAAGCTAAGCAGAGACTTCCTAATCCAGACAAATGTTACAATTTCATTTTATCTTTAAGAACAAAATTGCTCAGGCCTGGAATTTTCAATATCATTTTCTGCAGAAAACTATTTTATTTTATTTTATTTTATTTTATTTTATTTTACTTTATTTTACTATTTTATTTTATTTTATTTTATTTTATTTTATTTTATTTTTAGGAACTAGACATACAATCTCCTGAAGGTTTTGTCTTGAAACTAGTTTTTCTGGAGTCTTTTATAGCTGAACAAATAATGAATCCAATAAAATGTTTTGGTTGGTGAAAAATACGTATAGATTAGAAATTCTGTGGTGCCGATTTTAGTATGTTGTTTTGCTTCTAATGAGAGCTTTGTAAGAGCAACAGGCACTGTTTCTATCCACAGACAACAGTTTTATTAGCATTAATCACAATCTTCTTTTCTCAAATATGTCCTCCTGGTTTATAAAATTAAAATGCTAGATTTTAATCCACCTCTTCAATTTGTGCTCTCATTCTGTTTTCCCTGAAAGCAACTTCGTTTTCCCTCTTTCTCGTATAATTTTAGTTTGTGTTGCTTTTAATACATGTTATCATTTTCTTAGGGATATCATCTTTCTCGTGGCTTACAGATGAATTTTGTGCTAATGCGTTGTATGCCTATCAGTCCTGTTCTTTTAGCAGAGAATAAACCCCCTATGTACTATAATATTTGTGATAATATCTTCACTTAGTTCTTGAATTTAATGGCTTCTTTCCAAGTAACAGATTCAGACAAAGGAGTTCTACCAAAAGCATCCTGCTGAGAATGAAGAGCCTCGCCACGCAGAGGAGTATGGTACACCATCATTCACCATCCATTCCTTCACCAAACTTCACTGCTTCCAACCACCCAGACATGATTTGAGAGTGTAGGTTTTATGGAATCATAATGGCTGGTCAGCATGCAATTATGCGAAGCAAGATAGTTTCTGCAATGTTTCGATTGTCTTTTAAGTGACGATAAACAGCATTTTGGACTACCTCTTGGACTGGCACCCTTTTTTGATGTAATCCACATTTTGATATAAAATATAATTGAATATCTCAGGGGCCCCTTGCTTTAGTAGCCATTGGCCATTGGCTGTAGCTCTGCTTCCTGTTAAACCTGGAAACATATGTTTCCAAAGTACAGTGTCTCATCTGCCTGAATGAAATGCATATTGTTTCTCAATAAGATATGGCTTTATGTTGTTGAAAATACATTCCAAGATTTTGTAGTCAAACGAGAATGCAAATCCATGTTTAATAGTCATTCTTAAACAGTTAGCGATATAATTTAGTTGAATAGTGCAAGACAATGTTTATTATAGGTGCCTCATAAAATTACAGTTTATTCAGTAAAAGGGTCTGCATAATGACAGACAACCTGTGTGGATTTTTTTTTTTTGTTTGTTTATTCACTTTTGAGAGAGAGGGAGAGCGAGGGAGAGAGACAACAAAAGTGGGAGGGATAGAGAGAGAGGGAGAAACAGAATCTGAAGCAGGCTCCAGGCCCTGAGCTGCCAGCAAAGAGCCCGATGTGGGACTCGAACCCATGAACCATGAGATCATGACCTGAGCTGAAGTCAGACGCTCAACAGACCGAGCCACCCAGGCGCCCCTGTGTGCTGTTTTTATCATGGGAAAGTTATTTAACCTAAGTCTATGAGGGCAAAAGTGTTCAACTTTATTTCATGTGGTATCCTCAGCACAATAAGCAATACTAGTCACAAATAAGTCATTCAAGATGGTTACTAAATGATTGAATAAGTGGTGAGTCAATGAAACTGGTTTTCCAGCATCTGTCATTTTTCACCTACTGATTCCTTCTTTTTTTCTTTGAAGCTCCTAAACTAATCTCTTTCAAGAGGATTATCTGATCTTCAAATACTGTTATATTTTCTTGCCAGGAAAAAATTACCTACCTAAATCTTCAGCCCGGTGAACTTCATATCATCACCAATGCTATATTTAGGGTTTCTATAGACCCCTCTGTTGTTACAGACTTCAGTGTCGCAAACTTTTACCTCTAGACCTATTTCTCATGCAAGCTTTTCCTAAAAGATCACCCGCCTCATAAGGAAATGAGGATTATGAGTTATAAAGATAATTTCAAAGCATATACTTCACTAGAGTAGCTTTTAACTGGTATCGGTTGGAACAATTTCAATATAATAGGAAACTCACCTCAAATAGGCAGGCTTTGAAAACTGCTTCCTCTGCAACAATTGTTAAAGTTAGTCTAACTTCAGCTGTTCTAACAGTTGATATTTTTATCTTATTGTTGATTCAGTTTGAATATCTTTTAGTGACTAGTGGTGCTGAGCATCTTTTTATGTGTTTGTCATTCATACATGTCTTCGTTGATGAACTCTCTGTTTGAAATATTTGTTCCATTTTTAAAATGGTTGTTGTCTTATGATTTAATTTCAAAGGTTCCTTATGGATTCTAGATACAAGCTTGAACCAGATATATATTTTCTAATATTTTCCCCAAACTGATTATTGCATTTTTTCACAGTGTATTTAAAACAGCAGTCCTTACTTGATAAAATCAATTTTATCAATTTATTCTTTTATGAAGTTTTGGGGGTTTTTTTGGATATTATTTGCAAAACAATCATTGCCTAACCTAAAGTTAAAGTGATTTTCCCTTCTGCTTTCTTCTTCCAGATCTAGATTTTTAAATTTATGTCTATGATAAACTGAGTTAATTTTTACGAGATACAAATTATGGATTAAAGTTTATTTATCATCATGTAACTTCCCAGTCGTTCCAGAACTATAGGTGGAAGTGACTGTCCTTTCTTTAATGAATTGATAATCAATCAATCTTATTTTTGTTGCTCTATTTATGAAATTCTGTCCTATTGATCTATTTGTCAATCTTGATGTTAATACCATGTGTTCTTAATGACTGTAACTTAATAGTAAGCATGAAGTCAAAGAGTAAGGTATACAGTCTCCAAATTTGTTTTTCTTTTCTCTCTCTTTGTTGTTGTTGTTGTTGTTGTTGTTGTTGTTGTTTGGTAATAGTTTTGGCTGTTCTATGTTCTTTGCATTTATGAATGGATTTTGGAAATAGATCCTCAATTAGTGACAAGGATTAAAAAACCCTGCTTGCTAGGATTATGATGTGGATAGCCCTGAATCTACAGATTGTTTTGGGAGAGAAGTATCATTTAACTATACTGAGGGTTTGTTTTTTGTGTTTTTTTTTTTTAATTTTCCACTGTATTTATATTTGGAGAGAAAGGGAGAGAGTGAGCTCATAGGCTCATGTGTGTAGGGTGCAGGAGCAGAAGAGCATGAGTTGGGGAGGGGCAGAGAGAGAGGGAGACAGAGTATCCAAAGCAGTCCCTGTGCTGACGGTAGACAGTCAGACATGGGGCTAGAACTCACCAACTGTGAAATCACGACCTGAACGGAGCTGGACACTTAACTGTCTGAGCCACCCAGGTGCCCCGAGGTGGGTTTTTTTTTTTTTTGTTTTTTGTTTTTTTGTTTTTTGTTTTTTAATTATAAGGACATAATATAGTACTTTTTAAAAATGTTAGATTTTCTTTAATTTTTCTCATCAATGTGTTTTTTTTTCCATTTTGTGTGTAAAGATTTCACATAAATATATCATAATTTATCAGAATAAATGGTAGCATAATTTTCAATCCCTAAACGTACTTTACATTACACGAAAATGATTTTTATTTTTAAAGTGATTTTCTATCTTACAAATGTTGTAAACAAACTTATTCTTTTTTGAAAAAGTTTTCTCTATAGATGATCAAATACTCTGAGAATAAAAATAGTAACATTACTTCTTCCTTTCCAAACTGTATCCGTGTGTGTGTGTGTGTGTGTGTGTGTGTGTGTGTGCTTTATCTTGAGAAGAGGAATAAATAAGGAGAAACAATGTTTCAGGATGAAGCAGTTGGATGGCTGGTGATGACATTTACTGAAATGGAGAACTGGGCATACGCTGTATCATGTTCTAGGGGGGAAAAAAGATTTAGGTTTGTAACTTGTTAGGTTTAAAATACTGTTAGAAATGCAAGGGAAAGATTATGCATGCAAATGGATAGAAGAAATTGGAGTGCAGGGTACAGGATAGATCTGAGAATTGTGGGACGTCTGGGTGGCTTAGTCAGTTAAGCTCTGACTCTTGATTTCCACTCAGGTCGTGATCTCACAAGGTTGGTGAGTTCAAGCTCTGCATCAGGCTCCGCGGGCAGTGCAGAGCCTGCCTGGGATTCTCTCTCTTTCCTCTCTCTGCCCCTCCCTCTCTCATGCTCTCTCTTTCTCTCAAAATAAATAAATAAAAACTTAAAAAAATACATATTAGAAACGTATTTAAAATATCCACTATGCAAAATTCTCAGAGATCCAAAGCAGAGAGAAAAACAAGTGAGTGTGCCAAATTGCATAATTTCAGATGATAGAATAACACACGCTGAATGAAAATATTGGGTTTTTGGCGAGGCCATAATAAATAGTTGTGAGCAACTGACATTGTGTAACTGAAAAGCAAAGAACAGCTAGTTTAATACAGGAAAAATTAGGGTAGAATTACTAGGGGAGAAAATTGCAATGATTATATTATATTCTGTGTTCTTTAACAAATCAGCAGAACAGATGCTCCTTGCCCATGTAAAATTAAAAAAATATCAAATACATCAAGTTTAATTATGAAAGTAATAAACTGCTGATATTATTATCAATATTTTTGATATGCTTTTTCGTATATTTGGGAATTGAATATATCATTCAGGATGGGGAGAATACATTATCACAATGTCATTTGTCATCCTATACTCAGAACCTCCAACTTCCTCCCACAAACACACTTTGCTTTGCTATTTACAGCAGCTAATAAGGCAGTCAATAAGATCAGGATTAATTCTGGGAATTAAAGTTCGGGAGTAATATAAGGCATTTTGCAGCTGCCACTATGTGGTCTTTCGTATAATTATAACTTTAATTTTGCTCTGTATTTCAGAACAAGGCCTTTACATTTTTCTTCCAAATTATAAGGACTAAAAACAAGTCCAGTTTTGACAAGTCACGTTATTATATTCTCACAGACTTTTTGTGGATTCTATTCTTTAGCATTAGGGGGACTTGACTGCAGTGGTCCTCTGGGAGGCCTTTTTATGATTCTTTTGTGTCTAAAAGAAATTATGAATAACATTTTCCTCATTTCTTTCACTTTAAACTGCATTTCATAAGGCTGGATAAGCATAATTTTTTTCCAGCTGTTTCTATGGCTGCTTATGTTTTTGAGCACAATCTTTGCAGCACTGATTTCTAATTCATAGAACATTCAGTGAACATTGTTCTTACTCAGTATGCATATTACTAAAAGAGTCTAAATTAGTTTTAGAAAGTTTAGGTACTTAAAGCTGCGATGATGTATATAAGCTTGTAATAATCATTAAGATAAGAGAAACTGCAATTTTGCAAATGTTTTCTTTTAATTTTATAGATTGGTTCCCCTTTGAAAAATGTTGTGGAAAAGAATATTTAGTTTACCTATTTCCTTACAACAACAAAGCAAAATACTCTTAAATCGTACAGAGTCAATATGCACTATGTTGGCGATAAAAAAAAAAAAAAAAAAGTTTAGAAGTACAATGTTACGTAAAAGTTTGGGCATTCTTAAAAAAATAATTTTTAGAGTAATAATAGCAATGATGATGAAATTTGAGATGCTATTGGCACAAGATTTCAATGCCATTAAGTCAGTTCAAAATCTATTTCTATTTGCATTATACAGTGAAAAATTTAGAATATTTTTCCACTTTATTTTTTCTCAAGAAAATATTATATACTATATATATATTATATATATATATATACACACAATATATATATACAATATACAATAGGACCTTTATAACATTGTTAATAGTTTAATTAAAGGTTTACCAATCTTCCTTACCACCTTCACTCTGGTTTGACTACTCATTCCTTTTTGATATCGCAATATCCTCAAGAATCTCTTTGTTTTCTTTTGCCACTTTCCATTAAAAATGAAATTTACTTGAGGATATAATAAAAATAATTTGTGGTGAGGATGGAATTAGATAATCGATACACATCAGTTGGTATAACAGCAACACACAGTAAGTGTTATATAATTATTTAACATTGTCTTGAATTTTCATTTTGTCTTATATTTCTAATAATAATCCTCAGGGCTGGTTCACAATCTAGATTCTTATGACAGGATGAACTTTTTTTTTAATTTTAGTCAGGAGATCATGCGGGATAAAATCATGAGTTGAGCAATGTATTTCAAGATTATTAAATAGAGACATAGGTAAGAAGATCCCCGCAGGTATCCTTGTGACCTTTGTTGTTGAAAGAAATGCTACATATATACTAAAACATATATTAAAACTTATATACATGTGAGAAAGATTTAGTAGTCTGGGAGAGTTTCAATATATATTAGATGAGAAAGTAAAAAACTTGGTACGGATGGAATCTAAAATACTTGGAAGATATTTGGATAGAAATAGGGCTATCTTGGGGCGCCTGGGTGGCGCAGTCGGTTAAGCGTCCGACTTCAGCCACGTCACGATCTCGCGGTCCGGGAGTTCGAGCCCCGCGTCAGGCTCTGGGCTGATGGCTCAGAGCCTGGAGCCTGTTTCCGATTCTGTGTCTGCCTCTCTCTCTGCCCCTCCCCCGTTCATGCTCTGTCTCTCTCTGTCCCAAAAAAAAAATAAATAAACGTTGAAAAAAAAAAAAAAAGAAATAGGGCTATCTTTGTTTTAACAACTGGAAAAGAAAAAGAGATACTTAGTGTCTGTGAAATGGGTAAATTTATTTCAATCAAATTCTATTTTCCATGTACACAGCAGTGATAAAAGGGGGATTATGGGAGAGTGTATTCATCAGAGAATATTAATAAGATTACAGAGATTAGCTATTGCTTACATAACATGTATGAACCCGCATGTCCACATTCTCTGTTGTGTGACTTCCTTGAGTAACGCATAGTCTGCTCTCATTCTGAAATGGAGAGAACAGACAGTGAAATTCAACTAAGATGTGAGGATTATTCAAGTTGTGAAACAAAAGGACAGAACACTAGAAAGTTGGGATTTATAGAAAGCTACTTTTGAAGTGATGGACCGAGAAATTTGAGATTAATAATGAGGGACATAAAAAGCGAATGAATATAATAAAAGAAGAATATTCTGAATGAGCTTGGAGAACAATTGAAGATTGAATGAAACAAGATGCAAGGATCCTGTTTGTATGTAGGGAATGGGGTGTGTGTGTGTGAGCAGTTTTGATGGTGAAGCAAGATAAGTGACAAAACGGATTATGAGTTTTGCTGTATCTTATTATTGGAGTCAATGAGAAAGAATTTTATACATAGAAAATCTGAATTGCTAAAAGGCCAAGAGCTTGACAGTTTATTTCATGGATGCTGGAATTACCAGGAGGGTTATAAAACATGGAAAAGAAAAGACAACTTTAAGTCTAATAGCAATTCTTTCCCTCCCTCCCTTATTCCCTTCCTTCCTTCTTCCTTCCTTTCTTCCTTCCATCCTTCCTTCCATCTTTCCTTTCTTTACTTGTTAACTATTATTATTCAATAAATTAAGAATAACTAAAAGGAAAGTGAGAGCATGCTTGCCCTCATTGTGAAATGGTAGAAACCTCAAAATATTAGAAATTCTTAGGAAAAAAATACCACCAAAAATCTCTTTGGATATATATGGATCAAATAGTATATAAATCCCACCTCTTACAGTAAAAGTGACAGGTGTGGGGGGAAATAAACAGCCATCGTAATGGAAACCCTCAGTGGAACTGGTGCTCTCAAGTTTGAGGGTTAGTTAGCAGATACAAGAAGAGAAGGTGTTGGGTATGCTCAGGCAGAGAACATGAGAAGTTTTCTCATCTGGAGTTCATAGGGTTAGGTCTTCGAGGCAGAGATGTAAAGAGATCAATGGTGGGGCTATGCTAGCACTTTGTATTTTTGGCTGATCAGAACATGACAATCATGAGAAAACCTGCAGAAACACAGTGTAAATAGCGTTTAGTTCTTGGAGATGTTATCCCAACTCTACAACCTTATCTCTTTGACATTGACAAGTCAGTGGAAATGCTAGCCTGTAACTTCCCTAATTTCCAAAGCTCTGTACTTATTTTCTTTTCTCAATTACAGCAACCTTGTCCAGCTATTTCCAGAATGTCTAAATACTCTCTCTGTCTGCCATCCAGAGCTGGAGAAACCTATCTTTTTCTTGAATCATTTTTCCTGTTTGTCCCAAACCCATAAAGATAGGCACTTTTGCTTCTGTAGAATTGCAAAAGAATTTGTGACATTTTCGGAACTACCAAAATCATTGTGGTGATTTTTTTTCTGACCTAAGAAGCATATTTAAGAAATCAGTTTTGCATGAATCTTCTGAACCCAGAAATCATTTGGCAGGGGGGTGGTCTCTCATTTCCTCCAATCCTATCATCCCTAAACTTTAATGCTGACCAAAACCCCAAGGTGATTTTTTAGAATAAAAATATCAAGAAGCACCTGGTGTCTCAGTTGGTTAGGTATCCAACTCTTGATTTCACCTCAGGTCATGATCTCACAGTTTGTGAGTTCAAGCCCCATGTCAGGCTCTGTGCTGACAGATTGGAATTCTTTCTCTTCCACTCTCTCTCTGCCTACCAGTCCTCTGCTCTCTCTCTCTTTCTCAAATTAAATAAATAAACATTTAAAACACAAATATCGGGATCAAATTCCAGATATTCAGATGAAGGAAATCTAGGTTTGAGGCCTAGAATCTTCCACTTTCAAATCGCAGGCGATTGTGATGCAGGCTCTCCAGTTGAGCATATTTCGAGAAACTGGATTCTCAATTTACTGCAGTTCTTAAGACAAATTTTGAAGGCCACATTTCCCCCTAGTTTTTGAAGAGACAAATTCAACAAATTCAACAAATTCTTCAAAAATTAAAAGAAAAGTAACTCTATGGAGAGAGAGCATTCTAATGAGTTTTGCCATAGTAATCATTTCACTACATATATGTACAGTAGAGCATCGTGTATATCTTAAATATACAGTTTTTTTTTTCAACGTTTATTTATTTTTGGGACAGAGAGAGACAGAGCATGAACGGGGGAGGGGCAGAGAGAGAGGGAGACACAGAATCGGAAACAGGCTCCAGGCTCTGAGCCATCAGCCCAGAGCCTGACGCGGGGCTCGAACTCCCGGACCGCGAGATCGTGACCTGGCTGAAGTCGGACGCTTAACCGACTGCGCCACCCAGGCGCCCCAGTTTTTTTAAATTAAAGTAAAAAATAACTACTTAAAAAATATTCCTTAATTATCAACCTTGGATAAAAAGCCATATCAGGATTCAGAAGCAAAGGTGAAACCAAGAAACACCTGATCTTTTTTTCTTCTCAGGCTGCAAAAAAGATTCAACAAGGTCAGATTAACTTCAGGTCTAGCTACAGACTACTCTCTATACTCTCTGGTCCCGGATACATTGGTTGCAAATTTATTTCACTTCATCAGAGGGCCTAACTCTGGTACATTTGTGCCTCGGAATATAAATAATATACGTGCATTGATGTTAAGTTTTAAAATAAACACTGACATACTTCTAACTGAAAAGTTTACTCAATTCAATTATATACATTACAGACGTGAGACAATTTACTTATAACAATTAATTAATACCACTGTGGTTATCAAACTGAAAATAGTGAATACAATTGTTTTTGAATAGAGTGTTTCTAAAAGATTGATGACAAAGGTTAACCGAGCAGGATTTGCTTAATAGAAAGGCTTTCCTGGACAACCCCAGGCCTACTTTCACTTGTTCCAACAGCTAACATGGTATTTTGTACCTCATCTCCCCCGTGGTGAGCCCTTGATTTAAAATATAGAAATGAGGGGTGCCTGGGTGGCTCAGTTGGTTTTCTGTCTGACTCTTGGTTTCTGCTCAGGTCATGACTCATGGTTTGTGAGTTGGAGCTCTGTATCAGCCTCTGCACTGATGGTGCAAAACCTGTTTGGGATTCCCTCTCTTTCTCTCCTCTCTCTCTCTCTCTCTCTCCCTGACCCTCCCTCACTGGCACTTTCTCTCTCTCTCTCAATAAATAAATAAACTTAAAAAAAGAATAAAATAAAATAAAATAAAATAAAATAAAATAAAACAAAATAGAAATACTTTATAGGTTTTCTCTGTCAGCATGCTACCCAATGAGTAAGCAGTGTGTTTTCATGGAAAGAGCCTGAGTTAAAATCCCAGCTTCCACTTAGAAGTGGTCTTGATAACATGCTTACATCTGAGCTCCATTCATCTCATAACAAAAATGGTGATACGTTTTACCTGAAAAGAAATACTGATGAACATTCATGAAAAAAAAAACCCCAAACAAACAAACCCACGTGTATGCTATGTTATCTGTGTGTATATATAGTATATGTACACACAAAAATACATATAGTATATGTATATGGATAATATATATATATATATTTATAAATAAGTAATACAGTTTTATAAAAATATTACATTGTGAATTATAGGCAATAAATCAATGTTGACTCCTCACCCTTGAAAAAAGCCAAAAAATTCTGTGGGCTAACACACATTCTGTAAGACATGAAGTGGTGAAATGAATTAGACATGCTGGCATCTTCTAAGAAAAAAGATGTTAAGGTAAACCTATAAATCCATCAGGACTCTTCAAAACTATCAGTATCATGATAGACACAAATAATAGGGAAGACACATAATATCAAAGGAGACTCAAGTTACATGATAACTAAATACAATGCTTGGACTTTTATTGGGTCTTGGATTGAAAAGGCAAATAAACAAAAAATAAACAGGTATAAAATATACAAATTTGAAAAGCAAATTTAAAAAGGAACTCTACATTAGATGGTATTATTTTCAGTATTAAGTCTCTAGTGCAATAACTATATTATCATTAGGGTGTATTTTTCAGAGATGCATTCTAAAGTGTGTAAAGGACCAGGATGTTTGCAAATTTCAAATGGTTAATACAGGGAAAGAGAGCAAGAAAAACATGAAATACTAAGAAATGGAAACTGCAGAAACATTAACAATTGGTCACAAGAAATGAACGACATACAGGTTTTCAAATTTTTTATAAATAAAAATGGGCAATAATTTAAAAATGAAAAATCCTTTGACATACACATTTAGAGGGTGGGTTTGATTTATATTTTGGATATAAAATGTAATTTTCTTGCTCTTTGATCACTTTTATTAAATGATTTTGTTACTTTTCTTAAGTCATATATTATATGTAAGCCGAGTTTGCAGTTCTGTTAAGATTTTCAATAAACATCATCAATTTAAATAAAGTATAAGATATACTCTGGTACTTCTGCTCAGACAGAAACATGGTACAATGTTAAACTAGAAAAGCATTTTAATCAAAAGTCAAATGTAAGCTGATTTAAATATTAGAGAATTTATCCTAAAGATAAGTGTTAACTATTTATGTAAATTGAAGCAATTGTGAACATAAGAGCTGATTTTCAGTACTTTAATTTGACTTTCTAAACTAAAATCTACAAAAGGAATAGTAAAAAATAAATGTCTGCTATTTTCAATTACTATTTTTAAAATTTGGTTACAAAAAGAGTTGACATCATTTTAAGTTATGAAAATACAGAATGTGTCACTGATTGCCAGTTGTTGTTCAGATCCAGTCTTAGTCAGATTTATCTCAAGAGAAAGATTATGATATTATCAAAGTTGGATGTCTTTCCAAGCACTTTTTTTCACTAATTATTTTTGGAATTTCAGGGAGTCAGGAACATTTGAATTGACTTAGAAGGGGATTAAGAATCAAATGGAAACATCTGCTCTTGTCGACGTCGTTCTTTTTCACCAGCATGCATTTTATACAGAACATTTTTTTGTTTTATTTCAAAAGAATTAGTGCTCCAGCAAAGTAAAATATGCTTATTAATAATTTGCAGATAACACTGTCAATGTGGCAATCTACAATGATGTAGAAATCTAGAATGGTGGTAAGAAAGCAACTACGTATCCCCTAAAAAATTGACCAAAACAGTAGGTATAATCGTACGAGGTGATCGTGTTTCTCTTTTGAAGTGAAATCTGCATCAAAGTACAAAATGTCCTTACTTTTCTCGAGACAAAGTTTGTAGAGTGATTCTGAGGCACTCAATTGATAATTCGCTTCCATTTTTATGTGTACTATTTTAAAAATAATCAGTTGCCATGCTCTTATGATTCAAACTTGGATTTTTTAAATCACCAATAGAATGAATTAGAGAATGTGATGTTTGGAAGGAGAGATCCTGAGTCAGCCAGCTAAGGTCCAAGCAATCTCATTTGAAAACCGTGACCTTGAGCAAATTACTTAGCTTCTCTGTTTCTCATTTTACTCATTTGTAAAAAATGAAATAATCATAGTTCATATTACATAAAGCTATTGTAAACATTTAATTAATTAATATGCTTAAAGTCTAATGAAACAACGCAAATGTTTACTTATGAAACATTCACATTTCATTTTCCTAAGACTTTCATTTGAATCTTGGCATTTGAGATGTCATTCTTCCTTTTTCTCTCTTCCTTTCTCTCTCTCTCTCTGTCTCTCTTCGTCTTTCTCTAGAAATAGATATATTTCTCTCTCTATGAAGTTCTTCTCATCCTACCAAAATCTTCGTTTTTACCTTCATTTTTCCCCTAAATTTGAGATTATAATTATCAAATAAACAGTAAGTTTTAACTCAGGAGAGATTTATTTAAAAAGACTATTGCATAAGGAGAATGTTGTAACCACAAGATCTGCAGTTTAAAAAGCAAACCAAAGGAAGACTTTTTTTCTTTTTCTTTTTCTTTTCTTTTCTTTCTTTTTCTTTTTTTTTTTTTTTTTAAATAAGGAGGAGTAGCACTGTGTAAGGCTAGCGGGAACTTTGTAGCAGAACTTTATAGCAGGTGGGGGTGAACAGATGGTATTATGAGGGATGTTTAACAAGATTTTTCCCTGCTGGAGTCAGTCTGTTCTCAGGATGAGCTGTAAGGGGAAGATGTTCTGCATTTTACTTCTTACTTAAGCTTAGAGGCAAACCTAAAAGGCAAACGATTTATACTATTTGAAGAGGAACCAGAGTATTTAGGGGCAAATCTAATGTGTCATCCAAAATAAAACCTGATTAAATTTAAGCCAAGCCAAGTCAATGGGTAAGTAATGGGCAGTTGAGAGCATTTGGTGACCACCTATCACTCCTGGGCTAGCCAATAATCAGCAGGTCTCTACTTCAGAATGAAAGTATGGGATACTGAAAACAATTCTTATTGGAGATTAAAGAGAAAAATAAAGAGAACAAAATTCACTACAGAAGAAGCAGAGAATCCGAGATAAACTTTTGTCAAATAATAAAGATGACTTATTTGGTTCAAAGTCCCTCAAGGATGATAGGTCTTCAGAATTTGAAAATGGAAGTAATGGAACACCAACGAAAACCAATTAATAATATATATTTTTCAAACTGCAGTTTTTGCTGCAATCTGCTGTAGCACTGCTTGTATCTTAGAATGAGAAAACGAATAGGAGTAATGCTTTTGGTTAGATGACAGCTAGAATCATTTCTTCCCAAGGAGTAATTAATTTACATTTATGAAGTTTTTCTTTTTGATTGTTAACATAGAAAATATATTTAATGGTTTCTAGTTCATTTAATTTTTATCATATGCAACAATTCTTTCATATAAAGCAAAAATGTCTGTTATATTTTAACAGCTATAGCTTATATGTTAGTGATGCAAGTAATGTTAATTAATATAAATGTATTATATAATTATTGATACTTACATATACATAAGCTTTAAAGTTTGTAAGTACTTAATATATGTTATAAAGAGAATTTATAATTAATTGGAAAGCAAAAATCATTTGCTCAATGATGTTGTGGAAATTCTGTCGTTGGCAAAAATTGAAATAAAACATTAATGTGATAAACACATACCTATTCATGCAAAATCAACAACAACAACAACAAAACCCTCATTTGAATCCAAAATGTTAACATTTTTATATCCAAGTTGTGGAATCAAGGTTGATTTCTATCATCTCTTTTTGAAGATTTGTTCAATAAGGTTTTCTTTATTATAAAAAGAAACAAAATAGGTAAATTCATTAATTTTTGATCGAGCCATGAATCACCTTTAATTACATGGAGTTCTGGAATTTCCTTGTTTTAGTAATATATATCAACATTAGGTCATTTATGGTTAGAAAACTCTAACATAAGTAGATAGATGATAGATAAATGATACGTAGGTACATGGATAGTTAGATGTATAGATATATAAGGTGATAAAGTGGAGGTGAAAAGAGGTTTCTATGTTACACAAAAACCAATATTTTGTATTACATCCTCAGTATACACTTTTTCTCATTCGATTCTTATAATAATTTTATGAAATAAGCATAATTTCCCCTATGTTATGGATATAGAGATTTAGTGCCACATACATATTCAAATATCTAGTAAATAGAATTTTACTAGAACTTTTTGGCAAATAAACCTGATAGGTGAACCCACTTATTTTTATTTTTTAGGCCTGAACTGGAATAAACAATGATGGTAAAAATGGCCTTAAGTACTTATTTAAAATATGTATCTCTGACTTCCACTCTGTAGGCTCTGAATCAAAACCTCCAGAAAAGATCCTAGAAAATCATTTTATCATGCATCTTAGGTATGTATTAGTTAGGGTTCTCCAGAAAAACAGAACCAATAGGAGATATCTGTAGATAGATGATAGATAGATAGATAGATAGATAGATAGATAGATAGAAAGATAGACAATTATGAGAAATAGGTTAATATGAATGCCCAAGAAACCTCACGTTCTGCTGTCTAGAAGCTGGAGACCAAGAAAAATCAGTGCTGTATTTCAGTCTAAGTCTAAAGGCCTGGGAAACAGGGAGTCAATCATGTAAATCCCGTTCTAAAGTCAGGAAAAGACTGATGTCCTAGCTTGATCAGTCAGGCAAAAGAAAGAATAAATTCTACCTTCCTCCACATTTTATTTTATTCAGGTCCTCAATGGATTGGATGATGCCTATCCTTAGCAGGAAAGGTAATCTGTTTTACTGAGGTCACCAAGTTTAAATGCAAATCTCATTGAGAAATACCTTCAAAGACACACCCAGAAATAATGTTTAGCAAAATAACTGGGAACTCTGTAATATGCTCGAGTTGACACATAAAATTAACTATCTCAAGTCTACTTCTTATCAACTCAGTGCCCACACATACCTCCTTAAACTATACTTAATTTCTAAATAAAGGCAACAACAAGGTCATAACTCTGTCTAGCATGATATAACCATCCTACATACTGAAAATGCACTAATCCCTTACCCAGAAAAGGAGACAAAGTTTTTGTGTGAGGTTCACTCTTTTTCTTGATATGCTATAACTTGAATACTATGATGTAAAATTAAAAATATTAAAAACTGTAATATAAATTCAACATCTATGATGTTATATGATAGGAGAATAAGAGAGGAAAGAAAGAGACATTTGCTTTATAACACACACACATCACACAAATGTATTAATAACAAACTAAGGAGGAAATAATTCAATAATTACAGACCTTGTTTCTGTAACTGGCCATGTGGTCATACCTGGTGTTTATTATAACTACTTTCTTCCACTGCCCACTGTGTATTCTCTTTGCCTTCAGCAAGCACCTTAGCTGGTCATGGCTCTTTATCTGGTGGGGTGACCCAAACCTTCATTCCTGAAGGGTTTGAGCCAGTGGGAACCTTGTCTGGATTGGGTTATTGTTGTTTTTCATCGTCCTTAATCATAGGGCATGATACTACTAAGAGATCCTCTAAGGGATTTCCTATATTCCAGGTATACTCTTCCTTACCTCTACTCCCCTTGGTAGTCATGACCAGTTTCCCAAAACAAAGTAACTCTCTTCTTTGCCTGTTGACTCAGTAGCATGAGCAACCCAAAGTGTCCCAGTGACAATCTTAATTCCCAATTCAATGAAATCATTGTTATGTCTCCTGGAGGAATCATTCCTCCCTCTGGAACTAAGACATCCAGGCAAGGAGAGCATAAAGTCAGGGAACAGAAAGCAAAAATTTTGTTGGTGGATCACAAAAGTTAATATTGAGTAGTGCCGCTCCCATTCCCATCCCTTGACACCTGAACCCATGAATCTTGGCTGTAAGAAAGAGCACCATATAGTGGTTTCTGATTCAGAGCAGATGTAGCCTTGTAGATAACCTGTCCCAGCTCTGTAAGGTATTGCCACTTAGCTATTCCTGTAACTGAGTCTTCAAAAGGCCATTTCACCATTCTATCAAGCCAGCTATTTCAGAATGGTGTGGAACATGGTGAGAACAGTGAATATCATGAGCATGGACCCATTGTCACAATTCTTTTGTGGTGAAATGAGTTCTCTGTTCAGAATCAATACTGTGTGGAATACAATGAAAGTGGATAAGGCATTATAGGTCTGACTACAGTTGCTTTGGGAGAACCATGTGTACAAGGAAAGCAAATCCATATCCAGGCTGTCTATTCCAGTGAGAACAAAATGCAGTCTTTCTATGATGGGGGTACTTCAATGTAATCAACTTGCCACCAGGTAGTAAGCTGATTATCCTGGGAAATAGTGTCATAACAAGGGTTCAGTATTGGTCTCTGTTATGCTGGCAGATTGGTTATGCAGTGATGGCTGTAGCTAGTTCATCCTTTGTGAATGGGGTTGCTAAGTCTATGTGTAATTTCCATTCTTGCGACCATGGCCACTTTGATCATGAGCCTGTTGGACAATGACAGAGGAATCTGGGAGAGAGTAACTGACTGGTATCCACATGACAGAACATCCTATCTGATTGATTATTAAAATTCTCCTTTGCTGAGGTAAATCTTTTGTGTGCATTCACATGGGAGAAAAATACCTCATTTTTATTTTGCCCACTCAGAGAGGTCTATCCATATATCTGTTCCCCAAATGTTCTTATCAGAAATTTTCCAAGCATTTTCATTCTACTTCCCTGACCATTCATCTAAACCATTGGCTATAGCCCATGAATCAATATATATCAATATATAATTCCACATATTACAATTTATCTTTTCTTTAAATTTTTTTAAGTGTATTCATTTTTTGAGAGACAGAGTGCGAGCAGAGGAGGGGCAGAGAGAGAGAGAGAAAGAGAGAGAGAGGGAGACACAGAATCTGAAGCAAGTGCCAGGCTCTGAGCTGTCAGCACTGAGCCTGACCACCATGAGATCATGACCTGAGCCAAAGTTGGACACTTAACCAACTAAGCCACCCAGGCGTCCCACCATTTATCCTTTCAAGGAAAGTAAACATCCAGTGTCCTGCTTAAAATCTCTCCACTCTGGGAATTTACTTCCATCATTGTTCTTGAGGGGTGTCCCAAAAATGGGCTACAGTACTGCAGCTGTTCATGTTTAGATGGTGTATACAGGTCACACAGAACCCTTTTTGAACCAGGCTGGAGTATTTTCTTCCTCTGCCAACTGATCAAAGAGAAATTCCCATGGGGCTATGCTTGTAGGCTGGGAGAGAGGTCTGATAGCAGAAGTAAGGATCCGTCGATATTTGGGACGCTTGTTTATGTAATTTACTTGTGCCTTCAGAGCCTGGTTGGGTCTGATCACATATACAGAGCTTCCCTTTGATGATGGAGTGCTGCTCCTACTTTTTGGCTTGATGGGTCAACTAACCCAGGAATCCGGGTGTGATCATCAGGCTGAGCAGCTCAGGTTGCATAATAACTGGATGCTTCCTGGTCAGTGTTCAATCTTACTAAGGAATAGTAACGGGTCAAGAGATATTTTTCAAAGGGAGAGTACTTATCTGCAGAGGATGGCACATTTTGATCTAAACTCCTAAGAGCCTGAGCCATTATTCACCTATAAGTGTTTCCCAAAGTCCAAATAACAGCTGTATCTGCAACTGCTACTTCAACCACTGGATCTGCTGAATCCTATGGCCTGGTGGCAGCACCGCTAACACAGCCGTATAGATCTCTTGCAGACCCTTCTCCTCTTCTGGGTCCCCCTACTAGCAGCTTCTCTGGTCACTCAGTTAATGAGCAGAGTAACATGCCCAAATGAAGACTATGTTGCCTGCAAAAATCAAAGAGGTCCACTAGACGTTATTCCTATTTTTTGTTGGTGTTCTTGTTTGGCTGTAGGAAGGGCCATATGCAATAACTGATTATTCAACTTGGAGAGGTTAACTCCATATGTTCCCCACCCCTTTGCAATTTCCCTGAGATAGGAGGCCGTGAGTTTTTGTTGGATCTATTTCTTACCAGGTAGCATGCAAGTGTCCTGCTGATAAATCTGGAGTAGTTGCTACTTCTTACTAAGTCCAATCAGCAAAATGTCATCAATGTAATGAACCAGTGTGACGTCTCGTGGAAGAGAAAGAGGATCAAGATCCTTATAAACCAAATTACGACATAGAGCTGGAGAGCTGATATACCCCTGAGGTAGGACAGTGATATTGATGGAGTCATCAGATGAAAGCCAACTGCTTCTGCTGACCTTATTGACAGTGAGGGAGAAAAAGGCATTTGCCAGATCATTAGTTACGTGCCATGTACTGAGGGACGTGTTAATTTGTTCAAGCAATGAGACCATATCTGGTATAGCAACTGCAATGGTAGTTGCCACCTGGTTAAACCTACTGTCATTCTCCAAATTTCATTTTTCTTCTGCACTGGCTAAATGGGTGCATTGAATGGAAATGTGGTTGAAATCACATATATGGTAGAGGAAACCCTAGTGACTTCCACGTTCCTTCTCACAATAATGGGTCTCACTGCCCAGATCAAAGAAACAAGATAGCATTCTGTCAGCTGCTGAGTGTCTGTTCATTTCCACATTCTGGAATTACGAGAGGGTAGACCACAAAATGGGTCTTGGAAACCACTGGGCCCACTCTGAGATGAACTTGAGCTAAAACTCCACTTATTACTGCTTTCAGGCCCTACTCTGATTAGTGGGCCACAGTGATGTATTGGGTCTCTTGGACTTAATGTCAGTTATAATGTCCAATAGTTCTTGAAAGTTCTGATTATTTGATTTTTCCCAGTGCACAGTGTCCTTGGTAAGGTCTGTAGGTGTCCTTGGCAAAGGCTAGAAGAAAGATTAACAGTATAAATTTTTGGCGGTTTAATGATGTCCTTTCTCTAAAGGACCTGGCCTCCCCTTCTTTCAAGGGGTTTTGGGTCTGTGAACTGGCTCAAATCAGGGGTCATGGCTTTGTTTTTATAATTCAAATTAGACTTTTGTTCATTTGGAATAGAACTACACTGCTTTACATGGGTTAAGTAATAATTTAGTAGGCTTTTTGCTTCTTGAGACGCCATGATCAACTATCAAATGCCATAGATCTGTGACAGCAGACTATTTTGATTTCTGTTTTGACTCTGCTATTATGGTAAATCGCATTTACCTTGCCTATGGTATTTGAGTGCCACCACTTAGCCCCTGACACCTAGGGATCTAGTTGGTTCTGTTTCATTCAGGTGTCCCAATTCAGTGACTACAGTTACCACCTTGAGGTCTGGCCTGCAGAGAAGAGTGATGATAGAGTTCTTCAAGGATTCTGGGACTTGATCCCCTCATACAATCATTTATCTTTGTCGTGGTAAAATGTATGTTTCCTGGCTCTTTCCAGTGTGGTCGAGTAGGTCTTAGATGACAAATCAACTCAAACTTTCCAAACTCACTAGGCTGAATCTCTTTCTCTACATCAAAGCAAGGCAGGTCTGAAACTTCTGATTTGCTCACCTTTTGGCCCATGTTTCAGTCACCCGGGCAAACAAATAGTGACAGCCCTTCTAACTTAGAGAACTGCCATATGAAATACAGGATCTCTGCCAAGTGAGCTCATGTCAATACGTTCTGTGTGATCCAACTTTATGTTCTTTCCAGGAACATACCATGGCCACATATATTCTCTGGTTTTCTACCTCTATATTTGAAAACTTGAGTAGTTATTTTGGAAAGAAGTACAACTCCGTATGGGTCACACTCTGTACTTCATCTTTAAGGGCCTCCTGAGAATGAAGCCCAAAATGAAAGGTTGAAAAACAAAGAAGGGTAACAAGGGGTGGATCTTGGGCAGAAAATGCATTGTCCTGCAAGGTAATTGCCTCAGGAGGGGCCATTACAGTTTCTTCATTGAATACAGGGTTAATTCCCTCTGAGAAGGGTGGAGAGGCTGATACTATTGGAAGCTAGGACACCATTTCTGATGGTGGGGAGGCCTATTCTATTGAGGGTAGGGAGCCTTCTTCCACTGGCAAAGAAGACTCGTCAGAATTTAGGGACTTAATGTCTTTAGCTTCATCAGAGTCTTTCCATAAATCCCCATCCCAGTTGGAAGGATCCCATTCTTTCCCAATCAATGCCCTTAACTTAAATAGTTCAACTTGTACTGTCATTCAGCTAGTCTTGGGCTGACATTTTGCATGTTGTATTTAGCAGTCTCAACCATGTTGCTATAGGAGATAAAGATCTTCAAGGCACACATAGAAGCTCTTAGATCATTTACTGGTGCTTTACCTGGGAATTTGAATCCCTGAACTCATTCTTATCTTGAACCACTTTGTTCAGTGACATTAGGGGCAACCAGCCAACCCCTTTATATTAGTTTTCTAAAAATCTTCAAAAGCATTATATAGAAAGTCACCAAGCTCCTTGCCTCTTATAATTAGTTAATCAGTGGCATCCAGTGCATTTTGAATATTTCTATTGTTAGACAATGACATTGATGAGCAGTGCTTTCTTTGCTACTTAAAGTAAAGACATTAACATCTTTAACTCTACTCAGAACATCTATTCTAGAAACTGTGACCACTTCAAAAAGCTCACCATTAACATTTTGTTCCTCTAGAACCACTCTTGGCACCAAAATCTGTAGTAGTTAGGATTCTCCAGAAACAAAACAAAACAAAACAAAACAAAACAAAACAAAACAAAACCAATTGGATACATGTAGAGAAACAGATTATCATAAAGACTTAGCTCATGTGATTATGGAGGCTGAGAATCCCACAATCTGTTCTCTGCAAGCAGTTAACCCAAGGAAAGCCAGTCGTGAAATGTAGTCCGAGTCCAAGAGAACCCGAAAGTCCTCAAACCTCAAAGTCCTAAGAACCAGAGAAGCTGATGGTTTAAATCCCAATCTGAGCTCAGAAGACTGATACCACAGCTCAATCAGTCAGGCAGAAAAAAACGTGAATTCTCCCTTCCTCCACATTTTGCTCTATTCAGGCCCTCAGTGGATTAAATGCTCCCCACCCACACTAGGGGGGCAATCTGCTTTACTGAGCTCACTGATTGAATTGTAAATCTCATCAGGAAGCACCTTCAGAGGCACACCAGAAATAGTATGTGGCCCAATATCTGAAATAACTCACGACCTAGTCAAGTTGACATATAAAATTTATTACACCGGTAATTTTTATAATTCACAATGAATTAATGTATGAGATGATTTCTAAACCGGTTTTTATACTTATCCTTTAATAACTTTGTAGGAATTTAGTTGAATTGGAATTTGGACTTAACTTTTCCTCACAATTACTTTTGAAATGGTATTTATTTGGAATTCATTTCATACTAAACATTTTGTTAAGCTAAGCCCTTCTTAACTTGTATCCATTTTCATCATTACAGCCATACTTTAAGAGGTTAATCAATTATTGCACTCATTTTAAATATGATGCTAAGAAGGTTCACATGGATAAGCTATTTAATGGGAGACATGTAGCCATGAAATGACAGAAACAGTATTTACATTCAGATTTCACTGTTATCTTTATTTTATAGCATATCATTTCTCCTGTTAGTTATGAAAGTCTAACTTGATTACAAAGAATTTTTTTTTTCTAAAATCAATAGCAATTTTCTCTACACACCCAGGATAAATTCATTGGGACATATATAAAGAGCAGTATACATTCAAAACCAAATCACTCAGGTTATCTTTATTTCTACAAAATTGGGTAGAGCTCAAGATTCTCAGCTCTTTATATAGGACATATTTGATGATTTTTGAATTTTCATCCAGCACTACTATTTTATTTATTTTAGTTTATTTTTCTCCAATTTGTCTCCTAAATTCTTTTGTCTGGGGTAATCAAAATTAACAGAATCTCCAATGCTAGATCTGTGACTTTTGAGACACTGAAAATGTGTTATTTATTAAATAATAGAAAATGATAAATGTTATAATAAAGATCGATATCTATAGACCCCATTTAGCACTATCCCAGACAGACCTAGTCCTCTGATTCATTAGAATAGTCTAAATCCTGAAATGCTTATAAAGAAAGAGAGACCATTAAATATATATGTATTTACCTGTATCTTTCTAAATATAGATAAATATGAAGTATGCATACAGACACATATACATATGCATACATGTGTGTGTATATGTAGATGGATAGATAGGTAGATAGATAACCTTATAACTATTTTGGTATGCTTACCCCATGGATTCTGAGTAACTTTTTAAATTAATGAGCACTAGAAAAATTCTAATATTTTTCTATCAGTGATCATTTGCACATTATACTCAAAATGTTCTTACCACTTTCATGAGTTCAGAATAACCAACAATATGTTTTCTTTACAACTTCTGGCTTTTTTTGCTACTTGTTTTGACTTCACCCAAGAATTTTCACTCATAAAGGCTGACACAAAATGTTGCAATTGATAAGATTACCTCAGTGAAACACAGGAAGCATTTCATACCCAATGTTCAAATGCAAAGAAATGTTTAAGAGAAAACAAGGCAGAGATCATCATGTAATTGGTTAGTCTTTTGATATTATGATAAGTTCCAAGAACAAAACCACTGCAGCCTGGGAAAATTAACCAATAAACATTGGAGTAATAGGGAGAAGAAAAATTGCTGGATACATGTATTGACTTCAGGGTAATTAAATAGGATGGGAAATCTATACCGATTATGAAATGCTAGCACTTCATGTAGATGAAAATTATACAATTTCCAAGAAGTTCTATCCCACTTTCACTCCCCAAGTGGTTGTGCATGTGTATTTTTTAATATTTAAGATTTTTAAAAATATCATTAATTCTAATGTAAGACCTAAATACACAGACATACATAGACATAGATTTATTTGCATGTATTTGCATTTATGAAATTATTTTCATGGCTCTTTGTGATAGGTTATTATTACACCCATTTTGTATCTGATTACGCCTAATCTAAGGAAATGTAAGTGAATTTCTCATTTCCAAACAGCTATTATGTGTCATTTTTAGTCTGTCAGTTTTTAGAGCCCACAAGTTTTCTCACATGCCAACATTTCTCCAGTCATGTCCCATGAACTATAGCATTTGTACAAGGTTAATAACGGTTGAGTGAAAAAGCATTTTTTTGTTAAGTAAGTTTGAGAAATATTGGATTAAACAGATTTTGTTAATGTAAGACTCCCCAGAGCTATTCATGTAAAAATGTGTGGTTCTGATATCCAAAAAGGAATATAATATATGGCATTTCAGAAGACTTCTGTTCTATGGATCACACGTTGCAAAAGCTTATATCTTCTCCTATTGTCATCTCCAAATAATGAAGCTTCCATAACGTGTGCAGACTATGGTCCATAAGTGTTGAAATCAGGCTTTCGTTACACAAATTGATTTAACAGCATATTCCAATCAACTACTTTTTTACGTGTACATTGTTCACTTTGCCACAATGAATAAAATCACTATGAGTAAGAATAGTTAAGCCCTATAGGCTTCAGGAAGATTTTACACGTTATTACTTCACTTCTGCTGCAGATCCTCTGACCCCTAAAGAGTGAGAATGTTTCTATTATCATAGTCCTTTTCTTACACAGAAAATTAAAAAAAAAAGAAAAATAATGGGCAAAAGAAAGAGTACTTGTAGTAATAAACATAAACTTAGTCTTGGAATGTTAATGTTCTTTTATAAAAATAATGAATTTGACTTGTTTAGGTGAACATGGGAAAATTACTAGGATTTTTTTTTTAATTCTTTAGAGGATATCAATGTATAATCCTATTTCCTAAATTAAAAAAAGAATAAAAATGTATTGACTGATACTAAATGATAAATCCAATGCAAACATTATTTTTTAAAATCCTCATGATTGAGGATACTTGCTTCTTTTTGTACTAAACTTTTAAATTTTAGAATAATTAAGATTTATGGAAAAATTATAAGGATAGTAGAATTCCTTCCTGAATACCCCTCTTTTTCTCCAGTTATTAAAATGCTATGTTACGAGGGTTCATTTTTTCTCATTTAATGAAACAATATTAATAGATTATTTTTAACTAAAAATGAAGCCCTTTGACATCCCCCATTAAAATTGCCTGTTTGTTTTTATTCTTGAATACGTCTTTATTTTCTGGAACTATAAGATGCTCCAGGTTCAGGTGGATTATTTCCTGCCCCAGTCTTCTGTTTGATTTTGAAATGATAGTTATTTGCATTATTCTAAAAGAGTTTGCAGGGATCAAAGAAAAGAGTTTGTATTCATTTTGAATTTGTTCCTGAGAGTATTCCTTTTCTCCTCTTTATCTTTGCTAAAGAAGGATATGAACCCAAGAGTCATCCGATAACATTTGTATTAATGGAAAAGGGTGTTGTGGTTCCTACCTATTTAAGGACACTGGAAAATGAAAACCGTGTCTGTAAGGAAGTCAGAAGGGAGATTTGGATTTATTCTGAGAAAACCGACCACGCTGACAGTTTTACTCTTACAATATCTACAGAGGTTTGCAGCATAACTGAATTTGAAGGGGGAAAAAAAAATCCCAGAATGTTAAGCTATATTTGCAAAATGTGATTCCTACAGATGTCAAAAATACTGTGTCTCTAATTTTACCTTCATTACGAAATGCCTTCAGGCTCAGGCTGTGTAACTTTTCTATGAAGCACTTAATCTCTACCCAGGCCCCTTAGGAAGATGTAATAGCAATCAGTAAATAACAGTGCAGAAGATGTTGATTACTATTGAATAAACTAAAACGCTTTCCATACATTGCAAACTAAAAATGGATCCCTCTCATCACTTATCTTTTTTAATGACATTTTAAAGTCTAAGGGCCTTATTAATCAATGCTTTATATGATGTTTTCCAAAGATGTACGTGTATCTTGCTTAGAAAACAGAAGAGAGGCAGACATAATGAGATTCTTCTGAGGAAATTAAATTAAATCAGTATTCTTAAACATTAGGCACTTGATAGAGAATAAGAAAAAAAAGTGCTAAAAAAAAGATGTACTAGAAAAAAAAGAGTGAAAGAAAAGGAAACTATTATACTATTATTGAGCAACAGGGACAGATCCTTTGGTGGTTAGTTTCTCAAACAGTTTTTGATTGGCATTTTGTCTTTTCACATTACAAAAAATGAGAACTCTGAAAAAAAAAACACTTGTTCAGGTCCTCATTAAATAGTATGGTTAAGGCCAAGTGTTGAAGCCGTGCCTAGTTGGCTCCAAAATTTGTGCTTCACTCACTATACATAAAAACCTTGACATATTGGCAATTTGATAACATTTTAAACATAACGATGGTATTTAGCTGTTATTTGCAAAGGGAGAAGATTCGATTTTTCACTTTTAGTTTACATTCCATATGGCTTTATCAAAATAATCAATGTATTTATAGAAAAATTTAAAAGATAATTTTAACATACTAGGTCAAAATTGAGAGGTGGATATTTACTTGAAAGATTTTCTTTACCATGTTTAGAGATTTAGATGGTTTTATGGAGGAATAGACAAACATTAAATGCTACATATTTAAACGGTACAACTTGAACAGTTTTGAAATTTATATACACCCATGACACCATCACTGCAATCAAGATGCTAATTATATGGGTTTTCTAGGACCTTTATGGGTTTTCTAGGACTGCCATTACCAAGTACCAATGGCTGGATGGCTTAAACAATAGAAATTGAATTTCTCACAAGTTTAGAGACCATAAGTCTGATACCAAGGCATTGGCAGAGTGAATTTCTTTTGGCGACTCTCACCTTGGCTTGCAGATGGCTATCTTCTCTTTGAGTTTCATGTGGTCTTCTTGACTGTTTCTTGATCGAGTTGTTTACTTATTTACTATTATTGAGTTTTGTAAGTTTGAAACCATATTTTGGATAAGTGTCAGATGTCAGATGTTTTACTTGAAAATATTTTTTGCCGGTATGCCTCAACTTTTTATTTTCTTAAAAAATGTCTTCCCAAATAGCAATAGTTTTAATTTTGATGAAGTTCGATTTAAGGACAAAAAAAAAAAAAAATGTTTTCTTTGCTACATTGTGCTTTTAAAGCCATATCTAAGATATCTTTTCCTAATGTAAGATCACAAAGATTTTCTACTATACATTTACCAGTAGTTATACAGTTAGGTGTTATGTGTTCTATTATCCATTTTTTTAAAAATTTTTTTTTCAACGTTTATTTATTTTTGGGACAGTGAGAGACAGAGCATGAACAGGGGAGGGGCAGAGAGAGGGAGACACAGAATCGGAAACAGGCTCCAGGCTCTGAGCCATCCGCCCAGAGCCCGACGCGGGGCTCGAACTCCCGGACCGCGAGATCGTGACCTGGCTGAAGTCGGACGCTTAACCGACTGCGCCACCCAGGCGCCCCTCTATTATCCATTTTGAGTCAACTGTTGTTTATGATGTGAAGTGTGAATCAAAGCTCATTTGTTTAGTGTTTGGGTTGGAATAGTTTTTCTTTGGCTATATCTACAGTCTTCATTCACTTTCATCTCATAACTAATATATTTGATAGTTAGGAAGTATCAGTTTTTCTTCTGTAATATTTACTTATTTTTAATATCTCCTTATAATTATAATTAAAAAAAATTGATTCTTGGGGCGCCTGGGTGGCGCAGTCAGTTAAGCGTCCGACTTCAGCCAGGTCACAATCTCGTGGTCCATGAGTTCGAGCCCCTCGTCGGGCTCTGGGCTGATGGCTCAGAGCCTGGAGCCTGTTTCTGATTCTGTGTCTCCCTCTCTCTCTGCCCCTCCCCCGTTCATGCTCTGTCTCTCTCTGTCCCAAAAATAAATAAACGTTGAAAAAAAATTAAAAAAAAAAAATTGATTCTTCCCTGACTCACTCTCATAAGTTACTGGTAACTTACCACATAATGAATATTTAGTAAGTATCTAAGACAAATACGTTAGCTTTAATGATATAATTAGCTATATCTATCTATCTATCTATCTATCTATCTATCTATCTATGTATATATATTCTTTTATGTTTGAAATTGATAATATGCCCACATAAAACAAAGTTCAGAAAGAATGGGGAAAATGCATCACGAAAATAGTGAAAAACAGAAACAAAAACAACTCTTTTCCATTGTATATCACCCTTGAATAAAATTAAGGAATATTTACTGAGCAAATAAAAAACATAAATGACGTGATGTGTGTAATATGAAAGCTCAAATTGTTTTCTAAGAACTGGCATGCAGACAATGATTCGATTTACTGAGGTACAGGGTAGTAGACAAACATCGTCAGGTTCTTATGGAAATATTGACTTGAGCTTGGGGTACCTTCATCCCAGGGAATATAATAACGTAGCAAAAAAATTGTTATTCATGTCTAAATCTCTTCACAGTTGTATGGAATAAAGATACAAAAAAATACCTATATATATTTGGAAATAAATAATAACACTTCTTAACCTTTATTTATTTTTGAGAGAGAGAAAGAACATGAGCAGGAGAGGGGCAGAGAAAGAGACACACAGAATCTAAAGCAGGCTCCAGGTTCCGAGCCATCAACACAAAGCCCAATACGGGGCTCCAGCTCACTGACGGTGAGATCATGACCTGAGCCGAAGTCAGACGCTTAACCAATTGAGCCACCCAGGTGCCCCAAGAATAACACCTCTAAATAACTCTTAAGGCACATGGAAAGAAAATGTTTTAGGTGGATGATAAAAACTACAATGTAAAAACATGTGAGATCCTACAAATCCAAGCTTCGATGGAGTTTCATAGTCTTAAGAAAAATATTAGGAGAGGAAATTTAAAATTCGGAAAATTAGGGGCACCTGGATGGCTCAGTTGTTTGAGCATCTGACTTCAGCTCAGGTCATGATCTCACCAATCATGAATTCGAGCCCCACATAGGGCTCTGTGCTGAGAGCTGGAGCCTGTAGCTTGCTTCTGATTTTATGTCTCCCTCTCTCTCTGCCCAACCCTCTCACACTCTGTCTCTGTCTCAAAAATAAATATTAGCTTTTTTTTTAATTCAGAAAATTAAACATACATCTCAACAATTTAGAAATACATGGACAAATTAAGTCATAATATTGGAGAAGAAAGTAAGTATAAAATTAAGAAAAGAAATTAGTTAAATAAAAGATAGAGAACCAGGTTTTTTTAGATGAAATAGAAAACTCAGAGAAATATGAACAGTCCTGTCTATTTATTAAAGAAATTGATCACAACCAGTTCTATATGTGTGCATATTTTATAAAGAAAAAAATTAAGCAAACCTTAGGGAAAGACAACTGTTAAAAAAAAACAGAATATTTTCTAATAGATAGTCTAAAATACCCTTAATGGCAAAACCTTGGTGTTTCAACAAAGAAAATTTAAAGGCTAGTGGTTTGCACATGGTTATTATTGAAAAAGTTCTGTGCAAAATATTATTAATCCAGCTCCAGCATGATATAAATTAATAATGTATCATATAAAATTTGAATTTAATATTTTTAAAAAGTTTAACATTCAAACATTAATCAGTGGGGTTTAAAGCAAAATTAATATTAAAGGAAAAAATGATAATCTCAATTGATAAAGGAAATGGAATTTGGTAAAATCAAAATCTAGTAATGGTTAAATGATTAACAGTTTAGGAAAAAAATATTTCTCTCATACAATGTTTACTGGCAAGATATTGATATTTTTTCCATTTTCTTCTCAATAGAATGGACTTGGGAATGAAACAAAATAGTTAATAGATGTACCTAGGATCTGAATTTTCTTCATAGAGACAATGTAATGAATACTTATCTATCAAGACACTGATAGAGCTAATGGTAACTTCTTCAAAGCTACAGTTTATGAGATGTTCATTTTAATGCAGCACCATGCATAACAAATTCTCTTGAAAGCTTTTTATTTGATAATCATATATTAAGCATCCATTATGTGCCAGATTCTAAATGTACTATTTTCTATTTTGCTTGAATTCATTTAATGAAGCCAATTTTTTTAAGTAACTGAGAAAATGACACAGAATACAAAAATATACATATACATGTGCTTATAGTTATTCATTTGTATTAGTATTATATAATCTAGCAATAGATGCTTCATGTAATAGAATATCATTGAATTATTAAAAATGGGGATCCATAATACAAAAAAATCATCATCTTCTGGCATTTTCACTGATTGTTTTCAAGTGGTTGGTTAACGATTGGTTTAGTTCATGCCAGAAACAAAAGCCTTAGAGAAACATTGATTTTTCAAATTTTAATAGGGAAAGAATAGAAACTCCATTACAATTTTAAGTAAGTGTCACAAAAATTGCTAAAAAACTCAATCATAAGTGAGATCAAACATACTACCCTCAGGAAATTATTGTTTGCGGCTCTATCCTTGAGACAGTTCCAAGTTCCGAGCAGTTCTTCATGTTTTTGTGAGAAACCCTTATGACATCAAATTTGCAAAGTTAACAGAAAAGCTAGATTTGCATGTTTTTCTTCAATTTGCAATGTGTCCCAAATAAAACAACTTTATTCAAAAATGTTTTATATGTGAGTTTCAAATGTTACTATTTATTAACTTTATTTAAACGTTATATACATATGCATCTTATTGCCACTGGGAAAGCATTCAATAATCTTAAGGAGGTGCAATGAAGAATTACATGTATTTATTTTAAATACTAGTTCAAGATTTATTTTTAACTACTAACACAGATCAAATAATGTTTTAAGTGACAGTTGGAAAATACTATGCAGCACATTGTTACCAAAACAGGACAGAAATGAACAGATACCTAAGAAAGGAGATTTACTTCGTATGTTAGATATATTTGAGAATATTAGAATCGTACCAAGCAGAGATAACATTTCTAAGAGCCATGTTAAATGAGGTGGTCATAACTAAAGTATTACTTAGGAGGTCCTGGAGCATAAAGCAAAGATAGAAAGCTTTCGAGGAATATGTTTTGCATTGTGGTGCCTTAAAAGAAGTGTGTCATAAACTCTAGTCTTGACTAAGTTACCATATACTCTGTCAAGATATCTTTCATATTAGAAAGGGAGTAATGAGAACGTGACTTATGCATTCATTGGATTGACTCGATGAAGAAAAAGCAGATCCTAGTTACTTCTAATACTTCTTGCTCTACCTTATTTAAGTAAATAAGTAATAAGTAAATTCAGTTATGTATTTTGAAAAATTATTTTTAACCCTTAATTTGTGTTACTTGGAATGTCACTAAAGTACGGAAATTTACGATATAAGTTGAGCTTGTCCTTAACTACCAGACATCTGTTTCAAATTTTCCCTTTAGGTTACAGCTCGTGGTAAGGTCTGCTTCAAGTGCAGAAAACACACCTACAGGCACATTTAGAAGAGTTGGCTTTCTTATTCTCAATGCATAAGAAAGAGGATGTGTCCTGCCATGACAGTCAGAGAATTGCCTATTTCTCAAGATAAAAGACTGAGCCCTATCCTCGTACGGTGATGCTTCAGAGAAGTTAAGGAGGAAGGCAATGATGTTTTCTCAAATGTTGTCTTTTGTTAAATAATCTTGTCTCTAACCTCCCATGACCTTCTGTTAACACCAAATAATGTCTAACCTTCAACCCCAGAATTCTTTGTTTCATGATGTTCAATAAGTAGTCTACCTCATCATGTTCTCAGTTGATATCAGTAGATGGTTATAAACCCTGCATGAACGACAGCAAAACAAGAAACAAAACCCACAAGATTTTACAGGGAGAGCTAATTTTGAGTAACAGACCCTCAATTTGGCAGGAACCGTAAAACTGAAGCAAGTTACTGGAGTAAGGGTTCATTTGCCTCCTAACGACCAGATCGTCAGACATGTATTAGTATTCAATTGTTGCCATAAAACATTATTGGAAATTTAGTGAATTAGAACACAAGTATATTCTCACAATTCTGTGGTTCAAAGGTCTAGGTTGGCTCAGCTGGTTATTTGATTTTAGGTTTCACATTGCCAAAATCAAGATGTCAGCAACTGAGTCCGAGAACTCGGTCCGAGTTCATTCAGGTCGCCAGCACAATACAGTTGCTTCTGGTAGTGGGGCTAAGATCCCTACTTCCTTGCTGGCTGTCCATTGGCTGCCACTCAGACCCTGCTAGAGGCTTCTTTCCCGGGTCCTTGTATATAGTCCTACATCACAGAGCCAGGGTCGGTGTATTGGATCCTTCTCACTCTTGGAATCTCTCTAGCCTCTTCTTCTAGTACATATACCTGAACGAGTCTTCTGTTTGCTTTTCCACTTTAAAGATTTCTATGATTACAATGGGCCCACATGCATAATCTAAGACGGTATCTCCATTTTCAGGTCAGTTTATTATTGGCCTTAATTACATCTGCAAAATTCCTTTAGAGCAGTAGATAGATTAGATTGCATAATAAGGAAATTGTAATCTTAGGGAGACGTCTTTAGAATTCAGCCTACCATGCCAGTCTATGAAAGCCCTTCTTTGTCTGCCTATTACAGGGTCAACTCCGTACCCAAATACCAATACGCAGAAATGGCAAGAACTGGGTGGGTGATGAACTCTAGGACTACGGAAGTCTCCTGATTATACCCTGAGTGGAATTAGCACTAATAAAAATATTTCTTGGTTAAGAACTATAAATTGCTTTTTTAAAGAAAACTAATAGTTTGCCTCAGTTTTTAAATTACCTGGATCTATATCAGTATTACCTTCTTGATCCCACCACCCCCCCCCCCACACCAGAGTGGATCATACACTTACCTTATTCTCTCCTCTTTCCTAACCACAATCACCTCCAGACTTTGCAAATACTTATTCTCATGATTATCTGTTGCTATGGTTTGCTGCCATATGGAATTTAGTCCAAACATCAAAATCTGGTGTAAAATGACTTGGCGGTTCTTAATTCTTCTTTCCCAAACTTCTTTCCATGTTTCACAGAACAGGGCAACAGGCTAGTGTGTGTGTGTGTGTGTGTGTGTGTGTGTGTGTGTGTGCGATCTTGTGTATTCATATGGCCTTTAAGTTATAGAACTTAGATATGGGGCCCGATTATGGGATTAAAATGTTACTTTCCTCTTATGTCGATGCAAAAATACATAGGTGACACGATTTGGAATGATCTTGGGTTTAGGAAAAGACTTTCTGGACACTAAATTAGTAGATGAATCAATATAGGTAAAAATTCTGTTTTGACCGTCATACATGTATTTTAAGTTAAAAGCGAACAAAACTAAGGAAGTGAACAAAACCACTTAAGTTAAAAGTGAACAAAACTACAAGTATATAATGATGGATTAATAATGAAAATTATTAGTAATTTAGTAAAATAATGAGCAAATAGTATTAAAAAGTTTTATTAAAAAGTATTAGAAAGTTTATAGAAGAAGGTGAACACACAACGTGATATTAACCCAAATCAGGTAATTTATAAGTCTACTATAATTGTTGCACAATTCATATTAGGTAAATGGTTTTAGACATTTTGTGTTAGTAGAAAATATTTCTGAGCTACTCCTTTGAAGTGAAGAATGGGTAGTGATGTAGGTCCCAGAGAGGTCCTAGGGTCTAAGAGAAACACATGCTACCATATTCAATGTCTAATCACAAAATACATCCACAACAGAAAAAATGGGAAATCTAGTGTAAGTATAATTTCCTGAGTAGATGGCTACAGGAAATGTATCACTTATCTATTTCTACGTAACATATTATTCCAAAACTTAGTGACTGAAAGAGCACTTAGGGAGGGTAAAAAAAGAAATGTGTCAAAAGAATTTAGTTAAATTTATAGTAATTCAAACATTATTAATCCTTGTGAAGTAATACATCTAATTAATAATTCTAACAGAGAGATAAACTATCATGGACAAGTTTATGATAGAGAATTATGAATATGCTGATTCATGTCTTGATTAAGAAATTAACAATGTTTGAGCACTATAATTTTGGTTTGAAACTTCTCATACAGGAATATAATTTTAATTCAATATAAGTTTTTAAAAGCATGGTCGGAGAACTAATTTTATAATAAATGATTAAATGTATTCAAGAATTACTTGGTCTATTATCTAACTTCAATGGTATATCATTATATTTTAAATTATGGAGTACTTAGCTAAGGATAATAGTTGAGAGTTTACAGATAAAGTCTCATTTTTTTTCCTTTAAAAATATACCTTTTGGGGCACCTGGGTGGTTCAGTCGGTTAAGCAACAGACTTAGATTCAGGTCATGATCTCACAGTTTGTGGGTTTGAGCCCCGCATTGGTCTCTGTGCTGACAGCTCAGAGCCTGGAGCCTGCTTCCGGATTCTGTGTCTCCCTCTCTCTCTCTGCCCGTCCCCCACCTGCAGTCTGACTATCTCTCAAAACTAAATAAACATTAAAAAATTAAAAAAAAAATATATATATACCTTTTCTATAACTTAATCTAGGAGGCCAACATTACCTAGTACCAAAACCAGACACAGATTTTACAAGAAAGAAAAATTACAGATAAATATCTTTCATAAATATAGATTCAAAAATCCTCTTAATGAACAGATAAATGCATAAAGAAAATTACAAATATACATGAGATATTATTTGAATACACACAAGAAAGGAAATTTTGCCATTTACGACAATAGGGATAAAATGTGAGGGCATTATGCTAAGGGAAATGAGCCAAACATAGAAAAACAAATACTTTATGATTTCACTTATATGTGGAAGCTAAAAGAAATAAGCAAAGAAAAAGGAACTCATAGATACAGAGAACAGATTGACGGTTGCCAGAGGTGGAGAGTAGCGATGAGCAAAATAGGTGAAAAGGTGATCAAAGGTGCAAATTCAAATTCCAGTTATGAAATAAATAGGTCCTGGGGATTTAACGTACACAACATGGCGGCTATAGTTTATTAATACTGTGTTGTATATTTCAAAGTTGCTAACAGTAGATCCTAAAAGTTCTCACCACAAGAAAAAATGTTTAACTATGTGCAGTAATGAATGTTAACTAGTAATTTTAGTAATCATTTCACAATATATATAAATATAGAATCATTATGTCGTACACCTAAAACAAACATAATGGGATGTGTCAATTATATCTCAATTTTTAAGAAGTAATAGTCTTTTTTTTTTTAATTTTTTTTTTCAACGTTTATTCATTTTTGGGACAGAGAGAGACAGAGCATGAACGGGGGAGGGGCAGAGAGAGAGGGAGACACACAGAATCGGAAACAGGCTCCAGGCTCTGAGCCATCAGCCCAGAGCCTGATGCGGGGCTCAAACTCACGGACCGCGAGATCGTGACCTGGCTGAAGTCGGACGCCCAACCGACTGCGCCACCCAGGCGCCCCAAGAAGTAATAGTCTTAATGATACATGCCATATTTTATTAGAAAACACTCATCCAGCCATATAGCTATAGCAAGATTACTCTAATTCATAACTGGAAACTCTAATAATCCTATTTGAAATCATACAAAAGACTGAAAACTACTATTGCTCAGGATGCAAGAAAAACATGTAGAATAACACTGCCTCAACAAGATATGGAAGGAGTAAGAAGGTATAATTTTAAACTTTTGTGAAAGATAAAGGAAAACCTCATTAAAAGAAGTAAAAGGACAGGCATATATTGTTATTGTTTCCATGTATGTTTCTTCACTTCATATAACCTAATGTTGCTGTTCACCCTTAAACTGAAAGGCCCGTCCATTCTACCCAAGCCTGAAGCTTAACCTCCACTACACTTTAGGCCGACAGAACTTCTGCTGATTTTATTTGGCTCACATGGACAATGTGCAACCATCCGGAAGTCGTCAGCAATTCTGCACAAAGGCATTCTTTGCTTGGGAGCAACAAAGGATTCATAATTCTGTACAGGAAGGGTTTATGGGCAGTAATCCAGTTGCAGTGGGGAATAAAAGTAGAGTTTGCAAATACTTTTGCTTGAGTGTACAATTAAAGAACATTTAAGCGCTATGAAGCCCCTTCCACATTTTTCAGTCCAAATATAAAAATGTCACCCCCCATAAGTTTAAATAGTAGCAAAAAATGCAATCCCAACATACGTTTTGAAAAAAATGCTCAACAAAATAGCAGCATACTGAATCCAATGTTGTTTAAAAACAATCATACACAATTACCAGATTTTATTCCAGGCATGTAAGGCAGGTTTTACATTAAAAAATTATCACTTTAACAGATTAAGTAAGGAAAGTCACATGATCATATCAATAGATGTGGAAAAGCATGGAACAAAATTCAACACCCATTCATAATAAAAATTCTCAGCAAACTAGGAATAGAGGAAGCTCTACTTGATAAAGAACATGTGCAAAAATCCTTTAGCTGACATCATAATTTATGGTGAGAAACTCCATGTCTTCCTGCTAAGATAGGAACACAGGATGTTCACACTCACTGCTTCAATTCCACTTTGGACTGATAGTTTTAGCTAATGCGGTAAGACAAAACGTGGCAAGAAAATATACGAAAATTAGCAAAGAAGAAATAAACCTGTCTTTGCTTGCAGATGACGTGACTATGTAGACAATCCCAAATGTCTACATGACAATCCCATGGAAATGACAGCTACAAAAAGCTCATGAAAGAAAATGTGATTATAACAAGGTTACAGGGTATGAAGTTACTATGCAAATTTCAATTTCGTTCTCATGCACCAACAATAACCAACTGGAATTCAAAATTAAAAACACAGTACCATTTATATTCACACCTAAAATTTGACATAATTATGTATAAGTTTAATAAAGTATGGACAAGTTCCATCTGGAGAAAACTTCAAAACTCAGATAAAAGAGAGCAAAGATTTCAATACGTGGACCTACAAGACCCACACAACTTTAATCAACTGATCTTGGACAAAGAAGAAAACTCAATTCAGTAGATAATGGATAGTTTTTTTCAGTAATTGGTGTGGAAACAACAGGACATACACATGCAAATACATGGATCTCATTACTGACTTTGCAACTTTGACAAAAATCAACTCAAAATGGTTCATAAATCCATTAAATAGTTAAATGTAAAATGCAAAACTGTATATTATCTAGAAGCCAACATAGGAGAAATCTAAATGATCTTTCATTTGGTGATCACTATTTAGATACAACACCAAATACAATTTATGAAGGAGAAAAATTGATAATGTGGACTTCATTAAAATTAAAAACGTCTTTGTGAAAGACACTATACAGAGAATGGAGAGACAAGCTGCAAATGGGGAGATAATGCAATACATATGTATAATAAGGGACTGGCATCTAAAATATGCAAAGAACAGTTAAAATTCAAGAATAAGAAAACTATCAACCCAATTTGAGAAATGAACAGAAGATCTGAACAGACATCTCATTAAAGAAGATACAAAGATAGCAAATAATAGGGGCGCCTGAGCATCTCAGTCGGTTAAGCCTCTGACTTCGGCTCGGGTCATGATCTCACAGTTTGTGGGTTCCTTCAAGCCCTGCATTGGGTTCTGTGCTGATTGCTCAGAGCCTGACTGTTCGGAGCCTGGAACCTGCTTTGGATTCTGTGTCTCCCTCTTTCTCTGCGCCCCTCCCCCGCTTGTGTGTGCACTCACTTTCTGTCTCTTTATCTCTCTCTATCCCTCTCTCAGATATAAATAAACTTAATTTTTTTTTTAAAAAAAGAGATAGCAAATAACCTTATGAAAAGACACTCAGCATCATATGTCATTGGGGAACTTCAAATGAAGAGAACAATGAGGTATCATTAAGCACCTGAGAAAATGGCCAAAATACAGAGCATTGACAATGAACGCTGAGGACGTTTGGAGCAACAAGAATTATTGTTTGTTGCTGGTGGGAACACCAAATGGTACTGCCAGTTTGGGAGACAGTTGGGCAGTTTTTATAAAGCTAAACATACTCTCACCATATGATTGACCCATTCCCCTCCTTGATGTTTACCCAAGTGCGTTGAAAGCTCATGTCTACACAAAAACCTGCACACAAATGTTTGTAGCATATTTCTTTTATCAATTTTGTTTTTAACTTTTCAGTATACAAGTATTTCATTCCTTAGTTAAGTTGGTGCTGAAGTACATGCATATAAGGAGAATTAAAACTAATTATAATTATTTTCTTACATTTAGTGATAAGCAATTGAGTAGAAGTCTCAAGACTCGATCTACGCTTAACCTGCAAGTACATGAACACCAAACGTCCAACTTAGTATTTAATATGACTTTGTTTACTTTCCTTTTTGTAGTCATTTCATTGAATTATAGTGAATTCCTACAAAATCGAAATTTTGTAAGTAATAGTGGCATTTAGTCTCCATTTCTAATGATCAAAGCTGGGGGGAGCTAGAATAATAAGAAAGTCTGTACTCAAGATGAAGTTAGGAGCAATCTGTACATTTAGCTCATACTCATTGCCAGCTAAGACAGCTGATGTGATTTAAAGAATTTTGACAGGTCGAGTTTCCCTAAAATTCCTTATTCCTCTTTTTCAGTGTCAGAATAACTGCATGATTTTTTGTAGTGTCAAAATGATTCTATTATTATTTAATTTAACTCCAAACCAGTAACATTAACTTATGTGAGGAAGAGAAAACACAAAGCGATCAGCACTTCTACTTGGCACGTTGCATTGCTGTGGGTTTACGGTTCTCTGAGGCAAAGCTATAGTCAGAAGGCAACTGCAGAGAAGTTTTGGTTTTGTTTTTGGTGTATGTGTGTGTGTGTGTGTGTGTGTGTGTGTGTGTGTGTGTGTTAATATCAGGGCTTGAGATAGTGTCTGGAAAACACCCAGAATGGGAAAAGGGAAAGTATGAAGTCCTAGGACTTAAGATGGAGGTCAGAAGGAATGATTGCTTGGAAGGTGCCTGGATGACTCAGTCCTTTGAGCCTCTGACTTGGGCTCAGCCCAGGCACGGTTTGTGAGCCCGATTCCCGCATCAGGCTCACTGCTCCCAGTGCAGAGCCTGCTTCGGATCCTTTCTCCCTCTCTCTCTCTGTTCCTCTTCCACTCGCTCTCTCTCAAAAACAAATAAAACATTCAAAAAAGAAGAGATTATTGCTCTAAGGTGGGTAAAAGGATGCCATGTATAAACTTCAGTGGTTTAAATAATTTTGTTCATGGTTTGGTGAGCAAAAATATAGGATAGCTTTGCCATTCATAGGCATGTATTACCAATGAGGGTGGTCAGTCTTTGAGGAATAGTAATTGACTTCTGTAGTGTTTTCTTTTACAAAGACAGAATATTGTCAGATATTTCCTACAGCACGTGGCCACCTTGATAATCTATTTCTGAATAGTTTTTTTTTTCTTTTATGTTTTGAAGTGTGTATGCCACTACATCTATAATTGCACCAGTATTATAACATAGGACAATTCAATTAAAGTGTTTGTTCAAGCTAGACTTAATTTACGAGCCTCAATAGGTCACCTGCTTTATTTACTGAGCAATATATAACACAAACCCAAGCTCTTGTCATCCATTATAGAGACTGAAATAAATCACTATTGTCCTACAGAAACTCTGTCAGAGAACCTAATGAAAAACAGAGGTAAAGAATTTGATTTTATTCCATATCTACTTTTTCTTCTTTCCTATTTTCTTGAAAATTTATATTTATTGGAGAAAGAGCTATTGGAGGTGTGGCCAAGATCCATTTTCGTACTTGACATTTTACAAAACCATCATAAAGGTGACCGTAGCTTTGAAATAAGAAATATATAGTTGATCGTCATGACAAAATTTATTTATTACTTGGGGTTTAAATATTCAATTTAAATTTATTACTATTTGCCCCTGAAAAGTAAATTATCATCTAATAGTCACTTGTAAAATACTAGGCTTTGGGTCGCAGAAGCAGAATGCTTACAGTAGCCACGCTGCCTTCCAGCCTCCCAGCCTCCCAGCCTCCCAGCGTTTCAATAACGTTCTTAGCCCCTGATTTTGTCACCCATGTAACTCTGAAGGAACAGGTTCTCTTCATTCCAGAGGCTTTTCAGTCGTCATGCTTCCAGGCTTAAACTTGTAGCAGCCTCAGTCAACTGAGTCAGGCTGCTGATCAAGATGCAAGTAAAGGAATTTACTGGAAGTACAGCACAAATTCATAGTGGGCCGCCATGCCCTCCTTCCAAAGAAAAGGAGCAATCTGGAAAATGTCACCAGATATTTCTCTACCATTAGTTTTGTCTTGAAAGACAAGTGGAAACAATACCAAAGGGTATGAATAAACGTACACAGTTCTAAACATATTTTACCAGTAATCTGGCTTCTGGTCATGAAGCAGAAGTCACTTTTCTCTGCTTCACTTATCCACTGGAATTTCATAAAACTCATTTTCGCTGATGCTTGTAATCTGTAATTGAATGGTAATTCAAAGAACCGGAAGACTCTTTTGTGAAAATCATCAAATCAGACTGGATTTGATACTGGGGTGAATGGTTCAACATGCCTAAGGCATGTTCTCAGAACCCAAAACCAATGCTTAACCAGGTGAAAAGATGGAATACACCCAAGAGTCCTGCGGTGGTAGGTAGGCATGAGCTATTTCCCTTCAGTGGTGAGAAGATACATCTGGTTTATTAAAGAGCAAGATTTCTAAAAGATCGAAGAAGCGGATAACTCAAAATTCTCAGAGGCGTGGTTGGGTCTTTGTGCTTTCCCTGTATGCCCTCAAGTCTAACTAGAAATGCAAACCAAAAGTATTCAATCACCATTGGTACAATGCCTACCCATCTTAATATTTTAACAATTAACCTCTGTTAAGGATTTATATATTCTATAGCCTTTCCATTTGGGGGGAAGGTGTGTCAAATTATCTTAACTAAGCAAAAGTCTTTGCTATCCGTTACATGATCTGTTTTCCTGCTGATCTACTTTATTTTCAGTTGGGCTGTGCATATTTTTTTTTTCTTTTCTTTTTACTATTTTGTATAATTCTTTTCGAAAATGATGTCTAGGTGGCCATCAGAGGTGATGAGGTGGTCCAGAGAAGAGAGAGAGAGAGAGAGAGAGAGGGAGAGAGAGAGAGAGAGACAGGGAGAGAGAGATTAACCATTTACAAATAGCTCCAGCAATATCTGTGGGGATCATGATGACCTCTCTTATTTGTTCCAAATGCTTCAGTCTCTAAGCCCATCTCTGTCTCAAGGGATGTTGGATGCTCTACTGGACTAGAGTTGTTTTACTTTCAAAGAGGAGAATTTAGGGGGGGGGTGTGGGGACAGTTGGGGAAAGTATTTTCTATAAATATTTTAGACAGATGTTACACATTTGCTGTTTTTTTATGTATCCAAATAAATGTGTGAATAATTTATTTTTGTAATAAGTATTAGATATTTGGACTCATTGCATGCTGATGCTGAAATGACAATAAGTTCAGAAAACCAAAAATTAGAAGTAGACTATCTCAAATGTAGAATATTTTTTATTTTTTCAATTGAGATGCTTCTAAGAAGAAACTTCCTATCACATTGCTTCTCCTTGGGAGACATATTGTTATTCTACTCTTAAGTGCTATGGAAAGAGGTGTTTTTCTTATTAACTGTGAACATTAGGAAGCATGTTTTTTCTTTCCATCTGACTAAAAGGAAAAGTACACTAAATATGTCTTCTTTTTATTTCCAATTTTCTCATGAAATTTTATTTTGTAACAGCATTGATATCTTTCATTTGTGCACCCTAAGAACTCTGATCAGAAACATTCTGTCTTTTCTTCCATGATTCGCATCTGTTTTTCTTATAATTGCATCTTTTTGTGTTTTTCACCTCAATGCTCTTGCCTTTGCAACCTTTTTAACCTTTCAATAGTTCTTTATAAGTAAATCGGAATTCTACCTGAAAATCTAAGCAGAGATAAACTTTCTTTTATGGCTTATTAATATGAAACTATTTAAAACAGACCTTTGTGCTAGAAAGCTTTAATATTTAATAATATTAGGTTGATTCAATTTATTTAAATCAGAACAAACTAGAGAATTGATAACTACACATTCTCACATTTTGTTTATATATAAGCATCCCGTTTTCTAATAAATCTTTCATCTTCAAAAGTTACCTTCTTAACCCCATTTCCTCTTCCAGTGATATTTTTATATCTCCATTTTCACCAAAGCTGCTGTATTAGTCTATATTGCTATTTCTAATGTTTTGTCCCACTCTTTCTTAAACTGATGTCTATTAGGTTTTCATTCTTTTAACTGACCCCCACAAATGGCTCTAATACCTCTGGGCTTTTACCTTCACTTGCTTTTCCTTATCTACTTCCCCTCTTGGTAGCATTTGACATGGCTCATTATCCCTTCCTACTGGGTACACCATTTTAATTTGTTTTCTATGTGATCACATTCTTCCTTGGTTCTAGGATAGAACTTCTCACTATGGCAGTCTTCTTTGTCCTTTTGTTGTTGTTGTTGACACTGATGAATTTTTTTTTTTTTAATTTTTTTTTTCAACGTTTATCTATTTTTGGGACAGAGAGAGACAGAGCATGAACGGGGGAGGGGCAGAGAGAGAGGGAGACACAGAATCGGAAACAGGCTCCAGGCCCTGAGCCATCAGCCCAGAGCCCGACGCGGGGCTCGAACTCACGGACCGCGAGATCGTGACCTGGCTGAAGTCGGACGCCCAACCGACTGCGCCACCCAGGCGCCCCAACACTGATGAATTTTTAATATAGAAAGGTACAGGATACATCTTTGATATTTTTATTTAGTCTACTTTTCTTATCTTCTTCGATGATCTCATCCAGCGTAATGATTTTAAACAGAACCTTTGTGCCAAAGACTTTGAATTCACATCTCTAGCCCAAATTCCACACGTTTTCAACTGTTTACTCATCACGACTACTTGAAAGTCTGATAGACGTGTTGAATTAAACATGAACAAAACTGCTGATTCTCTAGAACATATTTTACCTATAGTTTCCCTTATGTAAGTTCACGGAAAGCCCATTTTTCCAGTGCGGGGTCCGAGACCTCGTATTCTTGGATCCTCTCTTTCCCTCATGTGTTATAGTCAACCACCAAGAAAAGCTGTTGGTTTCAAATTATGTCCAGAAATAGATCCTTCTCACACTTTCACAGCTTGCGTCTTCATCCAAGCCACAGCCATTTGTTTTCTGGCTTATGGCAGTGGCTACCGAATAGTCCTTGCATCTATCCGTACCCCCTGGAGTCCATCCTTAACGACACAGGACTGGAGTGACCCTTTTAAAACACAAATCAGGTTGTCACTCAGAAATTTACCAGTGGCATCCATCCTATTCTGCATAAGATCCACATTCCTTAAACTGCTTTGTAAGTTCTCGTATAACTCGGTCAGTTCATCCCCATTCTGTGTTGTTTACTGCTCTCTCTCTCTCTCTCTCTCCAATCTCTCTCTGGCTTTCTCTCTCTTTCTCACTTTCTCTACTCTAACCACACTGGTATCTTTGTCTTTCCTGGAATATGTTAGCAATTCTCCCTTCTTCATTTGTTCTAGTCAGTTTTCTGTCTGGAAGAGTCTTCTCACAAATATTTCCATAGTTAATTCCATCACCTCCTTCAAATTTTCATCCAAATTTGATCTTTCCATTTGGCCACAGAGAACTCTCAGTTTCTCTTTATTTTGTGGAACTTCTTGGTATTTTTTTTTCTGTATCACTTACTATGTCTAACATACAGTTTCATTTATTCTTTTATTATTTGATTTTTAAATTGCCTTCCTTCTTTTCCTCCACAGTCTTTATGTATACTTCATAGGAACAGAGATCATCACTGTGTTCATTTAGCCTAGTACACTTTACATATTCAATAAATATTTACTAACTATGTGAATACTCTTTATACATAGTACACAAGGAATTGTGATTGGCCACTGATTCACTGATTTTGTTTCCCTTTTTATTGTAGACATTATCAACAACAAAATAAAAATAAATTTAAAAGGTATAGTACATTGTATGCACAGATACCATAAGAAGGAGTGTTGATGGTAGATAATTCGGTGATGTTTACATCACAGGACTCAGGTTCCTTTCAGTTTTGTCAATATTTATGAAATTTGGACAAATATATTAAAATCAGGGTGGCAAAAGGAATACTGAGAGGTCTATATGAGTTTTAGAATTTCTGGGATGGCATTCAAGGTTGGTGATACGATTTCAAAAGACATAGTTGTGGAATAAAAAGCAAACTTCATGAATAAGTGAAAAACATGCATGTTTCTGCATTGATTGTGTGTTTAGGGACACATGAATAATTATAGAGCAGTGGTTCAGTGAAGGTATGGGCTTCAAATCTTTGTTCCTCAGATGAGATGGCCTGTGACTAGTTACTCAATGTCCTTATGTGTAAAACAGGGTCTGTGCAATGCCTGTCCTGTGGAGTAGCTGTGAGAATTAAATAAGATTAAGCAGTTAGACCATAGAAAAACTTGTTCCCCCTGTAGCAAACATTCAATATATTTTGAAAATATTCATGCACATAGAGAGAAATTTTGGATACAATTATACTCACCACATTGAGTTTCATGTTTGAGCCTTCCCTACGAGTATACAGGGTACGAGGACTTATCACACTGTAAGAGTTACCATCCATTCGAAATACTTTAATGACTAGAAAAGGTAAATATAATGAAGTCCAATCAGGTAAACATTTACTTTATACACAGTCAACTGTACCAATCCAATATGAACTGAGAATGTATTAAGACATAATATGTACGTTTTATTCACCAAGACCCCTAAATGTAAGGCAACTACTTCATTTGCTTCCCATCCTAGTAAAAAGTTATATTTCATAACACATGAGGCACATGAAGAAAAGCTCACTGGGTTACTTATTAACTACATTTATTCTGTTTCTTTCGAATGTTTGAAAGAATTTTCCAAGATAAGGTTAATTATACATGAGTTCACGCCATGTGTTTGTTCTCTTCAGAATATAACTCAATGTTTCACACTCAGAAACTTATTTTGTGATGAGCCATCTGTAAACAGATGTTAAACCAAACCATTGGAGTTCAAATAGCGATAAAAACAGGGAAACTCCATTCTCTGATTTTATAGAATGTAGGAGGTTTTCTATTAAAATAGCCAAAGGTTAGAGGATTAGGACCACACTAAGAGAGGGATGATGAAATGTCCTATGATACACGATCAAGTCAAAATCAACAGAGTGTAATCAACTATGTAGACTAGGAATGATGGAAAGAAACAAGTTAAAAATAAAATCTCAGATCATATAATAAGTTCATATTTGGCAAAGGCTACAACTGATACCTCAAAAAAATTTAAGAAGTGTTCTAGATACTGATAATAATGCCATTTTCTCATGTTAAATCTCATTTTCTTTTTTTTGTCACAATGTAACTTTCAATGTTAATACATGAACTTAATTCTATAGAAAATCTTTCCTTGGGCTGCTTGGAGAAAGCAGAGCTTCATAGTTTTTTTTTTTTTTTCCCCCCAATACCAGAAGCCAAACTCATTTATTCAAAGATCATCTATTGTATAATTTTCTCTCAGGAAAACCCTTACATTTTAAGAGATAAGAATATCCATTAATGACTACCATGGACAATGCTAGACTAAATCCCAGAATTATAGTCAAACTAACTGTTCTACATACAAATGAAATGCAATATCTTGTACACTTTTCTTTTTTTTTTTTTTTTGTGAGGAATATAAAACTTTAAAATCATTTTAAAGATGAGTTACAAGTGAATACTTTTGGTCTCTTGAATTTTAGAACTTACTTGAATTTGTAACATTTTAAAGTGTTATTATTCTACTCCACACTTTTTACCATTTTAAACAAATGAGCAATAGAAATTCAGTCCATTAAATTGTTACAATGCTTTTAAAATAATCTTTATGACACAGTTTTAACTTTCATATCTTAAAAATTACTCTGCATTCTTGGTAACATCAAATAGATAATTCCCAACTACTTTGGGCATACCAACAAGGCAAATACAAAATTATGAAAGTATTTATAACATAGAAACTGAGTCAAATAAATAGCAATGTGCTTACAATTAATTATAATCTTTACTTTCCTTAGAAAGAAAATTAATTTATAAAAGTAACAGATGCATAGACATATATTTTGAATAAAGAAGGTATTCTGTGGAATTCTGTGGAATTCTGAAGGTATTCTGTGGAATTCTTCTGATATTACTGGTAAACTCATTTAAACAGAGTAACATTTATTATATGGAATCCTGTAACAATGAAAGCTATTAAATGAGATAATGGTTGCTAAAGTATCACAGAAAAACAACTCTGAATTATACTTCGGTTTAAATAAATAAAATAATTTATATAATTTGCATTTTGATACGTACATGTGTATTTATATACACATAATATATCTGAGTCTTGGCCATACTTTATTATGCTATAGAGAAAATCAGTGCAAGTATAAGTTTTGTTGGCCTTTTGGAGCAATGCTGCATAATAGGAAAAACTCTAATGGGGAGAAGAGGCACAGTGAATGCTCTTTGTACAATAATATGCTTCATATGTTCTCTCTCCTGCAAAAATGTTTAAAAAGTCACAAATAAAATTGAAAGGAAATGTAGCCCTGTAGTTGTACAATAGTATGTGGTTGTTAACTCAGCATAAAGCAAATTTTCAATATGAAACATTTTCATCAGTTTACCATGGCTTAACCATCTACCTTTAAAATGTCATGGATGTTTGAACATAGGTGAGCAGGCATATTTCATATTCTTCTCTCTAGAAATACTGTATTTGTGTGTAAGTATTTTCTTGAGCATGCGTTTGGGTGTGTGTGTGTGTGTGTGTGTGTGTCCTCACATGTGATGTGTAATTGATGTGGGACTCAGAAGTAGAGTTCCAACTCCAGTTTCAGGGGCAAATTCCAACAATATAAAAAGTAAACCTTAGATGGGGCGCCTGGGTGGCTCTGTCGGTTAAGCATTCAACTTTTGATTTTGGCTCAGGTCATGATCTCATGGTTTGTGGGTTGGAGACCCCCATCGGGCTCTGCACTGACAGTGTGGAGCTTGTTTGTCTCTCTCTCTCTCGCTGCCCCTCCCCCCTCAAAATAAATATATAAACTTAAAAAAAAGTAAACTCTGGGGAACCTGGGTGGCTCAGTTGGTTGAGTGTCCAACTCTTGACTTCAGTTCGGGTCACAATCCCAGTTCGTGGAATCGAAACTTACATTTGCATTGAATATGGAGTCTGCTTAAAATTCCCTCTCCCCCTGCCTCTGCTTTAGCGCTCTCTCTCTCTCTCTCTCTCTCTCAAAAAAGTAAACCTTAGTGTCAGAAGTTTGAATCAATAGATGTTTTAGGCAATAGTAATAACTAATCCTTGACAGACTGATTTTCAAACATTTGTGTATCTTGAATGTATGTCAGTAAGATCAAAGAGAGTAAATTCCTTGCTAAACTGTAATGCAACCAGAATTAGAATTTCAGTCTTCTAACTACAGATATTAAATGCTTTCTGTATGGTATGACGGCATTATTTTTCTACAACTCCCTCAGGACTCCTGAATCTAAAATTGTTAACATTAACTGTAAATATTTTCCATGTGTCTATTCAGTAACATTCCACCAGCCCTTAGTTAGTAGGTAGGGTTGAGTTAACCACTAATAAACTGAATTATGCTTGCAGTTATGTGTTACTGACAATTACTGACAGATCAAAATATTTCATAATGTAATCATTGATAGATTAATGATATCATAGATTGTTCTAGTGTCATTCATTCATTCACTGAACAAAATCTATTGAGGAGTTGTTATACGTCAAAGCACTCTATTAGCCTGCAGGTCTAGCAAGAAGAAAATGCCGTTGTACCTAAATATCTTCAGCTCATCATCCCATTATTTAACCAGGAATCATCCCAGTGAACTTCCGTCATTAAGGTGTTTCACTTAGTTTAATTGTCTCTTTTAGCAGTGGCCTAAATGTCCTCTGTTCACAGCCAAAATTCAAGTCTCATTACAGTTTTAAAGAATACTTTGTTGCAGTGTGCTAAAACAAAATAAGATGGGAGACCAGCCACGAAGATCCCCAGAACAGACAAAACCTAGTTAAACCAGGAAGCAAAACGTAATCCAGTTTATTTCATGAATGTAAGCAAAAGTCATCTTTGGTTATTTCTCATAAATGCGTCTGATAATCATGAACAAAACAAATCCTCTTCCTAAAACGGTATATGATAATCACTCTAGCCAATCACCCGCTGCCTGGGAAACCCCCATTGTAATAAGCAATTATTGTAAAGGTCAAACAACGTTCTCATTTTCACTTTATAAGCCCTCTTGTAATGTCACGCCTGTAAGCCCCATACCAATCCTGTGGTTGAAGTCTCTGTTTTGGAACAGTTTGTTTCTGGCTCAGTGAAATATTCAAGGAAAGCTGTCTGAATTTTCTTTTGACGAATCACATCGCCATTGACTTTATAATTGTGCAGTGCATGTTAGATGACTATTTGAAACAAGTTAGCAGACTACTTACAGTTCAGCTCTACTCAAGAGCAGTACATACATATCAGCAATACGGCCAAAGTGAAGTCAGCGAACAGCTCTTTCATTAAATCATCTGAGAAATATTTGAGTGATTTGTATTCGTATATCTAAAGCAGGTGTCTTGCTACTCGCCTTAATCGGATGACTTCATTTCTGAACATCAATTTCCTCATTTTAAAAAGAGAAACATTATTGGGGCGTCTGGGTGGCTCAGTCAGTTGAGCGTCAGACTTTGGCTCAGGTCATGATCTCGCGGTCTGTGAGTTTGAGCCCCGCGTCGGGCTCTGTGCTGACAGCTCAGAGCCTGGAGCCTGCTTCGGATTCTGTGTCTCCCTCTCTCTCTGCCCCTCTCCCGTTTATGTTCTGTCCCTCTCTCTCAAAAATAAATAAACATTAAAAAAATTAATAAACATTATTATATCCCCTCTCAGGATTATTATGGCAATCAGAGATCATATGATACACTCTGTAAGTTAAAAAGTTATATAAGTTAATATTTACACAAAACTCATTTAGATTTGGTCTCTTAACTTACAACACCCGAACACATCCCTTACAGTGTAAGAACAATTTTAAATTCTTTGAATATTTGCTAATTAATTGATATGAAAGAAATATTTAATCCGGAAAAATTATTCTTATAAGCAAAGCTGTTCTCTGTTCTTTATTCTTCAAGAATACTTTCTGAATATATGTCATACTAACAGATAAAATCTTAAGTAAGAAAGCTGGTGTAGTTCAAGGACACTTAACTATTAAATTCTGACAAAACATATTCAAATGTCAAATATTTTGCATTTTCTTTTACTGTATATTAATGTTTTCACACATTTCTAATTTAAAGTTCTACATGACTATGACATAATTTCTTGAGTATTTTAAGTCTCTTGAGTGGATTTTATTACAGAAATAAATAATTCAGAGAAAAAGTGTTATTTTTCTTTTTTCTTTCACATAGAATAAAACTCAAATTAGTGTGACAGTATTTTAGCAATGCATTAATGAGAAACGGGGGAATTTGAGAATATTTTCTTACATTTGTGGCAGATTCAGAAATTTATTCACATTGCATCAAGCTGTTGATAGAAAAGAAAATTTCTTGACTCCATTCGAAACTTTGGGTTTTCCTTATTAGCTCCTACCTGACATAGATAGAGGAGTAATAAAAACATTTAAAATCTTTTACATTTTTTACTTGAGAACCCATGTTGAATTTTACGAAATGATGTTTGGCAACCACCAGGATGCACATATTTGTGGCGTTTGTTTTCCAGAGTAATTTATATATCTGATATTTCTATATTATATTTTGAAATAGTCATCCACGTTTTTATTCCTTACATAATACCTACTTGTCTATCAACTGTGTTAGTTTTTAACACACAGTAACTGATTTACTCCCACTGATTATTACTTTTGGATCAATAGTACCAATTACAATTGCATTTTGTAGTTTCTTTTCTTTTAGTTGTTTTAGCTACATAAATAAATTAGGAAAGCTTTCATCCTCCTTTGTGTTTTGAACCCTATTAGCTAGTTGAGAAAATAGGTATTTATTGAATGGTTGGTACAACTCACACAAAGGAAAATTCAGGCCAGAGATCAAATTTTTAAGTTACCTTTAACTTTTTTCATGTTTAGTGCTTTTATTGATCTAATTTGGTTCGCTAGTAAACATTTTGTAATATTTTCATTTTTTTTTTAATGTTCATTCATTTTTGACAGTGATAGTGGGGGAGGAGCAGAGAGAGAGGGAGACACAGGCTCCAGGCTCCCAGCTGTCAGCACAGAGCCTGACTCGGAACTCCAAACTCCTGAACCACAAGGTCATGCATGACTTGAGCTGAAGTCCGATGCTTAACTGACTGAGCCACCCAGGTGTCCTGCTAATACACATTTGTAATTATGTAATCTTTTATAGTTTTTAATTTTTTTCTCTTTTTTCCAAGGTATTTGAGTGAAATAATCAAGATTTCTGCTATTCTTTTTTTAATTTAGACATTTTTAATGATATTGATTTGTTGAAATGTACTGAGGTTTTGTGGGCCAATAGGTTGTCAATTACATGAATAGTTCACATCTGCTCAAAAAGAATTTTTGTTCTTTGGGAATTGCCATAAAGTGTTTCTGTTTGATATATGCAATTTAAGTATATTTTTACATAATGTAAATATATAATCCTAGGTACAGTTTTTTTTTCAAAGTAGATCTTTCACCTAGAGTTTATTTATTTATTTATTTATGTTTATTTTTATTTTTTAGAGGAGATAGAGAGAGAGTAGGAAAGGGGAAGAGAGAGAGGGAGAGAGAGAATCCCAAGTAGGCTCCACACTGTTAGCACAGAGCCTGATGCAGGGCTCAACCTCGCAAACCATGAGATCATGACCTGAGCTGAAATCAGGAGTTGGAGCTTAATGGACTGAGCTACTCAGGTGCCCTCAGCCAGAATTCTTATAAAGAGGGCTGCATGTATAAAACCTGCTACTCCAATCTTTTGTAGTTTTTCTTATCTGTTTCTGCATTAATATACCATAAGGACTATTATAAAAATATCATATTAAAATTATTAATTTAGCCACAGTTCTATGTATTCTATTGATTAAAAAGTCTATGACTTTTATTTCTTCTTGAGATGTAATACATTTGCACGTATAAATATTCTCTAATGATTTTAGCTTAAATTCATTTTTAAAGTTTATTTATTTTTTTTGTGCAGAGATCGACAGCAAGAGAGGGGCAGAAAGAGAGGCAGAGAGAGAATCTCAAGCAGGCTTTGTATTGTCAGAATGGATTCCGATGTGCGGCTCGAGCCCATGAACTGTGAGGTTATTTACCTGAATTAAAATCAAGAGCTAGACGCTTAACCAACTGAGTCACCCAGGTACCCCTTAAATTCTAATACACTTAATAAAATTTGCCTCCCCAGTGTGTTGTTTTAGGTATGTGTAGGTTTTACCTACAATATTATATTTTGATTGCAATGTAACTTTTATAGACAATCTATTACTTGACTTGCTTTGTTTACTTTATTATCTAATCTGAAAGAATTTATTTTTAATCATGAAGTACAGGCAGTTAACATTTATCTTAAAATGCTGTTGTACATTGTCACAACTAAATTTTTTTCTTCTTTCTTTTTTAAATTTATTTGCATATCATTTTCTTCTACTGCTTTGAAATGTGCTCATTTTCTTACATTTATTTAGTTTTATGTTTTTTCCTGTATCAATTCCATGTCAAATGGAATGTATAAAGTGTAGTACATAAAGTTTAACATATAAAGCTTATACATTAACCTGTTTTTTAAAATTTATTTAGTTAGTTAATATACAGTGCAATAATGATTAGGAGAGAGAGAAACAAACCATTTTGTTTTTATTCTTCTAATGGGTACTTGCTTAGTAAGACTCAAACTCAGTTTCCTTATTAATATTGAAATTTATCAGTACCTGTATCTGTCTTGGAACTCGAATGTTTTCAACCCCTTGGTTTCTCATGTTTTTCCTGTTCTCCTTACATTGGTCCATATGGGTTTCGCCTCTAATATTATATGTTGATTTCTAGGTTTATACTTTTATTGCTTGGTCATTTTTAAAACTGAGTAATCAGCAGATTTTTATTAAAATGTTATTTTTCTAATTTTGTAGGTCTTATTGCTTCAAACTCTATTAATCACTCTTCTTGTTTGGAATATCTCCGAAGTTATTTCAAAGATTGTCTTTTTTGTGGTAATATTCCTGAGATTCTGTATGCCTAAAAATACATAATTCACTCTGACATTTAAATAACAATTTAGATCAAAGGTCAGTAAATTTGTTCTGTAAAGAGTGAGATAGTAAATATTTGAGGTCTTAAAGGCCATGTGGTTTCTCTCTCGAGTATAATTTTCTCCCCTTATCCAAGCCTTCCATGGGTTCAGTTAGTTACTCACGGTCAAGCACAGTCAGGAAACAGATGATCCTTCTCCTAAGGAATCATCAAGGTCAAGAATAGCCTAATGCTATGTCTCCATGTCTACACCATTCACCTTGTTTAATCTCATCACGTTCATCCCACACCATTACAAGAAATAAAAGGGTGCGTAAACCACAAAAAATATATTTTGAGAGAGAAGGAGACCACATTCACATAACATCTTTTACAGTATGTTGTTATAATTGTTCTATTCATTATTAGTTATTGTTGTTAACCTCTTACTGTGTCTTATTTATAAATTGAACGTTACTGTAGGCATGAAAGTATATGAAAAAACATAGTATATGTAGGGCCTCGTACTATCTGTAGTTTCAGGTATTCACCTGGGGTTTGGGAACATATCCCCCATGGATAAGGGGGGGTATTATACGTCTGCCGTTATGTGAGGAGTGCATCCATAGGCAAAATATAAATGAATGGATGAGGCTGTGTTCCAATAAAATTTTATACAAAATAAACAGGCTGCCCTGCAGGCCACCATTTACCGACAACTAGCTTGGATATATATATATATAAAATTCTGAGTTTATTTTTCTTATTGTTTGTATACGCAGGCATTACTACACTGTCTTTTTTTTTTCCACCTAGCAATGCATCTGAGAAATATACTTTATCTACTGTTCTTCTATGAGTACTATCCTCTTTTCTTTAGAATTTTCTCTTTTTTTTTTTTTTTTTTTTCAACGTTTATTCATTTTTGGGACAGAGAGAGACAGAGCATGAACGGGGGAGGGGCAGAGAGAGAGGGAGACACAGAATCGGAAACAGGCTCCAGGCTCTGAGCCATCAGCCCAGAGCCTGCCGCGGGGCTCGAACTCACGGACCGCGAGATCGTGACCTGGCTGAAGTCGGACGCCTAACCGACTGCGCCACCCAGGCGCCCCGAATTTTCTCTTTTTTGAAAATCATTTCAAATTTCAGTGTGTGTCCAGAGTTCTTGATATAGCTTTTCCTTATTCTGATTATTGTTAGTCTGTCTTATCTATCTTTACAGAGATTTATGAGCCTTTCAATATGTTTTTATCATCCTCAGAAATTATTTTTTTATTTGTGCAAATATCAATTCCTTTCTATTTATATCATTTTTACCTTCTAGATTCCTTAACAGTTGTTCGGTTACATCTAATGTTTTTCTCATTTTCTCTCTTGTCTGCTTTATTTATACCTCTTGGTTAACCAACTGAACCACTCAGGTGCTCTGAAAATTTTTTTAATGTTTATTCATTTTTGAGAGACAAAGACAGCAAGAGTGGGGAAGGGGCAGATAGAGACAGACACACAGAATCTGAAGCAGGCTCCCAGCTCTGAGCTGACAACACAGAGCCTGATGCAGGGCTTAAACTCATAAACCATGAGATCATGACCTGAGCCAAAGTCAGATGCTTAACAAAGTGAGCCACCCACGCACCCCTCTTCATTCCTCTTGGGTGTGATCTTTTTTATTCTGATTTCCAGGCTACTCACATTTTTGCTATTGTATTATTCTCCCATTCGTTCCTAACATTGGATTCTTTAGCTCAACATTTTTTTTTCATATTTCTAATATTTTCTTATCAGAAAAAAGATATTGTTTTAATTTTTAGTTTTATTTAATTAATTCTGCTTCTCTATGACAGGGTTTTCCATCATTAGCTCTTTTTTTATCCTTAATGCTCCTTTTTCCAAGTATTTGACCAGTTTTGCCTGTAATTTTTGTTGCCAAAGTGATTTAAAACTACCTAATACTACTTTGTGCTTTTTCAAGTAAGATTTGAGTTAGTAAGTGTCATCAACCTCAGAATTGGCAGTCTCGGTTAATATGCTACCCACCTTCCCTCCACCTCACGTCTGGTCACCCTTGAGACCTCCACTCATACCAGAATCTGTCCCCTAGCCTTCTCAGTATTTGTGCATCTCCGAGCTTTTGTGTCATCACCACGGGAGGCAAAGAGAGAAAGCTAGGGAATACCATCCTGCCTTATTGCTCTAGGAAAATGACCCTGGGTATGCATAGGAAGGATTCCCAAATAAAATTAATCCTGTAATTTATTTTATTTTATTTTTTTTAATTTTTTTTTTCAATGTTTATTTATTTTTGGGACAGAGAGAGACAGAGCATGAACGGGGGAGGGGCAGAGAGAGAGGGAGACACAGAATCGGAAACAGGCTCCAGGCTCTGAGCCATCAGCCCAGAGCTCGACGCGGGGCTCGAACTCACGGACCGCGAGATCGTGACCTGGCTGAAGTCGGACGCTTAACGGACTGCGCCACCCAGGCGCCCCAATCCTGTAATTTATTAACCTTCAATGTTGATTAGCACTGGGCTACAGTTTAAGAGATAGATGCTCGATGATTTTAATTGTATAAATCTGCTGACTACGTGAAAAGGAAGTTGGGAAAGGGATACAAGGAAAAGTGGAGGTGTTTGGAAGGAGAGTTTTATTTCAGGCCAATGAATTATTTTGTGGAAAATAGGTTTATATCTGGTACATCTTGTTGCCTCCTTGAGAAACTGGTTTCCTCGCATGTAAGATCAGGAAGCGGACTGGATTACGAGTGGTCTAACTCTCCTCTTGGTCATTAAAGAAGCTCTATTATCCTATGACACATAGATTTTGCAAATAAATTTGAAAGAAAGCATGTTTTCGTTTTCCTCAGAGCAGGAAGTTCCGCCTTTTCAAAATCTGCTGTTACATGAAATGCATAAATGAAGATTATCAAGTGACAGAAGCCGCATAGAAGTCATTTTGGTATTTAAGATCTTGGGAGTGAACCATGGGAAAGAATTTTGGATTTGAATTAACGTAAGGTTAAAATCTACCTGGTGTCTCACAATCAGAAAAACTATTTGAATTTTCTTGAATGTAGGCCTCCTTTTAACACTTTCATCTTATTATAAATTCTTTAATTAAACTATTTTAAGTAGATTAAATTTAATGAATTGAAGTATGGGAAGACAAAATAAAGTTCCTTTTCTTCTCACCTCTAAACAGTTCTTAAATTATATTTAATCTTTTAAAAGATATGGAGGGATGCCTGGGTGGCTCAGTGGGTTGAGTATCCGACTCTTGATTTCAGCTCAGGTCATGATCCCAGGGTTGTGGGATCGAGCCCCGTGTGGGGCTCCACGCTGAGCATGCAGCTTCCTTAAGATTCTCCCTCTCTCTCCCTCCCTCTCTCTCTCTCTGTCTCTCTCTCATTCTCCTTCTGTCCCTCTCTGCCCCTCTCCCCCACTCGTGATTTCCCTCTGTAAAATAATAAAAATAAAATAGAAACAAACAAAAAAAATGTATATTTCAAACACTTCAAAAGTCTGAATTTCCTTGGAGGTGAGCCTCCTTCCCTGCTATGCACCCTTCCCCCTCCTTCAATTCAACTGCCTGGAGAACACCATCCTAAAGTGGCATAAAATTACTTAATATTTTCAGTGTCTATGAACTCTCTGAAAGCATATTTATAAAAGTAGAAGTTGTGATACTTTAAATTAATTTAAATTTGAGATAATGAAATGTTTACACTGAAATTATTGTTTTCATTTTTGTTCCATAATGCAATTAGCTTAATAATTCTTCAGTGTCTATAACCTTGAGAGTTCTGATGAAGTAAATAAGGAAGCACTTGTATTAATTTTGACCTGAGAAGATACATGATACTGTAAATTACTCAGTTATGTGTGAGATTTTCAGAACACTGAAAATTGTATTCGCCTTGGAATTTAAATACTATTTTGAAGATGTATACTAAAATATATTATAGTAACATTAAACTTCCAGTAGTATTCAACATTCGATCATCTACTAGTTATCAAGAGTGAAATATCATTGCAATTTATCTTCTATATAATTGCCTCATCGAACTTTTATATGGTGATTTTTTTTCTCTTTGAATTTTAGTAGAAACATAGTCATGTTATCTTGCTTAAATACTTGATTGTTAACCAAAACGCATTACTGCATTTTTTTATACTGATGGCTAAGTAATTTATGCAGATAATTAAAGAAGTGCTTCAATTTTCATTACATCCTTAAACATACTTTCTTTTCAATCTAGATTAAACTTAATGGAGTCATTTGCATGCACTTTTCACTGATTTGGAGTTTGTTTGCAAACAAATTGGTATTGTAAAACTTATTGACTTACTCTCAGCATATTTCCCCATTTTATTGATGTATTGAAATACTTTCAGTACTATAACAAGCTTTCTTAAAGAATTTGTCACTAGCATCAAAGGTTTTCTACTCTACTGTTAATGTAATCGTAAATTAAATTAGGTGTAAAGACTTGCTGAATATAGAAATTGTTATCCTAAGCCCTAAAATAAAAACAAAAAATAAAGATACAAGCATGGAAATTACCTATTTTGCCTGCCTGCCATTTGGTAGGCTAAACAATTTTTGTAACATACATGTTCTTCTATTTAGAATATGAATAACCTTGACATTATATAAGGAAATATTAAATAATTAAAAACATTAATGTTTATTTATTTTTGAGAGAGAGAGAGAAAGAGCAGGGGAGTGGCAGAGAAAGAGGAAGACACAGAACTCAAAGCAGGCTCCAGGCTCTGAGCTGTCAGCATAGAGCCTGATGTGGGGCTCGAACTCACAAACTGTGAAATCATGACCTGAGCTGAAGTCAGACGCTTAACCAACTGAGTCACCCAGCACCCCAAAGAAATATTAAATAATTTATTTATGTTGAAGCAATACCACTTTTAGTTAGCTTTTTTATAATTTTTTTTTGCATTATTCACGTGGACTTGATAATTATTCTTAGAGATTATTGTTTTCTTTCTTGGGATACATTTTAATAATAATAAAGCAATCATTTTTAAATTTTTTGAATTTTATTTATGCTAATTAATTTATTTTTTAGAGAGAGCAAGCAAGTGGGGGAGGAGCAGAGAGAGAGGGAGGAAGAGAATCCCAAGCAGGCTCCACACTGTCAGCGCAGAGCTGGATGCGGGGCTCAAACTCACCAACTGTGAGATCACGATCTGAGCCCGGATCAAGAGTCAGACGCTGAACTGACTGAACAAGCCACCCAGGTGCCCCTAAAGCAATCATTTTTTAAAGGGATAGGAAAAATATTGTAGTGATGCCAACTGAAATTACCAAACATAAGTTCCCACTCTACTGAAGCTATGGTATAGAGTGGAGCTCCCACAGTTTACATGAGCCACAACATGTAATGAAATTCTCTCAGAATCTCCTGAGTAGAAAGCTCTTGGAAACAGGCTGAAAGTCCAGTTAGAGGTGATCTATAACAACCTTCTAATTTATTTGTAAAGATGTTTATGTTTACTATTATAAAGTCGTCTGCTCCTTTCTTGTTACACTGCTTGATTTTTACCACCCCACGTACTTTTGCTTTCCCTGTTGATAATCTGCTAATCTGATGATGTACCAATTTCTGCTTCCTCCTTTCTTTCCTTCTTGACTTCATCTCCGTGGGCAGTAGGCTTTAGAAGAAAAGCAGCAATCAATATGGCTAACTACTTAATATGAGAGATAATTTTTACTTGATATATTCTTTGTTGAATAAAGACAATAGTTTCATTCAACTTAATTCATACAAATACATGAAAAATGTCCCCGTGACTGTCTCCAGTAAGAATTTAGACACGGATTCTGCCCACAAAGAACTTTTCGTCAATTGACAGGGATTATCAGCAGAATCTTCTGAGTGTCAATCACCTGAAGTTTGCCTTGTATAAATCATATTTTCAAAAATAATCATCGGGGCGCCTGGGTGGCGCAGTCGGTTAAGCGTCCGACTTCAGCCAGGTCACGATCTCGCGGTCCGTGAGTTCGAGCCCCGCGTCGGGCTCTGGACTGATGGCTCAGAGCCTGGAGCCTGTTTCCCATTCTGTGTCTCCCTCTTTCTCTGCCCCTCCCCCGTTCATGCTCTGTCTCTCTCTGTCCCAAAAATAAACGTTGAAAAAAAAAAATTTTATAAAAAAAAAAAAAATAAAAAAAAAATAATCATATGTTGGGGTGCCTGGATGGCTCCGCGGTTGAGCATCTGACTCTTGATTTTGGCTCAGGTCATGAACCCAGGGTTAAGGGGTCATAATCCCATGCTGAGTGTGGAACCTGCCTAAATTTGTCTCTCTCTCCCTTTGCCCCTCTTCCCCACTTGCACTCTCTGTCTGTCTTTAAAATAAGTGGTAAAAAAAAAAAAAGTGTCTATATGTTGAAATGCCATAGGAGAGAATCCTCAAAAATTATTTTCGAACTGGTTTTAGAATTCATCCAGACCGAATTACACAAGATATAGACAATGTTAATTATTCTCTTTTGATACATATTTAGTTCCACAAGTGTATATTCATATTTTGAAAAGTAAAATGAATCCAATTGATCTACTACTTTCAGATATTCTGTAATACTCTTAGAGATCTAACAAAAGTACCAAAATCTGATATAATGCAAATTAAACACAAATATTCAAGTGAAAAAAGAAATTTGCTAAGCATCTGAAGGGCATAGAAATTTCTCACACATGTTTGGCTAGATCTTAACATTTGTCTTAAGCCTTTCATGGTTATTTAAATTCAAATATTAAGTCAAAATTTCATTCATATATTTTAGTAAACTTCCTTGGCATTTTAAAACCACATTAGAAAATATTTTGCATTTTGTTGGTTAAAATTAAGTCATTGTGACAAACTTATTACATCACTTAGGTTATTACAGAAATGCCTATTTTATACTAATGCAAGCACATAATATTCATTTTTGAAAGGCAGTGATTTAGAATGAGATCATAAAAGAGATGAAATGAGATAATCAGAAAGTTAATATCAAACAGTTTTTGAGGTTAAACTTAATGACTGTCATTCTTTTAAAAATGCTTTCCTTTGTAATTTTATACTGCTGTCTCATACAACATTTGATTTATTCCAACTGTGTTTAATTGGCCCAGATGCAAAGATAAGGTGACAGTTGTGACCTTGAGACTGTGACCTGTGCAGTAATGAGGAAATGACTTCATGTCACGAACCTGTACATTACTAAGTTTTAGCTTGTGATAGTGAATTCTTGTGTTGCTTAAATCTTCCAGAAGAGGTCTTCGAGTGGAGACTGAGTCGTCAGTAATCTGAGGATGTGGAAGGGTGGGATTGCCCCATTCTCTGAACACTGTTACACACAAAAATGGTTAGCAGTACGCAAGAGATACTGCCTTTCTTTATTCATTTAGGCTTTGGTTTTTAAATATCAAGAATGTACCCCAGGTCCTGGTTTATGCTAATTTCTTTGATTTGTCACCATCAAGAAAGAGCAAGGACCTTTGATTTGTTTGTGACAGGCACCATTCTGTATTGCTGAATTCCAATCAAGAAATCATTCCATTGTATCACTTAATCCATTCCTTTGAATGTTTATTTATTTAGTTTGAGAGAGAGAGAGAGAGAGCGCGCGCACCCGCAAGAGGGGGGAAGGGCATAGAGAGACCTGGAGAGAGAGAATCCCAAGCAGGCTCCACTCTCTACGTGGGGCTCGGTCTCACAACCATGAGATCACAATCTGAGCTGATATGAAGAGTCAGACACTTAACTGAATGAGCCATCCAGGCGCGCCACACTATCTATTTTTTTTAAGGCACAAAACAGCTATTTAATATCCTTTTAAAAGGAAAAAACATGTTTAGAAGAATCCATACATAAGAAGAATCCAACATAACAAAAATATGTTACTCAATTTGCTACTGCAGCAGGAAACATGGTTAAAATCTCAGGACTTGAGAGTTCCATTTCTTTTTTTTTTTTTTTTCCTAATTCACTATTTTTTCATTTATTTTTATTTTTTATTATTTTTTAATATGAAACTTATTGTCAGATTGGTTTCCATACAACACCCAGTGCTCATCCCAACAGGTGTCCTCCTCACCCACCCTTCCCTCCCTCCCACCCCCCATCAACCCTCAGATTGTGGCAAGGAGAAAGAATGAAATATTGCCTTTTGTAGCAACGTGGATGGGACTGGAGAGTGTTATGCTAAGTGAAATAAGTCTTACAGAGAAAGACAGATGCCATATATTTTCACTCTTATGTGGATCCTGAGAAACTTAACAGAAGACCATGGGAGACGGGAAAGAGAAAAAAAAAAAAAAGTTAGAGAGGGAGGGAGCCAAAGCATAGAGAATCTTAAAAACTGAGAGCGCCATTACTTACCCCAACTCTTCATCAGTCTGAAACACTTTATTGGTACTTCGACGAGTTTTCATATTGTCCCTGAGTGAAGATCTCCAAAGCAAGGATATTTATACTAGATAAAAATTGCATGTCTTTTATTTCCTCACCTTGATATTCAGAAAAATTCTTTTGATTTTGAGATAGTTGAGATTTTACTAGAATTCCAGTCAATACGATAGCTCTTTGCTTTCTTCTCATACTGGTATAGAAGTTGTGATTAGGAATCACGGGGAGTAACAGCAGTGCACTTAGGTGCGGGTATTACGTTGTCATTCACCTGGAATATGGCTTGTTGTTCCTTAAAGGTTGGACATTACTTTTTATAAGTCCGACTAACGGAAGCATATTCATGAGCATGTAGGAAGGCACACGTATCTCCTGCCTGCTTTAGTTTTCCTCTGCCTGACCAGTAAAGACTGTGCTAAGCCACTATAAATTAAAGAATAAAGGAAAAGTATGACAGGATTTTACAGATAAAGCTAATTTATGTCATTCTTTTTATTCTTCTCTGCATAACTCACCAGGTAACAGCTTGACATAAGAACAAAGAGAAGGCAAAGTTGCTGGTGAAAGCTCATAATATTTGATCCTTGTCATAGAAAAGGAAGTCAATTTCGATGATTGCTTAAATGTAAAACATGCTTGTGAAAAAAATGGAAGGATCGTAACACCCTTGATGTCTGTTTATTATATTATCATACTACATGTTTCTGAATCTAAAATGAAATAAAATTCTACTTTATTTGATCGTTTTATGTTTTTCTTTTCCTTTTTGCTTTATTTCGTGAAATCATCTGATATGAGTTCTTCTCTATAACAAATTTTTAAGAGTTCAGTACATGATTATTGACTATAGATTCAAGAGAAGATAATGCAAATATTAAATAGTGATATATTTTAATAAGATAATGACAACATAACATAACATACAGAACAGAACAGAACAGAACAGAACATAATAATGTGAATCATGTGTGTGTCTGGGCAGCCAGAAAGAGCATCAAAAGAAAAAAAAAAAGGAGAGAACATTTAAAAAAATTTTTTTTAATTTATTAATGTTTATTTATTATTGAGAGACAGGGAGACAGAGTGTGAGCAGGGGAGGGGTAGAGAGAGGGGGACACACAGAATCTGAAGTAGGCTCCAGTCTCTGAGCTGTCAGCACAGAGCCTGATGCAGGGCTCAAACTCACAAACTGTGAGATCATGACCTGATTCGAAGTCAGTCGCTTAACCAACTGATCCAACCAGCCACCCCGAGGAAAGAGCATTTTAAAAGAAACAACATGAATCTCTAAAAGTAGTTCTATATTGATGTATTTCAGGAATTTATGCTTACTTATATGTTTCTGTTTGCCAGTTTTTAGAAAATGAAACTCTATTAAATGTATGAGGAGAAATAACATGATATATATCACTATCATGAAAAGTAGTTCTTTAGAAGTTAAAGAGAATATTTGTCATTATATGAACTTTTAATTACGAACATTATATTTTATGATCAGCATCAAACTTTGATCTGGGGTGTGTATAGTATTTTGCACATTATATTCTTTGTCTTCAAACTTATGTAGGTAATACTTTTGATTTTATATAAAATAACAATTATTTAAATAAAACTGAATAGGATTTCAATACATATAACAATTTGAACCTGTGTCATACTCATCAAGTATCAGAAAAACACACAGATTTCTGACAAAGCTTTCCACATAGTAGGTTAGGATTAACATTATTCCATTAAACTGATACTGTCCAAAAACCTCTTATACAACCATTTTTATTGGAGCCATACATTTCTACTTTATGTTTCTTGAAAATCTCTTTACTTGACTTCAAATCAAGAAAATGAACTAGCTGATTTGTTTCTGATTCATTTTACATTTGAAACCACGTACTTTGTAACAAAGTAAACATAAACATGCTGTGTTTTCCCTTATGACCCATTTCCTGAAATGCAGATGTATATACATGTCAACTAAATTCCATCTACTGACCTCTTGTGATCTATGATACCAAGTACAAGTTTTTCTTTAATTGGGTTGTTGGGCTCTGTTAGAGCCTATTGCACATTTATGTTTTCCTGCAGTGAATCTTGTAAGAGGCTTACTGTCTGGTAGGCTAGACTAATTGCCGTGGTGACCCTGCAGACCTTATTTTGGATGAAGGTAAGGAGAAACACAAACAAACAAACAAACAAACAACAAAACCCAATTTCATTTCAATAGAAATACCAAACAAATCATTAGTGTTCAGTTTCAATTACTTTTTAAGTGTTTTTGAGAAGCAAAGAGTAACAAGACAAAAGGTATGATCAAAACATATTTAAGTAAAAACACAGCATATTAACAATGAATGAATTAATCAAGTTCAGAATAATCTCAAGATAGGTTATACCACTCTATATTTTTTCCTTCCAGCAAGATTACAATAGAGAAAGCAGAAAAGTATCTGGAAATGTCTGGGTTTTCAGTCACATATTTGAAACAACTCTTTAGTCTTTTTGGTCTAAAAGATACGTTTGAACATTTCATATGCCTTGGGAGAAAGATGGCTGCTGAAATGTGATAGTTCTTCTCTACTTTTATAGATACAGTTGCCTGATGAACTGGCCTTCCACAAGCTGAAATTAACTCAGCAAAGACATACTTCTTTATATGTGGGCTGCCTCCAATAATACTACTGGAATTTCTTGATGAATTGGAAGAAATTGTATTTGGCAAAGAGAGATTTCACCATACTTTCAAGAATATGATATTCTAATAAGTCTCCCTTTAAACCTATGGACTTTAAAATTTTAATACAAGTACTCATATGATAATCATATGGATTAAAAATTATTTAGCGTTTAAAATTTTTAAACTACAAATTTCCACTTTGAAGTAGATATGAAAGTCAATTATTATAGCAATAGTAAAGTGATAGGTATGCTATTTTATAACAACGGAATATGTTCTTATTTTAAATTATCATATTTTCTATCCAAAATTAAAAGATTTCTATTAGCCAAATGCATGTCTAAGAAATCACTAATATGAGCATAGCCCTTTTTTTTTCACTAAGATGTCGTCTTTGTATAAAAATTATATGTTATTTTAAGTTAAAATGCTGCTGATTTTTCAAAGCATGTATTCTTTTCATAAATAGAGTTATCGTGTGAAAAGAGCTTAGTAAGAAGTCTAAATGTTTGTGTCTTTTCCAATTTCTATGTTTGGTTTATTTCATAAGTGTTTATAATAGAGTATTGCTAAAATAGATAGTATAATATATAGATAATATATGAGCAACTGTTATGATCTGAATATTTGTGTCCCCCTAAAATTAGTATGTTGTAACTTAATCCCCAATGTGATAGTTTTTGGCAATGGGGCCTTTGGGAGATAATTAGGTCATGAGTGTGGGCCCTCACGAATGGAAAAGATTTCCCTATAAGGTAATGAAGGGACCAGGGCTCTCTCTCCACCAATGAGGATAAATGAAAAGTGGGTAGCCTGGCACCCAAAAGAGGATTCTTACCCAAACTTGAATGTGTTGCACTCTGATTTCAGACTTCTAGCCTCCCAATCTGTGAGAAATAAATGTTGGTTAAGCCACCCAGTTTATGGTATTTTGCTATAGCAGCCTGAGGTAAGACAGTAATAAAATGTGCAAAAAATGAAATATTATATTGAATACATGAGCTGTCACTTATCATAAATAATACAGATAAATGTCATCGATACATGCAGCTGTGATTTAATTCTGTGAAATCTAACTTAACTGTCTTAAAAATTCTCATAACTTCCTATACAGATTCTGTAATTACTGGGCTTCAATTAAAGCCGTATATTTCTGTTCGCCAAGTGCAGTGCTCAGAACTACCTGTTATTTGGCTTGACCAAACATTGGACTTCTGTCCTCTCCACAGAACCCTGAACTTGAGCTCACTGAAGCTTAGTAGAGAAAACATCTTCCTTTAATTGCTCATTCTGAGCGCAGAGATAAATATGTCCCATTAAATCATCTTGATGATTAACTCCAGCTCTCCACAAATATAAGTTCCTGTCAGCCATGCTTACCCCTCTTTCAGTTTACTCCCAACTTATTTGTCTGTTTTATTTTGAGACATTTGTCTTTGGCAATGCCATTTTGCCTTCACAACGTATCTTAACGTAGTAACTGAAGAGAATTTGCCACATCTGGTCAAGAATTAAAGATACAAGTTTCAGAATATATAATGAACTGAACATGTAGCATTTCATTAACAATAAATATATTCAAATGCAAGGAGTCCATTTGGCTAAGAATAAGACCATCTCCAGATTCAACAAAGAGTAAACGCTCATGTGGCATTGTGCATAATTCTATGCTCTGAAATGGAAGAGAAATGGACTTCAGATGATCCTAGAAATCTAGGACCAGGAGACTAGAAATCTAGGGCCGCCTGGGTGGCTCGGTTGGTTAAGCGTCCGACTTCGGCTCAGGTCATGATCTCACAGCTCGTGAGTTCAAGTCCTGCGTCAGGCTCTGTGCTGACAGCTCAGAGCCTGGGGCCTCCTTCTGCTTCTGTGTCTCCCTCCCTCTCTGCCCCTAACCCACTTGCATTCTGTCTCTGTCTCTCTCAAAGAAATAAGTAAACATTAAAAAAAGAAAGCTATGAATGCTATTTAAACATCCAAATGGAATACAGTGAAAGTATGATAACTATCTTGGTTAGGACAATTGTAAGAACATGTATATTTTTTTCTGATATCTCAATGTTGATACTGTTTTAGAGTAAGAATAATGCAATTCGATAGCTTTTTCAAAGCAAGTACTGTCTTAAACAGTACTGTCACACCCGCTTGCACTTTTAAGATGATAATAGAGACATTCCTGTTAATAAGCAACCATTTAATTATTATTAAGGAGGTCATTAGATTCCATTTTACTTTTGAGAGAGTAGTTATATCTGAATGAAATACACCATCACTGTTTTTATTCTTCAGACAGAGCTGACATTCATTTACTTTGATTTATGGCACTTCTATTGCTTATTCACCTTAAATTACATTTCATTGTTTCCGTCTTGAACGGTAATAGTGTCATCATCATGAATGAGTTTCTCACATCAAAAAACGTGTACCTGCTGTTTTCCATCTGCTTTTCTTGCCCTCTCACCTTGCTAGGACACCTAGGAAGATACATAATAAATCAGGCAGAAACTCCTGGTATGAGATATCTCTTTACATACTGGACCCTCAAAGAAATGAAGTTAATTTGCAAAATGGGAAACGATTATTTTTTCATATTCATGAAGAATCTACCACTAACATTTTCTTTTATTATTTACATTGTGGCATAACACAAAAATCTAAATAACATCAAGTGTACATCCTGATGGATTTTTACAAATTTTAGGAGTTTCATAATCTACTCAAATAAAAAATTAAAAAAAAATGGATATTCAATGTAAGGTTGAAAGCCTATAAGACACAGTAAAATATCTGTGTTTTAAAATTTCAGACACCGAGTTTACTTATGCTTTTCCACTGAAAATTCTATGAGATATATTATACTTCATTTCAAATTTCCCTGAAGCTTAATCACAGGTATGTCTGTCTTCACAAGTACTTTTTAAAAAAAATATATATGAGGCAAAAAAAAAAAACTGTAAATGATACTTCATTTGATTTGAATGGAACATTTATTCTTGTAGATTTTATTGCTCTGGGAATGAAAGTGAGGAACTAAGCAGAATATATGCAAACTTTCAAAATATTTTATTAATGCAGCCATGGAATGCTCTATCATTTTTTTTTTGTTTTCAAAGATGGGAGAAGTGATAATGTAACTTAATGTGCATAGGCAATTCTATCATGCCACCTCCCCCCCCCCCACTATATTATTCAGCCAGGTACTTGGAATCTTATGAAAATGTACGGCATATATAAAAATAAATATATGTATATGATTTGTATAGATACACAATATATTTTGCATTACTGTGTTTGAAAATATGTTTCTTCTAATACATATGCAATTTTTGATCAGGTAAAAGTTTCACCAGCAAAAGGAAAGTTCATCCTCTTAGTTTACTCACCTTTGTCCCACATTTGTCCAAAGAACCTACTGATATGAAAGTCCTAATTGATCTCTTTGCTTCTATTTTTCTCCCAGCCAAACATTTAAAATTGCCAAATATTGACTCCCTAGAACAATCTGTTGATAAAGCAAAGTGACATTTATTGCTTACCATAATAGTGGAGATTAATCCTTGAGAGAATCTTGTAAAGAATGGGAAAAGACAGAATGTATTTGCGGTTGGTTGGGATCCTGACTTAAGGTGAGGCTTCCAGTGTGATGTCTTGATCAGAGTTGGAAAAGTGCATAATATAATAATTCAGGATTGGTAGACACAGAGTCGTCAGTAGTCGAGCCCAGGAGAGGCACATCTTGCAGAGTCCTTCATCCTAACTGAGCTTTGATTTTTAGTAGTTGAATACTTTCTGAAAGTTTTTTAGCAAACAATAACAGTTACATACAATGTCGTCTTCCTGAACAAATGTTTTCTAGACTAGTATGGTCATGCTAATGTGAAGAATGGAGTAATAGATTGTATTAATGAAGACATTAAGGTGGGTGGGTGGGTGTGGACGGATTTGGTTCTCAGTATCACCTTTTATTGTCACTCTTTAGGTTAAGCCAAAGGGTAGAACATCAGCATCTGGAGAAGTGATCAATGCATTTCTTCATTTCTAATAAAGTGATGTAATCACATACTAAATATTTGAGGATGTTCGTTTCAACCTCTATGAAGGTCCAATTTTCTTGTTTTTTGCTTGGAAGGTCAGTTATTGGATCATTCAATAGGATAGCAGCGTCATAAGACCATTTAAGATTCTAATGGCCACACAGATGAACACAGCAACACATAAAATACTAAAAGAAGGATTGTTGTCAGAGCCTGTGAGTCGGGTTTAAGCCAAGGCTCAAAGTGCCTAAATTAAGCCAAGAGAATAGATCTTACCTTCAATATGAAGAGCCCACAGAAACACATGGCATTATTTAAAAAAAATCTATATAATTTTTTTGTGTGTTTCTCAGATCTGGGAAGAATATTGTGTCTGTATCCATAGAGAATCTTCCAAAGGTCTGTATGGATGCAAACACAATATTCTTCTCTTAAAAGAGCATGCACGCCTTATTGAGAAGCCGATACTATATCTATAAAGACCTGTTCCAAACTAACGTTTAACTTAATGAGCCCTTGGGGCAAAGAGTTCTGTGACCTCGGAAGCTTTACTGAGTTCTCTTGCTATCTTCTGACCTATGGCATATAGTACTCTCTTTACTGTGTGGGCCTCTTACAAAGCATAATTTGCAGAGGCTTAAGGACAGAAAAACATTTTAGAATTTTCCTTGAATTATTAATATTCTAGATTCCTGGATGTCTCGTTTATTATAGTGTTTGCCATGTAAAAAATCACTTAGTGGTTGAGCCAATTTCACAGGAAACCAACTGATTACCAAAAGACACTGGTATCATGGGAACCTAAAAAAAAAAAAAAAAAACAATGGGTGGTTCTAAAAAGAAAGTGTGCACAAATGTAACAAGTAAGATTCATCATTCCCTTGGGCCAAATCATGATTAAATTACAACTAGTCTTCTTATGCCAGAAAGTAAATTAGAAAGCAGAAAGTAATTTTAAAAATGTGAGACTTACAGATAACAGATGTCTGCTTATGAATTGTCCAAAATCTTAAACCAGCAGAAAGAAAAGAAAGTAGCTAGGAAAAAACAATATGACACATGCAGGCATGCATGTTAAAGTTCAATATGTAATTCTAGCTCTGTGGATTTTGTTCTCCGGATCCTGAGTGGAACCTATGTAACTGCTGAAGACTATTTGCTTCTGGAACGTTTCTAACAATCTTCAGCTTGACCTTGATAATCTTCACAATCATCAAGTGAGTCGAGAATTACTTATGTTTCTGCATGACCCAACCTTGACGTAAGGGCAGAATTCTTGGACTGTGCTGATGTGATGATGGCTCATAGTATCTGGTCAGGATTTTTCCAGCAGGGTTCAAATAATGTCTTTCTCTGATATTAATTCAGAGACCAGTTGTCCAGATTTTGTTCATGCGGAGGTTAGCTCAGATGTTAGGAATGGCTGCCCACAGCTGGTGGCAATATTCTATACAGCATCGTACGTGATATTTGTTCACGTTTGCTTGTCAGAGTGTGAAAATTAGAATTGGCGTGATATTCTCAGAAACATGGGGTGGCCTCTGTGTGATTTTTAAAGGGGGTAGCAAACCCAGAAGGTGTTGATCTCGCTGTCATTTAAAGAAATAGCAACACCTTAGGCCATGAAAGTTTAGAGCCTCTGAAAGCTCTACCAATTTTGGTGTCAGAATTCAATTTGTGCTTACCACCTTTTCCAAAGATTGGATGTGATGGGGACAATTAAATTTCTTATTAATTGCCAAAGCTTTACAAAGATCTTTGTAATGGTTCCAGTAAAATGCTTACTTCTGTCATGAGAAGAGTTATTTTGTAATTTCCTACAATGTGAACACAAAATCAAGTAATTCTTTGTTACTGGTAGAGTCATAAAGTTCCAGCAAAGAAAGGCTTTATCCTATACCAAGAATAAGCACATAGTATGTAGTATGAGGAACATATTTAAAATGTTTTGCAAGTTAGCTGCATGAAATCTGCTGGAAGATGGTCAAAGGGACTCTGGTATTTGGGTTCTTGTCAATATCTTGCTTTTACAATTTTACTAGAATTATGACAATGATGGATAAAGCATGTACTCTAAAAATTTTAGTAAAGCTTCACACAAATATTGATTGAAAAGAGTGGCCAATTTGTAATATTGTGATAAAAGTCCAAATTGTTCTGACTAATGCCTTATGTTAGGACCATTAGCAAAAATGGAAGACAGTAAAATTCTCACTTTAATTTTAAGACATGATATATAGATATATGCTTAGTTGGGTATATTTCTTGGATCAAAAACAGATCATGGAAAAAAAAACAGATTATGAGCAGTTAGGGAATTACTTTTTGACATAATATATCTTCAGAAAATTATTACAATGGGTGTTGAACTAAAATAAATAAATGAATAGATTGATCAATCTATCAAAGATAGATATAAATAATTATTGTAGAAGTGCTTGTGACTGATCTTGAGTAGGTTTATTATTAATCCTGAAAATTATAAAATCATTACTACATGTATTTTAATTTAATCCATTCAATTTAAAGAGACTTTCTCTTCTGATTGTTAGTTTGATAAACAATCCAACTCTTAAAATAGTTTTAAGTTAAATTGTTTTCGGAAAATGTCCAAACTTAAATTATTTCTGTTGTCTTTTATAATGTAAATGTATACCCTTTGTAGGGTTTATAAAAATTAAGGTGGCAAAAACATAAATGCCTTACCAAATCATTTGGGCATTCTCTTCTGTATAGGTGTATTGTAATGCTAAAAAAAGGGGGATCAATTAAAAATCTGTATTGATAGCATAGTTTGTTTTCCCTTTCAAATGCATTCAACTACTTATAGATTATTTATCAATTGTTAAGTTTTACATTTGTATAGGATGCTTTTTCCTGTGTGATACCTTCCTAATTTTATTTACCTTTATTATGCTAATGATCACATACATTAGTTTGTATTCTAGAGTTGGCAAATAAATTATAGTGAGATACCGATAAAAGAGATTGTTATCTGAAAAAAATAATTTTGGATTCATATTTCACTCCATTTGATGTCAAAAACCAAGACTCCAGGAACATACATGTAGCCAAAGTTGGATTTATTACTTGGAGAAACAAGAGACACTACCCCATGGAACAAACCGTGGGAATGTTTGGTCATTTTAGTGGTTGTGTAGTCACTTTGTTTCCAGTGTCTAATTAGAAATGATCATGAGTTATTTGTTTTTTGTTGTACCCATGTCACAGAGATTTCTAGTCAGATATTTATGTCCTGCAAAATTGTTAATGTCAGTAGGGGAACCACATGACCTATCAGAGAGCAGCTAGACCAGCTACCAGCTGTCATCTGTCAGGTATGATGATTTCTTTTTCACTCTTTACCTTTAAAAAAATCAATTGCATTTAAACTAAAATACAAAAGTCAATCCATTAAGATTTTAGGATAACAGATATGCATCTATGTAATTTTACTATGACTGAAAACCAAGTAGTATAAAACATGAGACTAAACAGTTTTACTATGCATAAAAATCAAAGATGTTTGCATGCACACACACACACACACACACACACACACACACACACGAGAAAATGGCTATGTATCACAAGGCAAAATGAATGGAAATGTTTGTAGTAGATACCATCGGTAAAGAACTGAGTCTAATACATATGAATTGCTATAAGTGAATTAGAATAGAACAAAGAGTCTAATAAGCAATGAATGTAAACTCTCAGTTTATAGAAAAGGAATTATATTTGGCTCATGAATATATGAACCAACACCTTGTTATAAAGAGAATCACAAATTAAAACAACAACGAAATATTATTTTCAGGTCACGATTGGGGAAACAGTATTAGGGAAACGGTCATTCTCATAGTCGGTATGAATTTAAATGTATGAATAGTTAAAATATATTCAAAGTATTTATGAAAAAGGAGATCTATAACTATTAGAAAAATCAAGTACTACTTCTAAAGAATTTTATTTATTAAAAAATCACTTTGAGAGGATATTACAACAAATCAATATTGTAAATTGTTTAAGATGAGCACACCCTTGTTTTACATTTTTTTTTCATTATATAGTTTGTTTTAATATTACTTTTAATTTCAAGAAGAGTTACAATTTCAGTTTGGGGGGAAAAACAAGGTTAAGTTAATAGAGAAAAATCAATCTCAAAATATTGAACTTTTTAGGAGGCAAAAAATTATTCTAGTTGAGTGAAATTCATATATTTGTTTACTTGCTTAAAACATTGTTTATATCCCATTTTGCTTATTCATTTATTCATGGAAGGACACTATGGTTGCCTCCCATTTTAGCTATTATGAATAACGTAGCTATGAACACGGGTACACAAATATCTCTTTGAGACATTGCTTTCAACTCTTTTGGGTGTATATTCACAAGTGGGATTGCAGGTTTCTATGGTAATTATATTTTTAGATTCTTCTAGAACCCCCAAACTGTTTTCCAAAGGATCGGACCATTTTATATTCCCAGCAACAGGCACATGAGTCCCACTTTCTTCACATCCCTCCCAACTCTTGCTATTCTCTGGTTTTGTTTTTTGTTTTGCATTGTTTTCTTTTGTTTGATAGTAGCTATCCTCATGAGTAGAAGGGAATATCTCAGAGTTTTGACTTACATTTCCCTAATGATTTGTGATAGTGAGTATTTATTTATGTGTTTATGTAGCCATTTGTATATCATTTTTGGAGAAATGTCCATTCAAGTCCTTTACTCACTTGTAAAGTAGGCTATTTTTTATGCTTTTGAATTTCACGAATATTATTCAGCCTTAAAAAGGCAGAAAATTCTGACATATGCTACGACATGGATGAACATTGAAGACGTGCTAAGTGAAATAATTCAGTCACAAAAACACAAACACTGTATGATTCCACTTTTATGAGGTACTTAAAAATTATACACAGAAAGTAGAATGATGGTTGCCAGGAGTTGGGAGGAGGGGGAAATGAGGAGCTATTGCTTAATGGATGTAGAGTTTCAGTTTTACAAGATAAAAAGAGTTATGGAGATGGATAGTGGGGATGTTGGTACAACATTATGAATATATTTAATACAATTAATAGCCATTTACCTTTTTTTCTGGATGGAATGTCAAAGTGACTAAGGAACAGAAGAGCCATATTATCATAAAAATAGTATTTTGAACATTGTGAATCATAGTCAAAACCTGTGAGTTCCGCTAAAATTATGTCTACATATCATATATCATTAAAAATATAAACCCGTGAAGACGCTACTAAGACCACTGAACTACCACTTTGGACACAGACGGAATGCGCAATAGTGTCATTGCTCAAAGTAGATTTGATGGTTTGATATTAACCATTAGTTAAGCCTTGACAGCTTTTCAATTAAAAAAAAAAATAATGATTATTTTTGAGAGAGAGAAACAGAGTGTGAACGGGGGAGGGGCAGAGAGAGAGAGAGAGAGACAGAATCTGAAGCAGGTTCCAAACTCTGAGTCGGCACCGAGCCCAGTGCTCAAACCCACGAACTGTGAGATCATGACCTGAGCCGAAGTCAGAAGCTTAATCAACTGAGCCACCCAGGCGCGCCAAGCCTTGACAGCTTCTTTAAAACTTTGATAGTTTAACTGAAATACAAAATTTTGCTTCACATATGGAGATATAGGAAAAAGTGATCTCATCCAAATCTGCAGATGCTGAAAAAAGTTAATGATGATATTATAAATAAGCAAAGATAAAAACTGGGAGAAAGATGAAGGAGAGATATAGAAAGAGAAAATATAAGTATCATCTATAAGTATATAGAATTTCATTTTACTGTGGTGACTTTTCTCTTAGGTTAATTTTTTTTAATTTAAATAGTAGTTAGTGAACACACAGCGCAATATTGGTTTCAGAAGTAGAATTCTGTGATTCATCACTTACATATAACATCCAGCCCATCTCCCACCCACTTCCCTCTGTCAACCCACAGATTGCTCTCTATCATTAAGAGTCTCTATGATTTGTTTCCCTCTCTTCTCTACCCCCTCTCCTTCCCCTATGTTCATCTGTTTTGCTTCTTAAATTCTACATATGAATGAAATCATACAGTATTTATCTTTCTCTGATTGACTTATTACACTGAGCATAATCTCTTAGGTTAATTCTGTCCCCTTCTGGAATCTCAATAAATATTGAGATTCTGGAGAGTAAAGAATCCTTGCACACCAATTATCTGTCTATTCTCCCTGACTGAATGAAACCTGTAATTTATATGGAAATTTTTTTTTAATAAATGGTTGATAAGATTCCCATTTTCTCTGCTCACCTTTATAATTTTTTTTCAGTCGTACGTCTTTAGATTTGGGTGAAGTAGATAAATTATTACCAGGTAAGAATGTCCTCAGAATCTGCCATCTCTGTTTATTTAAATAATTCTTTTTTTTTTTTTTCAACGTTTATTTATTTTTGGGACAGAGAGAGACAAAGCATGAACGGGGGAGGGGCAGAGAGAGAGGGAGACACAGAATCGGAAACAGGCTCCAGGCTCTGAGCCATCAGCCCATAGCCTGACGCGGGGCTCGAACTCACGGACCGCGAGATCGTGACCTGGCTGAAGTCGGACGCTTAACCGACTGCGCCACCCAGGCGCCCCTATTTAAATAATTCTTGTGGATTGATTTGAAATTCAAAAATAGGCTGAGAATTTATATTTTTATCGAATTCTCTTTTTTTCATGACTGTAATGTAAATGGTAATGTAAATAGTAACAGTAATCCTCAAACTGCATATTGTTTATTAAAATAATAACATAACCTATATTTTATACCAACTCTATTTTATGTAGCAGTCATTCTTTTAAAAAAAACCACTTAAGGGGCGCCTGGGTGGCGCAGTCGGTTAGGCGTCCGACTTCAGCCAGGTCACGATCTCGCGGTCCGTGAGTTCGAGCCCTGCGTCAGGCTCTGGGCTGATGGCTCAGAGCCTGGAGCCTGTTCCCGATTCTGTGTCTCCCTCTCTCTCTGCCCCTCCCCCGTTCATGCTCTGTCTCTCTCTGTCCCAAAAATAAATAAACGTTGAAAAAAAAAAAAAATTAAAAAAAAAAAAAAAAAAAACCACTTAATGGTGTGGGATTTCAAAGTATGCTAATGCTAGGTCACAAACTTAATATATTTTTCTTATAATATGTTTTATTTATATGCCATCAACTATATATGCCAACTGAACATTTGCACAGAAGAGATTAAACAGCTCTCTTTCAAGAGATTTCCAGTGAACCCTAATGACCAGAGCAGCATCTGTAGATAAATTTTCAAGCGGTCCATGTGTGTTTGCCATTTGTGGTGTGAGAATCTAGCATATGTAGTGTTTGATGTTTTAGTCATAAGACTGAGGTATTAATTAAAGCAAACTTTTTACTTTAGGCAAGTGGAAGACATATTGCTATAACATATTTATAGTAACAAATGACGTCTTTGTAACATTCGTTCTGCAAATAAAACTTTTACTAAAGGAGGTGGCCTTAACCTATATCCCATGCTTCTGTGTCTATAACTGTCATCTCAAAATGGGCAAATTTTAATATTTGCCAGCATCTTTTTGTACCTACACAGAGGCATCTATACGTTGGATGAGGATAATTGTCTTCAACCTAAACTTAATGTTTTGAATGCTCCTGAAATTTACCATCTCGTCGAGAAGGGAATCAGAAGTATGTTTACTAGAGCATAACAGAAGTTAGATTAATGTAGGTCACGTCAAGGATTGCTCAGCCAAGTGCTTTGTAAAGATTAGTAACTTTAGCATTTATTTCCAATCACCCATATCTGATACGATATGGGTGTGCCAGGCTTGACAACTGCCGCATTTCTCACTCCCTGAAGAATTGTTCAGTACTCGACTCAAGAAAATGAATGAATCCGGTGAAGTCAGGTAGCTACCTCTCTCTGACTTCTGGTAAGAAGAGAGAAAGAGTGCTATGTGAAAGGGCTAACTATGGACTCCTTTCAATTTGTGTCACAATTTCCTATGTATGTTAAAACAATATGATAGATGTTCAAAGTAAGAAAAAAAAAATACACGTAGGAGGTGAGTTGAAAGAAAATCGTAATTTACCTGAGTCCTTTTATATGCCATATATAAAATGAATGAAAGATTTTCTTTAAAAATGTGGCAAGCTGTTTCCTCTTTTAATTATTATTTCATTACAATTTAATTTTTTGTACTTACTGTGAAATCTAATCTGAAATTAATGTCAATGGCTGTAATATTATATAGTGATTTTTCAATGAAATTAGCACTGCTGTTTAAACATGACAAAAATAGTTCTGTGATCTTCTAGGCCTCAGTTTCGTAACTGAGTATACTGTGACACACAGAGGTGAGTTTAAGAGATTTTGGTGTCTGTTATAAATGGTTTTTACTTACTAAGTTGATAAATATTATGCATGCTTCAAGAATACTGCCAAAGGAAATTCTCTGGAGCATGCATTGCTGTTTTCATTTTTCCTTCTACATATTTAAACAAGGGTCTTCAGTTTTTATTCAGAATAAGATAGTTAGCCATTTGTATTTATCAGCTACAACTTTGTATCACACCAGAGAATATGACAGAGAAATGATTTGAATAATTAATTTCAAACCTTCCAAACTATATGACTCAACATCTGGCAAATTTACAAGAGAAAAACATTAGAATTTTTATGACGTGCAGTCACCATTCATTCACTGTAACTAATGTTTATGAGCGACAATATGGAAGCATGTTCTGGTTCTCTATTCCCCTGCCTCCACCATGGATAATGTTACAGGAACAAAAGTTTTGTGTACCAATTAGTGAGTAAATAAATGTAGATGAATACATACATACACAACATAACAACATTTTAATAGTTGATACAGCTGTCAAAAAGTTTTTCTGCATACTGTTTAACCACACAGATTTTTTTTTGAAATTGACTTGAACAATAATTGATAAGTTTCAGATACCTTTGGATATTAAAACACAGGGGAGCTAATTCTTCAGCCCTTCTTTTTTAGGAACTAAGTCCTAAATACTCATTATATATTTGAGAGATTATATATCACACAAAGCAGGACAAAAAGCACCACAAAGAGTAATTTTTAAATTTTCTTCTATGAATTTGTATGTGTGCACGTGTGCAATATTCTCAAAATAAGAGCAATCTTAAAAATATCAGAATTACTAAATACGCGTTTGTCTTAAAAGTGATGCAATTCATTCCTAGAAACTTTGTCAGAAAACAGAATGTAGGAAATAATTTTATTCTGAATTAGTGTATCTAATATATATCCAAGCCTTCACTCGTTTTGCCGGTAGACGAACCACCTTCACTGATACTGGGAGATGTATTCTTAGAAATACGTTTGTGCAGCCGAACAGTAAACACATAAAACTAATGAGAAACCAGTCATCTCACCGTAAAGTGAGCCAAGCTCTCTCCTCTGTCCCTAAACATAGGTGAGGATAAACAACACAGCTACTCACGCTCAGGTAGTCGCACAGCCCTAAGAGCTGGAGGGATCACGAAGGACGCCTGGGTGGCTCAGTCTGTTAAGTGTCCGACTGTCGCTTCCGCTCAGGTCATGATTTCCTGGTTTTGTGAGTTCAAGCCCCGCATCGGGCTCTGCGCTGACAGCCCGGAGCCTGCTTGGGATTCTCTCTCGCTCTCCTTCTCTTTCCACACCTCCCCAGCTCACGCTCTCTCTGTCTCTCTCAAAATAAATAATTAAAAAAAAAAGAAAGAAAGAAATCTGTTTCTGCAGCTGAACAGGAAATGGATAAACCTAAGGAAACACCAGTCATCTCATTGTAGAGTGAGCTACATTCTCACTTCTGTCTCTAAATATAAGTGAGATTAAACAACAGAGACACTCGTGCTGCCGCACTGAGAACTGAAGGGATCAATAAAGTAAAACAAACAGTTGTGTTTGTTTATTAAAAACCAGCTCAGCAAAAATATTGAAGATTACACTTGTAATCATTCTTACTTTTTAGCACTTAAAATTATCAAAATCTTTTCTTCATTCCCTTAGCGGTATTTATTTCTTTGAACAACATTTAAGGGAAGTACCGTGACATCTGGTAAGTGATTTCCATCACTCGTTCAATCTTTTAACCATATTTTAAGTCGAATTTCCCCATCACAAATCTGTTTCTGGAGACCCATCTCGATAAACTTGTAAATATTCAATCCAGAAAGAAGAAATAGATTCCGTACCAGATTCTTGTCTTGCAATCATAAATGCCCTCCAAAACTATTTTAACACTGAGATTCATACGACATTAAAATAGGAAAATGTTTTTGACTAAATTAAATCTATTCCTAAATTAGATCTGTCTAGGGAATGGAATTTTATTAAGGGTCTCTACTTTTTCAATGTTTAATAAAGCGCTTATGAACGTGATTTGATTAGATTAAAATTGAAAGCATCATGCTACAGGTACATGTAATACCTGCCGTGTTAGTTGACATTTTATCTGTGAAACTCTTAATTGCTTGCCAGATGTCATGGTCATGTGATTCAGTGGTTAGAGATCTATGCTGCTTGAAGAAATAACTAAGTGCAATGGGAATGTCTATTTCCACACAGAGATACTTAAATAGATAGGAAATATAGATGCATATGGAAACTGAATGAGCTTATACTTTAAAGTGAGACACATTTTACTAATATTTACATTATACAATCATACCCTGTTATTTCTTTAGGAAAACGTATAGTGGTCATGATTTATTGTTCAGGTCTTCTTCTAAAGAACCATATTATTTTTGTACAAGTTGACCAAATTCAAAATCTCCCTACCTAAATGTGAATAAAAAATAATGTCATTATGTAAACATTGAATTATTCAAACCACATTTCTTTTGTATTCATCAAGTAGGATTTTATTTTCGCATTGAACAAAGGCAGGATTCAGAAGTATATGAACACCATTTGTACTATTTTTAGAGCATTATGAAACAGTTGCTGTTATGTTGGTGTTTTTCTCAATGCCTCGTTCTGTATCATCACTGCGTTTAAGAAACAATGAGCTGCTTCTTACTATCCAAAACTGTTAATGCAATAGTTGAAGTCAAGTACGTGTATGATCAGTTATAAAAGCTATAAAGGAGAACAAAGTGAAATTTCTATGTCAGTTTAAATATAAAATGTGTGTAGTATGAAAAATATCTTAAGTGCAGAGTTCCTCTTTAAAACTTCAGAATTCTTAATATTATATGTGTTTGCATATGTAGTTTTTTATGTTTCTCTTCTAAAAATTACATGTATTAAACACCATGTCCCCTTTGTGAAAAAAGCATATCTATAAAATACAAAGAGCCACATGCTGCTTTTCTTCTGCCATTCCTTGTGCTTCTTTTAAATAGTCTTTTTAAACTTGGTGGAATCTCATTTTAATATTAATTGTAACATTTTGCACTTAGATAGTGCTTTTCCTCTGAAGAAAGCCAAAGCACTTAGCCGTGAAAAATCTCAGCCATCAGCCAGGACAAGCCAGTGAGGAAGGACTCCATAAATGAAAGCCAATTTAAACCAGGAAATGATTTGAATTCATACCCCTTTCAATCAGGCAACAGGAAGAGAACCAATTTTTCTCCAACCCTAAGGGTTTGCAGCAGAAGTGAAAAGTAAATTGCACTACCGGGGAACTTGTGGTTCAAAAGACATATGGGAAAGAGGGAAGAACAAGAATTACATACTAGACCTGTCTACATGAGGCGAGATAATGGAGTACAGCATGCTAAGCATGGCTTGATTCATTCCAAGGAGCAAAACTTAGGAAGTGATACATTTCTGGGCAATGCACGCTGTTCAAGAAACCCAGGAATATAGTAGAAAATGGACCACACCCCACACATGTGTGCACATGCGTGCACACTTGCCATATTTCCCCCCCCCCCACCGTATGAATGGTATTCAATGCACATGCATGCCTTAGTGTCAGAACTTTGTTTAAATCCTTATTCAGTTCATTGTGAGCGTAAAGGCTCAAAGCCTTTATGCTTTCATGTGAAAAGTGGAGACAATGACAGATTTCTTGACAGATTGTGAAATTGTAAGAAACAGAATATATATATATATCTATGAAAAATATAATTATTTTAAATTAATGTTTAATTCATTGGAAGTATTCAGTGAATGATAAATGTCATTAGTATACTTATGCAGATATGATTTCAGATGACAATATAATTTAATAAAGACAGTGATTCCTTTATTCAAGGGAAACAATATCTCTATTTTTAATGGGAAATAAAGATTATTTTAAATGGCATCGTGATCTTCCTTCCGTTATCAATTTGTTTTTGAAAATTCATTACTTGGAATTAAAAAAAACATTTTTAAGTTTATTTATTTTTGAGAGAGAGAGAGAGCATGGGAGTGGCAGAGGGAGAGGGAGAGAGAGAATCCCAGGCAGGCGCTGCACTGTCAGCATGGAGCCCCATGTGGCTCTCGAAAACTTGAACTGCGAGATCATGACCTGAGCCGAAAGGAGGAGTTGGACACTTAACCGACTGAGCTATGCAGACGCCCCTCATTACTTGGACTTGTTAAGTAAACTTTATAGAAATCAAAACTCAGAGCTCCTCTTATTCCACGAAGTTTTCCTTTCCCGATAAAATTTTTAGACACAAATTTTATTTTATGTTAAATACAAACCTTATTATATGCAGTCACTTAGTTTAATGATAGTTTAAGTTGAACATTTTTCTGTAATATCCTCAATAAAATACTCTTAACTTTTCCAAGAAAAATTTAACCTAAAATACATTATCAATAGTAAGAAAAATATTCATATATTAATTCTGTGAATTGAGAATGGCTTAATGTTAGGTGTACCTGAGTGGCTCAGTTGGTTAAGCCTCCACTATTTTTTTTTTAAATTTTTTAATGTTTTATTTATTTTTGAGAGAGAGAGAGAGAGAGAGAGAGTACGAGCAGGGAAAGGGCAGAGAGAGAGGGAGGCACAGAATCCGAAGCAGGCTCCAAGCTGACAGCACAGAGCCCAATGTGGGGCTCGAACTCATGAACCGTGAGATCATGACCTGAGCTGAAGCCCATGCTTAACGGATGCAGCCACCCAGGCGCCTCAAGCCTCCAACTCTTGATTGCAGCTTAGATCATGATCTCAGGGTTGGTGGGTTCAAGCCCTGCTATTAGCACAGAGCCTGCTTGGGATTCTCTCTCCCTCTCTTTGTCCCTCTCATGCTCTCTCTCTGTCTCTCAAAAGAAATAGTTGTTTTCTTTTTTTAAAGAGTGGCTTAATGTTAAGAAAAGTAGTATTTTGTTTTTCTACTTTGTGTAAAATTTATTTTTTAAAAAATCAGCCTAAACCTCTTACATATATTCTTAAGAACAAAATCTTCCCTCCTCTCTTGATGTTTTTTTCCTATCCTCAACAGGACCTGAGGATAATCTCACCCCTCCGGTCTCCATTTCACATTCTGATATTTCTGCCTTCAACAACTCATCAGACTGCCTTGACTAATCTGACAATTTCCCGTGACACGTGCATTAACTCCATGATACTGTGCTTGGACTTCGCATGTGTTACCCAGTATTTGCTTGTTCGCTTTGGAAGAAAACATGTTATCTATTTATTTCATCATCTCATTTTTGCCTTATTCTCATCCTATCTTACTCCTGTTTTTACATACCATCTAGCCACTTTTAAGTAACTAAAGATCACTTGTATCCAATGCAACACTCAGGATATTTATAGGAGCTGCTATCCTGGATGACAAAGTATGAATCATCTTCATGACAGCAGTCAATGCCAAATCTAACTTTACTTGGAAGCAGTATTAATCCGTGTGTATCGTTAGTTCAAAACACTAATTAATAAACCAATAGCAATACTGGAAACCATTTTCGTAACTACAGCAACTATACTGGCTTCCATACAAGCAGAAAGTTTGGTTTATATCATTGCATTTGACATATTAGATCTCACCTCACTGTTGAATCTCTTTGAGGCTTTATTTGGACCTCCATTACTATTAAGTTCTTCACCTTCCATTTAAAGGGAAGGATACCTCAGCCATGGGTTTCTGAGGACTCATCAGAGGATAGTACTTAACATTAGATGGACTATTATTCAACATTAGGTGATTTTTTTGCAGAGGTGTTCATGATGAGACATGTAACAAATATGCAGTATGTGATACTAATCTATCAAGGAAAACTGTAACTCAGCTTAAAAATCAAGATTCTTATTTCCTGAAATATTTGCAATTATAAAATATATTCTTGTAAGTAGAAGACATTTTATATTTAATGATACAGATTAGAAAATGGTTAAATAAACACAATTACCTTAAATTTCAGAATGTTTAATGACAATATTTCCTCAATACTTATTGGGCACCCATTATGTACTAGATTGTATTCAGTGAAAATTATCATAAGATCACTTTTATGATATATGTATGTAAATGGCTATGCAAGTGAGGCACCTTTTAGTTGAACAGTGGAATCAAAACAGTATTTCTTGAAATAAATATTCAAACCTATTTTATACCTCCATTTTCACTTTAGCAGCCATGTAAGATCTATTTAAATTTAAACTTCAAGAAACTTCCAATTGCTACTGTCTAGCAAGGCTGTCAAAGAAGACAAGATCCACCATTTTTATTTTTATTTATTTTGGTTTGAGGATATTTGAGATATAATAATGCACTTATCAATACAACATCAAAGTGGAGGTGTTCCCAATATTAATGTTTGTTATTAAGCTTTTCAGCTGTCTGGTAACTCAAGTGGTCTATAGTTGAATACGCTCTAATGCCAGATGGAATATCAGAATATGTGTATGAGGCTTTAATTATCTGAAAACCCGAAATGAACCACTACTCATGATACCTGGGGATTTTAATGAAGAGCGTACATATGTTCTTCTTGCTAATTGAAGATGAGCTTCATTTTAATGGATTTAATCTCCTGAGAATTTAAAACATAAAAAAGAGAAGAATTGAAAAGAATTTTAAAAACCCAAAGCATACTTTGCAAAAACTCTTCCTATTGAACAGAAAATTATTGGAAGGTTGTATTTTTTTTATGGCAAATGATTTTGTTGAATAGGTAAAATATGTATGACATAGAAGTTCCGGAAAGCATACGTATTACTTTTTTCATAGTTATCAAACAAGTGATACGCAACCAAAACATTAGTGATACATCTGAATAAAGCATTAGATCTACAGATTTAAAGTTGAGTATTCAACAAATTTTTTAAAAATGGGCTGTAAAAAGTACATTAATAATAGTGAATATTTAGAGGTAGACAATTCTTAAATATAGGTTAGAATAATTAAAGCTTTGTTTTGTAAGTAGTGCATACAGAAATCAATCATAACAACTGTAAGAGAAGGGAAAAAATGAGTGTTATTTGAGAGTGAAAATGGATCAAAGGGCAAAATCAATTTAAATGCACTTTAAATGTCATAAATACACAGTACTTCCAACAGCTGCCATGTTTATTGGGAGATGTTAAAAGTTAGCTGGAAGTCACATGATTCGTTCAATGATGGGTCTATGTACCAGTTACCACATGATGGTATCAGTGGCTAATCCAAACGTTGCTTGGGGAATAGAAAAGGAGAGGATTCCCCATGAACAACTGGAAACGTCAATATGAAAGAATAATCCTGGAGAAGAAGGTGAGGCACAGAGAAAGAGATGTTGTTAGAGGAAAGAGATGTTCCAATCACACAAAATGCTGTAGGGTTCAAACATGGAGGATGGTTTCAAAGGGCCAGAGAGAGACTTAATGACCATGAAAAAAAGTGGGGGGTGGGTATTGGACGGTTTTCCCCTGGCACCACCCAAGGTAGACAGGGTGGTGCCAGTCCACCTGACAGATATGTTGCTTATCTTGTACTAAGTAAAAATGTCATGATATCTTAAGGTTCTCATGCATTTGCTTGAAGTAACTCTCAATATTCTGGTTGCCCATTCACCAACCACTAACTATGACAGTCACCAATAAGCTGACTGTGCTGGACACATCTTTCTATGGCAGACTGATTTGTTCTTTTTGTATTTTTATAAATTACTCTCACTAAATGTTTATTTTTGACAGAGAATGCAAGTGGGGGAGGAGCAGAGAGAGAGAGAGAGAGAGAGAGAGAGAGAGGATCCAAGCTGGCTCCGCACTGACGGCAGCCAATCTGAAGTGGGACTCAGACTGACGAACCTTGAGATCACGACCTCAGCTGAAGTCAGATGCTCAACCAACTGAGCCACCCAGGCGCCCCTAAATTACCCTCTCTAAATAGCATTAAGTACATACTCTGAATCTGCTCAACCCTGGGCCCCAGTGATATCAATTTTCTTAGCTGAGGTTTGGATTGAGGAAACAGCTGTACTCGAGGGTGATTTACCAAACAAATGCCATCTCACGGGTCCATATATGAGTGCCATATGGCCTTCACCAGGTGAAAGGCTGAATAACAATCACGTTATTATCTTTGTTCTGGAAGAATGTCATTCCCGTCAAGACACTTTGTTTTGAGCCCACTTGTTCCAAAACTTGATTTCCACTTTTAACGAGCCAAAGCGTATCATGTGCTCAAATTTCAATTTTGTTGGTGACAATGTGAGGAGTCTCCTGTGGTTTGGAACTATATGAATCCTAGAACTAAATTAACGCTTTTGTAGAAAGAAAAAAAATAATAATTCACTGGTTTTAATATTCCAGAATGCAGAGCATTTGTTAAAGTGATGGCTCACATTTTTCCTGGGCGATAATTTAAAGGACCTATCTACTGAATGTATTGAATCCTGCATTATATCTCTAAGTCTTGCCATTCACTCATGGTGACATACGATAATTAGGGGGAAGGGGCCCAGGACCTGGCATGAGACACCCAGCAAGAAACAGAAGAAATTTCACCAGGCAAGTGACACATAGTATTCATATGGCAGAATAAATAATAAGCAGCGGGACCCCAAGCCTAGAGAGGATTATGTCAGCAGATATGCAGGACCAGGAAGCAGAAATAACAGAAATTGTAGAGTCAGCAGTGTACTACTGTTTAAACAAAGAGAAATACTAGAAAGTATCAGTTAAAACCTTTGAATATATATATATATATATATATATATTTTTTTTTTTTTTTTTTTTGCTATGTGATACTGAAGCTGGGGGTTTGCCCGCTCTGTGTCCCAAGCTTCCTTGTTAACTATTTGCCAGTTAGGTTCTACTAATTGGTAGCACTGGTGGGAGAGTAGAGAACAGGAGGAGGGGAGAAGAAAGTCCCTTCCAGGTCTGAGCCCCAGGCAGGCCCCACAACGGTACATAACGGTTCGCATCCTAGTGGGCACTCCCGCTGCTTCCCGCACCAGCCTTGTGGGAAACCCTCTTGAGTCACAAGTTCCGGAACCTTCCCTTTTCTCTTGTCTTCTACCAGTCTTAGGCGCAGTGTTTCCTGTAATTATTATATTCTGGATTACGTTACACATGACATTTTTGTCATCTAGCCTTCTAACACCAGTGTGGTCTTTGAGAGAAATCTCTCTTACAGTTTCTATTCTCTTAAAGGCCCTCTTTTTGATAAAACACGACTACTTTGCCTCCCTCTCTTCCTTTGTTCCACTTCTTGGGAGAACATAATGCCTCTGTAAACCTATGTAGCCACCTGTTTCCAAGGACCTGAATCTCACTGGAGAGGCAAACAACTGTACAGACTGGGTTAACATTAAACTCATGATAAAAAGTCTCAAATGCATATTCTCAATTCTCCTAAAAATATTTCCTTGTTTTTCTGGTATCTGTCCTCCAAAGTGATGCTTCCCTGAATTTTAATATACCCTGCTGTTTACAATCCCTTTCTCTTACCTCATAGGTCTGTCTGAAACACTTAAAAATAATAATAATAAAAAATAAATGGGATTATTTTGATAGACAAATATATCCATCTACATATTATCAACTCAGACCCATTTTCTGTCTTCTTAGATCATAGGCAAGGCCAACCTCTCAACTCTATTCAGAACCCTGTACTTCATAGTTTCTCAGACTTTGCAGCTGGAAGTGTCTCTTTTTATTGGATCATGAATATCAATGTTGCTAATCAATAACTCTATTAGCATATGATATAGTATTTTCTCATATTGTACGATATCCACCACTAAGCCACGTTTCTGTCACAGCTAACGCCCATTTCTTTGTCCATTTCACAGCAAAGCTTCCAGACAGTTCTTTAAGCTTCCTTTTCACTTGTGCTCATTTCTAATTCTCCTCTCAAAACATTCAGATTCTGACCCCACCTCTCTGCTCAACCTACCAATTACAAAATACCCCAAACTTCGACACTGTCTGCCTTTTTCCACTTCTCAGAAACAGTGGCCACTCCTAGATTTCTCACTGATGGGCTTTCTCCTAACTCACAGGTGTGCCTCCTTCGGGCTCCTTCTTGGTTCCTCCTCTCCAACCTTTGCAAAGTCGATATGATCCGTTCTCTCCTCTCTCCACGATCTCATCCAATGCAATGATTCTATAGTTCATTTACGTGTCTAGGGTACTCCTGTTGATATCTTGGAGCCAGATGTGTCTCCTGTTCTCCAAACTCCTGTGTGGCGGCTTATCCCACACACCAATTTTCTCATGTGAGTCATTTCCTCACCTCCAGTTACTCCCTTTTTCCTCTATTTTGTGATGTTTGTAGTTCCTGTAACTCTGTGAAATTATCCGGGTTACTTTCTTCCAGTTTATTTCACTTAGTTCCCTCCACTAGAATACAAGTTCCAAGAAAGGGGGGCATTTTTGCTTTGTGACAGCGGCACTATCAGCTTTTACAAAAGTGACTGTCATATCAATAGCTCTGTAAATTTTTGTTAAACAAATAAAGGCATGGATAACCCCTGAGGAAGGGTTCTGTTGCCTGGTAAAGTATTTCCTTCTAGAATATATTCATTTTAACGGATTAAATGGAAATACATGTATGGCTATTTGAGCGAAGATGTGTCCCTGAGAATGGATTAGAGTTTAAAGTTTCGGTTACACAAGATGAATAGGTTCTAGAGATCTATTGAACAACATAGTGCTTAATTTTAACAATATGATGTTGTTCACTTAAAATTTTAAAAGGGTGGATCCATGTCGTGTTCTTACCACACACATCACCAAATTAATTAAATAAAATAAATACAAAGGGAAACTCTGGTTACCTTGATTGTAGTGATGGTATTATGGATATATACATATGCCCAATTTCATCAAATCACATGGATCAAACATGTTCCCTGTTTTTGGCATACAGTTATATCTTAATAAAGCTGTTAAAAATAACAGGAAGCGTCCTTTGTAAGATTATTCCTTTTAGGGTAGCTTATTTTTGTTTGCTTGGATACATGTTACAAAATATCAAATACTATCAAGCTTTGTAATTGCTAAAGTCTTTATAGATTTTATTAAAAATATATATGAGAAAATGTTGTCTACTAAATCTGACCCTTTCCTGTCAATTTTGTTACCCCAAAATTGATAATAATCACTAGTGTTTATCAAACATTTATTGTTGATGATATATTAACTATATTTCATAAATTGTTTTAATAAATACACAAGAAACTTTTTTTCAAAAATTTTTTTTAACGTTTATTTATTTTTGAGACAGAGAGAGACAGAGCATGAACGGGGGAGGGGCAGAGAGAGAGGGAGGCACAGAATCGGAAGCAGGCTCCAGGCTCTGAGCCATCAGCCCAGAGCCCCACTCGGGGCTCGAACTCATGGACCGTGAGATCGTGACCTGAGCCGAAGTCGGACGCTTAACCGACTGAGCCACCCAGGCGCCCCTACACAAGAAACTTTTTGATAATTAATTAGTCTACATGTGGAGGCTGAGGCTTAAAAAGATAAAATTTTCGTGCTAAACCTACCAGCCAGTAAGTGCTGGGAATTATAGCTGAAGAAAAAGTGTATAACACTTTCCCAAAGATTAGGAATTATTGAAGAATTATTTATTTAATCCAATATGGAATCCTTTCTATGTAACAAATTTTCTGATGTGGATCCTGTTTACTGTTCTTTGAATTCAAATTGTTTGTTTTCTTTATATGAAATGCCATGCAGTTTGGAAAACTGCTAAACATTTCCAATTATTTTACTTTTCCTCGAGAAAGAGTGTCCTTAAGCATAAGTAATTCTACCTCTAATGTGACTATCTAAACACTTCATATATTTAGATTTCCTTCATGAATCTTAGCACATATTTTTAGGGAAAAATTATAACTCAGCTACACACTGCATTTTATGTCTGGATATAGATGGGGTTTTTATTAAAAGTCAGAGTTTGTGTTGTGTTATTTTATTATAGCAATAAAAATTCATTAGCTTTGATCAGATGACTCCACAAATAACCTATTTGAAACTCCTAAAGTATGCAAGAGAAACAAGCTTCTAAAGCCAAAATAATAAACCACTTTCAAACAGGAAAAATTCAAGGTTGGTAGAAAGCAAACTCATGTGTGAAACCATTTTAACTAATAACAATATCCTTTTTTTTTTATGAAAACATCACAGAATCGATAGATTAAAACAAAGACAGAAATAAAAACTTAATATGTAAATATATGTTGGGCCAGGAAAAGACCACGGCAGCCTGTGATGTGATCTTCTTAATAGAGGTGGGGCTGCTGGTCTAGAGAAAATGGTTGCTTCTTTAGGATCTTAAATATATGACTTCAGGCTACAAGTCCTATGGTCTTTCCCTAATTCAGAAATGCCTTCTTTTTTTTATTTATTAAAAACAAATTTAATGTTTATTTTTGAGAGAGAGAGAGACAGAGTGTGAGCGGGCGAGGGACCTAGGGAGAGGGAGACACAGAATCTGAAGCAGGTTTCAGGCTCTGAGCTGTCAGCACAGAGCCTGACCCGGGGCTCCAACTCACCAACCGTGAGATCGTGACCTAAGCCTAAGTCCGACACTTAATGGACTGAGCCACCCAGGCGCCCCAAAAGTGCCTTCTTTTGAAAAACAGAAGATGCACATTTACATGACAATTACACTTAGAAACAAAAATTAATGCAGACACACAGATTGTTTCCCTGGTTGGCTTTCGTACTTTTACGAAGTTTATAGAGAATACACATTTTATGCTTTGTAGTCTCTGTTGCCATTGCTCATCTTTGCTGTGGCACCACGATGGCATGAATAATGCCGACCCAAATGGGTGTGGCTGTGTGGCGATGATACATTTATAGATACTTAATTTTGGATTTCATATAATTTCAATGCATCGGTAAAATGCAAAATCAACCATTAAAAAATGTAAAAAACATTATACGCTTACAGTTCTTGCAATAACTATGTTTGGGGTTGGCCCACCGACCACAGGTTACAGAACCCTTCTCTTGCACATGAATAAGGCCACTACCAGTCCCCGTCACCTACCATAAGATGAATGAATTTATTTTATTGTTGTTGTTGCTGGATGTTTAAACAAGTAGCTTTAGAAACAGGTGCAGGTAAATCATTTAAACATGTGTTTTAAGATTTGAAAAAGCACATCATGTTCTTAAGCTGGGAAGAAATTTAATTAATTCCAGCAGCCTTTGCATTGTATTTCTCATCATTGAAATTGTTTTGTATTTAACATATTGGTGACTCCTTTGTTTCTGAGAAATTACCATGACTGAATATGTCTAATTTCCTTGTGGCTTATGAATTTTCTGAAATTAAACAACAGGTTTTATCAAATTTGGTAGCATCTCCGTAGTTAGCATGATGTTTTACATCTTGCTACTTAAATTGTGGTTCTCAGACCAGACTTAGCATCACCTGATATCTTATTAAACGTGTAGAATCTCAGTTTCCAACTCAGGCACACTTAATTAGAATCTGCATTTTAACAAGGGATTCTTATGCACATCACAGTTGAGAAGCTCTGTTTTAACATACAGCGAGCACTTAGATATTAATAACAACTTGCTAAAAATATGCCCTATCAAAGTAATTTCCTTAGGTGCTGAGGAGATACCTCAAAATACCTAAAAAATATTTTAGCTTTATGCATCATTGAAAATTGGCAAGCACCAAACTCTCCTCTACCAGGATCACATGGGTAAATAGCACTGGGATCCATTCCTTGTGGTCATTTTGTAGACAAAGAGAAATGTTTAGTCTATATAAATATTATCATGGCAATTCATGGAAATAATGTTAATGTGGTTTTTAAATAGTTTAGATCATTAAAGTGTTGACAGAAACTTTCCTGGATTGCTATGTAGGTAATTCTTGCAATGCCATTAGTATATATGAAACCATACCTTGGACATATTGTGCGTCGGTTTCAGACCACTACAAAAACGAATATGGCAATAAAGGGTGCAATAGCATTTTATCTAAAGAAACCATGCAAATGAAAGAAAAAATACTTTATTACTAAAAAATGCTAACCATCATCTGAAATTCCAGCGAGTCATAGTCTTTTTTTGGCAGAGGGTTTTGTCTTGATGTTGATGGCTGCTGATTGATCAGGGTGGTGGTTGCTGAAGGCTGGGTGGCTGTGGCAATTTCTTAAAATGAAACAATAGTTTTTGAAGTTTGTTCCATCAACGAATGCGCCCCTTCACGAGCGATTTCTCTGTGGCACGCAGTCCTGTTTGACAGCATTTTACCCACAGTAGAATCTCTTTCATTATTGGAGTTCATCTTCTCAAACATTGCCACTGCGTTATCAGTTACAGGCATGGAATATTATCAATTCTTTGTTGTCATGTCAACTTTCTTCACTGCATTTTCACCAGGGGGAGCTTCCATCTCAAGAAACCACTTTCTTTGCTCATCCAAAAGAAGAGACTCCTCACCCATTAATGTTTTCTCATGAGATTTTAGCAATCAGTCATGTCTTCAGGCCCCACTTCCAATTCTATTTCTCACACTTGCAAATTACTTCCTCCACTGAAGGCTTTGTCTCCTCAAAGTCATCCATGGAGGTTAGAATCAACTTTTTTCAAACTCTGGCGAATGTTGGTGTTTTGACCTCTTCCCACGAATCATGACTGTTTGTAATGGTGTCTACAATGACAAATACTTTCCAGATTATTTTCAATTTCCTTTGCTCAGATCCATCAGAGGAGTCACCGTCTATAGCAGCTAGTGCCTTACAAAATATATTCCTTAAGTAATAAGACTTGAAAATCAAAATTACTCCATGATCTATGGCTGCAGAATGGATGTTGTGTTAGCCGGCATAAAGACAACATTAATCTCATACATCTTCATCAGAGCTCTTGGATGATCAGGTACGTTGTCAATGAGCAGTAATATTTTTAAAGAAATCTTTTTCTTTTTGAGTAGTTCTCAACACCAGGTTAAAATATTTAGTCAACTACGTTGTAAACAAAGGTGCTGTCTTCGGGGTTTTGTTCTATTCGTAGGACATAGCAGAGGAGATTTAGCATAATTCGTAAGGTCCCTGGGATTTTCCGAATGCTACGTGACCATCAGCTTCAATTTCAAGTCACCAGGTGCATTAACCCCAAAAGAGAGTCAGCCTGTCCTTCGATGCTTTGAAACCAGGCATTTACTGCTCCTCACCAGCTATCAAAGTCCTAGATGGCATCTTCTTCCAAAGGACGGCTGTTTACTCTACACTGAAGACCTATTGTGTTGTGTAGCCATCTTTATTAATTATTTTAGGTAGATCTTCTGGATAACCTCGCTTTTTTTTTTATGTTTTGGAGATGGCTTCTTTCCTAAGACCTCAGGGACCAGCCTCTACTGGCTTCAAACTTATTTTCTGCAGCTTCCTCCCCTCTCTCAGCCTTCATAGAATTAAAGAGAGTTAGGGCTTTGCTCCAGATTAGGCTTTGGCTTAAAAGGATATTGTGATGCGTTTACTCTTCCTTCTATCCAGACCACAAAAACTTTCTCCATATCGGCAATAAGGCTGTTTTGCTTTCCTATTATTCATGTATTCGGTGGAGTAGTACTTTTAATTTCCTTCAAGAATTTTTCTTTTCTTGACATTCATAGCTTAACTAACTGGCACAAGAAGCCTAGTTTTCAGCCTCTCTCGGCTTTCAACACGCCTTTCTCACTAAGCTTAATCACTTCTAGCGTCTGATTTAAAGTGAGAGGTGTGTGACTCTCTGAGGTCATTGTAGGGTTATGGATCAGCCGAAGCTCAATACGGTTGTGTCTCAGGGACAGGGGAGGCCTGATGAAAGGGAAAGAGATGGGAGAACAGCCAGTCTGTGGAGCCATCGGAACAAACACAACATTTATCAATGAAGTCCACCATCTTATATGGGTGCAATTCGTGGAGCCCCCCCCCAAATTACAATATAACATCAAAGATCACTGATCACAGGTATCCATAACAAATACATTAATAGTGAAAAAATTTAAAATACTGTGAGAATTACCAAAATGTGACACCGACGCAGAGTGTCTGTTGGAAAAGCTGTGGAAAAAATCATGCACTCGACTTGTTCAACCCGAGTTTGCCACAACCTTGAATTTGTTAAAAATGCAGTAATTGTGAAGCACAATAAAATATTGAAAGAACAGTAAAATAAGTTATGCCTGCATCTAAAAGGAAATAGGGGTTCTTTATTTTTTAGAATTGACTTAATGATATTTTTTCAAGACCCCAATCCTGCTGAAAGCAGAGAAAATAAACATTTATACAAACAAAGTAAAATAACTTTAAATGACTAAGTAATAACTCTGTCATGTTAGGTTTCAATTCTTTCTATTTTTGAGAATCCATCGTATAGCAATTAGTCATTGCAGAATCACTTAGACTTACCTGTCTTTATGTCATGCCATGGACCACTATTTCAACATGGTAAACCTTATAGATTCCGTTTCAGAATAACATTTATAAATAAATAAAATAAAAATAAAAAGAATTATGGAACAAAATTATTATACTGAAATATGATTCTGAAAACATTAAAATGTGGTATAGCAATAGATGTTTTTATTAATGAAGTATTTATTATGGGTTTATCAATGAAGGAGCTAGCAGATGGTACAATAATTACTCTCCTTTTGCAATAACAATAACTGTAAAAGATGATTTGGTCTAAGGGCGCCTGGGTGGCTTAGTCTGTTGGGCGTTGATGTCGGCTCGGGTCATGATCTCACAGTCTGTGGGTTCGAGCCCCGTGTTGGGCTCTGTGCTGACAGCTCGGAGCCTGGAGCCTGCTTCAAATTCTTTATCTCCCTCTCTCTATGCCCCTCCCCTGTTCTGTCTGTCTCTGTCTTTCAAAAATAAATAAAACATTAAAAAATTAAAAAAAAAAAGATAATTTGGTCTATCTTCAATAACTGTTATGTGATATGAAAATCTCTGTGATTTCTATTGTTGAATCAAAAGTATGATGATACAACTCAGTTTTTTGCTTATGTTACAAATTGATGGACATGCTCTATTTTAGTTCAACGTAATTGAAAGTACTTTTTTTTTCATATTCAAGTTAATGAACTTCCTAAGAGATTCTCAGATTAAGATCTTCCATATGAGGTTTACTTGCCATGTTTTTATTCTCTTACCAATAATGTTTTTTGTTTTTGTTTTTGTTTTTGTTTTTAGAAGGCAACATTAAATATTGTAAGAACATAACAGATGAAGGTATTAGGATCCTCTCCTTGGCCATCTTGGTCCCAGAGTAGCAAATTTGGAACAAGTTGGAAACTGCTGTCAATTTCTGTGATGGAGTTATTTTGTCCTTCTCTTGTCATCTACCAATGAATGCAATGCCAGAGAAAGTCATGGTCTCTACTTTTGACAATACTAGGAAACTGCCCTTGTGTGTGTTTGACATTACTTTGGCTCACTAGAGTTACAGGTCTAACTTAAAGTTCTGGCAGTGAACTTGACTTCCTTATCTAACAGAGCCACTTAACGCTAATATAATGGCCATGTTTAGAACACTCCCAAACATGTTGCTTGTTCACACCCTGGCGTCAGGGCACATGAAACCTGGGTTTCTTCCACACTGCGAACAGTTCATGGATAGTCAGGGGAAGTGCTGCTCAGAATCCTTGTCTCATTGTCATATCTTTGTTACTACAAGATGTTTCAGGACCATTCTCTCCGGTGTGGCTGTATTCTAGGGGTCTTCATGGAACATGGCAAAGCCCTTTTGTTTTTGGAGTCATATCTACCCAGCACCTTACCTTCATCCTTACAAAATTTTGGTACGGAATGAAACATCCAGGTCACAAAGAATCTAAACATAGGCAAAAATTTATCACTTCCTCCCTTCCCACAATTCTCTGACCCGGAAGTGACAGGTTTTCTATGTCCTCTTCCTCTTTAACAAAATATGATAATGGTCACATCTTACCTTAAGTTCTTTCTTGCCTGTGGTCTAGTAAAATATTATTACTTGATCAGTTCTCCAAGGCCTGTCCTTCATATGCTAACAAGAACTACAATTATTCAAAAAATCTCTTTTCCTTTTTGTGCCAAATCAAATTCTAAAAGAATGGTTTCATGATGGAGTTAGCAGGATATTGACCGTGTGATTTTAAGCAGTATATATTTTCTGTATAAAGTGATAAATATCATTGATTAAATATCAGAAAGCCAAGGCCACAGGATTTTGAGGAAAGAAAAAATAGAATGGAAAATGTAAATGTGTATGTCGCGGCATATTAGATCATTCTAAAAGTTAAACTAAAACTAAGATTTAAGGATTTAAGGAATGCAATTAAGTTTTCGGAACTTTGATTTTCAGTTGCTTAGTTTATAATAAAAGTTGAACTTTTGGAATCGAAGCAGATGGAAGTGTGTTTGAAAGACTCTTCTTATTCTACCATTCCACAGTCATTTGCGCAGATTTTGATGGGTTTGCAGAGCTGTATGAAGCAACATATATTATGATGTAAATGCCATCATTATGACATATGCTTAAACTTCTGCTGAGAAATAAATAAAATATCTTGAAATGCCTGCTGTTTATCCCAGCTGTTTATTTCTCACAGCCCATAAATGGAAAAGTCACACAGTTTAGCATTTATATGCTAGAGAGGCATTTGGAAATAATTAAAACTCTTCCAGAGAGTGCTTTCTTTTTGTTTTGAATTGGAATTAACTCATAAGTTCAAAAAATGAGGGCAAGGGCATTAGCTGAGAATAAATAAAGGATATATTTTTTTCCAGGATAGTGAAGAAATGATCAAGAATTGCTTTGGCCTCCCAAATTTCCAATAGTGGAGTAAATAAGCAAGAAGACGTATCTGGAAATAAGTTTAAGCCACCCGATCTGTATGCCTGGCTGCAGTTCCAATGGAGACACAATTGCCACTGGGAAACATGCTCCTGTGCGTAAATTGAGTTGATTGCAATGAATCTGACTTATGCTCATACTTACACACACAAATAGGGTGACTCAAGGAGGTTTCATTTCCGTCATTAAAAAATGGTGCAGTATTTTATGAAATTGAACACTAAAGTTGAAATATTCTGTAATTATAAGCAAATAAATATATTTTATATCAATACTTTAATAATTACTATTTATTTTTTCATAGATTGCTATAGTCACATAAGCCTATTATGTAAATATCCCAATTTGTTTAACATAAAATTTAAGTTGCTTATTTTTCTAAGGACGATACGGCAGTTCATTTTGAATTCGCTGTTATGAAAATGGTTAAATGGGCCAATAGATTTTGTCTACCTTCTCACTCTAATTAACTATTTATCACATATTAGATAAAACTCTATTATAATGACAGAGCATACCACTTTATAGAAGGCTCACATTTTAAGAAATGGCACGGTATCATATTTTTTTTATTTTTATTTTTAGCATTGCTGAGATAAAAATGATCTAAAGAACTTCTCAAACTTTTAGTCATAATTGGTTAATATTATGTAGCAAACAAAACACATCTTTATTATACAAAATAGTTGGTGAGAAAATGATATTTTCATTATTGTTGCTGTCAAATTAATTCCAGAATCATATCCCAAGATTTTTGTTTAAAGCAAATTTGATCGAAAAATTTTGTATACATATTAATCACATATATTTTTAAATTATCCTTTAAGACATGATGTATTTAATAGTTACCATGCCTCAATTAATAATTCTATGCTTTCTTATGGGTAAACAGGTTAAGCAAGTCTTATTTTTTTTAATGTGAAAAGCAAATCTTTTACCTGGGAGTAGACTTACTTTGTATGTGTGTGTATCCATATGGATATATACATACATGCTGTATTGATTGTATCCATGTGAAAAAGTAAAATGATTATCTTTTAGTAAAAATAACTTATTTTTTAGTATGAATAAGGCAATAAATGAACCTGGACTAAATCTTGGCCTCATCCTTCATGTGATAAAAATTGGCACTGTTTTTTCATTTGTATGAGATTCACACACACTATGCTGGAAAATAACTGAGGGAAAGTCCTATTTAAAGTTCAACAATTATGTAGGCTTAGAGATTGTAACTTTAGAAAAGAGCCAGACTACTGGTTTTTGTAAAGCTTCCTGATTTTTCATAATAAAAACAGTTTAGTCACATAACATTTTCTTCTGCAACTTATTCTGTTCTCTTCGATGGAAATGGTCTAAACAGCAATATGAAGGCAGAACTTAACCTCTAGGAACATATATTTTACATGACAATTCTATGTGGATGTCATCTTATTCAGTCATTTGGATAGGTTTCAAATTTTTTAAAAATGTGTGGCCCTCAACACTAGATAAAATGATCATTTGTATGTAAAATTCACAAGGTTTAAATTTGTAAACACTGCTATACGAATAGTGTATTTGTGTTTTTAATAATTTTGTCCTTAGAAGACCTAAGGGACTAAATTTATATCTTCTCCAAAGTAACAGAAAATTGAGGCTGAATCACTTATTATCATAAATATGCCTAAAATATCACTAGAATTTATAGTGTAATCATGAATGTATTCATTTTTTCAAACACTCATGTTAAGATAGTGAACAAAATTTTCCAAAAGTTTACTTGTTTAAAATTTATTCTGATGTCTGGTGAGGTACTATTATATTGGTCAAATTGAAGAGTATTTTCAGCTTAATAAATTTTTCTGTTTACACCTGGATGAAACAGTTAATTTTAATGCACATTTTTAAATCATCAGATTATTTATTTCTCTCTTATAATATTAGAATTTAGTTGGTTAAATGTATAAGAGGTATACATTTAAAATTGATTAAGTTTGGAGTGCCTGGGTGACTCAATTGGTTAAGCATCAGACTTCAGCTCAGGTCATGAACTCACAGTTCAGGAGTTTGAGCCCTTCATTGGGCTCTCTGCTGAGAGCTCAGAGCCTGGATCCTGCTTCAGATTCTGTCTCCCTTTCTCTCTGCTTCTCCCTCGCGCTCTCTCTCTCTCTCTCAAAAATAAACATTAAAAAGAATAATTTGATTATGTTAAAAGAAGAAATCAAGTCATAAGCTGTACTTCTACTCTAACTTTTTCTTTAAAAAAATTTTTTTTTACATTTATTTATTTTTGAGAGACAGAGAGAGACAGCATGAGCAAGGGAGGGTAAAAGAGAGAGAGTGAGACACAGAATCAGAAGCAGGCTCCAGGTTCCGAGCTGTCAGCACAGAGCCTGATGCGGGGCTTGAACCCACCAACCGCGAGATCATGACCTGAGCTGAAGTCGGACGCTCAACCGACTGAGCCACCCAGGTACCCCTATTCTAACTTTTTCAATTAAGGAGGATTCATTCTGTCAGGATACGAACTGTACCAACCAAAAGAAATAGTCTTGCGATCTTCCTCAAACTCTATCTAAATGATATGGATAAAAGTGTTCTCGCTTTCATTGAAATATTTCTAGAATTGGACTTCTCTTTGTATCCAACAATTTAACCTCTCTCTCTCAAAGTAAGTAAATAAGATTTACCAAAAATAAATTTAAATAAATAAATAAATAAAAAAGTACTGATGAGGAATTTAATACCATAAGATAAGTAGTTGAAAATATCATTTGCTTAGAAAAAGAAGAGTGGAGGACTAAAGTCAGAAGTTGGGTAGAACAATATTTAAGAAGACAAAATAAGGAAAGAAAGCCAAGGGGATCAGTGAATTAAAATAATTAGGAAATGGCATTCAGCCTAGAAAGGAAGAAGTAAAATTATCTCTGTTCACAGATGACATCATCTAAGATGTTGAAAACATTTAAGAGGCCACAAAATTCTGTTAGAACTAAATTCATTCAGCAAATTTTAAGGATACAAAATCAATACACACAATCAGTTGTGTTTCTATAAATTAACAATAAACAATATAAAAAGGAAAAAAAAAGAAAAGAATTTCCTTTAGCATAAAGAAGAATAAAATACTTAGAAATAAACTTAACCAAGGAGGCCAAATAATTGTACACTGCAAACTATAGAAACTTGCTGAAAGAAATTAAAGAAGACACAAATTAATAGAAAGACATTACATGTTGATGGGTTGGAAGATTCAATCTTATTAAGATGTCACTCTTACCCAAAGTGATCCATCTACAGATTTAATATAAGCTCTACCAAAATTCCAAGGGTGTCATTTTTTGTTGTTTTGCAGAAACAAAAAAAAAATTCCTAAAATTCATACAGAATCTCCAAGGACTTCAACTATATATTCACATAAGTATATGTGAATATATAGTTTTCCTAGTGGTACTTGGAAATAATGGAAAAATGTATATCTACATGCAAAAAAAAATGAAGTTGAAATACGATTTGAAACCATTCACAAAAAATCAATTCAAAATGAATCAAGCACCTAGATAGAAGTACAAACCATTCAGAAGAAAACATAGAGGAACATCTTCTAGACACTGAGTTTGGCAATGATTTCTTGCATTGGATACTAAAAGCACAGGCAACAAAGGTAAGAATAGGTAACTTGAAGTACATCAAAATTTAAGACTTGCACGCATCAAAGAACACAATCAACATCTTTAAAAGGCTACCTATGGAATAAGAGAAAATATTTGCAAATCATATATTCATTGGGATATACAGAATATATAAAGAATTTCCAAAAACTCTACACCAAAACACACCAAAAAAATCCAATTAAAAATGTTGCAGCATCTATAGAAAATAGTGAGGTGGTACCTCAAAAAAATAAAATAAAAAATAAAGTTACCAGATTATCCAACAATTCCACTCTTAATATATGTCCAAAATAATTGAAAGCAGGTACTCAAATATATATTTGTACACGCATGTTCACAGCAGCATTCCTTACAATAGCTAAAAGGTAGAAAAAAAAAAAACAATTGTACAACAATAGATGCATGGATAAGCAAAATATTGCATGGAATATTGTACAGCCTTAGAAAAGAAGGAATTCTGACTCAACGGCATAAATGATCATTGAGGACACTGTGTTAAGTGAAATAAGTCAGTCACAAAAAGATAAATACTGTATAATTCCACTCATAAGAGGTACTAAACTAGTCAAGTTCATACAAACAGGAAGTAGCATGGTGGTTACCAGGCACTTTTTGAAAGGAGAAAATGTGGAGTTGTTTCTTAGTAGTTATAAAGTTTCAGTTTTATAAGATGAAAAGAGTTCTGGAGATTGGTTGCACAACAACATGAATTTATGCATAACTACTGAATTAGACACTTAAAATGTAAGAAGCTAAATTTTTATGTGTATTTTACAATTAAACAAATATGGAAAAACTTAATAAAAATAAAATGAGAAAGGTAATAGTGTGAAAATCAATATTAGCTATGTTTTCAAAAAGTCAAGAATGGATAATGTTTTTAAGAATAGGACTCAGGTATCAACTTTAAATACTTCTTATTAAAAGACTATATATTTTAATATACATATTAAAATAAATATATATATATTATACTACTAGATATTATATATAATATAGATTTATATGTTTGATATATTTAATACATTAATATATTTTAACATATATTTTAATACATATAGTGATATAATATATGAAGTGATAAATCCATACCTAAAATACTTCTAAGAACTAAGATAGAGGGCTGAAATCTATACTATATTTATCTATACCATTGTCTTTATCAAAACAGTTTCAATGGTATCCTAGAAAAAGGAAGCAAAGCTATAATTATCGGGGAAGGGAATGAGGGTTAAAAATGAATATAGTCTATTAAAAATACTATCAGAATGGAAATATGGAATCACAAAATCATAGGTATAAGAGCAAAGGCAAACATTATTCAAAGCTTAGGTAACTAACTAGGGTTGTGTTTTATAACTTGATTTTACAGGCTGCCAATGAATGTTGCTTAGATAGCACTTTCTCTAGGAAGTAGCTATTGACCTTTCCATTGTCCTCAACTTGGCTGGATCATCCTGTCAACGTTGTGTGTAACCCGTCATAGAACTTATTATAAGCCTTTGTAATTTCTTGCTTATTTCCCCCTCGAATGACTTCTGTTGAAGGCAGAGTTTATGTCCATCATATTTATCATCGTATCTCCAGTGCCTGGCACAGAATTCAAAACAAGACATGTGAAAAATGATGCCTTCCAGTTTAAAGCCTTAAATTAAGAAAACAGAAAATATGCGTTCATTTAGAAAAGATTTTTATGCCAGGGCATAGGATGAAGGAGAGAGAGAATTGAGAATGCTAATGAAAGGGTCAATGAAATGACCCACCTTACGCATAATTTAATTATGACAGGAAACAAAATTTGCTGTAAGCCGCTCAAAGACTCTAAGTTCTAAGCAGCTAAAAAATTAGTGAGAGTACCGTGCGATTGAAAGATTTGTGACAATAGATGAAAGCAATTCTGGAGTCAGTTTATGAGTTGGCCATCAAGAGTTCAGCTAAAGTTTAAAGCAACAGTTTAATGAAATATAAAGAAAACCAAAATGAGTCTAGAGCATTATAATTGTATACACCGAGGCATTACAATCTTCACTAAGACAACAAGACTTTTGAAATACAGCCTTCTAGTTTCTCAGAGGTACACACACAGGTTTAAACCAATTTAAATGTTATGATGAAAGTCACTGGATCTATTTGTCACATTTAATATGCTACTTATTTTTAAGCATACAATTCTTAGTCCAATTTTTATGGATCACTTTCTTTTTTTTTTTTTTTTTTTCAACGTTTATTTATTTTTGGGACAGAGAGAGACAGAGCATGAACGGGGGAGGGGCAGAGAGAGAGGGAGACACAGAATCGGAAACAGGGTCCAGGCTCTGAGCCATCAGCCCAGAGCCTGACGCGGGGCTCGAACTCACGGACCGCGAGATCGTGACCTGGCTGAAGTCGGACGCTTAACCGACTGCGCCACCCAGGCGCCCCTCACTTTCTATTAATAGGTTAAAATTTATTTGTTTATCAAGGGCCTGGAAAAGAATATTTTAAACATTTTAACATTTTTTTGACCAATACAATATGTACTTTTATGAGTTTAGGTCAACTACAAAGTTACAGAAAACACAATCATCAACAGGACAAGGCTGTCATTCTCTCTGGCACCAACTGCAACTCCACGGTACTTGCTGGAGAGATTTTCAGAACTCACTGTAGTCTGGTTATGGCTTGTTGAAGGATGGATGGCTACAAATTAAAAGCAGCCAAGGAAAGAGGCACAGCGGTAGGATGTGGAGAAGCACTAAATGCAGAGTTTCTTCCCTGGTGGATTCCTGAGGTGTTACTTTCCTGGTGTCGATGTGCAGTAATACGGTAAGGTTTCAGCATTGTCAACTAGGGCAACTCCATTTTAGTCTCCACTTGTGACTGGGGTTCCACTTACTCCCTGGTTGATCTCAGTCTCCATTTCAAATGATAGAGTGTAACCCCAAACCCTAACCCATGTCACCTCGTTGGTCTTTCTGTCCTGTTCAGCCCCACCGTCATGGGGTGAGGTTGGGTCTCTCCACAAATATACTCCTGTCAGGTATGACATTTCAGAGGAAATTAACTCCCTGAAGCCAATAGCAAAGACCAGCACTCTTACAGGATAATGTTAAATTTCTTACAACTCAAGTGCATTTGCCAAAGGTCCACATTTATGTTAACCTTTTAAGTATTTGCAATAGTGATTCCCTAAGATTTCAGACAATATTGTTTGTAAAGTCTCTTGTTCTTTTTATTCTTCTGAAATATTAACAAGTGCTTCCTAGGAATAAGGACAAAGATACAGCCCCAAAGGAAAAGATAGTATTTGGACACAATCCCATTTACATGTCAGCTTTAAGATGTGGCTTGCCTGTTCAGTGTCCTTGGCTTATTATAGAGTTAATTAAATTTTGTGTGTTTTCTTTGTAATCCTTCGTGCAATGTCTCTGATTAACCTTCTACATTTTTCGGCAATAATTTAAAAAATAGTGTAGTTAGCTCATTTCTATTGCATGTGTTCTATGGTATTAGAAAAATCACTGACTTTGTAGAAATTAAATCTAAATATTTTTATTAGCCATAAATCTTATATTTATTTAGCAGAGGCCTTGCCATCATGGGATGTTTTTCTATTAGAAACTTTGACAAATGGGTTGTAACCATAGAAATGATTTGTGAGACAGCAGGAGTAGCCAAAATAGATTAAATTAATGTGTTAGGTTTAGTGTTCACACAGCATGCTTTACTTTAATTGATTACTCTATGGCCAAACTTAAATTACTAATATCAGTACTGATAGAAGAAAATGAATATTTAATAAAACACCCTTTGTTTCATAGTAGCAGATTAATCTAAGTGAAAAAGCTATTATTTGTAATAAGCTTTTAAGGCTACTTTGATATCTTGAATACATGCAAGGTTAAAGTGCTCATAAATACAAAGAGCAGGATAAGTTGAAATAATTTAATGAAAAGTCTCTGCAATTAACTTTGAATTATGATCCATTTGGTTTTTAAAATTAAGTAATATACTTAAATTGAGAAGAAGTGGCAATAAATTGTCTCTAGCTTGGAAATGGCAGGAGACTCATTTATCAATGGGTTATTCAAAATAAAATTATATCAACAAAAATAACAGAATGAGTAAATAGAAACCTGATTTATTTATGAATTTTGTAATGAATACTTAAAGTCCACTGATTCTTGCATGTAGATAATCTCAATGCAAATAATTCATAGATAATGTAGGTTTAGTTTCCCAATCATCAATCATCTTCATTACCATTAATACAACAGGTTTTGGAATAAAACTCAAGTATATAACATTAAGGAGTAGCACAATGGTACTAAAATTAAAAGTAAAATTATATAACTAAGGAAGAAACTTTGTAATACTGAGATTAACCATAGCGTAATGTTCCAGATAAGGGAGAAAAAAAGGCAAATTTTATGTAATCTTAAATAGTATCTTATTCAACTCCCAAAGATAATGTCACTGTGAATTTGTTTAAATCCCTTAACCTGGAGATGTGTTACAAAAAGGATCCTGTGTACGCTGTAAGATCAAAAGTGCGTAATACTCTAGCGACTCTAGGTTTGTTGAACTTCAACTGCGTCTCCGGCTCCATGGATTTTATTCCATTACATGCTAAAATTGAAAGTCAATGCTTGGGTAAAAAATAAATTCCTGGTTTTTAGCCCCCCGGTCCTCCCGAAGTGACTGAATTAGGGGATGGAAACATCACCAGTGAAAACCAGAAGGTTCAAGCAAAGTCACCTCAATGCGAATGCACCTGCAGCCACCCGAGCGAGGTCCCAGAGGTAGAAAGACATCACACTCGGTTTAATGCTCTGCTGTTGCAGTCTTGAAATCCTGAGGAATTTGTGAACAAGGAGCACTCAGTTTTCTTTTTGCACTGTGCCTCTTGAATTCTACAGCCAGTCCTGAGTTCACAGAGCCATAGAGAGCGTCAAACCTGTATGTTACATCAGTGTGGAAAACTGTCATGTCTTGGTCAAGAATGGACTGACTGGGCACAGTTGCTGGCCATGTGGCTTTAAATAAGCATTGACTTCAGGAGTACTTGATGGGAACATGACTCTTCTCTGAAACTCAGAATAGGCCCATGACTTTGTGCTTCATTCCTTTATAAAACACAACTGCTAATTTAGGCTGGCTCTGTGGAGAATATTCTCTATGACACAGTGGTGAAGACAGCCTTCTTGATTTAATAAAAGCAAACAAATAAATAACAATAATAAACAGAAAGAAAGAGAAAGAGGTGTGATATCAATATTAAATTGAAAAAATGCAGGGGGAAATTATTTGAGTATAAAGAGGATTATTTTCTGAGGTCAAATGCATTATCTACAAAGAATATGTAAGAGTATGAGCTGTAAACACATTTAAAATAATGAAAATGTGATGGATACAGGTATTGCCATCTAAGTGGAAATCTTTAAGTCACCTTTCAAAGTTATATCAAACAAATCCATAGAAAAATCTGAAATATATATATATTTTTAAGAACATAATTAACTAGTCTGAGTTAATAGGCTTATATGGAATTTTAAAATTAGGTCAGATAGACATGTAAAGGGTTCCCAGATGTCTGGAAAATATTCAAAATTTATGTTCTCAAAGCAATAAATACACTTTAATCGATTGTTAAGAATGGAAAAAGTCCACAGTACCAGGCCTCAGTGCAATAATTCATGAATGTAATAAGCTTAATGCCACAATGACCAGTAGAAAATTATAATACAGAACTCATCTAAATAGTTCTAATTGCTCTGAAAGGAAATGAAAATTACAATGAGTGTTTAGGAATAAAGAACTTACAGAAACCAACATACCAAAATACATAAAGTATGCTTAAAGCTTTAGTCAAAGAAAACATGAAAAGGTATACAATCTATCAGTTTAAAACATTTTATTTTTTTTATTGAGATATAATTGACATACAACATTATATTAATTTCACAGGTACACCATAATGACCGGATATTTGTTTATATTGGGAAATGAGTGTCACAATAAGTCAAGTCAACTTCCATCATCACATACAGTTACAGAAGTTTGTTTTCCTTGTGATGAGAACTTTTAAGATCTATTCTTTTAGCAAGTTTCAAATATACAATACAGTATCATTAACTATGGTCCTGATGTTGTGCATTATGTCCCCATGACTTATTTTATAACTGCAAGTCTGTACCTTTTTGACCCACTTAACTCATTTAACCCACACTCTATCCAGTTGTTTCATTATTAACAAGAAGCAGTGAATATATATCATGTAACTATGAAATTGCAATTAGTTTATTTAAAAAAAATTGATAGAAAACGAACTGAAGGTATAAATAGATACATTTTAATGAGACCTTATTATATGCCAATGCTGGTCTACATATATTACCCGAATTATCAATTTCAGTCTTTCATGATACTATTGTTGGCCACATTTCACCTAGGAAGAAACTCAGGCACAAGGATGTCAAGTAAGTCAAGGGCACACAGCTGTGTACCTGGAAGAGGGGGTTTACGAATAAAGTCAGTCGAGGTCCATAACCTGGGTGTTTATTGTTTAAGCGCTACCCCTGATATATAATAAAATAGGTCATACTGACCACACTCATCAAACCTTGTTCCGAATTCTTTACATGTTTTAATGAAAGACTAAATGGATTAAAAAATCATAAGAAAACATGTTGTGCTTTACCCACATGAAAGAGACTTCTATTCTTTCAATAATAATTTCAGTCTTTTGGGACATCAACTATTGTCCAGTATGTTTTATTTTAAGCTTTGAAGGTCATGTTAGCTGATGTTCTGACCCCAACTGGTGTTCTGACCCCAGCTATATTTTTTGAGGGACGGTGTGGGAGGAGGGAGGTGCATTGGAAGTAGATGCAGAAGAAGACCTCATGGAATCCATGGGAGCCCACAATCCTGGAATTATAAAAGGCACATGCAGTGGACCCTGGAAAATTAAAATTATGGGTAAGGACACACACTAGCTTTAATCTTTTCAAGACATCCTCCTCAGCACCGCTGCCTGGAGCACCATCGAAACCGTCACACAAGAGCTACCAGGGCAATGACACCTGCCACCACTGTAATAACCCAACACCCCCAAACTCTCCCAACTCCTCAGCCAAATGCCCCATTTGGCAAGGTCACATTAAAAGAGAGACTGTGCTATTGGTTAAGGTGAGAAGCATAAAATGGGCTTGGGAATTGTTCTCTGCAATTTCCATACACATGGTAATAGCGGAATGTTTGGCAAGCAGGCTGCCCAGGCAGCACACAAATCCACAAACAACTAAAGCTCACCTTGAAAAATACGTGGTGACTCGTTTGTTTCTCTTGCTTTCTTATAAGATTTATAGGAGCAGAAACAATTAGTTTTCAACACGTTACCTAAATGATTTGTTTTAATTCATTAAACATCTGATATAAGCGTGTTCACAAAATTGGTGAATATTTAAATGGCTGATGAGTGATGAACTTTATAGAACACTTCTACCAAACAAGAAAGGCACATCAAAGACATCACAGAGTAATAGCATTGTATACGGCTTAATACAGATCTTTTTATATAATCCATAATGGACCAGCATAGGTTATAGTTTGCCTTGACTGTCATCAAAATTAAAAAGAAAAATCGATTCATACTGAAAGAGAAAAAAAATAAGTAAATGTATTGCTTTTGTGTTGCTGACATTGTGTACCATTCCTTGCAAAATGAAGAATGACAAATTGAAAATTACATGACCTGTGAAATACACTATCATTTACCACAAGCCCTCCTGTGAAGATTTTATATAGTAGGATAAATAGTCTGTCAAAAACAGAAAGAAATGACTTATAAAACTGTCATCTAGTTGAGTGGCAGATTTTTGTAAGAATATTTTTAATAAGAATGTTGAGTTGTATATATTATATATATATATATACATATAATATATATTATGTATCTTTAATGATCTGGGTGCTAGCTGTAAATCCTTACAAAGAAAAAAGCATGCAGAAAAGAATATCTCTTGTGAAAATGTAGTTAGTTTATCAGTTGGATCATGTAGTAAATATACATGGGCTTGAATCTGCATAAGGAGTGGATTTGAAAGGAAAAGTTTAAAATTATTATTCTGTTTCTTAGAATCAAAAGAAGAGAAAAAATGCTTTTGTACAGTTGGGAGTGGGAGATATGTGAGTGGATATTTTCTAAACTACTTTTAAAATAAGTTTCTAATAAAATGGAATTCATATTTCCACAGCTAGTGAGGGGGAAAAAAAATAAAACTGTGTGGACAGCTGAAATAACACAAGGGAAATACGGAAGTCACTATTTCAAAAATTTTGTATTGCATTATGTAGAAACTGTATACAAACAAATAAAATATAATGCATTGTACTTGTATGTAGCTCCAGGGGTGTTTTAATTCAGAAACTTCCTTATCTCATAGATTCCCGTGGATGTTTCACATTTGCATTCTGTTTTAAAGAATTTACAATGGAAATCTTCAAGTTGCCTTGAGGATGAATTAAATTAATTTATTACCTCAAAGTTCCCAGGGAAAAGATTTCGTAAGTGAAACAGGAGAATTCAGTTTGCGTATTTTACTGACTTAGGAGGACACACACATAAATTTTGAAAATTTGAATTACAAGCAAGATTGTCTGAGAATTCACTTGCCTTCCTCTTTTTTGATTAGTTTGGGAACTAATCAACTCACAGACACTTCTTCAAAGATAATTCCATCTTTAAAATTTTTTTAATTGATTTTTGAGAAAGGGAGAGAAAGAGAGAGCTCAATCTCCAGAACCATGAGTGCATGACCTGAGACCATGATGGAAACCAAAAGTCAGACGCCTAACGGAATGCGCCACCCAGGTGGCCCAAATTCCATAATTTGCTGGATTTCTTAATATGGCTTCTAGATTATAATGATTAACTTGTATATTAAAATCTCATGTGTGGAGAGATGATTTTGGTCCCAATCAGGATGGTGGGATTGGTTGTTCAGTAGACCTTGAGGTGGGTGGTAGCCAGGAGGGTGGCACTGCCTGGTGAGGGACGTGGAGGGATGATCTTGGAAACTGTGGGTCGTCAAAAAAATGCACACGTGGTCTCAGCACCAGAACATCAATTACATTGGTGATCCATGATGCCTGGATCTGGAGCTGGCCTTTCAACCATTTTATTCTAATATTGTATTGATTTATTTTTGCTTCTGTTAATTCCATTCTTATAAAGTTCAGATTTTTTTCCCTGTAGGATTGATCAATCTGTCAAATAGGGGTATAATTTTCAAAACTGCCTTTCGGCTTACTTTTGCAATAACAGAATGTTGTTTTCTTCTTCAAAAGATCAGCCATTGGAACTATAGTCACACATTTTTTTTTCTTCTCAAATTAAGATGGTTTTATTATAAACAGTAGTTTTAAGTTGCAGCATGTCTTACACTTGACCTAAATATTATCCTTACATTTTTGTCAGTTGGATTCTTTCAATCTGTCTTCTCGAAATAATGCTGATTTTTCCATCACGGACCAGACAAGAGGTAAACCATGCTGCAATTGCAATGGGGACAATTTACCAAATGAATTGATACCTAAAACAATGAATGGAGTAAAGAATGCAGTACTATCCAATCTAGAAAGCAGCCACTATCCCCAGGCTGATACATAGTACAGAATTTCCTCCCCTATCTCTACCCTCCACCCCATGCTGGCGCTCAGACCTCAGTGGGGAGGGCATGACTATCGCCCAGAGAGTGGAAATGTTCACTGAGGCTTAGGACGTTGGCAAGCAGTGGACTGCCTCCTTCTTGCTTGTAGAGGAATCTAATGGGAAACTACATTTGGTGGGGGTGGTGTTGAACTTGCAGAGAAGTTGTCAGAGGCACCCAATGAAATGCTGCTTAACCGAGGTCCCGCAGAACATGCTAGAAAACTCCCTTCAGGATGCACTGAAGCTTACTCCAGCTTTCGTGTCCTGAACACAGGTTGAGCACCTCAGTGGCAAGAAAAGAAGGCAGAAGAGAACCAAGGAGCGTGTTCCTCCTGCAGTTTCTCCAAGGCCCTCTACTACATGCCTTAGCTCCTTGCCAACTGGCAACGTAGGGATGCTTACAAAAATTAACCATCCAAGACTTCATATACCATTGTAAGTAATTTGAAAGTTTGTATGTTATTGTGAAGACGTTGGAGAGAAATGAATGGTCTCAAACACAGTGAGGCTGAAACATTTGTGGCCAAAATATTAGTCTTAAAAAGTCATGAAGATATCTGCAGATTACAAAGACAGGAAAAAGAAGATACCAACAAAGGGCCAACATTAATGAAATAGAAAATGTACTGTTAAGAAATCAATTAAGTCGGGATGCCTGGGTGGCTCAGTCGGTTAAGTGGCCGACTTCGGCTCAGGTCATGATCTCGCGGTCCGTGAGTTCGAGCCCCGCGTCGGGCTCTGTGCTGACAGCTCAGAGCCTGGAGCCTGTTTCCGATTCTGTGTCTCCCTCTCTCTCTCTGCCCCTCCCCCGTTCATGCTCTGTCTCTCTCTGTCCCCAAAATAAATAAAAAAAGTTGAAAAAAAAATTTTTTTTTAAACAGGACATGTGAAGAATAAGTAAAAATTTAAAATATCAACAAATAAGACTATATTCAAATTGAGAAATCTTGTCATTCAAAATATACCACTGAGAGTTAACAGGCAAGACAGTGACTGAAAGAAGGTACTTAGGTATTTACAATATACCTAAGTCATAATGACCTTATATCCAGAGTTTTTATATGTGCATGTGCTTGTGTATGAGGGTGCGGGTGAGGGTGCCTTATTTTATTGTGCTTCGCTTTACTGTGCTTCAGAGATACTGCATTTTTGACAAATTAAAATTTGTCTGAACTCTGTGTTGAGCAAGCCTATTGACGCTATTTTGCAACAACGTTTGCTCACTTTCTGTCTCTATTTCACATTTTGATAACTCTCCCAATATTTCAAGCTTTCATTGTATTATATTTTTGATAAATATTATTTATTTATTTTTCAGGGGGAGAGAGAGAGAGAGAGAGCAGGGGAGGGACAGAAAAAGAGGGAGAGAGAGAACCCTGAGATCATGACCTAAGCCGAAATCAAGAGTCTGACGCTTAACAGCCTGGGCTACTCCAGTGTCCCTCATTGTATTAGGTTTGTTATGGTGATCTGTGCTTAGTGATTAAGACTCACTGAAAGCTCAGATGATGGTTAGCATTTTTGAGCAATAAAGTGTTTTTGATGAGATACGCATATTTTTTAAAGGCATAATGCTATTGCACACAAAAAATACTATAGTATTGTCTAAACATTGCTTTCACATGCACTGAAAAACTAAAAATTCATTTGGCTTCCTTTATTGTTGTATTTAGTTTATTGAGGAGGTCTGGAACAGAACCTGAAATATCTCTGAGGTATAGCTGTATACACCAAGACAACACTTGCTCAGTTATTTCACAAAGAGGATATCCAAAAGGTCAGTACAAATATGCAAATAAGTTAAATATCATTTGTCTTCGGGAAATGAAAAATAAAATCATATATATTATTAAACACAGACCTAGTTAATTATATTAAGTATTGAATAGCGTGTTCTATTGAATAGAACTGGACCTCTGGGATAAATACTTTGAAAAATTTTTGCCACTGAGCGTATGCATTTCCTATGAGTCAGTTATTTCAGTTCTAAATTCACATACATCTGATATATGTGCATATAGGTCTCCAGACACAAATATAAGAGTGTTCTTTGATGAAAGATATGAAATCATCCCAAATTCCCATCCAAAGTAGAGTTGAAAAACATTATGGTATCTTGACACAATGACAGAGTAATATACATCAATAAAAAAGGAATGAGTTGTGTCTACGCAGCAATGTGATGAGACTCAATAAGATAATAAGGTACAAAGAACAAAATAAGGTAAAGCGAAACAAACTCACAATATACAGATCCATTTGTATAAGATCAAAAAGTGGGTAAGCTCATTTAGAAGCCAAGACCAGATTAATTTTAGAGTAAGGAGTTGTGATGCCTAGATGAGGGCAGGAGGAAGTTTCTAGAATGCTGACAATAGTCTGTTTATTGACATATGTGTGTTCATTTTGTGCATATTTTGGCACATACATGATACTTCAATTTTTTTTTTTAAATTTGCAGATATTAGGAAAGAAATGCAAGTACAATGAGTAGCACTTGCATTTAGATATTTTGGACCGCGTAGAGAAAGCTTTCTGTGCCCATCTTCTGTCACTGCTGAAGCAGTGGTGTATACAGAATAACGCATTTATTTAGATATCAAGTAAACAATGTCTCCAGCAATTACAGAAGGAAGGTATATGATGACATAGTGCCGGGGCAGAGACAGAGGTGAGCAAATGCAAAAAGATCAGTTCTAAAAATTCTGACTGTCATGATGGTGGGACTCTGGTGGGAGCATGGGAGCCACCTTGAATCTAAGTAGAACAGCGAATTCATTTCTATGGAACATGGATTATTTCTAATTTTACTTCTAATTACAAAGGTAATAAGAGCTCAATATTGGAAAAATGGAAACAGAATAGGGTAAAATAGTCATAAATGAAACTCTCAAAAGAGTTATAAAATTCACTTTTATAAGATGCATATATATATGTATATATATATATACATACATATATATATATATATATATATATAGAGAGAGAGAGAGAGAGAGAGAGAGAGGATACTATATTCTAGATTGTATAGATTGCAGTAAATTATTTTTTACAGGATAATACTATAATATGTGTTTATATCCAGTAATGTTAAGTCCTTCTAGTTTTCTGGTTCATATGATAGTCTTGCCTACATTTAGTTCTTTGAGTTTTCACGTAAATTTTAGATTTAATTTGTCAAATTTCACACACACAAAAGGGATTTTGAAATTTCTGACATGTTTTGGTTGTTTAACATTAAAAGAAATGTAATTTGGTGGCCTTTTTTTTTTTTTTGTTTTACGTATTCCACATATATCATTTTAATATCATTAGAATAATATATTTTATTATATAAGAAAAAGTATTATATCCTAGTTTTGAAATTGTTTTCATTTTGTGGAACCACAATAAACAGCTCTTTGCATAAAGGTGATACAAATTGTTTTTACGGTTTTCTAGTATGGTGTCTACAAGGTATTAAAAAACAAAATCCAACTGCATACATTTGAAAGATTGTATTAGTTTCATTCAATGATGCATGAATCGGGCAGCATCCCACCTAGCAGATAGAAAGGAGCTTTGAGAAGCAGTTCAAAATGAGAGACTTTTGTAGGTAGAAGGTAGTGGGGACAAGGAAGGCATCCAAGCAAAAGGTGAATTTGTTGTTATAAGATCGCTGTCTTGCAGGGCATGGTGGGGGTCTATTCTATTGGGTGAATTACCTCACTAGGGCTGACCAAGTAATTCCTGATTGACTGCTATAAGATTCCATTTCTGGGGCGCCTGGGTGGCGCAGTCGGTTAAGCGTCCGACTTCAGCCAGGTCACGATCTCGCGGTCCGTGAGTTCGAGCCCCACGTCGGGCTCTGGGCTGATGGCTCAGAGCCTGGAGCCTGTTTCCAATTCTGTGTCTCCCTCTCTCTCTGCCCCTCCCCCGTTCATGCTCTGTCTCTCTCTGTCCCAAAAATAAATAAACGTTGAAAAAAAAAAAATTAAAAAAAAAAAAAAAAGATTCCATTTCTGGGAGAACCAAAACCGTAATTAAGTATTTGTGTCATTTGGGCCAGGTGGGCCTTGGTATAAGTGACCCCATTTGGGGTCTTGTTTTTAAGAAAAGTGAACCAAGTCAAAGGACCTGCACTATGAAACCTCTGGGATAATTGTTGTTTTGTGTATCATTTCCAAATATTTTCCATTGTAACCATCAGCGCATGTGGTTAAGTTACAGACTATTACTAGGATAGTATGTCATAACATTAATTTTTCTTTGTTTTGATACAAAATATCATTAAGTATTATCTTGCAGACCTTGAAGAGAAAGATAGTGTTGTGTGTGTATGTGGGTGGGTGGGTGGGTGGGGTTGTGTTTTGTGCTTCTGAGAGCCAGAGAAAGACAGACAGAAACAGAGATACCAAGGATTGTTACGTGACTGCATGACTACAATTCATTTTTATTTTTTTGCTATGTAAATAATCAAAATGCTAACTATTTCCTGGAAAATCTAAATATTCTAAATGATGCATATTATACTTTTATACATTTAATATAATTCATTATTTTTATTATTGTCAATTAGCTTAGATAATGTACATATAATTAAAGGGCTATGATGCAAGGCTGTCTCCAGAACTGCATGGAGTAGGTTATTTTATAGCAAGTAATTGTAATGCGAAAATGCAGGAAGTTTTTCTAAAAGCATAAATTCGAGTATATTAAAATAAGTTTCAAATTTTCTTTTCCTTGGATGAAAGCTTCTTTTGTAGTGCAAATGGATTTTAATTAGAAATCTACATTTAAAAATCATATTAAAGGGACACTATTTTTACTGAGCTATGCCAGGGGGTAAATAATATTAATGCTAAATACATATCTTTTAAGAAAAGAATAAAATGAACTGTGATATGTCTTTGTTTAAGCACAAAGTTCCAATACTGTGCAATTGTCCTTTGAATGAAAGTTGAATCACATTTTCTTTATTCTAGCATCAAATCTGAGCATTTCAAGAGGTAAACAGTGAGACTTTGATGCTTTGCTTCAAAGCATCCAGAGGAAATTAATCAAATTAATCCATTCTTCTTTCTACTGGCAACAAAAATTATTCGCCGCTTTGGACTCAGGGCATTTCACAGGACTCTAATGAGTATTGGGAAGGGAGGAAAAAAAAAAGTATTAAATGGTGGCATTAAGGATGAGATTGTAAGCTACTCAAATTCTTTCTTTATGCCAGGTTGGGGATGTAATGAGTGAAGCAGGAGGCCCCTGGAGGCTTGGAAACATTGCAGAGTGCGCTGCCTGCCTATGGAGGCAGCGGCTACCCAGCATCTGTGGCTCATTGCCACATTGGAACTCAGTACTAAGTTTGGCAGATATTCCAGTGTTGGTGGAAAAGACAGAAATTTGTAGTTTAATCTGAGCTCTGTCCATTTTTGAACTGTTGGTGTTAACAATGTCCATGTAAGCAGAACAAAAAAGTTGGGATATAATAAGCTCTTATTAACTGAACAAAAAAATCATTACTTGACCTTGGACCTGTCCTATCGGCAACTGTTATAATCAAAGCTCCCAAGAGAATTTAAAAATATTTAAGTGACAACTGTCTCTGAAGGCAGTTTTTCCTTGGGGCTAATCAAGAGAAAAATTTATTTCTTGCCTGAGACCACTGGTTGAAGACCAAGCAACTTTTTTTTTTTTAAGTTTATTTATTTTGAGAGAGAGAAAGAGAGAATACCAGCAGGGGAGGGGAAGAGAGAGAGGAAGAGAGTGAATCCCAAGCAGGCTCCACATTGTTAGTGCAGAGCTCGATGCAGGGCTCAAACCCACAAACTGAGAGATCATGACCTGAGCCGAAACCAAGAGTTAGACACTTAACCAATGAGTCCCCCAGGGGCCCCCAAGACCAAGCAACATTTAATCATGCAGTTAATATAAGATTGCTTACATATTTTCCAATAATCAAGTGATTGCTATTTACAAGATTATTTTTAGGAGTCACTATAGGACAAGCATTCTCCAAAACAAGAGAGGTTGCTCTCAAAACTTTTATTTATTTATTTTTTTTTGCTGAAACTATATGCTCTCTTTCTGTATCTCTTCCAAACCTCTAAAGGAATTCTCATACTTTTTCAAAATTGTAGCTGTAGGGATAGCTAACTTACATCAGCTCTGTAGGCAGACTCAGATTCTAAACACAGCCCTGGTGTTTACCCTGAGTCCTGGGTTCCTTGTTGAGAAAATCAGGGTCATTATGGAATACCTCCTAGGCTTGTTCTGAAAATTTTGTAAGGAACTCTTTAAAGCCATCAACGCAATAACTGGAAAATAAGAATTGTTCCATACATCTTGATTATTATTTTGTCCTTTCAAGTCACTCTATTTTGCCTGGTTGACATGAAAACATTGCTGCAGGTGTCAGAAGACACATTTTTCTCCCAGTGGAAACTTCACATCTTTCTAGTAATCATCTTCTTGGGGAAAAATAGTATTTTTATTCACTGCCGCTCATTTCTAATGCATGTTTCAGATGACCCCCTTTCTGATCTTTTGAAAATTATCATAAAATTATAAGTGGCTTTGACAATTATCTAGTTATTAGACACAAATGGATACACAGGAACTGAGAGAAATTGAGTGATTTGCCTGGGCCAAAAGTAAATAAATAAATAAATAAATGTGCAGAACCGGGGCTAAAAGTTTTGTTCGCTTCTTTCTTTTGCTTCATTTATACATCTCTTTTTGAATATATTTATAGATTTAAAAAATATTTGAATATCTTAATTCACAGACTTTATCCATTAAATTGGAAAGAACGGGATACATTCATAAGAGAAAACTCTCGTTTATACGGAAAAATGCGTTTTTCAGTTTCGCTATCATGGGCCTAACATCTGAGTACCTGTCAACCGATTTTACATGATTGACATGGTTTGCATTCACATCCAGATGTTTCTGCATTTTGAGATCGACTTTCACACATTGACAATATAAATGATCAATAGAAAATCGTATTTCATGGGCATTATGAATAAAGGTCAACACATTTATTTTGGATTCCTCTAAATAAATATTTCTTAAATGTCATATTTGCATAGCATTAAAAGTTTTCAGCAAATGCTTGTGAGGAGTGCCCTTGTGACACTGATGATTGAATACATTATCTTGTCTCTTTCTAATGAAGAAAGCAGTGTATTGCCAACCTTATTCGAACTAAGGGAACCCCTCTGACCACTTCAGATGTTCAAAATGGATTTTATTTTGGAGGATGATATTTTGCTAAAATAATATGAGATTTATCTTTACTGTCCGCTAAAGAAATAAGGAAAATAAAATGCCATGGGAATTGTTATTTTAGTGCTGTATTCAAAAGAGTAAAACTTAAATATAGAACTTTGAATTGCTGTCCTCTTTTCTCCTCGGCTGGTAGAATATGTTAGTAGTCTGGAGATTGGGAAATTCAACCTCGCACAATACATCCAACTAATGAGATTGCAGAAACATTGTGCTCTCCATCATTTCCTTATCAGTGACAGTCAGTCCATTAAAAGCTCTAACCCCAAGAAGTGAATTTCAGTTTTAAACTTTTGCATTCTGAAAACACTCTTCCCAAGACTGTTAATAGATAAGATGGATGCCACATTTGGTGACAGTTCAAGACACTTACCCTCCCGGAACTGTTTTGAAACCAACAACAGGCCTATTATCTTCTCTTAGAAAGACATTTTATAGTGCTGTTTAGTGAATTGTGAAATTCTGAAGGAAGGTTTATTTACCTGTGTTTTTGTTTCCTCACACAATGTAGTATCATACGTTACAATACAGGCTTGTGATCTACATTTTAATTGCATCTTTTCAGGAAAATTGAATAGATCTACGAAAAACTATCTTCCTCTGGACAGCAGCGCTATTTGGCCTTCTGAGAACAGAAAGGTGATGATTTATCCCTGGATCCTTAATATTTTTGGTTGCAATAAGTTCGGCATGCTCACAACTGAAAGAATTGTAGGCTAATCTATGCAGCCTTTCCAAACTTAGTGTTTGTTAATTTTAAGAGAAGAAATTTAACAAACTCAAGCACAAAGGTATGACTTCACCTCCTGACACAGAGGAGATTTGCACTCACACCAAGGTCCCCAGGAAATAACCATGACTATAGGGCATGGCATACAGGGGGAGTTTAAAGTCTTACTATTTGAAGTGGTTTTATAAATCCGAAGGTTTATAAGTTTCCTTCTATGGATGTAGGCAGAATAAGTCAAAAGAATAACTGAATTCAACTCCCAAATTCAGTCCCAGAGGTTTCAGAAAATAATAGGGAAAAATTATCTGAAGCAAGTAAGCTTTTGAGAAGACCGGCATCTAGGCCACTGTTCTATCTGTTCCTCCATGAGGTTGGGAGATAAGGGCATAAATCGATGTTTCTGGAGCTGTTCAATCGATAACTACTGGTTTGAGATGTAAAATAAGCAAGGAACGAATCAATCGGTACTTAGGATCATTTGGTGATACAAAAAGTGCAGAAATAAGTATTGCTAGAAATAGCGATGCAGCAGCTAGCTGATTTATAGTCCACATACAATAGGAAATAACACAGGCGATTTTGTGTATACCTACTGGAGCAATGTTGTGAGCACAGTGACAAAAACACGGTGTATGGGAGAGGTGAGTGCTCGTGTCCTGCCAGGTACAGAGATTAAAATCTGTTTACAAAATGCAGCAAAGGACAGTTGGCTGAAAATCCCATGTACATCAGAGGATACTAAATAGAAACAGGATCCTAGGTATACTTGAATGAAGCACACGGCATTTGAAGCGGAATCATTTACTTTCAGTAAAGACGGTTCTCATAAGACCTCGGAAGCTAGGGGCACTGTAGAGAGATTGTCAGGGTGAAATTATCAAACAGATCTCAAATATAAAAATTTAATATCGATAATAGCCAACAGTTTGGGTCATTTATTCTCTGTGCAATAGCATGCTGTATGTGGCATATTTTATTTAATCTTTGCAATTAATCTGTAAGGAGACATTGTATGTATGTCAACTTGGCAGGAGAATAAATTGAGTTTAATACAGATTAGGTATCTTTTCTCAAGATTGTGAAACTTGAAAGCATCAGAATGAGGGTTTGAAGCAAGACAGTATATTCCATAACCCATACAGTTAAGAAAGAATTATTCTATATATTAGTATATGTTTTTTGATGCTAAGAGACTCAATCCATCCATCTAGGGTTGGAGGTAACACTAAAAATATTTTTTAATCAAAATTTTAAGAAAATATTTTTAAATAAATCGAGTCCAAACATAATTTTAATTTTACCTTCACAATGTACTAGAAATATAGTTTAAAATGTTTTTCATAATTCAAGATTATTTAAATTTATATTAATTAAACATGATAACAGGAATATATGTATGGATAATTAGAGTAAGTTTTTCAGGTAAATTTCCTGTGTCTAACACAAATTGTAAATTTCAGCGAGCAAGAAAAATAAATTGCAACTCTTGAACAACAGCAGCCTCCTATTATAAACACCATGTGTAATACAACTCTCATAGTCATAACTGTAAAAACCATTTGCTTAGCACAGTGTTTTCACCTTTTTTGGGGGGGGTAAACAAAAGAGATATTAAATTTCAGAATGAGGAGCTATGGCTAAAGCTTTTTGTTCTGTATGTCATTAGGATAAATGGTATATAAATATTTCCACGTTCATTCTATGTATTTACAGCAAAGCGTAATAATTAAACTAATGCTTTGAAATCTGGAAATCACATTTGCCACTTCTTTTCCTCTAAGGGTGTCAGATTAAAAAACATTATGACTTATGATCTGTGCTTCAATTTCAGTTAAATCAAGACCACATGAAAGAACTAGGTACCGACAATATTAAATTTTTGCACATATGTGACTTTCCAAAACACCACAGCTGTCTGCTCCTTGTTCTTACTCATTTTTCCTTTGCCTCCTCGATTAAACTTTTCAGCAAATATCATGTTTATCTTAAAAGGGCCTTGAGTTTCAGTATTATCATTTTGTTGCCCCATTTACTCTTTAAACGTCCATAAGCTGCTGTTCCCCACACCTGTACCTTGCTTCAAAGATGCTATTATTATGGTATCTGACCTTGATATTGCTAACTGTGACTCACAGCATAGTATTTACAGGATAAATCCAAACACCTTACGTATAGATAGGTGCAGAAAAATCTAGTTAACAAAAACTGACGCTTGTAAGAAAAACTAAAGCAAAATGCAGTGCTTAAGCAAATAATATCTCTTGACATACTACAAAGAGTATGAATATTACAGAGTCTATATTCATTGTCACTCACGTCGAAGTGGTGAATCCACTGGTCATCTAACTGGCCTGGCTAAATTTTAATGGCTAAGGTCACTCTCCAAATAGGCATATTAGTTATTTGCCCTGAGATGGGATTGGGATGTTGGCTCTCCGACTGAGTGATGTCCTATCTTATCAACCCGATTTGACAGAATTAAGACAATTTTCAATTGAAAGTATTATGCAATCTTTCCTCACTAATATTCAGAAATTTTGTCTATACTTGAATATAATTGGATTTTTCACGATTTTGAACTTGGCTCCCTATTCCAAAACAAAAACATACGGTTTTATAGTATATTAGAGCAACTGCTAGGTCAAATACCCCAATTTTAGCTTCCTTCCACCTTTACAATATTAAATCGGTTAAAATAATTTCCAGAATATTTTGGCATATAAATGAATTGAGCTGTGAATTCTTAATCATGTTTATGTTTGTCCACTGCTATTGATGCTTTTCTTTGGATTTTATTAAACACCACATTACATTGTGTCAAGTATAAAAATATTTTTTTCCTAAAAAACTGAGATATGAACCATGAAATCCATTCTTTTTTTTTAAATTTTTTTCAACATTTATTTATTTTTGAGACAGAGAGAGACAGAGCATGAATGGGGGAGGGTCAGAGAGAGGGAGACACAGAATCTGAAACAGGCTCCAGGCTCTGAGCTGTGAGCACAGAGCCCGATGCGGGGCTCGAACTCACGGACCGTGAGATCATGACCTGAGCCGAAGTCGGTCGCTTAACCGACTGAGCCACCCAGGCACCCCTCCATTCTTAATTCTAGAGGACAAACTGCTGGTTACCATAAGGGAGGTGGGTGAGGAGATAGGTTGACTAGATGATGGGAATGAAGGGGTGCACTTGTGGTGATGAGCGCCGGGTGGTATATGGAAGTGTTGAATCAGTACATTGTACACCTGGAACTAATACAACACTCTCTGTTCACTAACTGGAATTAAAATAAAAACTTAAAAAATATTTTTTCCTAAGACTTAATTGCCATTTGCAAGTGAGATTTGAGATTTGTGCTTCTAAAAAAAAAAAATGCCATTCAATCGGTGGTGCGACACATGCAAAGTTCATTTCAACCTGTATCCTAGAACAGTTTAAACACAGTGAGACCTGATTTCACATATACAAAAAATTCCTCTCTAAAGCCATATGCTCTCTGAACCTGTACAAAATGGTAGTTTTTGTAGAGTCTAAAAAATTTCTTCAACAACATTTCGTCATCATCATGTGTATTGTTCAGTAGTCTTCTTGTTCCTTAATTAAATTTGCAAACATATTTTAAAAAGAACAATGAATTGTATTTAATAATTAAATATATTAGCACAGAATTATAAACAACAATGACATATCACCTTGCAATTTCAATTATCAGAAGACATGAAACCCTTCTTATTTTTTCCTGAAGAGATCTGACAAGATTTTACATAAATTTTGAATGTGTTTTTTTTTCCCTTTTCTTCCACTTAATTTTATAGTCCTACTAAAATAATAAGTCCTTTAATTAAGCTAAAAATTATGGAGGTTCCCTAAAGTGTGGCAGCAAAGGAATGGAGGTATCAGTGACTGAGGGATGGGTTAGATGGGGAATCAGCAAATTGTCTTGACGGGGTTTTTGGAGTTGTCTTGACAAGGCCATTGAATGGGTCTTGTAATTGTAAAGCCTGGGCACAAATTGGTTGGTGAGTCTCTTGAGCCGCCATTAGGGATGTGCTATGAAAATTGTATGACAGAAACAGATGACAACATAGGCACAGTCTGTGTGGTGGTGCCTTGATGGTGTCTTGGGTGTGGACACGTCCAGGCGCTTGGCAGAGTAGAGCTTCACTGTGGTCTCATCTGGGATGTCTGAAAGATTGGTGGAAGCATCTGCTGGTTCTCGTAGTCCATGTGGGGCAGTAGCCAAATTCTCCCTGTTGGTACATTTCCAACATCTAGGTGAATCCAAGGTTGGTGAAGATATAGTAGGAATAGATCAATCCATAAAGCATCTGGGATGCCTGCTCAGTTAGGTCGCTCTGGTTAGGGTCGTCTCCAATCTCTTCATTAGGCTCCAGCTGTGGATGGGGAGGCACCTGCTCACTGAGTCCAGTGAGACTGAATTTGTTCTGGATGTAGTCTTCGTGTATTTCATAGAAGAACACATTGCCACAGAGCCCATGGGACCAGTATCATTAACACTATTTTTCAGATGGTTAAATCACTTACTTTGAATTTATTTATTTTTCCATATCAATTTCCCAATGCTCCTTGGTGTCTATAATTTTGATTTTCTTGACTGTTCTTAAAAGTCTCTGAAAGTTCAGTTACTTGTTTTTCTTTTCATTCACAAAACATGTGATAATTAAAGTTTTTTTCTACCTATTTTAATAAATTATAAAAAGCAGTACATGGGAATGACATTTTTAATTTCTATGTCCTTTAAAGTTTTTATTGATATAGTATTTATAGAGAAGAGTGCCCATATCAAAAGGGTTCAGCTTAATGGATTGACTTCACAATCAGAAGACAGGCGTTTAGTCAGAGTCAGATCAAAAATGCCATAAGCCTAGAACATTCTCATCCCAATCACTACTCCAGTTAACTACTCTCCTGATTTCTAAAACCAAAGACTAGTGTTGCCCTTTTTGTAATAATGTTAATAAATTATGCATTATGCACATTGTAAATGACTGATGCAGATTTTGTGAATATTCCTTAATTTTTTATGGCTTCTCATATGACTGGACATTTATGTGGTAGTTTCCAGTTTGGGCTGATAAATAATGTTATTATGAAAATTCTAGTACATGCTTTTCAGTGAACTTATGGATATACTGCTGTTGGGTTCAGGTCTATACGGTATGGAATTAATGATCTTGAAAAATGTGTGTGTTGTAGATACTGCAAACAGCTTTCTGAACTGGTTTCATGCCGAAGTTTTGAGGACATAATGGACTTTGATATTTGTAAGGAATCTAAAAACTCAGCTTTTCCTTTTACACATTCAGAAACATGTGTGTTTAACTTTATAATATTTTATTTATTTTATTATCTCTTCAGAACCTGAATCAGCAACCCCGGGCCCAATAGGCTCTCCTGGTGATTCCCACTGCCTGCTAAAGTTTGAGGATCTCGGCGACAATGACATCTTTACCTACCTGGTAGGGTCAGGGCTCTTTATTAATGGATTGGTATATTTTTCAATATTTCACCTAGGTTTACAACACAGGTATGACGGGGGCTAAGATTTCATTTTTTATTTTATTTTTTAATGTTCATTCATTTTTTGAGAAAGAAAGAGAGAGAGAGAGAGAGTATGAGCACGGGAAGGGCAGAGAGGGAGACACAGAATCCGAAGCAGGCTCCAGGCTTTGAACTGTCAGCACAGAGCCGGATACGTGGCCAAAACTCGTGAACCGTGAGATCATCACCTGATCCGAAGTTAGAAGCTTAACCCACTGAACCACTCAGGCACGCCCAGTGTGGAGCCTAATATGGGGCTTGATCTCAAGATCCTGAGATCAAGAGCTGACTGAGATCAAGAGTCGGATAGTTAACAGACTGAGCCACCCAGGTGCCTCAAGGTTTTCATTTTAAAATGATTCCCTTTACAGTGTTAACTGTGAATGAATTAAAATGGAAAGTTTAGGGGCACCTGGCTGGCTCAGTCAGTAGAACATAGGACTCTTGATCTCTGGGTTGCGATCTGAGATCACAACCGATATTGCGTGTAGAGATTACTTAAAAACAAAACCTTTAACACAAAATAAAATAAAATGAAATGAAATGGAGAGTTTACTGAATCAGGGACTTTTATAGTCCAACCACCTCCCCCCAAACGCTAAAGACCTAATAAAGGAGTAATTGGGAAATCGGTACTTTCCACTTAATTTTTTTGATAACTTTAACTGCTCTAAAAAATAGTCTATTAATTTTGAAAATGTACTGCATTTTAATCTGCCTGTGCAATGCCTTTGGCAACTTCGACAAATAGTTAATAAGGAAAAGCCATTTTAATCATTTATTAACTTTAAAAATATGTATGTAGGTAATAGAGTTTTCTATCCGAAAATATATCTTCTTGTTCTAGAGCTAAGGCTGAGCTATAAACATTGGCAAAGTTTTGTGGATTGTGCTTGAGTTACTAATTTCTAAAACTGAATTATCACGGGACTTTTTGTATCATATTTGGTTTTTCTTTGATTAAATTTTATTTTTTTGTATATGCTTTTATTTGCAGAAAGTGTTCTGGTGATTATCTGGCTAAGTGTGTCAAAAAAAAAAAAAAAGAATAGTTATAGATTTAACAATACAAGAGATGGGGCCCCTGGGAGGCTCAGTCGGTTGAGCGTCTGATTTTGGCTCAGGTCATGATCTCACAGCAGGTGAGTTCGAGCCCTGCGTCGGGCTCTGTGCTGACAGCTCGGAGCCTGGAGCCCCTTCGGATTCTGTCTCTCTCTCTCTCTCTCTGCCACTAACCCACTCACATTCTGTCTCTGTCTCTCTCAAAAATAAATAAATAAACATTAAAAAAATAAAAAACAAACAATACAAGAGACAATTACATGTGCTCAAAATAAACACATTCTAATGGGCAGACTAGTGAAACTTCCATTTTAATTAAAATACTTGACCTCAACTATAAATTTGATCTCTTAACAGATCAACTATAAATGTTATAACTGTCATGAAAGGAACTTGAGAACTACTCCAAAGCAACAAGGAATACAATCAAAAGTGTTATTTTTATATCACTCAAAAAATGCCAGTTGAGTTTATTAATTCCAGTCTGTCAAAGTCATTGACATGCTGTATGAGACATAAAAAATAAGTTTGTAGACCTAAGCAAACCAATTTTTATTGTAATCAAATAATGGTGAATCAGGCCAGCTGAATGTTGTTTCCGTACTGACATTCATCTGCAATATATAAACACAACTTAGGACCAGATTGGTATTGTGGATGATGGATGGGGTTATTTTTTGATAAATAGCAGGATGCGTACTCCTTTTCATATTTTAAAGTGTAGTTAATAAGATTTTATGTTTTTTTTTCTTGACCTTTGAGACTGTCATTTCATACCTAGTAGATCAATTCAGCACTGGTAACAGAACCAAACAAATCAGTGTATATGTTAAGAAAGGTTTTGATTTGCATGGAAGGTGGTGACAGGAGTGTCCATGAGGTTATCAGGCCAACAGGTGGTATTGACTGTCAGGAGTGTAGGTGGATATGACACAGTTTTATACAGTGAGAATTCTGAGGAGAAGGGAACTGAGATTATTTGGGCACAATAGTGATCAGTGGGAGGAACTGGTCTTCTATGCCATTAGATAGCACTGCTGTCTGAGACCCTGGTGTGAAGGCACCTTATTAGCTGACCGCATGTTGGGATAGTAATGGAGTCCTGTTATGACTCAGGAGTAACATGAGGGTATGAACAGACATCCTGAGGCTGGACCAGCTGTCATGAGGTTGGATCATGGATGACATGCAAATGAATCGTCAGACTCGGTGGGGGTTTTATTCCAATGAGTGTATGGACAAAGGAATGGGGAATAACCTGAGGTTCCTCAGAACAGTTTTAAGAGCTGTGATCTGCTCCTTCTGATAAGTGTTCACGGCTACGCACCGAAGTCTTGGGAATGAAAAAGCCTGCAAACCCTCAACGTCGCCATGTGAATTTAAAGTTTAGATGTGTGTAAGGAGTTCAATATAACCTGACACCTTTGCTGATGTTTCACTTTGCTGAAGGATGTAGGCACATCCATTCAGTGAGCCCCCAAGTTCAGGGAGTTGGGGTGGATGCAGAGATAGCTGAGTGCCTGTTCACATGCTTCTCGCCTTGCTTGTCCTCCACTATGAATTCCAGAAGGAAAGAAAGCACACTATTGGTGTCCACATTGGACATACTCACCTTCGGCAATGGGAACATCCTCCTGACATTCTTGGTGATCATCATCTGGTTGGTGAGCTCTTTAATGTACAGCTACTTTTAGCATTTTTAGGTTGATGAGAAAGCGTCACCTTTCTCCTTTCCAGCCTGCAGCTCTCCAAGGAAACCAGCTGGTGGTCCACCATACCAAGGGAGCTTGTCCCCCTGGCAACCCCTTGCCATTTTCCAACTCTAACTCGACAACTGAGAACCATCTTTAACACCTTTCAAGGGCCATTCTTCTAAGAAGAGAAACTGAAATGGCCTGCAATTCTCAGGCATGGACCTGGGGCTAGGGTGACGGCTGGGTTTAGAAGGGAGGCAGAGGGATGGGGAGGTAAAGCTGGAGTTATCCCTCTTGAAGTCTGCAAGGCGTGACTAAAATAGGTCTTTGTGGCATTGGGTTTGCTTTAAACAATTAAAAATTAGACTATTGACCAGCATATTCATTAAGTGTACTAATAAGACTATTGATATCTGTGAAGCTCTTTTTTAATCAAAAAGAGCATTTTTAATGTGCCAAGATATAAATTATGGGTACTTCAGGATTATTGTATCATGGAATTTCCCACAATATTGGATTTTTATGCTCTTTTTAATTATGTCGGCCACTGATATTTGAAGTTTGATTTGTGTTTATAAAGTTTCCTTAAAAGATTCTTATGAGAGCTGAAATGTTTGACAATTTAGAAGTTATAGACACTTTTAGAAGGCAACTTGGTAAGGTACCACATGCCGTGAACATTGCTTTTTTTGTGCTGTCCAAGTCACACGGGGATGCCTGTGAACCTGACCTACACAAAGTAGTTATTTTGGTCCTTTAAACTGCCTGCCAAACTGTTGAGGAAGCTTTTTGATTTGGGCAGACGGCCACTTCAAAACAAATCAAAATATAATATTTGGTCTCTGAACTTACCTACATTCAAATCTTTGGATATGAATGCTAACTCAGATTGAATTTGGGGTCTAATTGTTTTTGATGTTCGTAGGCAGTTTGCATGAAATATATGTAATCAAACAGCTAACACAGGCTTCACTTCTTATTAGTTTGTTGTGTAATATCCCTTCTGGTGCTGTATTATTTGAAATAAAAAATTAGAGGATAAAATATTAATATGTAGTTCCTACCCAGAGTAAGATAGACAAGATATGTATTAACAAGAGACACTGGTCTATTTCTGAGGCTTTGCATGTATAGCTTACTGCTGAAATGTAAAAACATTTCAAAATGTGTTATTTACCAACAAAGTTTATGAGAAATGTGAATATGAACAGAATACATAAACTTACTAGTTTTTAATACAGTGGTATGGCATAGACTTGAAACAATGACATAGATTTCAAGCAAACGAAGGTAGTTATGTTGATTTAAGGAGCTCTTTCCAATTTACTCATATTCTTTATTGTCTTAATTTAGAGCTAGCTTATATTCCTCCCTTCTCTCCTTCCTTCCTTCTTCCTTCTCTCTCTCCTTCCCCACTCCTTTGCTCTTTCTTTCCTTCCTTCCTTCCTCCCTCCTTACCTTTCTTTCTTTCTTTTATCTCTCTTCTTCTTTCCCTTTCCTTTCCTTTCCTTTCCTTTCCTTTCCTTTCCTTTCCTCTCCTCTCCTCTCCTCTCCTCTCTTCTTTCTTTCTTTCTTTCTTTCTTTCTTTCTTTCTTTCTCTTTCTTTCTTTCTTCTTTCTCTTTTTCTTCCCTTCTTTCCTTTTCTTTATTTCTCTCCCTCTTTCACTCCTTTTCTCCTCCCTCCCTCCCCCTTCCTTCCTTCCTTCCTTCCTTCCTTCCTTTCCCCGAGTTTGTGTGCATTCTCTTATATCCATAAAGAAAAAAACGAAAAGAGACATGAAAAACTCATAAACATGGTTATATATAAGAGGGTGCATGGTTGAGAAGCAGACTTGAAAATCAGTTCACAAAATATAACTTTTTATGCAGTTTTGGTTCTGGAATCTTGCTGGTTCTTTACATAATTAAAAAGGCAATAAAAAGCAAGTTTTAAATAGTGTAGGAAAGTGAAAGTGATGTTTATTATATAGGCAACATAACCAAATAGAGACAATGGTTAACCAAAATAAAATACAGTAACTTCATAATACTCAGTCGTTTATAATCTTAGGAACACAAAACTGCCAATAATCTTAAACCACACTCAGTTATACTTTGATAGTTAATATTGTTATTATGAATTTGACACTATTGTAAATATTCTAAGATAATTGAAATAATTCATTGTATCACATTCTCAATAATAGTTAAAGAGGTACAAATATGTAATTTAAAGAATTAGCAAAACTCTGATTTTCAATTTAACATAAACATATCAAGGTGGATTTATTATTTTTCTTTTTTTAATTCAATGTTTTCTAGCACTCTTCACTGAAAACTCTAGAAGCTAATAATCAATAGCAAAGAATACTCTTTGTAACAAGGTATTGGTCTCTAAATACTATTTTTTAAAAAATGTGTAAATTTGTTTTATTTTGTTGTGATAAGAATATTTAACATGAGATTTCTCCTGATAATACATTTTAACTATAAAAAACATCACTGTGGACTATAAAGACAATGTTGTATAGCATAACTCTAGAACTTTGTCATCTTGCTTGAGTGAAAGTTCACACCTATTGACTAGTAACTCCCCATTTCCTCTCCCCACCGCAGTCCCTAGAAACTACTATTCTACTCTTGGATTCTATGAGTTTGACTACTATAGATACCTTATATAAATCAAATCATGTAAAATTTGTCTATTTGTGACTGGCTTGGTTTACTTATAATAATGCTCTCAAGATTCTTCTCTGTTGTCACAGATAACAGATTTTTCCTCTTTTTTCAGGCTGAGTAATAATCCACTGTAGGTATATACCACATTTTCTTTATTTGTTTATCTGTCAATAGACATTTAGGTTGTTTCTTGGCTATAATAGAAATGAAATAAACATGAGACAGGTAGCATCTCTTCAAGATTCAGATTTCAGGTGTTTTGTAATAATGTCCAGAGTGGGAGAGCTGAATTATATGGCAGTCCTATTTTTAATTACTTTAGGGGACTTTACGCCATTTTCCATACTGGCCATACCATTTTGTATTCCTACAAACAGTGTGCAAGGGTTACAATTTCTCTACATCCTCACCAAAACTTGTTGTCTTTTTTTTTCTTTTAATATAATAGCCATCCAAAAAGATAAAGTGATATTTCATTGTAGTTTCGATTTGCATTACCCTAATGATTAATGGCATTGAAAAAAAAATTCATATGCCAGTTGGCCATTGTATGTCTTCTTGGAGTAATGTCAAGTCCTTAGGCTATTGTTGAATTGGGTCACTAATTTTTTTTTTAATTTGAAATATAGGAATTCCTTATATGTTTTTGAGATTATCCCCTTATCAAATATATGGTTTTCTTTTCTTTTTTTTTTTTTTTTTAATTTTTTTTTCAATGTTTATTTATTTTTGGGACAGAGAGAGACAGAGCATGAACGGGGGAGGGTCAGAGAGAGAGGGAGACACAGAATCAGAAACAGGCTCCAGGCTCTGAGCCATCAGCCCAGAGCCCGACGCGGGGCTCGAACTCACGGACCGCGAGATCGTGACCTGGCTGAAGTCGGACGCTTAACCGACTGCGCCACCCAGGCGCCCCAAATATATGGTTTTCAAATATTTTCTCTAATTTATGGTTGCCTTTTAGTTTGTCGACTGTTCCTTTGGCTGTGCAGACTTTATAGTTACATGAAGTCCCACTTGCTTATTTTTGCTTTTGTTGCCCGTGCTTTTGGCATCATATTCAAAAAATAATTTCTGAGACCCATATCATGAAGTTTTGTCCTGTTTTCTCCTAGAGGTTTTATATTTCCAGGTCTTACATTTAAGTCATTAATCCATTTTGAGTTGGTTCCATATGTAACGTTCCATTCCATTCTTTTTCATGTGGATACTCACTTTTCCCAACACCGTTTGTTGAAGAGACTCTCTTTTTTCCCTTGTGTGTTATTCAAACCCATGTCAAAGATCAGTTGATTTTATGTGTGTAAATTATTCTTGGGTTCTCTATTCTGTTCCATCAGTGTGTATGCCTGTCTTTATGTCAGTACCATGCTGTTGTAGGTCCTGTAACTTTGTAATTTATTTTGAAATCAGTAAGTGTGATACCTCCAACTTTGTTCTTCTCAAGTTTGTTTAATTTTCATGTATTTATGAATTTTCCAGGTGTCTTTCTGCTGTCGATTTCTAGTTTCATTCCACTGTGGTTGAAGAAGTTACTTGGTAGGGATTTAAGCTTCTTAAATTTGTTAAAACTTGTTTTGTAACCTAACATGTGACCTATCTTGTCAAAAAACATGTACAGTTGAAAAGAATGGGTATTCTGCTGCTGTTGGGTAGAATGTTCTATATATGTCTGTATATCCATTTGGTCTGTTGTGTTATTCGGATCCTCTTTTTTCTTATTAATTCATTTGGATGTTCTTTCCATTATTAAAAGTAGAATGTTGAAGTTGTCTACCATTATTGTACTGTTTTTCCCATCAGTTCTGTCAATGTTTCCTTTGTATATTTAGATGGGCTGAATTTGTATGTATATATATTTGTAATTGTTTTATCTTCCCAGTGGATTGGCCCTACTAATATTATATCATATCATTTTTTTTGTCTTTTGGAACAGTTTTTCCTCAAATTGATAATAAATATTAAGTGTAATTTATTATCACAAGTTCATGAAATATTTCTTTTATTCTTTTCTCATTTTTGAAAACTTGTATTTATAATCATGGTTATTCATATTTGATAAATACATTCAAAGTATTTATAAAACATTTAAAATTTATAAATGGAAATGTATTACTCAATTTTTTTTCTTGATAATGGAGAAATTTAAGCAAAACCAATAAGATTTTTAATTCATAAATGTGGTAATAAAATTGAATATAACTTTAAAGTATTGGATAAATATAATTAAAGAATAAAATAAACCTGATAATAAGAATAAGTGCTTTATTATTATACATTTAAATTATCCTGATTACTATTTTAAAATACATTAATATATATATATTTGCATTGCAAATTTATAGCTAAGACTTTAGCTATATTAATATCGTAAATATTGATAGATCTGATTATCCTGTTGGATAATAGAATATAGTCTTTCATCCAATTATTTAATTTTCCTCATCCTTATGAGATAAAAAAGTTAATATTTCTAAATTTGCTATTTTTTGTATGTGTTTTATAAAAAGTTATACTCAGTCATAGCTTAAATGATTAAATTCAAAATGAAAAATATTTCAAGACCTTTATTATCTTGATAATTTGGGCCCTTTTAAAAATAAATCGCCTGTTTTTAGCAAAGATACCCTTATTAGGAAATTATAATTGCTATTGAAAAATTAAAACAAATGATCAACGATTACTTTTGATTATATTTGTTATTGGGAGAAAGGGATTATAGAAAACTAATCAAACAGAAAAGAAAAATTACATCTTTTAATTTGTAAAAGAGTGTTATATGATGCTCAGGTGTAAAAATAAGCAACATCATAGGTAAATATTATAGAAACATTATAGAATAGCATAGAATAATACTATAGAATGAACTAAAAAATGCCTGGACAATTATTTCAGACAACATAATTGTGGGGTTTGGGATAGGATTGAAAGTACTAGCTATGCTTTACTGGAAAAAAAAAAAAAGAAAAGAAAAGAAAAAAAAAGAAAAGAAATGGCAACTTATATTCTATTGCCAAAGAACTGGAGGATTTAAATAGAATAACTGGATTATTTATTCCACAAGCACACATTTTTAAATACCGATGATGACTTCAGTAAAGCTAGAGAGATTTTAAGATTCTTAACTTTAAATATTAGAAATGGGGGCTCACAGCTCAGAGCCTGGAACCTCCTTGGGATTCTGTGTCTCCCTCTTTCTCTGCCCCTCCCCAGCTCACACTCGGTTTCTCTCGCCTTCAAAAATAAAAATAATAAACATTAAAACAAATTTTAAATATTAAAAATGATCATGATTATACTTTGCATGCTAAAATTATTTAAATCTTACTTTTAATTTTACATTCCCGATGAAAGGAACTCTCTTTTATTGTAGCTACTTTAATGATATCATTTTTGATACAAAACAAAAGTTTTCTACCTAAAAAGCGTAATTAATTAAATTAAAGGCACATTCAAGTTGTGAGTGTGGCCATTTAGACTATGAAGTCATAAAAAGGGTTCAACAATCCACTTGGTGGAAATTTATTTATTTATTTTTTTAATTTCTTTTTTTTTTAATGTTTGTTTATATTTGAGACAGAGACAGACAGAACATGAACGGGGGAGGGTCAGAGAGAGAGGGAGACACAGAATCCGAAGCAGTCTTCAGGCTCTGAGCTGTCAGCACAGAGCCCGACATGGGGCTCAAACTCACGAACCGCGAGATCATGACCTGAGCTGAAGTGAGAAGCTCAACCGACTGAGCCACCCGGGCGCCCCCACTTGGTGGAAATTTAGTCTAATTGAGAACAATTATTTTATTTACTTGTAATTCACATGATGTATGCTTATAAATAGAAGTGGCTGCTAGCCAAGTCACTAGGTAGGTGATATTTCAAATTCAGCAATAAATGCAAGGGAAGAAAGCATTTTTGCACATAAAAGATGCTAGAAAAAGTGTTTTTATGGACGATTCCAGTTTGGTAAATCTTTTGCATTTTCAATTGTTTAGATGAATTCACCATCAAACATTCTGACGCCACAAATGGCTATTGTTTTTAAGTAAATCAGGTTATACTTTTAAAATGTTAATTTTTATGAATTCATACATGCACATTAAAGAAATCGCAGTGAAGGATGTCATAATGGAAATTAACAGTCTTACACTATTTCTTCACTTCTAGGTCTTCTCTCCAGGGGACTTATTCAATATTGGCTATATTTTGGTTATTTCTTTCACAAAATAATATTTAAGTTATTTTCTGAATTTATTAAAATCAGATCACATGTATTATTCCCCTAAAATCAAATATAAACAGTTAGCTTGTGCAATCCCCTCCTCCATCTCTGTGCTTGACAATTATTTTTTGTTTGGGGTTTTCCAACAATTATCTTTAAATATTTTTTAACATTTATTTTCTAAAAAAAAAAAAATTTTTTTTACTTTTTTTTTTTTTTTTTTTGAGAGACAGAGAGAGACAGAGCACAAGTGACGGAGGGGCAGAGAGAGAGAAGGAGACACAGAATCCGAAGCAGGCTCCAGGCTCTGAGCTGTCAGCACAGAGCCCGACGCGGGGCCAGAACCCAAACGCATGAGATATGACCTGAGCCAAAGTTGAACGCTCAACCGACTGAGCCACCCAGGCGCCCCTAACAATTATCTTAAATATAAACAATATAACTAAACCTCAATTCATATTTCTATCATCTTTTCATTTGGTTTCTATACTTTACATGATCATATTAATGCCCTTCATTTTCTACAAAGTTCTCTTCACAATCCGCTTTGTGTTAGTTTCAGCTTCATGTTTCACAGCTCTTAGATTTTCATTCTCTCCTTTAAACATAACATCTTCTTTTGGCCTAAAGATTGACTCTTAAAGTGAAAGCCAATAAACAATATTTGTATTATTATGGTTGCAAACAGATTGAGTAATAAAATAGCAGTTAGATTTCCATCCCTAAAAATTCAGTCATAATCCAAATATAACTTGAGGGACCATGTTAGGCTAAAAGGATTTCCTCAACTGGTAAAAAGTCATTTTAAACAAGTTTAGAGAACAGTGCTCTTCCTCAGTTTGTGATTTTTGGAGGTTATATTGACCATTTAAGAAATTGCATTGTACTGCTTTTATCCTCAATATTTTTTCAGTTTCCATTATGCTTGTCATTGTGTTCTCCTACCATTTTTTTTCTCAAAAGTACCTGTAATGGTCTGCACTGGAATTGCATTACTTGCTCTGTTGGGTTTTCCATCTCTCTTTCTTCTCTTTTTCACTTGGACTTTCTTCTGTTTAATTTACATGTCAGACGCCAATTTATCTTTTTTAAAAATGAATTTGGCTTTTATTGTCAAATCTAAGCTGCACTTCAGATTCCAAAGACTGAAATTCGCAATGAAAGATCTTCCTAAACTGTGAAATTAACATGCAACATTTCTGAGTCCTGAACTCTATGTACATACGTGTATGTATATGTATTGTATTAATATATATATATGTATATATGTATGTATAGTTTTATGCATATATATGTATGTATATATAGTTTTATGCACACACACACACATGTGATTAGATAGCATGTGTTCCCTCAGCTGACTGGCAAATAGGTCTGTCTTCTAGTTAGCTCCATGCAGATATGAGTCTTGCTAGATGAGCTGATGCATAGAGAAATCTTTTCTTCTGATGTGATCACAGCAGTTGGCCTAGTTTTTGAGAACATAAACACCAAACTGACAAAGCCTTTATTTATGATATCAGCATTCAGACTACTAATCTTATTTAGAATTTAAATGTTATTATTTTTTAATAAAATGCTCATTCTGAGATAATTGCAGATATTTTGGCAGTTGTAAGAATATAGAAGGATTTTATGTACCCATTACCCTGTCGGTCTCAATGCCAGGATATTGGCTTTGTTACTGTCAATACAGAGAACAATTCTATCACCCCAAAGATCTCTCAGTGTCTTTTGTGACACATGTACTTCTGTGTCCTTTCATAGACACACGCCCTTCTTCATTAACCCTTGACAAGCATTTATCTGTTCTCCATATTTATGATTTTGGCAGTTCAAGAATATTATAAAAATGGAATCCTATAGGTATATGAACTCTGGGAAGTTTGCATACTGTAAGATTCTTTCACTCAGTTTTGTAACTTTGTTTTTTTTCCCCTCAACATAATTCTCTGGAGGTTCACCCAAGCTGTGTTTATCAGTGCACCTCTCCTACTTATTGCTGAGTAATAGTCTATAAGTTAACCATTCACCCGCTGAAGAACAATCTAGGTCAGTTTGGGCTTTGAGGTACAAATAAAACTGCTACAAACATACAGACATGGATTTATGGGTGAACATGAATTTTCATTTCTCTGAAATAAATGCTTAGGAGCACAATTACTGGATCATGTCATAATGCATTTTTTTTTCATAAGGGACTGCCAAACTAATTTCCATAGCGGCTGAAGCACTTTGGATTTCCACCAGCAAGCGATATATGAGAAGTTTGGTTTATCTTCACCAGTCTGTGGTGTTCTCATATAGTGACAATGTTTTGCCTATTATTGTAAATGTATAATCATTTCTTATTGTAGCTTTAATTGGCATTTCCTTAATTACCCATGTTTCTGCACATCTTTTTGCGTGCTTATTTGCCATCTGGACATCCTTTTAAGTGAAATATGTCTTCATGTCTTTGGTCTAATTCCTAATTGAGCTATTTATTTATTTGTTTGCTTATTATTTATTTATTTAATTACTGTTGAGCTTTGATAGTTCTTTATATGTTATACATACTAGTTTTTTTTTTTTTTTGGTCAGATACATGGTTTACAAATATTTCTCCCATTTTACAGTCTGCCTTATGCTATTAACAAGTTTTTCAGAGCGCAAAAATGATTTTAGTTCGTATGGACGCCAATTTATCTTTTCCTAAAATGAATTTGGCTTTCACTGTCAAATCTAAGCTGCACTTCGGATTCCAAAGAACTTCTCCGAAGTTTTTGTTAAAAGTTTTACATTTTGCATTTTAAACTAATTCCATAATCATTTTGAATTAAATTTTGCATGAGGCTGTGATTTACTTAAGCCAAGGCTTTTTTTTCCCCCATCAAATTTTGGCACTGTTGGTTGAAAAGGCGTTCTATTCTCCATTTAATTATTTTTAACTCTTGTAGAAATCATTTGGGCATAGTTGTGTGTTTCTTACTAAATCCTCTACTCTCTTCCATCGACCTACGTGTCTATGGATCCACCAATGACACACCATCTTCATTATTATGAGTACCGTATGAAGCCTTAGAATTGAGTAGATTGATTCCTTCTATATTCTCCATTTTCCAAATTCTTTTTATCCCTTCTGGTTCCTTGGCTGTTTTCCATATATATTTTAAAATAAACTGGTGTATACAAAATCCTCACTAGCGTTTTGATGAGAATTGGTTTAAACTTACATATCAATTTTGAAGAATTGACATCTTTACTGATATAAACTGCATTGTGTCTTCCCAAAACTGATATGTTGAAGTCTTAATGCCTCAAATTTAACAGTCTGAGAATGTGACTACATTTAGAAATAGAGTCTTTGAAGAGGTTATTAAATGACAATGAGGTAACTAAGGGAGGCCCTAACCCAACATGACTGGCAGTTGTGTAACAGACACACAGAGGAAAAATGTCAAGATGTAGAGAAAAGATGGCCATCCACAAGCCAAGGAGAAAGGCCTTGGACAAAGTACAACCTTGTTGACACCTTAATCTTAGACTATTAGTCTTTAGGATTATGAGAAACTACAGTGCTGTTATTTAAGATATTCTGTCTGTAATACTTTGTTATAATAGACCTTACAGACTAACACACTTACCTGAAAGTTGAAAATTTCAGTCTACAAACACTGTATTTCTATTTTTGGGAAACTTTTTTATGTCTGTCATTAGCAGTTTACAGTTTTTCGATGAAAGTCTTGCAAATATTTTACAGCTACTTTAGATTATTTAATTTTTGAGTGATTTTAGATTACATCGCATTTTTAATTTCAGGGTTCATTTGTTCATTCCTGGCATGCAGAAATATAATTAGTATTATGTGTTTTTCTGGTATCCTCTAACCTTGATGAATTTATTAATTTTAGAAGAGTATTTTTTGAATGTATGTGTATAACTAGACTTTGGCTTATGTATAATTATGTCATCTGCAAATAGAGAGAGTTTTATTTTGTCCTTACTCATGTATCTGTCTTTTCATTATTTTTCTTGCCTTATTACATACACTTGCTAGAACTTCTCATACTATATTAAATGAGAGTGGTGAGACTGAATATCTCTTTGTCTTACCTTGAAAGAAATAATTCAGTCTTTCACCATGAAGTATAACGTTAACTGTTTGAGTTTTGATTTTGATTTTCTTTCTGTTTTTGAAGATCATATTCATTACTTAACAAGTGGAAACAATTTCCTCTCTATTCGTATTTTTCTGGGAGTATTTTGTTTGGTCATTTGTTTTTCCATCATCAGTGGGTTGTAAAATTTGTCACATGCTTTTTCTACATTGAATTATATGACCGTGCAATTTTTCTTCTTTAGAACATTAATTGGATGCATTATATGGACAGTTTCCAAATACTGAATTGGTCTTGAATGCTGAAAATAAATATCAGTTGGTAATAGTGTAAAATTCTTTTTTATATTGCTATATTTTACTCATTAATATTTTGCTAAGGATTTGAGTATCCATTTCATAATGGGCATTTATATGTTGTTTCTTTTTGTGTATTAGCTTTTTCATGTTTGGATATTACTGTAATAATATGCCCATAAAATGAATCAGTAAGCTTCTGCTTCTTCTATTTTCTGGAAGAGATTTTGAAGAATCGACCTTAATTTTTCTCCAATTATTTGACACCACACCACATACAGCTAAAGAGTTTCTTTTTGGCAGTTTGTTAATTACACATTCAATTCCTTTGTTGGTGCCCTACTTATAGGGGATATTACATTGTGTTTCTTAAGGAATTAACCAATTTAATTTAATACATCATATTTATGTGGGTGGAGTTGTTCATAGCTTATACTTACTAACCTTTGAGATCTGTAAAGTCTATAGTAATATCCCCTTCTCTGACTTTGGTCTTCATAAATTGTCTTTTTACTTTGTCAGACTTGTTAGAGGTTGGGCAATTTTGTTGATCTTTTCAAAGAATCAGCTCTTTGTTTCAGATTTTCTCTATCATTTTTCTGCTTTAAAAAAAATTTTTTTTAATGTTCACTTATTTTTGAGAGAGATACACACAGAATGCCAGCAGGAGAGGGACAGAGAGAGAGGGAGACATAGAATCTGAAGCAGGCTCCTCCAGGCTTGGAGCTGTCAGAACAGATGCGATGCCGGGTTTGAACTGAGCTGAAGTTGGACGCTTAATCGGCTGAGCCACCCATTAAAAGGAGCCATCCCTCTTTTAATTACTATTATCTTTATGATTTCCTTTATTATGCTTGCTTCAGATTTACTCTGTTCTTCAGTTTCCCGTTTTCTGAAGTATGCCATTATTGTTATTATTTTTCTCTTGGCATTCTTTTAAGAGTGTTCCACAAGATTTGATATGTTATATTTCATTTTTATGCAGTTCAACTCATTTTTTAAAGTTTCCCTTAAGACTTTCTCTTTGATCCATGGATTACTTAGATATGTTTTGTTTAGCTTCCAAATGTTTGAAGATTTTACTATTACCTTTCTGTTATTGATTTCTAGTTTGATTCTTTTGTGGCTGGAGAAATTATTACGTATGACTTCAACTCAATTTTTTTTATCTATGCTTTATGGTCCAAGATATGATCCATATTGGTACATGTTCCATGGCACTTGAAAAGAACATGCATTCTGCTCTCGTTGCATGCCATAGTCCATATCAATACTATCATGTTTTTGAGTTCTTTATCCTTGAAATTGATAGTTATTCTATCAATTGAAAGGAATGTTGGAATCACCAGCTCTAATCTGTGGATGTGTTTCTTTTTTTGTCAGGTATGCTAGTTTTTGTTTCATGTGTTTTGTAGCTCTGTTATTTGCTACATACGCATTTAGAATTGTCATGCCATCCTGGTCCATTTATTATAATAAAATTCTCTCCCTGTCTCTGATGATTTTGTTTGCCTTAAAGTCTACTTTTTCTGGGCTCCTGGGTGGCTCAGTTGGTTAAGCAGCAGACTGGCTCAGGTCATGATCTCATGGTTCGTGAGTTGGAGCCCCGCAGTGGGTAAAGCTTAAGCACCATTTCAGATGAGCCCTGCTTCTGTCTCTCCCTCTCTGCCTCTCATGGGATTCTCTCTGTCTTCTCTTTCTGCCTCTTGCTCACTTGAGCCCTCTCTCTCAAAATAAAAAATAAAATCTACCTTTTCACATATCAGTATGATGGCTCTTGCATTATTTGCATAAAAATACATTTTTCCATCGCATTTGTTTCAACATACTTGTATTGTTTTACTTTAAGTGTGGTTCTTGTAGAGGGTATAGAGTTGGGTGATTTTTTTTAAGGTTATTTATTTATTTTGAGGGGTTAGGGGCAGACAGAAGGAGAAAAAGAGAATCCCAAGCGAGCTCCAGGCTGTTAGCACAGAGCCTGACTTGGGGCTCAAACTTACAAACCGTGAGATCATGCCCTGAAGCAAAGTCAAGAGTCAGAGGCTTAAACCAACTAAGCCACCCAGGCACCTGAGGGGTGTTTTTTAATCCACTCTGTCAATCCCTCTTAAGTAGTGTACTATATAATTTACATTTCACATAATTATTGGCATATTTAGGTTAGATCTGTCACTGTATTTTTCTTTCTGTGTGTTCTTTGTTTTTTGTTTTGTTTTGTTTTGTTTCTTTTTTCTGCCTTCGTATTGGTTACTTGAACATGTTCCACTGGAATTTCATTTTGATTTAGCAGGTGTTTTAGAGTGTATCTCCTAGTATACTTTTCTAGGGGCTCCCCATATTATATACACATAACTTAGAACAGTCCCTGGTGACTGGTGTATCATCCTTTTAACAATTTGAATAAAACTTAGAATTCTTGCCCTCTATTAAGTGAGCCTACACTCTCCAATTATTAACACAGCTATCTTAAATATTTCCCACCCATATATTTATAACTACGTTAAATAATGATGTAATTATTGATTCAGCCATTAATCATAATTTAGAAGACACAAGAAGCGTGTTGAATATAGACATTTTTGGTTTGCTTCCTGTGTCTTTTTGTTTTTTTTTTTTTTCTAATTTCCAAGTTTTCTTCTTTTACCACTTCTTTTATAGTTAGTAAATGTCTTAATGTTTCATTTTTTTTAAGAGTAGATCTGCTGGCAACAAATCTCTTAGTTCTCTTTTATTTGGGAAGATTTTCTTTTCGTTCTTAAAGGATATTCTCATTGGATATTAGATTCTGGGTTGACAGTTCTTTTCTTTTTTTTTTTTTTTTTTAATTTTTTTTTTCAACGTTTATTTATTTTTGGGACAGAGAGAGACAGAGCATGAACGGGGGAGGGGCAGAGAGAGAGGGAGACACAGAATCGGAAACAGGCTCCAGGCTCTGAGCCATCAGCCCAGAGCCCGACGCGGGGCTCGAACTCACGGACCGCGAGATCGTGACCTGGCTGAAGTCGGACGCTTAACCGACTGCGCCACCCAGGCGCCCCTACAGTTCTTTTCTTTCAGCTTTTAAAAACTATGTCACTGTGTTCTACCTTCTACCCTTCTTTATGAGAAATTGGCTGTTCCTATTTGCTTTTTCTCATTCATATTCTCCTTTGTTTTTCTAATTGTTTTTCCCCTTTTAGGTAAGCTTTTTATTTCTACTTCCAAGACTCTTTTGTCTTTAGTTTTGAGAAGTTTCAGTACAAGGTGTCTCAGTGTGCCCTTTTTCTCTTCTTCTTCAACGGAAGAAATGAAGCCACCATTTTCTCTATATTATTTTTTTGGAATAAAACATTTATTGTCTAAGAATTTTCTAGGTTGCTAGGCTGCTCTTTCTGGCCTGTTAGCTCAAGAGAGCAGGCTTTTATCATGACTTTTTTCTCGACCTGTGGCAATTTGCTGGTTTCTAACTTTTTGAGCTGCAAGTCTGAGATATGTCACTCACCACTATGTTATTCTTTCTGTGAATTCCTTCTCTTCATCTTTCAGAGTCTCTTTGAGTTTGCTTTATATATATTACCCAGAGTTTTTAGTTGTACTTAGTGAGTGGAATCGGAAAAAGTACATCTGCTCCATGCTGCGAGAAGTCCAAAATTAAATGTAAACTAATTAAAACAAAATTAAATGATATTAAAAATTACATTAAAGTAAAATTATTTTTCTAATTTTTTTAATGTTTATTTATTTTTGAGAGAGAGAGAGACCTGGAGAGACAGAGAAAGAGGGAGACACGGAATCCAGAGCAGGCTCCAGACTCTGACTTGTCAGCTGGGCTCGAACTCACAAACCGTGAGATGACCTGAGCTGAAGTCAGACGCTTAACCAATTGAGCCACCCAGGTGCCCCAGTAGGTAAAATTAAAATTTAAGTCCATAGGCACGTTACTTATACTTAAAGTAGCCACATGTGACCAGTGGTTACCATCTTGGACACAAGAAGTAATATAACATTTACAACATCTCTAAAATATCTAATTTGCGGTGCTGCTTTAAAGGTAAGTGTTCTAATGTTTTGTTTTGGGGAAAATGCCTGATGCTTCCATCAGTAGGTTGGTAGGAAGTGTATTCATTAGATGACTAGTATAGTTGTCTCATTAAAAAAAATACTTTTTAACAAGTTCATCTGTTTCATTCATATTTCTTCATTTGCCCCTGCTCCTCTGGACTCCCAGCACAAAGCTTGCAATATGCAAGAACAGGTAGATGGGCTGTTTACTTTACCCTTGAGGATCAGGCTGTCATCACTCTTCTTCCTTGTCGATTAATCGCTATCACATAATTTCCAACTTCTTAAAACTTTATTCAGGGGCACCTGGGTGGCTCAGTCAGTTGGGCTTCCGACTTTGGCTCAGGTCATGATCTCACCGTCTGTGAGTTCGAGCCCTGCGTCGGGGTCCATGCTGACAGTTCAGAGCCTGGAGCCTGCTTCAAATTCTGTGTCTCCTTCTCTCTCTGATTCTCCCCCGTTCATGTTCTGTCTCTCTCTGTCTCAAAACTGAAATGAAACATTAAAAATTTTTTTTTAAACTTTATTCAGGTTTTTAAATAATTTCTGTTCTTTTAGGGGTGCCAGGGTGGCTCAGTTGGTTAAGTGTCAGACTCTTGATTTCAGCTTAGGTTATGATCTCAAGGTCTTGAGATGGAGCCCCTGTCAGGCTCCACACTGAGCTTGGACTTTGCTTAAGATTCTGTCTCTCCCTCTTTCTCTGATTCTCCCCTGCTAGCTCTCCCTCTCTCTCTCTCTCAAAACAATAATAATAAATATAATAGTAATTCTTTGTTTTTATCTGTAAGTGCTTCTTAGGAACACAGGAATAAAGCCTAATTCTAGTATGACTTCTTTAATGACAAATAGCAATATATTACTTCTGTTCAAGAAAGTAGGCAATGGATTCACTTTTTTTTAATGGTTCCCAATACAAATACACATTATACATACTATTTTTGTTTATTTTATTAAGAAATTATATTCTATTCAAAAAGTGCAGAAAAACTACCTTAATATCCACAAAATAGGAATTCATTATTGAATAAATGCATTGCATGCATAATTTCTATGCATTTTTATTTTTATTTTTGCTATGACATATCCAATTTAATAGAACTATAATTAGATGAATGATTTGAAGTAATCCACTCAGAAAAATACACAATTTTAATAATCTGATATTTTATGTTTTTGAAATAGTTTTCTGCCTTAGGTTAATAACCCCATTTATGATAATTAAAATAGAATTTAAAAATATGAATTTCATTCAGCATTAGAATGAAAAATAAGATTATAATGAAACTCAATTATCATAGATATGAATTATCAATTGAAATGTGGATAAAACATGTTTATCATAATAATAATTTCCATGGGTAGGAGATGTTAAATGTCATTTTTAGGTTTTTTAATAAAAACTGAATAAAAATTATGGTTACTAATAAGCTCATGAATTTATTTTCCAATTTCCTTAAAAAAATTTTTTAATGTTTATTTATTTTTGAGAGAGAGAGAGAGCATTAGTGGGCAAGGTGCAGAGAGAGAGGGAGACAGAATCTGAAGCAGGTTCCAGGCTCTGAGCTGTCAGCACAGAGCCTGACATGGGGGGCTCAAACTCACAAGCCACGAGATCATGACCTGATCCGAAGTTGTAAGCTTAACCACCTCAACCACCCAGGTGCCCCTATTTTCCAGTTTTCTTTACATTGATCTTGATTTTTAATGCTTCATATCTTTCTTTTTTTGTTTATTTTATGTAGTTTTGTGTATATATTTATTTTATGATATTTAATGAAACTCTCAAATGTTACCTCTCTTTATTATTGCTTTCAAGGTAGTATAATTCCAGTGGTAGGAAAGAAAAAAAAAGGTATAAAGAATAATAATAGTATTGGGAAAATCAAATGAAATAATACGAGTAACATTATGCAAGGAAACACAGTTGCTAAGTGTGAAATTTACATCTTTCTATCTGTTGCTTTATGTCTATGTCTGGGGGTGGGAGTGGAGGAGGGAAAGAATAAAGGGAGAGGAGATAGGCTGGGGATAAATAGGATTTCCATTTCCAATATCACGTCCTTAGAAAAGAATGTAGACTAGATTTTGGTGGATTTGGCTGAAAAACCACAATCCAAGTTGTGTAAAGTTCTTTTTGAAGGGTATTTGGTGATTTGAGTCTGAGGACGCTGTTAAGCATAGAAAAATTGAGCTTTTCATTTTGACAAGACTCCTTTTTTGGAGAAAGGGTCAAAGTTAGGGATTCTGGAAACCGAAAGAAGCTGGCTGAATACTCCTGCTACTTTTACTGTGATGGTTGTGGACACCTTGCTTACCTTTCTTCGACTTTCATTAAACAAAAATTAATCTTAGTGTATTTTGGCAGGAGTGAGGGTGATGGAAATTGGTGTACCTCTGTTGATTAAAAAAAAAAATCCTTTATGTATCATGATCTAATCAATTGATTTCAGCTCCATCCCCCCCTTTTCTTACTTTATTACTGTCTAGCCTTCTCTCCCAGGAATTTCAGAACTTGTTATTCATGAATGGCATAACTTTGTGCATGCTGTATCTTTATACTTAAAAGTTTTCTTTATAATCAAAAGATAGCTTGGCTGATTGTAAAATTATTGCATCACAGTTCCTTCCTCTCAGTGTATTTTAGACAGTGATCAAACTGTCTTCTTGCATCGAATAGTACTGTGAAGAAGTTGAATCCAGCTTGATATTTCACACTAGTAGGAAACATGATTTTTTCCCTTGTCTACTCCTAGGATTCTTTCTTTGTATTTGAATTCTAACATCTTTGCCAGAACATGCTTTGATTTAAAATGTTAGGTATGAAGGTTAGGTATCATTATTTCTTGGAAATCTCCGAGCCCCTAAGGCTGCACATTCAGTTTGCATTTATTTCAGAAAAGTTTTGTTTTTAATTATACTTTAACTCTATATTTTTAATATTTCCTTTGCTTAATTCTTAAAATAATAATAGTGCATGTTAGATATACCTCGTTTTTTGAGGCTACCATTCTTTCTATCATATTTACATTCCTCTTTTTCCTTTTACCTCCCTCCCTTGCTCTCTCTGATCAGTATTCTTATAACTACTTATGACTAACTTTTTCCACTTATAATAGGCATTTATTTTCTTCAGCAAATTTTTATTTTATTTTTTTTGTTCTGTCATAACATTTTCAACTTCCCTGCATATTCTTTGAGCATTATTTAAGTCTCCTTGGCATACTTGTTTCTCATTGTTCAAATTTTACTTATTATTTATAAAGATATCCATAAATTAGATAAGAAAACAGTCATTTCCATTTTTCCTTTATTTTTCTGAAACCATCCTTCATCAGAAATCTCCCTTTACTTACTTAAAGAAATAAAAAAAAGTTTTATGCATAGAACCCACGTCTCTTTCTTTATAATTATGACCCATCTTTGAATTATTTTTGCTGTCTATCCAAGATTTTGGCAACTGTGGTAACTGGAACTATCTGGGTCTTGGATTCAAAGATGTTTCCAAACTCCTCTTCAGCAAATTGTTTGGTCAGCAGAAAATCTTCCTTGGTAGTCAGCATACATTTGGTTAAACTGATTCATCCCCCAGCAAAACCCCTCGCTTGATTCGGTCCATTTCAATAAAAGGAAACCATTCAGAACCTAAATAAACACGGAGAAATCTATAACTGACTATTGGTTACCAGAGTGATAGGATAGCTAAGGTGTTAAGGGAGAAGAGGACAGTTGTTTCTTCATAGATCAAAAAATTGTGACCACCTTTAGGTTGCAATCCCATGATCACTTTGGCCCTGGGACTGCTGAAAGTGATGTGCAAGCTCTCCATGTGCTTCTGCTACTGTGAGAAACGTATTTTGTTTTTAGGCTAAAACTGGGAACCCATTTTTCCATTAATGCGAAACTACTCTCAAACATACTGACATCCATTGTTATCTCAAATCACCTTTAAAAAATCAGCTTTTTGAAATATGTTACATATTGTAAAATTCACCCATCCTAAGTAAGCATATGATTTAATGACCTTTAGTATATTTGCAGAGCTTGCCTGTCTTTCTCTGCACATCCCAACCCCCCCACCCCCGGCCACGTGCCCCTCTCTTAGAAGAGAGGATCCATGCCAAAGAGACCACAGGTAGAACACCTTCTCTTGCCTTTACAGCATTGCAACTGTCACAGCCTGAGTTGTTGGCAGAAGCTAAAAGAGGCAGCAACATAATATTATTTTTCTTCTTACTACCTTCTGATTCTATACAGTACTTCTTATTGACAGAAACTAAGAGAAATCCAGCTAGCGGCATTTTCTAAAAAAATAAAAATAAAATAAAAATGTAGTTTGCTGACTTTCAGTCCAGAGATACAAAAGAGTGTACACAAAGAAAAGTGTAGTTTTGAAAACCCATAGACAGTAATAAGCACACCCCTCAACTCACAAAGTCATGGGCTGACTTTATTCCAGTCTTAATCCCTTTGGGCTGCGATAACAAAATACCATATACCAGAGGGCATATAAAGAACAGAAACTATTTTTTCTCAGAATTCTGGAAGATGGAACCTTGAAGGTCAATATGCCCACAAATTTGATATTTGGGGTTGGCTTGTTTCTGGTTCATAGACAGATGATGTTTTTACTATGTCCTCATATGGTGGAGGGAGGAAGGAGGAGAGATTTCTCTCTGGCTTCTTTTATAAGGGTATTATTCATTCACAAGGGCTCCACACTTTTGACCTAATCACCTCTCAAAGGTCCCACCTCCAAATACTAACACACTGGAAATTAAGTTTTGACATGTGAATTTTGTGGGGGATGCTACTTTTAGTTTACAGCAATACTTCTCTATTCAGCTTTCACAGAAGCAATCAAGCTATGGTAGAAAATATGCAAAATGGCTTGTTACCTTGTTTTTATTTTCCAACTATTTACTCTTCTGTTGCAAATGGCTGGGTCCCAACAGGATATATTCTACTCTACCCATAGCCTTCCCATAACTTTTGATATTTTAGCTCTAATTTGTAGAGGTTATGCAGGATATGATAATTTTATATAAATATATTAATATCTTGGGGGCTGAAGAAATTTATGAAAATAAACATGTGCACTCTTGTTGAGGTTAACATTTCACATTGGTTAGTGTAATTCAGTTTATATTTTGAAATTCTGATATTTTTCTATTGTATTAAAGCTCAAATTTGCTACTTTTTTTTTGCTCTTTAAGGCATTTCCCATAGGTTGAGAAAGATGAGGTTAAAGTAAAATGCTTTTAGTCTACTATATTTTTAGAGAAGTTTTGCATTCTTCGTGTGTAACCCCGTCTGAGAAGAGTTTTCTAATTGTCTTTCATGATAAACAATGCCGTTCCTTCATCCAATACTTTTTGTTGTTGCTGTTGTAAAGCTCATATAATACCTCTGATCACAGCAGCAGTACCATAAATTACAGATCATAAAGGTATGGCAAATGCCCTTACACGCAAGCACAAGTCAAAGAAATGTTTGTCTAACTGGGACATCACTTGCAACTGTATTGCATATACTGTATTAGTATTCTCTAACTGCTCTAATAAGGTACCAAAAGTATAATGTTTAAAGCAAAAGAAATTTATTTTCTCCCGGTTCTGGCGGCTAGAAGTCTGAAACTGAGATGTCAGCGGGAGCCACGTTCTCCTGAAGACTCTAGAGGAGGATACTTGCTTGTCTCTTCCCAGCTTCTGGTAGTTGCTGGAAAATACTTAGTGTTGCTTGACTTATTTACTCCAATCTCTGTTTTCATCCACACACAGCCTTTTTCCCTGTGTTTCCTTTCTCTGTGTCCCTCTCTCCTTATAAGGATGAAAGTCATTGGATTTAGAGTACACCCTAATCTGGGGGGGGCCTCACCCTAACTTGACTACATTTGCAGAAACCGCCATTTCCAAATAAGATCACAGTCAGATGTTCCAGGTTTTAGGGCTTCAATATATATATATATATATATATATATATATATATATTCCTTTTTTGGTGATACAATTCAGCTCATGATATAGCTTAATCTTATTAGTAGTATGGAGCTTTCAGATTTGGTAGATTTTTTTAGGCCAATGTCAACCAACATATAGTATATAGATTTTCATATCAAATTGGAAAAAATTATCTCAAGCAGAACTTCCAAAAATGAATAAGACCTCAACTTTGAAACTACTAACCTGCTTATTTTATTTTCTATTTAAAGTAAATGTACAAAGGACGATGTGTGTGTGTTACCTGTGTCTACATGAATTTTATATGCAGGAATTTTCAAAATACTTTTTTTAAAGTAATCTCTGCACCCAACATGGGGCTTGAAATCACAACTCCAAGATCAAGAGTTGGTCACTCTACTGACTGAGACAGCCAGGTGTCCCCATAAATACTTCTTTTAAGTTTACTACTGTACAACTGAATTTTGGATCTTAGACTAGAAGGGACTGCTAAAATGACACATGCATCAATTCTGATAACCAACTTAATTCAACCAATATTTTTTTCCTTTTTTTTTTATTCAGATATAATTGACACAGAACATTGTATACGTTTGAGAGCTACAGTGTGTTGATTTGATGCATTTAGATATTGCAATACTATAACCACCATATTATCACCTAAAATCTTTATCATGTCACATAATTATCATTTCTTTTGTGATGAGAACAATTGGGATCTAGTCTCTTAGCAACTCTGAAGTTTTATAATACAGTATTGTGGACTATAATCACAATGGTGTGCTTTAGATCCCCAAGACTTATTTATCTACTAATTGTAAATTTGTACTATTAAATAATGTCTCCGCTGTCCCTCATCCCCTGGTCCTTGGTAACCAGCATTCTACTCTCTGTTTTCACAAGTTTTTTTTTTTTTTTCAATTCTACATGTAAGTGATATCATACATTATTTAGTCTTTCTGTGTCTTACTATTTTCACTCAGTATAATGCCCTCAAGGTCTATCCATGTTGTCATGAATGGCAGAATTTCCTTTTTATGGGTGAGTTATATTCTATTGTATATATCTAATACATCTTTGTCCATTCATTATCGACAAATATTTCAAATTTTGCACATTTTGAATAATGCAAATAATGTCACTAGAAACATGAGAGTGCAGATATCTTTTTGGTATTCTATTTTCAATGGGGAAGGAATAATCTTCAATAAATGGTGTTGAGAAAACTGGATAATTACATGGAAAAATAAAATTTGACTCTTACCACACTCAGAAAAATGAACAGGAAATGGATTACACTTTAACATATGACCTGATATCATAAAGTTTCTGGAAGAAAACATATGGAGGAAGCTCCTTGACATTGGTCTTGGCAATGATTTTTTGGATTTGACATCAAAAGCACAAGCAACAAAGGAAAAAATCAGTGGAACTACATAAAACTATAGAAGTTTCTCCACAGCAGAAGATAATCAACAAAATAAAAGACAAGCTATGGAATGGGAGAAAATATTTCCAAATTATACAAGGGATAAGGGGTTAATGTCAAAAGTATATGAAGAACTCCTATAACTCAATCCAAAACCACAAACAGTCCAATTAAAAAATGGGCAGAGAAACTAATCAGATATTTTTTCCAGAGAAGACATCCAAGTAACCAATGAACTCATGAAAACTTGGTCAAGATCAATCTGAAACAGCTCTCTGATGTATAAATCTTTCACCTCCTTGGGTTCAATTTATTCCTAAATATTTTATTCTTTTTGATGCAATTGTAAATGAATTTTTTCTTAAATTCTTTTTTTTTTTTTTTTTAATTTCTCAACGTTTATTTATTTTTGGGACAGAGAGAGACAGAGCATGAACGGGGGAGGGGCAGAGAGAGAGGGAGACACAGAATCGGAAACAGGCTCCAGGCTCTGAGCCATCAGCCCAGAGCCCGACGCGGGGCTCAAACTCACGGACCGCGAGATCGTGACCTGGCTGAAGTCGGACGCCTAACCGACTGCGCCACCCAGGCGCCCCTCTTAAATTCTTTTTTATAGTTATTATTAGTATATAGAAACATAGCTGATCTTTGTATATTGATTTTTTATCCTGCAACTTTATTGAAATTGTTTACTAGTTTGAACAGTTTTTGGAAAGTCTTACATATTTTATATATATAATATCATGTTATCTACAAACAAAAACATTTTTACTTCTTCCTTTCTGATCTGGGTGACTTTTATTTCTTTCCATGTGTAATTTCTCTGGTTAAGGCTTCAAGTAGTATTTTATTTTTTTATTTTTAATTTTTTCTTAATTTTTTTTAACGTTTATTTATTTTTGAGACAGAGAGAGACAGAGCATGAACAGGGGAGGGTCAGAGAGAGAGGGAGACACAGAATCTGAAGCAGGCTCCAGGCTCTGAGCTGTCAGCACAGAGCCTGACGCGGGGCTCGAACTCACGGACTGTGAGATCATGACCTGAGCCGAAGTCGGACGCTTAACCGACTGAGCCACCCAGGCGCCCCTTCAAGTAGTATTTTAAATAAAAGTGGCAAGGGTGGGCATCCTTGTCTTGTTCCTGATCATAGCACGAAACTTCTTAGCTTTTCACTATTGAGAATGATGTCAGCTCTAGGCTTGTCATATATGACCTTTATTCTGTTGAAGTATGATCCCTCTATACTCATTTTGTTGAGAGTTTTTATCATAAATGGATGTTGAGTTTTGTCAAATGCTTTTTAACTGCATCTACTGAGGTGATCATACGATTTTACCCTCCATTTTGTTAATGTGTATCAACTTGATTGATTGGCAGATATCGATCCATCCTGACACCCAGGGATAAATTCCATTCGTTCATGATGTATGATCCTTTTAATCCACTACCGAATTTGGTTTGATTACATTTTATTGAGGATTTTTTCCATGCATGTTCATTACAGATACAGACCTATAATTTTCTTTTCTTGTAATATCCTTGTCCAGCTTTGGTATCAGATAATGCTGTCCTTGTAAAATGAAGCTGGAGGTGTTCCCTCCTCAGCTATGCTTTGGAAGTATTTAAGAAGGATTGGTATCCTTATAATGTTTGATTGAATTCACCAGTGAAACCATCTGGTCCTATGAACAAGCTGGGAAACATGAGAGAAAGGAAGCACTTATTATGTCCTAATTAGAAAGTCTAACTGAAGAATCCTATGGTTAGGGAAAGAGGTCTTGGTTTCTATGGAAGCAAATTACTCTTAGTTTGAATGACAACTGCTCACATGCCACTGGGTTCTAATTAAGCCTGACTTTAGGATATCAAATGATCATGTGACCACAGCTGCCCATCATCAACTGGGCATTATCAGATCACTGAGTCATAAAGTCATGTAGGCATTGTGCCTACATGTTGATGTGTCAACTGACACATCATAAGTTGACTGTATATAAAAATAACACAATTCAGGATTAGACCAAACAGTTATGAAAGGTTGTGCAAATTACATGTATCAATCACTCAGATTTCCCAGTCACCTACAAGGGTGAACTGTTGCTTTTTCAGTAACTTTCTTGCCTTAAGTCATTCAAAAGTTATAGCTGCCTGGCTTGCTCAGTCGAAAGAGCATGCAACTCTTCGTCCTGGAGTTGTGAGTTCGAGCCCCATTTTGGGGGTAGAGATTACTTAAATAAATAAAACTTGTATTTATTTTTTTAATGTTTATTTTTTTTTTTATTTTGTGTGTGTGTGTGTGTGTGTGAGAGAGAGAGAGAGAGAGAGAGAGAGAGAGAGAGAGAGAACATGAGCAGGGGAGGGGCAGAGACAGAAGGGAAGAGAGAATCCCATCCAGGCTCTGCACACTGTCAGCACAGAGCCTGACACAGGGCTCAGTCCCATGAACCGTGAGATCATGACCTGAGCCAAAATCAAGAGTTGGATGCTCAACCAACTGAGCCACCCAGGCACCCTAATAAATAAAACTTTAAAAAAATGTGGCTGGATACTCTAAAGGATATCTGTGATAGATAGTACTCACACTTTGCCTCTCTGAGAGAAATGATGGCAATTTTTCTCCCAATAATGCAGGACTCGTTTGTAACATGACATGTAGAACTATTGGAAGAATACAATATCTTCGTGTTACAAATGGTGTCCTGTTTCTATATATCACTGCAGGTGCTCTCTCTTTTACTCTCTCTTATTCCAGCTACCACTGAAAGGACTTGGTGAACATAAAAGAAGCTTTCCTATGGGGTGCCTGGGTGGCGCAGTCGGTTAAGCGTCCGACTTCAGCCAGGTCACGATCTCGCGGTCTGTGAGTTCGAGCCCCGCATCGGGCTCTGGGTTGATGGCTCAGAGCCTGGAGCCTGTTTCCGATTCTGTGTCTCCCTCTCTCTCTGCCCCTCCCCCGTTCATGCTCTGTCTCTCTCTGTCCCAAAAATAAATAAACGTTGAAAAAAAAAAGAAGCTTTCCTCAAGTTCATATCATATAACTTTTGCCTTCACCATGTGGTTTCTCTGTTGGCACGAAGGCATGAGGTTAAGATATAACTAGGATGAACAGACCAACTGACTCCAGTATTCCCTAGCCTTTCCTATTTTTTAGCTCCAAAAGTCTCCCAGGAAACCCACAGTCCCAGGAAAACCAGTACAGCTAATCACTCTTAGTACAACCTGGCTGCCTTAACATTTACAAAGTGGAGGGGAATTCGGGCAATATGGAGTAAATCTTTAAAAACTATGGAATGGTTGCCGATGGATCAATGCATTCTTCTTTAGTTTCCTAGTTTTGAGACCTACTTCAAACTACTTCTCAGTCCCCTGGGATCTTGTAATCAATAGCCCATCGTGGTGGAAATAATACCTCTTTGTTTTGGCCTTCCCCCTAGTTCTGTTTTTTTTTTCCTACTGTTATTCACCATTGTTCCTTGAGATCACTTGCCTAATGATGTATTCATATATCTTTATTTAAGTTGTGCTTTCGTAGGGAATAATTATAAGATGCATTTTATATTGATAAAAATATTTTTACTTGGATTTGAACTATAAAAGAAGCTGAAGTAATACTGAAAGGCATAATGAATATCAGACATGAATTTATATTATTCAGATACAAGGTTTTTCTTAAACATTCCTCTAAAGTTAAACGAAAGTAGATTATGAAAAAAATAAGAGTTTGGAACATTATCTCTTTTTTTTAATATAAAAAGCTACATAATTTGAATCAGGATTGAATCCTTCTTTGAAAGATCAGAGAATTAGCTCACCTGAATTTCCTCCCACATTTCCACCCATTATCTTCCAATTTTCATCATTTCTGTTAAATGTTTCTGCTATAACCTTAAGTTCCACAGTTGTCTCATGGAAATTATATTTTAAAATAGATGAAAAAGTCCTCTTACCATATAAAGACAAATAGAGATGGTTTCAGAATCTACATTACTTCATCCACACCTGTTTGAAAATTATTCTCACATTTATAACAAGTAAATAAAATGCTAGAATATTTCTGATATTTCCCATCACTTCATTGATAGCAATTCAATTGTACCAAAGCCGTCATGTTTCTCAGTGTTCCTCAGTAGTGCATGTTCGAGCTCTCCCAGCAATTCAGCACACGCTTCAGTCTCTTTGCTAAAGCTCCTCTGGTCACAAGCTGTTTTGTCACATTTATCTTAGCTTCTTGGATTTAATTGTCTAACGTGTTTGTTGTTTTGCTTTGTTTTTAGTATTTGTGAGAGCAATTTGCCGATGCTCCCGCATGGGTTTCTGCATGCTTGTGAAGGCGTGAGCGCTGCCTTTATTCGGTTAAAAAAATAATAAATAAAAAGACTGGGTAGAAAATGTTTATTTCACACTCTGTCTCAGAACTTTTCAGACACAACGCCTTTGTCTTCTATGAAGAAATGGCACTCAGTCCCTTGCTTCTGTAAGAGTGATTCTGTTTGGTTGGATTTTGTCATCAAGAAAGACCAACGGGTTTTAGATTTTGTTTTTCAACTTTTCAGGTTTGACAATGTACGTATTCTGTTTTTAGAGTTGAACAACACCTAGTTAAAATGGGGTCATATTTTATTTATCTGAAAACTGTGCTGATGGCTCATTTGTCTCCTGGCACTGATTGGCACTCACAAGAGATCTGGGCCCAGCTTGAATTTCACCCCACAGAAGTGAATTTTTTTTCCTTCTGACTGGTTGGTTGCCTAAATTCTTTTTTTTTTTTTTTATTCCTGACGTTCTGCAACTTAAAATGGATATGTTTCAGTGTCAATTATCTGTATCACTTCCCAGTGAGCTCTTGGAGGCTTCAAATTCAGTGATTCCTTCTTTTATGAATTTCCTTTCAGAAAAATGTTATTTTAAAATCTTTTCCTTCTCACTGTGAAGGTGCCTAGAAACACCAATTATCTTTAAGTGGGATTTTTTTTTTCTGTCCTCATTATCTGTTACCTTATTCCTAATTTCTTTAAACTACATCCTTTCGGAAGTTTTTCCTTTTCTTTTTGTCACTGAGTCTATTTTCAGCTGTATCCATTCATTTCCTTGCATGTCTAATCGTTCCTTACTTCTGTGTGAGGTTCGCTTTATACTCAATGGACTTAACCCAATTTTTCTTTTCAACTTTGAGTTCCTGTTTATTGGATATATTTTATCAATAAATCTCTATGGGAATCTTTTTTTCTGTACCTTGAATTAGGTTTTTGTTAAAATTTGGTTCTTTTCTGTCTTTTTTCATGCTAGTTTTCTAAAAAATAAATACAGCATTTTTCTATAGTTGTCTGGCAATATATTTTCCCATTGGACACACTTGTGAAGACACCTGCCTCCATGTTCCATTCGTTATCGTATTACCACTAATTTTCCTTGATGTGCCCCCCCTCCCCCCACCCCCGCCCCGCCCTTTCTGCATTGGCTGAGACTTGATTTTGGCTCTGTTTCTGATTCATTCTAAGGCTTACTTTAAGAAGCTGTGCATTCCACCTGTTTTTTTTTTTATTATTATTTTTTTAAATGTTTATTTTTGAGAGAGAGGGAGAGACAGAGCATGAGCTGGGAGGGGCAGAGAGAGAGAGAGAGAGAGAGAAACACAGAATGCGAAGAGGGCTCCAGGCTCTGAGCTGTCAGCACAGAACCCCTGGCAGGACTTGAACTCACAAACTGCGAGGTCCTGACCTGAGCCGAAGTCTGACGCTTAACCCACTGAGCCTCCCAGGCGCCCCCTCCTTTCCTCATGTTATTAATTATTCCAACATTGTGAGTGAATGCATTTCATGGCCTGTTAAATCTCCTGCATTGTGGATTTATGGTGCCTCCAAAGTTCGTGCTTTTATAAAAGATAGCCTTCTACAGGAGTTTGATTCTTGATTTCGGCTCAGGTCATGATCCCAGGGTCGTGGGAGTGAGCCCTGCGCTGGGCTCAGCGCTGTGTGAAGCCGACTTAAGATTCTCTCTCTCTCTCTGTCTCTGTCTCTCTCTCCCTCTGCTCCATTTCCCCACTCACACGCGTGTGTTCTAAAAACAAAACAGAACAAAAACAAACAAGAAAAGAAAGAGAAAAAAAAGAGATCTTTCTAGGGGCCCAGTTGTCTTGCTCTCAGATCACTGAGGCCACGTCCATGACTCCCCACCACCAACCAAGGAGACTGATGGTAAACGTATCCAGGCGCGTAGCAAAGCTGTTAACCAACCACAGAGCAAGTGGGGGAATTGTCGTCCTCTCTTATGCCTCTATCCCCACGCAATGCCCTTTCTGCTCTGAGGAGCTCTTTAGATTAGAAATGATCTCCCTGCCCCCCTTCCTTTACTCCCAGCCCAGAAGAAATCATGACAGTGAACCCTGGTACTTTGCATGCCGAAGGCTAAACTTGTTAGTATTCTCCAATCGCTTGTGCTTCTCTAAACCTTGAGAAATAGTGAACGTGAGGCCTAACTTCTTTTTTTTTTTTTTTTTCAACGTTTATTTATTTTTGGGACAGAGAGAGACACAGCATGAACGGGGGAGGGGCAGAGAGAGAGAGAGACACAGAATTGGAAGCAGGCTCCAGGCTCTGAGCCATCAGCCCAGAGCCCGACGCGGGGCTCGAACTCACGGACCGCGAGATCGTGACCTGGCTGAAGTCGGACGCCTAACCGACTGCGCCACCCAGGCGCCCCGAGGCCTAACTTCTTAAGTTTTATCTTGCAGTATTTAAGTAGCTGAACATCAAGTGACTAGAAAACTATAAATTAGATATATTGTAATGTAGCAAGTCTAAAAGTGTTGAAGTAAAGTTCACTAGAACCAAATATTCTGAGTTGAAACTCGTGAAAGAATGTCTAATTTATTATGATATAAAGAGGTCAACATTGATAATAACAAGCAAAAATTGTCACTTGAATACCAGTCAAAGGGCACTTGTTTTAAATATTAATTGATGCACAGCGTGAACAAATAAACATTAGTGGGATAGCAAAAGTAGTTATTTCCTTTTTCACATTTTTTTAATGTATATTCATTTTTTGAGAGAGACAGAGGCAGAGTGCAAGTGGGGGAGGGGCAGAAAGAGAGAGAAGCTTCTATTACTTGTATAAGCTTTCAGACACATTTATAGATGAAGAAACTTAGGTTGAGAGAAGTAAGCACTTGGCCAAGGACACCCAAGTAATTAGGAGACATCAAGTTTCCAACCAGGCAAGTTAACTCACCCGGCCTTGCACCCTTGCTCCAGGAATGGATGGATTTGTCCCCAGCCTACAGTTCCATGCCTTACCTCACTGTTCCTTTCCTCAGACAAGAACATAATTATATAAAATCATTGCCATTAACCTGGCCTTATATACTACAGGCTAATGTTTCATGTTTTGACCTTCAGATAATTGTTGACTGAAAAAAAAAAAAACCAACCTCCAAATAGATTAGTACATGCTTTATTCGTCGTCTTATGGAGACTAGAGCCCAGGAGACATCAGATTGCTCTGAAGAACTGGTCCAAAGCTTGTTAGCTTACAGAGATGGCAAAAAAAAAAAGGTGGGGGGGATGGGGTATATTTGCTTGCGAGCAGTTCTCCAAGGTATAATTGTGTGTCATCGGCTATAATTTGTTTGGTTGTTTGGTTGTAAAAAAGGTTTCCCGATTTCCACATAGACACAGGGAAGACTGTTATGCCATCCTAATACATGTTTCTATCATACCTGATTGCTCAAAAATAGTGCCTGCACGCCTCTGCCCAAATGGCTTTCTGGTTCTTGTTTCAGATATCTCCTTGAGGTCACCTGAAATGGTGCAAAAGGCTAACACCCATCATCTACTTTAATGTCGTGCAGTTTTAGCTGAATATTTATTTATATTCTTCTTTTTTTCTCACATTTACTATTGAGTTTAGGTGTACAGTTCTTGAAAACAAAAGGAGGGCAACCATTCACTTTAAGCTTGGAAAGCATAACGGTGCAAGTTTCTATTTTAGCATTTATTTTTGCTCACGCAAAACTCTTTGCTTATGTGCCAATATCCGTCGCTTAATTCTTATTACCTGGAAGATATAGAAAGTTTCTTAATCCTTGTTGTATTCCTAACCCAGCATTTTTGCTTGTCACTTAGGAAAAACTCCTAATGTTCACTGAACTTAGTTGAATGGCTGTGAGAAGGTTCTAAACAACAAATAAATAACATCTATGACAAAAGATCGCTTTAAGATAATGGGCACTAGCTTACATGAGCCTACCAGTTGCATTCGAAGAGGGAAAAAAAGCATACACTTCTTTATCAGGGACTTGAAGATTTATACTCTTTCCACACACGTACTCCCTCCCTTCCTAGTCACCAATAAGTCAGGGATTTTCAGTTACTTGGTTCTGATTGTGACTCAGGAACACAGGTTTGTTCTTTCTCAGCAAAGGTTTAAGCCCAGCTTCACAAATAATAAAACATTGGTAGTTGTTTAATGAAATGTATAAAGTAAGGGATCAAGGCTAACTTTTCCAGAGCTCACTATAAAATTGAGAGATTGGTCACACATTCACCTTGAATTTCAGTCATTCTTGAGACCGTGATGAAATATGTCATCATTTTCCGAAAATAGCAATATGCATGGGAGTAGGGTACGTCCTAAATCCATAGTCATCTTAACATATATTGAAAAAAAATGTGCTAAACTATCATGGATGTCGATCTTACAAGAGTGCTTTGAATTTGACTCACTACCTTCTTTTAAAAAAAATGTTTATTTTTAGGAGAGAGGGGGAGAGAGAGAGAGAGAGCGAGAGAAAGTAAGGGAGGGCAGAGAGAGAGGGAGACACAGAATCCGAAGCAGGTTCCAGGCTCTGAGCTCTCAGCACAGAGCACAATGCGGGGCTCAAACCCACAAACCCCGAGATCATGACCTGAGCCAGAGCCGGAGGCTTAACTGACTAAGCCACCCAGGCGCCCTTGACTTCCTATCTTCTTTATTGCATCTTTTTTCTTCTTTTCTATCATCTCACAACCTAAGGCAATTTTCTTTCTCATGAGTACTCCTAAAATGTTTCTTTGTAAATCTATCACGGTAGCTTCACTGGTAATTTGGCGGCAGGGTTGCGGGGGGGGGGGGCACCTGGATGGCTCAGTCTGTTAAGCATCTGCCTCTTGGTTTCAGCTCAGGTTATGATCTCATAGTTCATGAGTTTGAGCCCCATATTGGGCTCTGAGCTGCCCTTGCAGAACCTATTTGGGACTCTTTCTCTCTCTGTCTCTCTCTGCCTCTCCCCTGCTAGTGCACACGCTCTCTCTCTCTCTTTCAAAATAAATGCATAAACTTAAAATAAATAAATAAATAAATAAATAAATAAATAAATAAAGGTACATAGGGCCTTCCAGTGATTTCTGAAGAGGCATGATCTCCTGATATGAAAAGCAACAAGAGAAGGAGTGAGCGAGGGCAGAACTCTCAATGACTTTTATGTTTTCTGGTAAATGCACAGTTGCCATACAAATTCAGTACAGAGTCTTTTTTTTTTTTTAATTTTTTTTTCAACGTTTATTTATTTTTGGGACAGAGAGAGACAGAGCATGAACGAGGGAGGGGCAGAGAGAGAGGGAGACACAGAATCGGAAACAGGCTCCAGGCTCTGAGCCATCAGCCCAGAGCCCGACGCGGGGCTCGAACTCACGGACCGCGAGATCGTGACCTGGCTGAAGTCGGACGCTTAACCGACTGCGCCACCCAGGAGTCCCCAGAGTCATTTTTAAAGGATTAGAATGTAGAAGCATCCCATCGTTAACATGCTACATGAGGAAAAAGCTGAATTTTATTATAATATCTAGTATAACACCTTTAGTTTAACATTCGTATCAAACTCTCAATATTTGGCATTGCAGTTGTCTCAAAAGCAAGATTCTCATAAACTTCTAAAAGCAAGTAAGTGTTTCTCGGCTTAAACACAAAGCATGAAGCCGCAGGTTAAGATGCACCATGGTTTTTTTTTAAGTTTTGAAAAACGTATCAGTCGGATAGGAGTGATGAAGAGGAAGGTCTGGGGGAGCCACTGCTAAAGGGTGTGCAATTTCTTTTGGGGGTGATGAAAGTATTCCAAAATTCAGGGGTATCCGAAAGGTATCCGCTTCCTGAAATGTGACCATGTTTCTCTCTAAGCGCACCTAAGAGTATTTTCTCTTTTTGAGTATAATTATAATAAGATTTTATTTTTTTCCGTTCATTTATTTTATTTTCAGAGAGAGAGAGAGAGAGAGAGAGAAAAGGAGCGAGGAAAAGGCAGAGAGAGAGGAGGATAGAGGGTCCAAAGTAGGATCTGTGCTGACCACAGAGAGCCCGATGCAGGGCTCAAACTCACAAATCCCTGAGAACATGACCTAAGCCGAAGTCGGACGATTAACTCACTGAATCACCCAGGTGCCCCAATGATAATAAGATTTTAAAAGTAAGTGATTCAAAAAACAGTTTAGTTTATAGCAACCCATTACGTTTACTAAACTGTGATTAATCTTAAAACCAAGACTCTAACTGTTATATTTTCACATAGATTTATTCATTCTGTTTCCTCATCTATAAAATGGGGCATGTACCTTATGATGACGTAATATATGCAAAGCAATTACAATTTTTCCTAGTGCCTAGAAGTCATTTTATAATTACTTATTGTTAATTATTAGTGGACAGTATATATTAATTTTTCCAAGAAACTGTTTTTAGGGACACCTGGGTGGCTCAGTTGGTTAAGCGTTTGACTCTTGGTTTCAGCTCAGGTCATGATCCCATGATCCCATGGGTTTGTGAGTTCGATCCTCCCTGTCAGGATCTGTACTTGAGATTCTCTCTCTCTCTTCCTCTCTCTCTCTCTCTCTCTCTCTCTCTCTCTCTCCTGCTGGCACTCGCTCTGACTCTCTTTGTCTGTCTCTCAAAATAAATAACCATAAAAAAAAGAATGTTCTTATTCTCTACCAAATAATTTTCATATTTCCATTAAGTTTTTTTTTCCCATTTTTTTTCTTCAAAAGCTGTCAACTCTTCTAAGAACGTGAGACCTTTGAACACCAATTTTCAACTCAATTATTTTGGAATATGTTTATGTGATCACAAAACTTCAATTTTTTTTTCAGAAATCCTAGGTCTTTACAGAAAACAGGATGATCCAATCTGAAATGAAAACAACATTAAAAGAATACAATTCAACTGGCATAGATATTGAAACTTTTTTAAAGATAGAGTTTGTCATTTTTTTAAAATTTATTTATTTATTTTGAGAGAGAAAAAGAGAGAGAGAGAGCATAAGTGGGGGAAGGGAAGAGAGAGAAGGAGACAGAGAGAATCTTAAGCAGACTTTGATCTGCCAGAAGGAGCCTGACTTGAGGCTCGAAACCATAAGCCATGAGATCATGACCTGAGCCTAAACTAAGAGTTGGATGCTCAACCAACTGAGCCACCCAGGCATCCCTAGATTTCCTCAATAATTCTACGCTCCAATTTACCATTCCTCCATCTAAAATCTCAATATTAATCCAATTCTTCAAGCTCAAGTCAGTAATTTATTACACATTTTCATGATAAAATTTGGTGCTTACCCAATTGTAACTGTGAATGGATGGATGTGGCAACTCCAGCCAGGGAAAGGAGTGATTACCAAGGTCTCAATCCCTTTGGAAATTTAGGTTTGGGTCACAACCTGGTCAACTTCATGGGCTTTTGACCTGTGTAGTCATGAAGGGTCCTGTGCTTAGAAGGACCTCATGCTTGGCTTATTGCTCGGCTGTGAATGTCTCGAAATTCTTAGTAATTTTTGAACACAGAATACTACATTTTATTTTGTACTATTATGTAGCTGGTTCTAGGTCATGAAGCCAGATAAGCTACCAAGTTCTGTGGCAATAGTTAAGGATGGGGAGGAAATTAGCCTGGTGTAGTCAAGGAGGGAGATGAGTATAAAAAGTACTCTGAAGCCACTTGCAGCAATGGTGGTTGTATCTCTCCCCACTGTCTTCTCATACATTTGCCCTCAAAAACAGACTCACGAGAACTATGGAGAAGCTGCTTTCCAAACATGGTTTGGAGAAGAGGATCTATGTGAGGCAAGAGATGGATGGGAGGTGTCCTGCTTATATTCCCATTCAAGAAAAACTTCTACGGGCTGGATAGCTAGTTGACAGCTGCCAGCTGCCCCAAGATCAGCCAATGTGTTCATGACAGACTATGCTTCTCCAATGACTAAGCAGTTTGATGTGCTGCAGCATTTTGTGACCTTCTTAATAGGAATAAGTGATTTGAATCACTCACATTCACTGACTATTCTTAACATGTACAGCTTTTCATCTTACTTGAAATGGGTCATCAGGAAAATGATTCTCGCCTTGAAACAAAACATACACTTTCAGCATTCTTTCCACATGATGGTAGAAAAATAGTCTCAAGTGCATTCCATGGTAGCTTTTACATGAATTGCTGCTGCTGCAAATCAGTGGGAAATGTATGTGGGGGGAAAAAACCCTATTATGTTTTTGTTTCTTAATCCAGTTAGATTTTATTGATTGCATATTATATTGCATAGTGCCTCTTGGCATTAACTATAGCTTTTTTTGTTTTTTATTTAGCATCACAAACTTTTGAAATGTTCAAACATGAGAAAGGCTTATTGAAGGAAATACGCTACTATTAATATTTCTTATGGTACTTACATCACGATAACATGAAAAGTAAAACGGCTGCTTTTGAGTGCTAGAAAAGAAAGTAGAAATAAGCATAGTTTCTAGGCACACTTCCTTAGGAAATGTTTAAGTTAATTTTGAAATTCTAAGCATAAATAAGATTTTGTTTCATCTCAATTGGTAGTTAATACAAGTATATGGGATGAGTTGTTTTAGTAGCCAGTAAATTGGGGTGGTTCTTGAATCTTTCTTTGGCCGTCTCTTCCCTTCATTTCAAATCAATCAGAAATTCTTGCCAACTTTATGTCTTAAATCTTTTTTGAAGCTCTCTCCTCCACTCAATTTCCACTGGCATTGGGCTAACTCGGGTGCTCATTAGCTCTTCGTTCGGGTACTCAAATTCCGGCCTCCCTTGTGACCCTCCTCCTCATTGCTGGGCAGTATGATTATTATGAAATGGAAATAGGGTCATGCCTCTGCAATTTACATCTGTCAGGGACTTCCCACAGTCTAGTTTTAGATAAAATACTTTTTGGCAATATGTTTGAGACCGTTTGTGATCTTGCTTCTGTTGGTCCTCAGACTCACCCCTTGTTATTACTCTCTACAAAAACTCTATACTCTGGCTGTACTGAACTACTTGTCTTTGTTTGCAGGTTTCATGAGTGTTCACAGCTTTGCAAGTTGCATCTGTCAATACTGCCTGGAATACATTTCCCCCAGTTCAATAACAAAAAAAATAGAACTCACTACTCTTTTTCCATTTCGATTTTTTCTAAAGTTCATAATTAACATGGATACGCTGCCATTGAAAAGAAAGGTGGGTGGGGAATGGGCTAAATGGGTGATTGGTATTAAGGAGGACACTTGTGATAAGCACTGAATGTTGTATGTAAGTGATGAATCACTAAATTCTACTCCTGAAACCAATATTACACTATATGTTAACTAACTAGCATTTAATATTTATTTATTTATGTATGTATTTATTTATTTTTATTTTTGAGAGACAGAGAGAGACTGAGCATTAGTGGGGAAGGGGCACAGAGAGAGGGTGACTCAGATTCCAAAGCAGGCTCCAGGTTCTGAGCTGGCAGCACAGAGCCTGAAGCAGGGCTCAAACCCATGAACCCTGAGATCATGACCTGAGCTGAAGTCAGAAGGTCAACTGACTGGGCCACCCCATAACTAACTAGAATTTAAATAAAAGCTTAAAACAAAGAAAACCAAAAATATCCAATAAATACTCAAATGCCTTTAAAAAATAAATTTTAAATCTAAATTTCACCTAAAAAATAAAAAAAATAAAATAAAAAACCTCAATATAAAAACATCTAATTTGTTCATAATACAGTAATATAATGTATACATGTTAAATATTATTTCATTCCCCATTTCAGAATAATTGAATGATAATATCATATGACATTTCCCCGAAGCCAGCTTCACTGATTTTCCCCTGATAAGCAAGCGGACAAATAAAAAATGACTTACCTTGAATTAAGCACTTCCTTTTCTGCCATTTCCTCGAATAAATTTCTAATAGGCACCTTCAGGTACTGTATCTGGAAAATATTCTAACATGTCCAGGAAATTCTTAAACTTAAAGACTGTCTGTTCCCTTCCATATCCTAAAAGTCTTGAACAATACTTACTGCATGGTAAGTGCTCATGTAATATTTAGAGAATGAAAGACGTCAAGTAATTAGAAACTCAACTCAATTTTGACTTTGCAGTGTTATTTTGAAAATTTCGTCAAAATGGCAAAACACAACTATTCAGATATACAAATATATTTGGCCGTGTTCTTGTTTAAATGTTATAAATATTAAAATACAGTGTATTCCAATAGCATTTTTATTTGCCTATGTATGTGGTACCTTATTAGTTGCTTGAGGAGCTCAGAGAAATAAAGCACTGGCTCTTTAATCAATATGTTTTCATACTATGAGTGGGTGATGAAATAATGGCTGGTACCATTAACTATATCCTGTGTTACTACTATTTAATCACCTAGAAGATATTTAGAGGTGAAATTTAATCATGCTGTAAGCTTACTTTGTGTGTGTGAAACAATTTGAATACATTCGAAATATGCCTATGTGTTATGGCAATATAGGTAAATTTATGCGCAACAATCACTGGACATAAGAGGTAATTAGTTAATACTTTTGGGTTGAATGAACACGTCAGTATAAATAAATAATTCATCAACTATAACCCTTTCATTTCAGTTGCACGCTACACTTTTTTTAAAAAGAGAATGGCACTTCAACACAACAGCAAAAAGAGTGAATAGATGCAATTATATACTTTTGATCAACTTACTTTTTTTTTTTTTTTAAGTAGGCTCCATGGCCAATGTAGGGCTTGAACTCACAATTCTAAGGTCAAGAGTCACATGCTGTACCAACTGAGCCTGCCAGGTGCTCCCCCAATCTATTTTTTATATGCAAAAAACTTAAAAAAAAAACATAATTGTAAATTCCCTGTATCCCCCAGTAAACTTTACAGCTCAAATCCAAGAGTTTTTAAAATCAACTTTGTCAAAATTATATTAATTTATGTAAGCTTTCTTAAGAAACTGATAAACGTGAAAGCTATAAAGTAGTATAGGTTTGTGGCATTTATTTTTCATACGTCAGATGGGGAAGTCCACTCAGTGAGAATGCCCAGACTACCCCACGCTGTCCACTCTGATTGCATCTTGTGAGCTTTGTTTTCTCTTTTTCCATTAAAAACTAGGTTCCTAGTTTTCAGAGTTTTGATCTCTGACCCCGGCATTATAATTTGATGCAAATAACTTTTGAAAGGCCGATATTTCAGGACATTTTTGCAAATTCCCTAAGTGGGCTTTCTTATATTATATAATGTTATCATAAATTACCACAAATTTAGGGGCTTAAAATAACATAGGCATTATGTCACATTTCTGTAGATCTGAAGTCTAGCTTCCCAGGGTCTCAGAAGGCCCAAATCAAAGGGTTCCCAGGGCTGTGTTCTTCTCTGCAGGCTCTAGGAGAAAATCCATTTTTCAGGCTTATGCAAGTTGTTTCTGGGATTCACTTCCTCATGGTTGTGGGGTTAAGATCCCATTTTCTAGTTGGCTTTTGGCTAGAAATCAGGGGTCCTTTTCAGCTTTCAGAGGCTCCTGGCTTTCCTTGGCTCTTGGCCCCATTCCTCCATCTTCAAACCAACAAGAGTGGGTCAGATTCCTTGCATTCTTGTTTAATTGACATGAGGCAACAGAGATTTTTTTTTCTTCTTGTGGAAAGCATATTAAATAAATTAACTATAAATACTGAGTATTTGGGGTGCATATTATTCTATAATGGTGCTCTGTCTCAAAGAAAGAGTGCAAAGAAGGAAAACATAAAAGAAATTCTTCATTAAAAGTCTCTGCGATATCCCTCCTCTTAGGTGTTTTATCGGTGGTGGTATTGTTTTAAGTTGCTGTTAAAAATACAGCTCCCGACCAAAGCCATCAAAGGGCCAGTGCATTTGGTGTTCCTTCTCCGCCATCTTTAGCATGTTCATATCGAACACTCATCTTCATAGAATGGCTGTGAGCTTTAGACACCCTGTCACTATTCCAAGCATAAAGAAAAGACTAGAAAAAAGATAAAGCGCCCAAGTGCAAAAGCCTAAGTGCGTACCCATGGAATCTGGCCATTCTTTAAAACATTCCCAACAGGTCAGTGACTTGTTTTCATCTCATTATTAGAACCATGCTACATTGCTTTCTCTAGATGAAAAATAACTAGGAAAAATAGTGGCGCTGAATTGATTGGGTTGGTGAACACTGTTGTGTTTGAGACATTATCAGCAGACAAAAGAGTATTTGAGTATTTGAGTATTTGAGTATTTCTTGTCTTACACTTAATACAGAAAATAAGGGAAATCAAACTTAGGTGCCTTGGTAACCTAAAATGTTCATTTTGTTTGGATTGAAGGAATCAATAGTCACTAAGCTTCAGATAGGGAATTCAGTTTTAATTTGTAGATTCTAGATCATATAGTAATATTTTATGTTGTTTTCAATTGTTAATTATTCTGAAAAGTTATTGAAAATTTTAATGTTAACTTCGTGTGATTAAGCCAAATATCTCAAAAGTGCTGGCAATTCTAGGCCCAATATATTATGAAATGTAGAATGGTGTGAATGTATAATCTTCTGCTTTATCTCAAATCATACCTTTGCATATCCCAAATCAAGCTTTTCACTTGACTTTCTGTCATGTTTCTGTTATGTTATGTTCAATAACATATCAGTTAAGTTAAATTTGAACTAATATATCCTAATCTATATAATATTTACACATCTGACTTATGTGACATTTTTTGACTATCATTCAAAAATAGCAATGCTATAGCATAAGCTATCTAAAAACAACAACAACAATTAAAATCATGCTATTTTATACTTTCAATGGTCTTTGTCCTTGAACTTAAAAAAAATCAGCCTCAGATCAATGAATGTTAATAAGACTTTGTCATGTAATCAGAAAATCAACAATATGCTTTTACTGCACTGTTCTCTTGTCTGGATGGGATAGTGTAGATGATGGGTAATAAAAAAAATGAGATTCAAAGCAATTATTTCCCCAACCATTTGGTCCTGGGATAATTGTAGTCATTTGAAAATATTTAGGTCTGAACCAAATGAACTTACTATTGTATAAAATATGAAAGTCAAAATACATAATAGTAATCCTTGAATTTCAAGGGTAAATCACTTAGCTATAGTAATCTAAAGTCCTTGAGTATTTATTATAAAGTGTACTGCACAATATGAATATACAAGTGGCTATATATCCCCCAATAATGCATTGATATTCAGCTATTTCAGTAATGAAATAGATCTCAGCAAACGACTGTTCTATGATAGAAACAATCATTCTTAGTGAGGGATGTATTTAAGGCTATGTCAACTTGTGAGAAACTTACTAAGTCCTTTGGTTTAAAACCTTCTCTGTTTAATAAGTTAAAATATTGTTTACAGCATTCCAAGGACATTTTATTCTAAGAGTTTTTCATCATAAAATATTTTCAGTGTAATAGTTGCTATCATGTGAAAGTTCTAGAAGTTAGTGCATTTAAGAATTTAAAATTTGTCAGAGTCAGATGTGAAGTTGTCTTTTAGAAAGTGAGACCTAGGAGACAGACTAATGTTCCAAATAACACAATAGTACTTTTATGTACCGAAAACACACAGTTTTTAAAACAATGCAACACAAAACCAAATTGGTAGACACAGCGGGACACTTGTAAGAAGAACTGAGCTAGCGTAGCTGACAAATTGGAGAAAAGTGATAGTAGGCTGGAAGTACCATCTGAAACATCTGTGCACTGAAGAAATTGAAAGATTTTGACTGCTCTGGAAATTTCTTTCTCCATGAACCCCACTGGCCTCTCAGAGCAAAGGTCTAAAAGGTCACTAGGATGTGCCCATTCTTTTTTTTTTTTTTTTTTTTTTTAATTTTTTTTTCAACGTTTATTTATTTTTGGGACAGAGAGAGACGAGTATGAACGCGGGAGGGGCAGAGAGAGAGGGAGACACAGAATCTGAAACAGGCTCCAGGCTCTGAGCCATCAGCCCAGAGCCCGACGCGGGGCTCGAACTCACGGACCGCGAGATCGTGACCTGGCTGAAGTCGGACGCTTAACCGACTGCGCCACCCAGGCGCCCCTAGGATGTGCCCATTCTAATGCAGTCGAGGGAAGGAAACAGTAGCCACGAGGGAGGGACAAGTACCTTCACCCAGATTGTTGGTTTATAAACACCTGGGGTGCTTCTGGAGTGTAATGTGAAACTGGACCCTTAAAGCTGAGGGCAGGGAATGTCTGAAGAAAGCGGCAGGCCACTCCAGGTTGGTAGGTGACAGTTTTAATAAGCAAAGGAACTTCCATAGGAGGCTTATTTGGGGTGGCAAGATTAATGGATCCCAGCACTTCCCTCCTCCCACCAAATCTTAAAAATTTATATAGAGGCCATAACTGGGTTCAGTAACATATGTGATGCAGTATTCTCAACACCACATCACCCTCTCAAAGCTCTTCCCTTGGAGCAGCCTCTGGTGGTGGAAAAGGCAAGTAGAACCCATACCCCCAGGGAAAGGGGAAGGAGCCTCAGAGAGCCCAGGCTCCAGCTCCTGGGTCAATGGGCAGTCACGTCTTCTCAGTGACACCCCTCAACACACATCCTCCTCATCTATCTACACCACAAAACAAAAGCCGAAATCTGAATGAGGAACAACGCTGCTGGATTTAGGACATTTGAAGGCCAGTTTTAAGGTCCTCATATGATAGGTGAAGTGGAATATCATTTGAAAGTAAAAACAGATTGATTAAAAATATAAAGCTGTAGAGGCACGTGGGTGGCTCAGTCGGTTAGGCGTTGGACTGCTGATTTTGGCTCAGGTCATGATCTCATGGTCATGAGACTGGGCTCCACACCAAGTGTGGGGTCTGCTTGAGGTTTTCTCTCTTTCTGTCCTTCTCCCCTGCTCACGTGCTCTCTCTCTCTCAAATAATGTTTTTTTTTTAAATTTTTTTTAACATTTATTTATTTTTGAGACAGAGAGAGACAGAGCATGAACGGGGGCGGGGCAGAGAGAGAGGGAGACACAGAATCGGAAGCAGGCTTCAGGCTCTGAGCCATCAGCCCAGAGCCCGACGCGGGGCTCGAACTCACGGACCGCGAGATCGTGACCTGACCTGAAGTCGGACGCTCAACCGACTGAGCCACCCAGGTGCCCCAAAATTATTTTTTTAAATATAAAGTTGCATATTTAAATCCTATGGAAATCACTATAAATATACGAAAGATATATAAGTAAAAAGCCAATGGAGGAGGTAAAATGATATAATAGATAATGTTCATTTAACACCAAAAAAGGCAGAGTAAGAGTATGCAAAGAATAGATGAAATGAGTAGAAAGCAGCTAGCAATTTGGTATATTTTTAATCCAACTATGTCCACAGTCTCATTAACTATGAATATATAAATATAACTTTTTAAGAACTGCAATTGTCAGATTGGATCAAATAGCAAAATCCAATTCTATGTTGTCTATGGGAAATACAGGAAATATAATAAAGTTGGGTTAAAAGTAAAAAAGAAGGAGAAAAACATACCATACAAACACTCGCCCAGGAAAAAGATGGAATAGCTGTATCAATGTCCGAAAAAGCAAGCTTCAGAGCCACGTATATACTCAGAGTTAAGAGATGCAACATTATATTATGATGAGGAGTCAGTTCTTCAAGACGACATCATGACCCCAGATGCATATGTCCTTCATAACAGGGCATCAACATAAAGAGGCAAAAATGGATGCTAGAAAAATGAACAGAGACTTCAACAATCCTTTCTCCGTAATTGCTAGAACAAAGAGATAATCAGTAAGAGTAGAGAAGAATGTTATCAACCAAATAGTCCTAGCTGATATTTGTAGAACAAGCCACCCAACAACAGCAGAACACACATTCTTTTCAAGGACATATTGAACATTCATCAAGATACACCATATAATAGGCCATTGAAACCACCAAACACCCAATTTAAAAGAATAGGAATCATAGCGACTACATTCTAATTGTATAATGGAATTGAATTATAAATCAATAATCAAAATATAGCTGAAAAAGCCTCAAATATTTGGAAATTAAATATCCCAATTTTAAAAATTTTGAATTTAATACAAGTAAAAATACAACATATAAAAATGGACATATACATTTTTGTACAAGTAATTTAAGAATTTAATACAAGTAAAAATACAACATATAAAAAAGCCAAAATAGTGCTTTCAGGATAATTTATAATATTAAATATTTACATTAGAAAGGACTAGAGTCCCAGACCAATAATCTAATGTTTTATCTTAAGAAATTTAAATTTTTTTAACGTTTATTTATTTAAAGAGAGAGACAGAATGCAAGTGGGGGAGGCACACAGAGAGAGGGAGACACAGAATCCCAAGAAGTCTCCAGGCTCTGAGCTGTCAGCACAGAGCCTACCTGGGGCTTGAAGTTGTGAGATCATGACCAGAGTTGAAGTCAGACAGTTTACTGACTGAGCCACCCCGGCACTCCTTATCTTAATAAACTTAAAGAAATCTTAATAAATTTAAAGAAACATAGGCAAATTAAATCCAAAGCAAGTAGAAAGAAGGAAATAATAAAGGCTGGAGAAGAAATTAATGACATTGGAAACAGAAGAAAATAGACAAATTCAATGCAAGCGAAGGGATACTCTTTGCAAAATTTGATAACATTGATAAACCTGTTGTTACAGTGACAACAACAGAATTTTCTGCAGGAAGAATGAAAAGCTGCCAGTATTAAGAATGGGAATTAAGAGGACGGCAGTACTGATAACATCAGTTCTAAACTGAATCCATGTCTTTGAGGAATTTGCCCTACGGGCAGCCTGTGACCTCAGTGCCATCTCAGACATGGGTTTGAGAGTGATGGATTTGAAGCCCTTAGTCAAGTCCATTCCTGGGACTTGATAGTATATGAAGAAAATCTTCATGGCCACAACTTCAGAAACCTCCACGTTATACAAACAAAAGGGGGTGGGGCTGTGCTACAGTAGGCCAGACAAGCGAGACAGAACTCACAAATCCAATCTGTAGTGCTTTGCTAGATCTTGGGTCAAAAACAAACAAATACAATATCTATGAAAGATATCCAGTTGGATATTTGGGGGAAATTAGTATACAAACTCCATGACATACTTGACAAAGAACATGCTTATGTATCAGTGCTAAATTTTCTGAGTGTGATAATTTTTTTTCATTTTTTTTTCAATATACGAAGTTTATTGTCAAATTGGTTTCCATACAACACCCAGCACTCATCCCAAAAGGTGCCCTCCTCAATACCCATCCCCCACCCTCCCCTCCCTCCCACCCCCCATCAACCCTCAGTTTGTTCTCAGTTTTTAAGAGTCTCTTATGCTTTGGCTCTCTTCCACTCTGAGTGTGATAATTTTACCGAGCTAGATAGAATGTCTTTTATTGAAAGGAAATGCATGCTCTAATATTTAAGTGTGAAGTATCAGAAACTTAGTTTCAAATAATAAGTATGTAATTCAAGATGTGTATTGTTGTAAGTGGATATGTTTAGATAGCTAGTGAGAGATAAGGATTATATATAGCAAATAATGAAATCTGGACACTCTAGGTAAAAGATATATGAATGTAAACTTTTAGTTCCTGAACATCAGAGATTTTTATACTAAAATTTGACTTATAAGCAATAGCTGTAGGGGCACCTAGGTGGCTCAATTGGTTGAGGTTCTGACTTTGGCTCAGGTCGTGATCTCACAGTTTGTGGGTTCGGCCCCAAATCAGCCTTTGTGCTGACAGCACGAGCTTGCTTCAGGTTCTGTCTCCCTCCCACTAGTGCTCTCTCTCTCTCTCTCTCAGAAATAAATAAACATTTTTGAAAATTAGGGGCACCTGGGTGGCTCAGTCGGTTATGCGTCTGACTCTTGATTTCGGTTCAGGTCATGATCTCAAGGTTCATGAGTTCCAGCCTGGCATTGGGCTCTACTCTGTCAGTGCAGAGCCTACTTGGGATTCTCTCCTTCTCTTTCTGCCCCCACCCCCCACCTCCCTCTCTCAAAATGAATAAACTTAAAAAAATTAAATATGCCCCCCCACTCCCAGCTTTCCCTTGTCAAAGAACAAATACTAGCTGTATACAATCCTTTATTATATAGGCAGTTGAAAAAAAGCCAATCCACCTCACGATGCTTAAAATTTTTTGGTTGTTATGTGCTTGAGTACCTAAGCCCCTGCATATCTCAATTCTTCACCTTCTACCTCATCTCCTCCAAATTCCAGTAAAAGCCTTAGTAGTTGCACCACTACCTGACGTTGGGGAAAATCCGCTTCCAACATTCCACCCTGAATATTAGCATTCTAAGTATCAACTGGTAGCATACTCTTTCCAAAGGGCTGAGCCCAAGTCACAGAAGTAGTGTTCAATTCTAAGGAAGCAGAGGCAAGGGACAAAGTGGGGGGAGGTGGGGAAGGAGGGAGAGCCAATACAAATGTGGATAATTGAAAAATCGCAGAATACCATTATGACTCTTAAGAGCTCAGAGTGACTTCATTTCTGATCCTTCTATTAGAAAGGAGAAATAAGAATGAATTTACCACAAATTTCTGAAACCTATTTGCTAAAGTTTACTGCATGGAGCCTTAACTCCCACACGTTATCAGATCGCGTAAGTGAATGGGCCAAATGAGGCCTTCTACCAGCTTTCACAGAGAGTCCTCAGGAGGTGGGGGGAGCACAACATTGGCATTTTGCAAGGTACCGTCAGGTTGTACACACATGAAGATTCTGTGCTCAGTCAGAGTTTATGGTCACCCTGGAAACAGAAACAAGAGATAGCAAGGTGGAGAAGATCTGAATGATACAGCGTGTGCGAGTGAAGAGGGGAAGCTGTGGGTGGTGGGGACTGGATTTACGGAGCCATTTCTAACATGCAGAATATAGCAGAAGGGGTGGGTTGTTATTTCCAAGATTAGGTTGTAAAAAGACTGGCTGCCATGTTGGATGCTCTCTTTCACACTCTCTTGTATTTGCTCAGGAGCAGCCCTGTGGGAGGCTCACGTGGGAAGAGATTGAAGCCTGCAAAGGACCATATAAATGGGCTTGTGAGTGGATTCACCCTGCTTTTCACCTTGAGGCTTTACGATTGACCATCGCCTCAGCTGGCCAATGGCTTGACTATAGTTTCAGGATAGACCTTGAGACAGAGGCATTCAACTAACTCACACTCTGATTTTTGACTCCTAAAAACTTCTAGAAAATACATATTTCTCATTTGAAGCCATTGAGGATAATTTCTTACACAGCAATAGATAATATACTCTTCTATCGTGTCCTCCTTTGTGGGCTAGGTCATGTTTCCCCTCATGTCTGGAGCTTGCAGATAGTATGGCCTGTATAAAATTCTCTTCTCTAATGCTTCTTCTTTTTAACTGCAGCTCCTTATTAAAATCTAAACTGCTAATCACATCACCTTTACAAGACATAGTCAAGACTTCCCATATGTTTAAAGGGGCTCCTGGGTGGCTCAGTCAGTTAAGCCTCTGACTTCGGCTCAGGTCATTATCTTATGGTTCATGAGTTCAAGCCCCGCATCAGGCTCTGTGCTGACAGCTCAGAGCATGAAACCTGCTTCAGATTCTGTGTCTCTCCCTCTCTCTCTGCCTCTACCCTGCTCATGCTCTGTGTCTGTCTGTCAAAAATAAATAAACATTAAAACAAAAACAAAAAACAAACAAAAAAAAAACTTCCCGTGTGTTTGCTTAAGTTATCACAGGTTGGAATTATATTTTTGTATGATTATTTGACCAATGCCTGATATTTCCATTAGATTGTAAGCTTCATGACACAAGGTTTTGTTTTCTTTTGATTTTAATTCAATCATTGATCAGAGTGCCAGACACAATTCTTGGATAGTATTATTTATTCAAATAACATATGATTATATGAGAGGCATAACTACCAGATGAGTAGTGCAAACTTTTCAAAGTTTCCAGGAGTTTCATCTGGAAATTCTAGTAACACAACAAAAATAAAAATAAGAAGAAATTTGTTAAATCATTTGGAGATTTAATTTCACATCAAAAATGCTTTTCCTAATGAGAATTATTTAATAGTCATGGGGAAAAAATCTCTTGTTTGAATAGAACAAAAATAAAATGTATAGAAATACTTAGAAATATTCAGAAATTTTTAGGGGTGCCTGAGTGGCTCATTTGGTTAAGTGTACAACTCTTGATTTCAGCTCAGGTCATGATATCACAGCTCATGGGTTTGAGCCCCATATTGGGCTCCGAGGCTGACAGTGTGGAGCCTGCTTAGGGTTCTCTCTCGTTCTTTCTGTCTCTCTTTCATTCTTGCCCTCCTTCACTCACATGTTCTCTCTACCTCTCCTCAAAAATAAATAAATAAACTTAAAGAAAAGAAATACTCATAAATTTTTAGGTATTCAACGGAAGAAGCATTATTAAAGTCTTAAAAGGACATTAAAATAAATGGAAACAAATACCTGTTCTTACATGGAAAAAAATCAATATAATAAAGGCATTTCTCTTAGTCATGTGATACACTAACATGATGCATAGTAATTATGTGAAATGTATATTTTTAAATTTCACTATTATATTCTGACTTCAGATAGAACTGTCTAGCAATGAGGACTCTGAGAGGAGTCTCTAGTGTCAGAGAGCACTGCCACTTGCTACCTACAGGACAGCAGACAAGTAACTTCCTCTTTCTTAGACTGAAGTCTTTATCAGAGATGTGAATTTCATCAGTAGAAACTCTTTGATTTTTTAAAATAAAGATTAGGATGGGTCCCGGGGTGGCTCAGTTGGTTGAGCGTCAGACTCTTGATCTGGGTTCAGGTCATGGACCCAGCGTCGTGAAACTGAGCCCCACATCAGACTCTGTGCTGAGCATGGAATCTGCTTAAAATTCTCTCTCTTTCTCTCTCTCTCTCTCTCCCTCTGCCCACTCGCATGCTCTCGAAAGAAAGAAAGAAAGAAAGAAAGAAAGAAAGAAAGAAAAACAAAGAAACAAACAGAAACAAAGAGGAAGAAAGATTAGGGCAAATCATTAATATTTATAGCACATCACCTGATAAGTATAAAACAACTAATTTGTGTTTCCTTGTTATTGTTATTAGTACTAATACTGCTATTATAGTTAGTACCACTGCAGCATTACAAATCTGAGGATCGATTTCTGGGATGCCTCTGAGTGGCAAAATGAGTACATACTGTCCTTGAAGAGAGTCTCTCAGCAGAATCCACCCGGAGATTCTTGTCAGGAACTTAGTTTCTTGGGCACCACATGAGCATATTTGGGGAAGGGGATCTAGAATGCATGCACATGTTAAAAAGAAACCCAAGTGAGTTTTCATTCACACCCCAGTTACAAATTGTAAAAATCACCATTTTAGTTTATGAAGTAAAGTTACATTCTCTACGGGATTTCTAGTCTATGTTCAATTTAAATTCTAGGAAATACCCAGTTGTAATTTATTTGAAACCAACGGACTTTATTTACTAATAAAATCTACATCTACTTTATTAGTGTATTTTTCTTGCTTAATTTTTTAAAAGCACTTTTAATATACGTACATTAATCATATCTTTGAGTTTGATTACTGGAAAGCTGGATTGCAGAAAACTGGTATATAATTTCATTAAAATTAATTATAATAAAGTTTAAAGTAATCACATTTCAGAATATGAAACTCATTCTAATAGGGATTAAATTTTAGCTGCTATTTACATAAATGCAATATAATTCAGAGAACTGTAGTCATACCCTAACCTCTGACTGCCGTTAACTCCTTTTTCTGTTCCCTCACTGCGATATTACATTAAAACGATGTAAGATTTTGGGGTTCAAAGTGACTAATGACATGTGTTCATTTCTTCTTCCTTCTAAAATCACATTGAAATTACAGAATAACCACAAAATAAAGTAAATAAATGAATTAAAGTCTGGGAGCTCATGAGAAGCCCAGAGGATATCTTTGGAAGAATAAAATTGAGGTATTTCTGGAGGTTATAAAGACAGCAAGATATTGCCTTTACGTGACAAACCTAATCTGAAACTTCCACAACACATTATGGACAAAATGAAGAAACTTCAAAATAGAGAGATTTCAAATGTTCCCAAATGCACAAATCAAGAAACATGTTCTGGGAAACTACAGGAGGGTGTCTTGTAGTCAGGTATGAATTTCCTCAATGCTCTGTCAGTTACCTCTTCTCGTTTTCCACAACTATAGTGTTTATCCCAGAATAAATTAGTAAGGATACGTCTCTAAAGAAATGGAGGAACATAGTTCCTCAGAGAGGGTTTTGCATCTGGAGAGAGAAGCTGCGAGGTGCCCAGGATGAATTCTGACCCTTGCCATAGAAAGGTCTCTTCCTTCTGATACATCAGGAAAGCTGCATGTGACTCAAATGCATAATTATAACAACCAGAAATCAGTAAACTAAAACTGCATTCACTGTTTGAAAAAGAAAAATATTTAATGTTAATGTTTAAATTGATGAAATTAATAGTCAAATTAATAATAAAATTCTACAAACTTCTACAAAAAAGAATATTTATACTTGAATGAATTCATTTTCCTTATTATCTGATGAGGTGATAAAAAAAAATATTGATGGATGGTCCCACCCTCCAAAACATATAGCAACTTGTGTAAGTGTTGTAAGAAAAAATATTATAAAAATAATTCTATATCTAGTTATAATTATAAAAAACCAAAATACTAACATTGAAGATAATTCAAAAATAAACTACATATTTTTTTGAAGTTACAAGTTTTTATTTAAATTCCAGTTAGTTAACATATAGAGTAATATTAGTTTCAGGAATAGAATTTAGTGATTCATCACTTACAAAAAACACCCAGTGCTCATCACAATTGCCCTCCTTAATGCCCATTTTTTCAAAATAAAATTAATCATATAGATACTCCCAGAAAAATTGAAAATGAATTCATATAATAGCAACAAATATAGACACACAGAATAAATTTTTAAACTAGGAAGACACAACTAATGTTAAATTGTGATGGTTAATTTTATGTGGATAAGGGATGTCTGTGTAGCTGCTGAAACATTATTTCTGCCTGTGTCTGTGAGGGTGTTTCTGTAAGAGATTAGCCTTTGAATCAGTAGACTGGGTAAAGAAGATTGCCTTCACCATTGTGGATGGGCCTTATGCAGTCCACTGAAGGTCTGAATAGAAAAAAAAAGTGGAAGACTAAATTTACTCTCTGCTTGAACTGCAAAATAATACATGCTTAACTGAACTGCAGAAATAGTGTTCTTTTGTCTCTTCCAGCAACATATATGTATTGTCCATTTTGCAATCTACTATGGCTCTCCTTATGAATTTAAGAAGATATCATGCACCCGTACAAAAATATACACATATACACATAGGTAGATATGTTTGTTGTTTCTTTTTTGTCTTTTTTATTATTTTTTTTTAATTTTTTTTAATGTTTATTTATTTTTGAGACAGAGAGAGACAAAGCATGAATGGGGGAGTGTCAAATAGAGAGGGAGACACAGAATCTGAAGCAGGCTCCAGGTTCTGAACTGTCAGCACAGAGCTCAAGGCGGGACTTGAACTCATGGACCGTGAGATCATGACCTGAGCCGAAGTCGGACGCTTAACTGACTGAGCCACCCAGGCGCCCCTGTTGTTTCTATAAAAGTTGGAATCAAAGGGTTAACAGTACTCTGACACTTAAACAACAATCACTCCAGGAAGAACATGCAAGTCACATCTAAAAACTGTGTAATATTTATTTATTTATTTATTTATTTATTTATTTATTTATGTATTTATTTATTTATATGTATTAGAATTTATTCAACATTTTTATCACTTACCAACTTTCAGGTTGTTGGAAGTATTTGTATATGTAGGATGAGTTTATAGACAATAAGAGATATTTTAGATGATAGGATCACACTTTGGGTTTAGAGATATGGTGGACAGAGCGATCAAGAAAATCCATGCAAAATATATTGCCGTGTTATAGGAGAAGTTATGCATATTGATATTTTTGTTGCTCTTTGTTTTACCAAGAATATATGCAATAAATACATGTCTATGTTGCTGTTAAAGTTGTTTCTAATTTAGACAGGATTACTTAAATTAGATTATAATTTGTAAAGAAAAGACTGACATTTTTAAGATCTGGGGAAAATAAGAACCATAATTAAAAAATACATGCATTTCTAAAAAAGTTTTTAGGATGAAATACAAGAAAATGCAGAAACAGAGGGAATAAAAACACAAACAGAAGAATTTAAGTGAAAATCAGATATAAGACTAAATATATTATGGATTGCCATCATTGTGGGTTGATTTACTACTTGTATTAAGTGACAAATTTTCTTAGACTGGCCATTTTAACAGTATACTACAATATTTACATTGGATACATCAAAAACTTTTAAAACATTTAAAAATAATATGATCTCCAGATTCACACCCAGAAACTTTAAGTGACATGAAAACAGTATCTTCAATACGAGTTAGTCAAAATAGAATTTCTGGTAAAAATAAAACATCAAGGGTGTGGTGTCTTAATGTGGTGTCTCTTCTGATTGGATGGGGGACCCCACATGTGGGGCGATGGGTTGGGTGGAAGCTGGTGGTGTAGAGAATGAAAGGATTCAGCCAAGGCAGAACACAGGAGATAGAAGTTTACTCAATACCCCGGAGTGGTGGGCGGGACACCTGAGGGAGACTGTCCACAATGAGGCAGTAGGTGGGACCTGATTTTAAAGAGGGAAGATGAGGAGGTATGGCAATGTATGGAATGTTGGTAACTGAGCCTGGTTGCAAATAACCCATTGGTCAGTTAGGGCCCAGGGGTATTTTGGGGTGGGTCACCTGATGGGCCTGTAGTCAGCCAGGGGGTTGGCATCATTCTGGCCCCTCTGCCTTGATTAAATTTCCAGGGCTGAAACCTGTTGTCTAAAAGCTGCCTGACAAAGAGGTTTGTAGAAGGTTAGTAAAACATCAGAAATGCGTAAGCCTAAAATGGTCTAGCGTTTATGTGCATGAGGAAAGTATTCTAAAAAGTGAAAGAAAAAATAGAAAATAAATATTTTCAAATTTGGAAACAGTTCTGTCCAAACACAACAAAGCAAACAAACAACTAATAGGAACAAAACAAGGGAATATTATATCATAATAAAACTTGATTTTACTTGTAGTTAAATATATCTTTTATATATTTTAATCTATAATATATGTGCCCCATATATGAATAACAATCTATTCAAACATTGATGATGTTTTACACACTAAGAAAAATCTTACTAAACATGGATAAAAATTAAATCATATGGATTATGATCCAATAAATACAAAATATGATAAAAAACAACTTCCAGGGCATCCATGTCTAAAGAAGTGACTAAAAACTAAGAAATAAATGAACTATACATTCAAATAAGAAGATAACATAAGAATAATTATTTTCCTAGTTTTGGATGGTAATCATTCATTCTTTGTTTTTGTTATCATGCATTATTGAGCAAGATTTAAATGCACATATCTTTCATCAAATACAAATCTGAGCAGGGAATAATATGCACAATGTGTTTACTATAGCATTATTTGTGACAGGAAGAAACTTTTTCGGACACTAATATCTAAACTAGGAAATGTACAACTAAATCATTTTTTAAAAACAAATAATAAATCATAGTGTGTAAAGAATGTTATGTAAACATATTTTGTAAAATAATATTTTTAATAAAAATATTATGAAATCACATGGTGTAGAAGATATTTTTTCAAGGTAAATAAAAATAATGTGTTTACTTATAGATACCAAAGAGTTTGCTAAAATAAGTTTTGAATTAGGAGATCGATACATGGTGGTTCTTATTTATCATTTCATTTCTCCTTGTGTTATTTATTGTTTGGCTTAAACATACTGTATTCTTTATTAAAATAGTCTATATAAAAAGAAAAAAAAGAAAGGAATTAACAAATAAAATGAGTTGTGGGGCATAAGGGGAAGAATCAATCAGTTATCAAAAGGCATATGTATAAAAAATTATACAAATTATTGGAAAATTTTACCAATTGAGAAAAAAGACCTAACATAAAAACATGGCATTGTAGAAAAGGAGGCTAAAATACCAATCCAGAAGAAATGAGAATACATGGGAAAATCATTAAAATTTATATCAACTTATTGTGAAAATAAAAAAGATCATTTTAAATAGAAATATAAATTATTGAAATTGATTCTAGAAAAAGAAAGTGGATTTTTGTATACATAGTCAACAATATACATTCATAAAGAGCAGATACAAATAGTTCTTCCTACTGATTAATTATAATAAATCTTCAAAGACTGTAGTTTTCAAGTATTTCAGAACCTGAAAATACAAATGAACATTGCTTTGTTTCTTGACTTGCTGTAGAACATAGGGATAGCTAAAAATTTCAATGTTCATTCTTTGATTCTACCATAAGCTTTATAATAAAAAAATTACAGAAAAAAAGAATATTATAGATAAAATTCACTTGTACATTGGTAAATTGAAGGTAGAAGTTCATTAAAAAAAATACCACTACTGCATATGTTTTAAATCAGAATATTTCAATGGAAAAAAAGTATTCTTATAGATTCAATTGTGTTTTCCCAAAATTTGTATGTTGAAGTACTAACTCGAGTACCTTAGAATGTGACTGACTGTATTTGAAGATACGGCTTTTAAAGAGGTAATTAAGTTAAAATGAAGTCCTGAGGTTGGGTCATGTCGAACTGGTATCCTTATAAGAAGAGATTAGAACAGAGAGGAAATAATCACTCGGACACGCACACAGCGAAAAGGACTTATCAAGTAAGTGACTATTTGCAAGGCGATGAACAAGGCCACAGGAGAAACCAAATGTGGGTCACCTTGATCTTGGACTTCCAGCTTCCGAGACTATAAGGAAATAAATTTCTATTGTTTAAACCATCCAATCCGTAGTATTTTGTTATGGCAGCTCTAGCAAACTAATACGTATTGATTTTTTACCATGTGTGATAGTTTTATGTATTAACTGGGCCAGGCTATACTTCCCAGTTGTTCAAACACTACTCTATGCGGTATTTTGTAGATGGGATTCTTTTCTTAAGTTTATTTTATTTTACCTTTTTTTTTTTTTTTTTTTTTTTTTTTTTTTGTAATCTCTACACCCAATGTGGGCTCAAACTCACAACCTCAAGATGAAGAGTTGGTGTTCTACCGACTGAGCCAGCCAAGTGCCCCAGTGATTCTTCTTTAATCTTAAAAATGATATTCTTTAACCACTTGACTTTAAAGGAATTATCCTAGATAATCTTTGTGGGCCAGATTCCATTAGCAGAAAAGCCTTAAGAGCCTTGAGGTTTCTTGGAAGGAAGAAGACTGCTGCCTGTGGGCTGAAGCTATAGCTCACGCCCCAGAGCTCCAGTTTGCTTTTGTTGACAGCCTGACTACAGATTATAGGCATGCGTAGCATTCCCCCAACTATTGAATAAGCCAATACCTCGCAATAAAGATGTCTTTCTGTGTTTTCCCGTCTCTCTCATTCTCTTTATATCTATTCGTGTCTCTTTCTATATCTTCATCTTGACATATGCATACTTAAGAGTGAAATTGCTGAATCTTTCCATAGGTGTATGTATAGTACACATTAGCAGACCATGACAGTTTCCCAAAGTGTGGTTATACCAGTTGGTGTGTGTGTGTGTGTGTGTGTATGTGTGTGTGTGTTTACATGTATATCTTCTATTGGTACTGTTTCTTTGGTGGAAGAAGTGGATTTTTATTTTTTTTTGGAAAATTGGATTTTAAATAAACATTAGTTCCCTTAGTTTTCTGAACCTGCTGAAACAGTTTACCAGAAACTTGGCTTAAAATAACCAAAATGTATTGCATTTATTATCTCACAGTTCTGGAGGCCAGAGGTTCAAAATCAGTATCGCTTAACCAGAATCACAGTGTGAGAAGGGCCACCCTCCCTCAGAGGCTCTACAGGAGAATCCAGTCCTTGAATTTTCCCAATTCTGACGTGCCATCACTCCAACCTTCAAGGCCAACATCTGTAAGTCTCTCTATGCCCCGTTTTTCACATGGCTTTCTCCACAATGTGTGTAAAATCTCCCTCTGTGCCCCTTTTATAGGGATAATGTGATGGCATAATCCAGGATAATCCAGGATAATCTCCCCACACAAGATACTTAATTTAATCACATCTAAAACCTTGTGTTTGGGGTAGTTTCTTGTTTTTTTTTGTTGTTGTTTTTTTTTTTTTTTTTTTCAGTTGTTAGGTAATATTCACAGGTTACAGGGATTAGGATGTAGATATCTTTTAGGGTGTCGTTTTTCATCCTACCACAAAGCAGTTACAATTTTAATAGGTACATAGAGAAATAATACTTTTATTTTAACTGGTATTGGAAAGTAATTGATGTAAATAGTATTTATTTCCGAAACATTTCTAATGAAGATACAAAAGTAGAGAAGTTTATTTCAATTGAGAATGTGTATCTGGGGAAACCATAACCATCATTCTTCATGAATACATTGTGAGAAATAGATCATGGAAATGAATAAACTCTATAAATCACTGTATAAATAATAAATGCTGCTAAAACTCTACCTATTCTGTAGAGCTTCAAGAATGTCAAATGTATTGTTATTATGAAATTATCATAACAAATTGACAGAGTAGGAGAGCCATTATGGAGTCATAGCAGTAAATAAAGAACAGAATTAGGCATGAAAATAAACAAAACCCAGTATTATTAGCGCTGAATATTAAGACAACTAGAAAAAAAAATTACTTTACCAGTTATATTTAAAGTCTACCAGTTGCTTTCAATCAGGCCTGGGGAACTGGAGTTCACTGGTTATAGAATAGAATCCCATAGGATAGTGGTAAATAAATAGATAGATAGATTATTATCATTTTTTTCAAATAGCAAACTAAGCTTTCACACTATTCATTAATCTTATTGAACTAGCACCTGATCCTCAGAGAAATGGTCTCAATCTCATTAAGTTGAGGCAGCTACCATTCCCGAGAAAATAAGCAGAGAGGGAAAAAATATTCTATTTATAGGAGTTTTTAAAAAGAATGTCCATCAGAAACTCTGTGGCTTGAACATGTACAAAAATACATCTATTACGTTTAACTGGAATGGGGCAGAGTGAATCAGTTTCCCTGTTCTGAAATGTTAAAGGGCAGACATTTCATTTTATTTCTTCCTGGCTTCTCTACATTAAAAAATGATTCCGTTTTTGACAGACTGCTGCTGTAGATGGCCTTGTTACAGTGCACGGTCATCCCGGTGAATGACTTTGATTACTCTAGATCTCGATGCGGTGAAAATCATGTAAAAAAATATAAGAATAGTTTCTTTTCAGTAAAAAAAGGAAAATGCCACGAAGTTTTCTCTTAAAAGACTAAAAACCCCTTTCTATGGAAGTGAGAGAAGTCCAAGCATCCTTATTTTATTAGCAAAGGCTTCAACGAGTAACCAATTATTTTGTTTTCGAAATTTAAAGGCTAATCTCTCTCTGACTCTCTCTCTTGCTTAAGTTCATCTGAAATTGTATGTAACGTATACAATATATCTTTAATTCTTTGGAATTAAGTCTGTTTTTATAAATAATATTTGTCAATTATTTAATGGAAAACTAACTGGACATGATATTTCTTTCTTTGCTGTTGATTTGTTTTGTTTTTTTCCTCTGTTGTAATTAAAAATAATAATTCAAGCTTTATTAACATACAATGTTATATTTGCTTCAGGTGTACAATATAGTGATTCAACAAATCCACATATTACTTAGCGTTCATCAAAATAAATGTACTCTTAATCCCCTTCACCTATTTCACCCTTCCCCCCCCCACCTCCTCTTTGGTAAATGGGTGTTATTCTGGTTTTTTGGTTTCTGTCTCTCTCTTTTTCTCCCTTTGCTGGTTTGTTTTGTTTTGGTTTGTTTTGTTTAATCCACATATGAGTGGAATCATATGCTATTTGTCTTTCTCTGACTGACTTATTTCACCTGTTTCACATAACATCATACTCTAAATCCAAGCATGTGGTTGCAAATGGCAAGATTTCATTCTCTTTTATGGTTGAAAATTATTCCATTATTTATGTAGCTGTCCACTTTCCCAATGTCATTTGTTAAAAAGACAGTCTATTTTCCCCTTGGATATTTTTCCTGGTTTGTGAAAGATAGAGCTGTGAGCTTATTTCTGGGCTTTCTGTTACGATTTGTCTGTTTTTGTGTGAATACCAAACTGTTATTCTTTTATGGACTGTAATTATTTAGGGTTAATTTAGGAATATGATGATGGGGTTTAATATTGGCACTCCAGTGATGATTATTTGGAATTCAATGACTTGAGTAGACCAGAGTTCCCTAAAGGAAAGGGGCACTTATGTTTAATGTAGGCTACGGTACTATTTGGGGCTCTTCAACTTAGGAAAGAGAATGTTTCCATTGCAACAAATCTTGCTGTTGAAGTATGAGGTAACTGTGTGTATAAATGCAGGGTATCTCTTCCCATGGCACTTAAAAATTGAGTCCTTTTTCCCCATACCTTTAAGTATAGAATGATTTCACTTCCCAAAGCATCTCCTATACTTCCATGGAAATTACTCTTGACTGAGTGTTATCCCAAACTATTGGTCTTGTGTGAGAACTCATCAGCACTTAAAACGTACCATACTTTTTTGATCACTGCAGCTTTGCAATATAAATTGAAGTCTGGAACTGTGATATCTCCACTTTTGTTTTTCAAGATTGCTTTGGGTATGTGGGGTCCGTTGTGGTTCTATACAAATTTTAAGATTGTGTATTCCAGGGCTGTGAAAAATGCTGTTGGCATTTTGACAGGGATTGCAGTAAATATGTAGACTGCTTTGGGTAGTACAGACATTTTAACAATATTTGTTCTTCCAAAACATGAGCATGGAATGTCTTTTCATGTTGCCTTCAATTTCTTTCATCAGTGTTTAATAATTTCAGAGCACAGATCTTTCATCTTTTTGGTTAAGTTTATTCCTAGATATTTTACTATTTTTGGTGCATTTGTAAATGGGATTGTCTTATTAATTTCTCTTTGTGCTGCTTCATTATTGGTGTGTAGAAATGCAACTGATTTCTGTACATTGATTTTGGATCCTGAGACCTTACTGAATTTGGTTATCAGTCCTAGTGGTTTTTTGTTGGAGTCTTTAGGGTTTTCTATATATAGTATCATGTCATCTGCACATAGTGAAAGTCTGACTTCTTCCTTACCAATATGGATGGCTTTCATTCCTTTCTCTTGTCCACTTGCTGGACAAGACTAGGACTCCCAGTATTATGTTGAATAAAAGTGGTGAGAGTGGACAATAGTGTCTCCTTCCTGATCTTAAGGGGAAAGCTCTCAGTTTTTCCCCATTTTCATGTTAGCTGTGTGCTTTTCATTGTGGGTCTTTATTATGTTGAGGTATGTTCTCTGTAAACCTACTTTGTTGAAGGTTTTTGTTATGAATGGGTGTTATTCTTTGTCAAATGCTTTTTCTGTATCTATTGAAATGATCACATGGTTTTTATCCTTTCTTTTGTTGATGTGATGTATCATGATTGATTTGCAAATATTGAACCACCCTTGTATCCCAGGAATAAAGCCCGCTTGATGATGGGGAATAATTTTTTTTTAATGTTTATTTACTTTTGAGAGAGACAGAGACAGAATGTGAGTCGGTTAGGGGCAGAGAGAGAGGAAGACACAGAATCCAAAGCAGGCTCCAGGTTCCGAGCTGTCAGCACAGAGCCCGATTTGGGGCTTGAACTCACGAGCTGTGAGATCATGACCTGAGCTGAAGTCGGACGCTCAACCAACTGAGCCACCCAGGCACCCCAATTTTTTTAATGTATTATTGTATTCAGTTTGCTAGTGTTTTGTTGAGAATTTTTGTATCTATGTTCATTAGAGATATTGGTCTGTAGCTCTCTTTCTCAGTGGTGTCTTTATCTGGTTCTGGAAACAAGGTAATGGTGGCCTCACAGAATGAATTTGGAAGTTTTCTTTCCTTTTCTATTTTTTGGAAAAGTCTGAGAAGAATAGGTATTTATTCTTTAAATGTTTGGTGGAATTCAGCTGTGAACTGTTGGGAGTTTTTTTTATTACTGATTCAATTTTATTGCTGTTAATCAATCTGTTCAAATTTTCTATTTCTTCCTGTTTTAGCTTTCGTAGGTTATATATTCCTATAAATTTATCCATTTCTTCTAGGTTGTTACTTCCCCTTTTTCGTTTCTGATTTTGTGTATTGAATCCTCTCTCTCTTTCTTTTTTTTTTTTTTTTTTTTTTTTTTTTAATTTTTTTTTTCAATGTTTATTTATTTTTGGGACAGAGAGAGACAGAGCATGAACGGGGGAGGGGCAGAGAGAGAGGGAGACACAGAATCGGAAACAGGCTCCAGGCTCTGAGCCATCAGCCCAGAGCCTGACGCGGGGCTCGAACTCACGGACCGCGAGATCGTGACCTGGCTGAAGTCGGACGCTTAACCGACTGCGCCACCCAGGCGCCCCTCTCTTTCTTTCTTTTTGATGAGTCTGGCTAGAAGTTTATCGATTTTAATGATACCAGCTCCTGGCCAGTGCATTGTATTCTTGTTAATAAATAAGTAAGTTATAGCAACCTAGTTATATTGATATAATTTACACTATTTAATATTACGGTTGAACAATGTGTGAGAAAAATAAATTTTGAAATATTCTAAAACCATTAGTAAGTAAAGAGGAAAAGTAATATCTTTTTTTAATTTAATTTTTTAATGTTTATTTATTTTTGAGAGATTGAGAGAAAGAGCGTGAGCAGAGGAAAGGTAGAGAGAGAGGGAGACACAGAATCTGAATCAGAATCTGAATCAGGCTCCAGGCTCTGAGTTATCAGCACAGAGCCCAACACTGGGCTCGAAACCACGAGCCCGTGAGATCGTGACCTCAGCTGAATTTGGATGCTTGACTGACTGAGCCACCCAGGGGCCCCCTAATTTTTTTTCCTAAAGTTAAAAGTAGAAAATAGAGCAAGGACATATGTTTGTTTACATATCCACAAATAAAAATAGTTAGAAAATTATTGAATTTAAATGTCTAAAAGTACATTATGTAAGTAATTATATCAATATACATACAAGGTATTATTAAGACATGTTGAATAAGCTAAAAGCATTAGTTTTATAATTTAAAATTATCTGTGAAGCAATATAGAAAAAGTTCCCGCCATACGTGTGATGAGGAATGAGTTAACTCAAAGCTCAGGAGTACAAAGGCTAGCTATTTAAGGTCTGGTGACAATGCAGAAAGGCAAGTAGAATGGAATCTTGGCTACAATGGAAGAGATCATTGTTATGAGACTGAAGACAGCGATACATTAATATCAGGGGGTTTAGTAAGGTTTTTGGTGAAGAAGCAAGCATCTGAGGTAAATTTTGAGGGGGCAATATCAGTAGATGGGTATTTGGGTAAAGTGGGACAATCACTTGTAGAATGCCAATTAGTCAAAGGAAGAAATACATAAGCATGTTGAGAAAGTGAAAATAACTGTGAAAAACTTTTGGGTGTTTGTTTGTTTTCTTCTTGTGGATTCTAATTGTTATAAAATGCCCCTAAGAAATTACATATGAAATTAAAAATTTTATCACAGGATAGGAACACAGACTAATTCTAATCACTAACATACCCTGCTTTAATATGGGTCAGACCACATTTTATTTCTTATGTATTAATTTATCTAGTCCTGACAACAGATAATAGAGGTATTATCTCCATTTTATAGATGAAGAAAAAAGACCTGTAAGGGTTAAATAACTTCTCAAGGAAACACAGCAAGTAACAGGCAGACCTATTAATTTAACCCAAATAGATTGTCCCTAATTTCTGTTCTTAACAATTACTCTGTATGCTGCTTCTCTCCTTTTTAAGTGTGATGTCCTAGAGCGAATATAACACACTCCAATTCTCATCATATTTCATATGAGTAACATTTCAAGCTACGTCATTCAAGTATAAAAACGTATTTTTACAAGAATACCAAGATTACTAAAAATCTTCTAAATATTCTTAAATATTTCTTCTCAATACTTTTTCTCAGTTTTGTCCTTCAGCTTGAGCATATAATGTAAGTGGAAAAAGGCAGACTCCTTTTTTGAAGAGTAGGGAACATGTATACAAATAAGACTGTTAAAAATTTCATCAGTATACAAGTAAGATTGTTTTAAAAATTTCATCATTATTTCTCCAATTTAATGGAAAATATTTATTGATAAAGAGAAGAGTGGTTGCTGCTGGAATTCTGTGAAATAAAACAAAAAAAATCTATAAATAAGAAGCAATCTGAAATATATATATATAATATATATACACATATACATATACATATATAACATATATATATTATGCAAGCTATGTACTAAAGAACATATGGATTTGATTCAAATCACACCCATTCTTTCTTTTTTGATCTTGGATTGGAATATTTTTGTTCATTCATATTTAAATCTACTTTAGAAAACTGTATTATTCCATGAAAAAGTGCTTGGATCTACTCAGCAGTAAAATTCAGAAAACTCAGCAAGATCTGCAAACAGTGATTTAAAAAAAAAATTACCCAAGAGTTCTTAGAACAGAGTCACAACAAATGTTTGGGTTCTGAGTATATCTTTGGTAACTGTTTACTCTGATCATCCTGATACCCCCGATTTTAACTATCTTCTGAGATCTGGAGATTATTTGTCAGCTGCCCAATTTGTTCTGAAAATGTTAGCTCTCAGGGGAAATCTTCGTTTTTCAGGCCTCTCTGTTTCTCACATTAGACTCTAGCTGTCAGCACCACATTATGTATATTCCTGAGAGATGACACAAAGATTCTAAGATGTCTCCTAATTAGATAGGAATATCAGAGAGAAAGAGAGAGAGAGAGACAGGGAGAGAGAGAAAGAGACTATTTTATGACAGTTAAAAGGTCTTTTCCTCTTAACCTATACAAAATTGTTAAATGCTTTAACTAATTTCTGTGTTTTAGGGAACCAATTTTTCAAGTATGATTTGATTATTATTATTATTCCCTTGGAAAATGTCAGTTAATATTTGCTGCATTTGCCGTGGTGTTCATATTCTCTGTTTCACCCAATTTACTTTGCCTTCTATTTATATATATCAAAATGCATACTTATAATCTTTTGTGAATATTTATCTTAATTATTGTAGCAGGCACATAATTTCTCTAAGTGATAATATTTAATAAATTGAAGCAAAAGTCTCTTTGCAAAGGTCTATTTTTTGTTTTGTTTTAATGTAAGCACATAATTTATGATGAAGATTCCCAATGTTCTGTTATTTCCCATGAACTTTATGAAGTTAATTTTCAACATAACGCTCTTCCCCAGTGATAGGAGAAACGGCATACCTTTATATAGAACCCATTTTTGTGATACAGAAGTCGTGTCTGTCGAGAACACTAGTAACTTAGCATTGTTATTGGACCGGAAAGGAAAACAGTAATAATAGTAATACTGCGTAACAGTTGCTTAACTAAATGGCTTTTTTTTTTTTTTTTTTTTTTTTTTTTTTAAGAAAGAAAGAGAGGGACGGGCTCCTGGGTGGCTCAGTCAGTTGAGCGTCCAACTTCCGCTCAGGTCATGATCTCACAGCTCCTGAGCTCCAGCCCCTCGTTGGGCTCTCTGCTGACAGCTCGGTCCTGGAGCCTGCTTACAGTTCTGTGTCTCTCTCTCTCTCTGCCCCTAACCCACTCGCATTCTGTCTCTGTCTCTCTCAAAAATAAATAAACATTAAAAAAAAGAAAGAAAGAAAGAGACAGAAGCAGAGGGGTGGGGCAGAGGAGAGAGAATGTCAAGCAGGCTCTACACTCAACCCTGGGACCACGACCTGAGCCAAAATCAAGAGTCAGACACTTAATGGACTGAGCCAACAGGGCACCCCCATAATCATCATTTAATTAACTCATTCCTGTCTTATCCAAAATAATTAAAGGTCCAAATCAACCTTTCCCTTCACATCTATATTACAATCCATCCATATGATTTACATGATTTTGTTTTTATTTTGCGTTTAAAAATAGAAAAGGTATAATTATTTACATGCTATTTATCTTTCTTTTCCTTTTCTTTCCTTTTCTTTTCTTTTCTTTTCTTTTCTTTTCTTTTCTTTTCTTTTCTTTTCTTTCTTTTCTTTTGTTTTCTAACAATGGGAATCCTGAAAGAGAAACATAGAGGGCTTTTTCCCCAAAAGTGTTATATTAGGTAATAATAATATCAAAACCAAAATAAATTAGTAACTTAACGATCTTGGTTTCAAAACTTCTGTTTATCAAATCAACTTTTCAGAAGTCAGTATGATCAATACACCTGGGTAAAGTTAATATGGACTCTCAAAAAATATAGACTCCAGGGGCACTTGAGTGGCCCAGTAGGTTAAGTATGTGACTCTTGATTTTGGCTCGGGTCATGATCTCACAGTTCATGAGATCGAGCCTCACATCAGGCTCTGTGCCAATAGCATAGAGCCTGCTTGGGATTCTCTCTCTTCTTCTCTCTCTCTGCCCCTCCCTTGCTCACTCTCTCAAAATAAATAAATAAACAAAAAAAAACCTTTAAACAGACTCCACATATTTACCTTGCCTAAGATATATTTAATATCATTAAACATTTGACTTATATACGTCTAATACCTTCACAAGCCTGGAAGAGACATTATTGTTTAGTGGTTAAAGTCCAAGATTCTGGTGCAACTCCTGACTGCCACTTCCTAGTTGTATGGCCTTGAACAAATCACTTGAACTCTCTGGTCTTTGATTTCCTCATCTATAATATAGAAACAACAATTAGACTGAATGTACTAATTCATGTGAATCAGTCTCTCAGTGTCGGGTATTACAAAGTAAAAGAAGTAGCTCTATTTTACTCATTTTTATAGCATTTTTGCTTATTTGGTACTGCCTGTCACTTTGCATTTATCTACTATTGATAAATGGAAAGTGTGAGTCAGAAAGCACTCATTCTCATTAAAATTAGAGGTAACATACCTAGATACATTCCAAGTTTTGTTCTAGGCGTAAGTTTGAAATTTTTTGTTGCTTTTCTTTTGTTTTGTGTAATCATACTTAACACATGAAGGAAATATTTTTCACTTGACTGAAGCTAGTATTTTCTTTTCACTTTTCTTTGCAGTTCATTTGATACATTTTTCTTGAAAACACGGTAAGGGTTTACATTTAAATAGTCACATACACCATTCATCTTGTTAGGTTAGTTTGGAATTAAAGATGATTGTGCCCAGTGGTTCCTCTTTTCTATTAGCAGCCGGTCTCAGACTCAAGTTCAGCTTGAACTTGAGCTCAACAAGTTCAGCTCTAACCTGGGAACTTCAAGGAGAGAAAAGACCCAGAAAAGAGTGTTAATTTCTTTAATGACATATTCTCTTAGGTAAGAGTGGGCCTAAATTAGTTTGTCATCTTTATAAGGAGTAAAGAAGTTAATCACTATCACATTAGTCTGCTAATATTATTTGGCTTTTCCCTAGTGGGTAACCCCACAAATTTGCTTGGCTCTCCTATTTCTTTATCATGATCTAACACTGCCTGGAGTTCAAAGTGCGTTGCCCTTACCTACCTGTCCATTCAGAAAAGAATCTACACCACATATCCTATTGACTTCAGGTCTCCTACTCTAAAGTTTCTTAGTAAACTTCTTAAAAATTCTCTTGACTCATCAGTTAAAAGATCTATGAATACAGTCATTTAGGCTAGAGGTTGTACTTTAGACGTTTAACTCTAAAGGACTGGCAGAAAGAGGATATAAGTACCCTCCACATCAACACACAGCTTCTCTACCTCCCAAAAGTAACTAAGTACTTGATGAAGCACTCAGAGTCATGGTCCTGGAACCATATAAAGGAGGTTCAGTAGCTCAAAAAGGAGGTTCAATAGTCTCTATCCTTGACAAAAGAAGTTGAGGAAAACAGGTATGGAGACTTATCAGAGAAACATAGGGATCTAATTAGGGTATTATCTATAATATAGGCATTCTCTTAAAGGAGAGCTCACTGTGTCAATCCTCTGTGAAAGCATTAACAAGAGTCTGTCTCTAATATACATCTTTTCTTTAATTTAGCATAAAAGGGCCTGTCTTATGCCCCTTTGTCATTAGCATTGGTACATAAACTTCATTGTGGTACAGAGTTGTCTTTAAATACCCACTTTTCATTGTGGTACAGAGTTGTCTTTAAATACCCACCTACTCATATATTTCTTATTATAATATACCTTTCTCTTCGAACTCATTCTAACATTAGGGTAAACTGAGTTCAGTGTTGCCGCATATGGTGTAAAGAAACCTAGTTATACAACCTACAGCGGCAAGATTCTCACACGCACATGTTTCTTTCCTGGATGTGAAAAATAAAGAATTGTTCCATACACTCCCGGAATGTGACTGCCCTGAACAACCCTGCATTTTTCTGCTCCTTATTTTATCCAATCTTGTGGGGGACTTCGAAATACAATTTATGTGTGGCCACACTTTATTGCATTTTCACCATTATGAGATTAAAAGGCCAATATCATTTTAAAGGTCGTAACTGACAGGTTGTTTGCAATATTTTTATAGCTTTGCAAGGAAAAAATTAATTTGTTGCATCTGTTCATACTGGAAAAACTCTCTTTGGAAAACATACTTGTAAAGTCTTTCCTGTGGTAGGGACTGATAGTTCTGCTTTCTGGGGTACTGCTTTCTGGGTTTCTAGAGTCTCAATAATACTGTGAGGGTTAAAATATAAGTGTAATTAACTAAAGGTATAAATTCTGGGCAATCATAGGATTGTAAATGCTTAAATCATCCTCTACTTTACCCTCCACTTTATCTTATCTACCTGTCCTATACATGTTGTTGTAGCTGGGTTTCCTCAAAAGCAGAGCATGAGGTGAATCTTACATCCTCAATGTATATTGGAGAAAGTCAAATGCAAGCAAGTGTGGGAAAAGTGGAATAGGAGATAAAATGTGTCTTACCAAACTCAGCATAATTTCAAAGAAAACAAAGATGATTTCTCAGCTATGGGACATCTCCATGAGATTATTCAGAACCACTGATGTCAGATCAATTCCTTGACGTAAGAAAGGGAAGACATTTCTCTGCGGGTTGCTTCCCATCTCTTGTCTCTTATTAATTAAAACATTTGTAAGGCATTAATTCACCTGAACTGGGCCACCGGGAAGGCAGAAATCTCCAGTTGACCTTAAGTCCAACTCAGTCAAACTGGATGCTAAAGCAGGTGCAGCTCATGCCCTGGAGGGCACAATAGTGGTCACACCTAATAACCATCCCTGGCCCCATGGCTACCGTGAGAGACACTTATGGTGTTCAGAGATGAGGTGCAGTCACTGAATCCAGGACTCTGCAATTATTCCCTCCACTCTGAACAAGGGAAATGAATGAGACCCAGGTAACTATGAGTGTACATTAACTCACTCTGTAACAGTTTACCCTTCGTGACAATTAAATAGCATGTATACAAATCTGTTATTACAAGAAGAGGTCCTTACTTCTTTCTCAAGAAAGGAACAAGTACAATACTTCAAAGTAACAGTCAATTTGAATATCTTCAGATATAGTTCTTGGTGCTACAGGCATCTGAAAATCAAAGTCAATATTTATCTTCGGTTTCTTTCACCATTCATTTTAGGTTTCACTCATCTTTGGCCAGCTCTTTGATTCTCATTTGTCTATGTGATGGAGTAATAGCTTTATCCTCTTGAGGGGTACCACTGTTGATAAGGGCTTCTATCAATTAGTTCTCAAACCTTTAACTGTCTTGTTACAGGAGTATGTTAGCTCTCCTGCTTTCTGTAATAATATAGTTCACAAGGACCTTGACCATCTTGATATTCCAAAAACAACATGTTTTTATACCATTATATTAATGGTCTCATGCTGGAATGCCTGGATGGCTCTGTCAGTTGAGCATCTGACTCTTGATTTCAGCTCAGGTCATGATCCCAGGGTCATGGATTCAAGCCCCAATTTGGGTTCCATGCTGAGCATGGAGCCTACCTAAGATTCTCTCTCTCTTTCTCTCTCTCTCTCTCTCTCTCTCTCTCAAAAAAAAAAATCATGCTAATTAAAGCAGGGAAGCAGTAAATAGGATGTACTCTTATCTAGTAAGACACAGGCACACCAGAAAGTGAGAGATAGAACTTTAAAAAATTCACTTATCTGCCATATTTGTGATGTTTATGTGGGTGTAGTGTTGTGTAACATCCCAGAAAATTCTCCTAACTGATGAAATACTTTGTTATACTTTGAGCTTCCAACCACTATAAACACAAGGTGAGTTATAAATGGTTCCCTACAACCAGAGGTTGTATAGAGAGAGATGAGAAAGACTTACGCCTGGTTAAAAGTTTGGTATGGTCTGCTGTCACTATGGAAAATGGACAGTTATCTCATTACAGTGCCCACCTCTCTCCCTGGTTGACCTCGAAGGCACTAGTGATGAGAAATAGTACTATTAGGCAGAATTCAAATGAAACACTTGGTCGTTTAGTATGTATGGAAAGAAAGGTGGCCTGAGATATGGAAATACTCTTATCTTCTGTGCTGTGGTGGAAAACTTGGCCAGAGGGTCGAGGGCTTGAAAAGAATAATGCTAGAAGTTTAAGGCTAATGAATTCTAGGTAAACTACACATGGCTTATTCAGAATTCTTTAGTAAGGACTGGACTGGAGACTATGGGAAGCGTAAGTCATGCTTTGTATATCCACCACGGGAGAAAAGAAGCCATGGAGATAAGTGGCTATTCTTACTAGTTCAAGCCCTCCAGTATCAATAGAGAAAAAGTCTTACATTCTAATCAATTCTGAAGATTAAATTTACTCAGGATGTAGATTTGGGCTTTCCTATTCTCAATTCATACTTTTTTTCCCGGCAAAGTTGAGTAAACTACATTCACAACTTAAATACAATTTCTATGTTGAAGATACCCAAATTCAGGATTTAGAGGAGGCAGTACTTGCTTAGAAGATAGTGATGGAGAGGCCATGGATGTAGGAGGACTATAAGAAAAGACTACAAACTTGAAGGCAGTCAAGAGATGTGAGTATTTTAATTTGTTTAATGTTTTATTTTATTTTTGAGAAAGAGAGACAGAGCATGAGCAGGGGAGGGACAGAGAGAGAGAGACACAAAGATTCCACAACAGGCTCCAGGCTCTAAGCTGTCAGCACAGAGCCCAATGTGGGGCTCCAAACCACGAGTCGTGAGATCATGACCTCAGCCAAAGTAGGATGCTTAACCAACTGAGCCACCCAGGCGCCCTGAGATGTGAGTGTTTTCAAAGGGAAGGAGAGTTCATTCAGTTGTATTGACTGTTGTTGCTAGATCGAATAAAAACAGCTATCAGATTTTCACAAAGCCAAGCCATTAGAGTGTTAAGAGCAAAACACAAATGGAGACTGGTTGAAGAATGGGTAAATGCGAGGTTGAAGACGTCCTGAATTTACTGAGAATCTTCACAAAAAACTTCCCATTTCCTAGTAACTGTTTTTATGCTTTACCCCTTGAGATCAGGTATAATTTTACCGTATCTTAAATGACAGATGCTAAACAACTTAATTTTTCTTTTACTAAAGCCACTTACTCTTTCACCTCTTCCGCTTCACTTCACTTACTTTTGAACTAAAAAAATAAAAATGTCCTGACCCCTTACTGGTTTCCTACTCTATAAGCCTCTCCACTTTCTTATCCTGTCATTATAGATCCACTCACTCATCCAAAAAAAAAAAAAAAATGAGTAGCTAATAATTTTTGAGATAGTGTGTCTATTATTTTACTTATATTATTTCAGTGTATCTTTATAGCAATTTTACAGGCATATAAATTATTTTTACTCTCATTTTACAGATGAATAATCTGAAGCTCAAAGTCACAAAATACATAAGTGGTTGAAGTGGGTTTCAAACCCACTCATTCTGATTCCATACTTGTTTTTTAATCACAGCTCTCTATTAAATCCTCATCAATCATTTCCACCACTCTGCCATTCAAATTCCTCACACTTTAAAGCTTCTCATGAATTAGCTATCGCAAAATGTCATCACTGAGAAGTGACCCTCTGTATCACTGCTGTCTCTGTTCTCAGCTGTTATCCTTACCTTACACTGTATTGGAATTTTTGAGGTCGGAAGACAGAAAATTCGCATTCTCTTTGTCAACCACATTGTACTTTTAATTTAGAAGCTAACTACTAGGGTACCTGGGTGGCCCAGGTGGTTAAGTGCATGACTTCAGCTCATGATCTCATGGTTCCTGAGTCAGACCCCCACATCCAGCTCACTGCTGTCAGCATGGGACCCACTTAGGATCCTCTGTCCCTTTCTCTCTTTCTGCCACTCCCCCCACTCACCAGCATGCATATCTGCACGCACGTGAGCTCTCTCTCTTTCTCAAGAGTAAATAAACATTAAAAAAAGTAAAAAATCAACTCCATGCTTCTTTTTCCACACTTCCAAAGGATGGGTGCTCATTTCTTATGTAAACTTTCATCAACTGTCTCTGCATTGGATTCTATCCCCTCCCGCCTGTTTCAGTATTGACATGTTGCCCTGTGTTTAGGAATTCCCCCCCTTTTACAATCTTAGTTCTCTTAGTAGTCACTCTTTTCTTTATACATATAAAAATGTGTATTTCCCACAGTAAGGAAAAAATAAGTTAACAACAACAAAGCTATTCTCAAACCTATGTATTCCTGGGACTACTGCATGATATATTTAATTATTAATGTTTGTCATAAAACAACAGTCTCTATATCCTGCCTCCTGTCATTCAAATACTACTTTCAGACTTTTCAGTCCTCTGCATCTGTCTCTATTGAACAGCTTTAAACAATATTGTCAATCATCGCCAAATGTGATGGAAACTTTACAATACTTGTTTTATCTGACACCCATTTTACCTGAGATTATTAATACATTTCACATTCTCCATACTCTTTCGTCTACTGAATTTTTGTCGTGGTTCACCTGAGTCACTAAGCAATGTCACTTTCTGTATCTTTATACATTCAACAGTTCTGTTATACCTTAAAAATATTGATGTCCTCATCCCACAATGCTAGATTTGATTAATTATAGACTATTTACACAATGAAATACTATGTACAGTGTGAATGAACTATCTAAAAATTATATAAACTATGGATAAATTTCTCAAACAGTGTTGACTAAATGGATAGAGACCCAATTTGTAGAATATAGTGCATGATTTTCTTTCTTGATCTGGGTGTTAAGTACATGGGCATGTTTATTTGTGAATAAGCTCTGTGTGTGTATCCATCTATCTATCTATCTATCTATCTATCTATCATCTATCTATTATCGATCTATCTATCATCTATCCATCTATCATCTATTATTTATCATCATCATCTATTATCTATCTATTATCTATCTATCTATCTATCATCTGTCAATCATCTATTATCTATCTATCTATCTATCTATCTACCTACCTATCATGTATCTGTCATCTATCTATCTATCTATCTACACATACATATATCTCACTTTGAGCAATCTCTTACACACTTGTGGTTTCTGCTATTATCTGAGAATCCTCTCCAGATCCCCATACCTATTATGATACTGATGCCCATAACAATATGCTTGACTTACTACTCACTCCATGTTGCCACCAATAAGTATATCATATGATGTCTTCAAATAAATCATTTGCAAAATTAAACAGGCTAGTTTCCTTCCAAACTAGCTTTATCCCCATATCTTCACAGACTAGTCAAACTGGTCCTCCTTATCTGTAAACATCAAAAATTAATAAAAGTTCTTCCCATTAACCATCACAAGTATTAGTGCTTTAATTCAGAACCTCAGTTCTCACAATGAATATGTCATGGAGCTCAAGGGTAATGTACTTGCCTCTTCTTCTCAGTCAATATTCTATATTGAATTCAAATGATAAAACTAAAACCAAAGGTTCATCTCACTCCATTATTAAAACATTTTCAAGTATCTTTAGTGTAAAGGCCAAATTCCTTACCAAAACGTCTCTTAAGTCCAGGAGGTCTATTGCCCAACCTAACTTTTTAAAAATTTTTATTTAAATTCCAGTTAGGTAAACATACAGTGCAGTGTAATATAGCTTTGGGTATACAATCTAGTGATTCAACACTCCCATAAAACAACTGGTGCTCATCACAAATTTCATCCATCCCCCTACCCACCTCCCTTCTGGTAACCATGTTTGTTCTCTATAGTTATGAGTCTGTATCTTGCCAACCTGACTTGTTTAAACCTCCCACGTAAAAATTACCAGCAAATAGCTATTCTAGAAAAACACTCTGACAATTATAGGCATGTTCATAGATATTTATAAAATATAATAAAAAAGCTAAAAATAATAAAGAGAATAGATTATCCCCCCAAATACAGAAACAAAAGCACACTAGTAATATTGAATCAGTAATTAAAACAATCTGATGCTTATCCATTTTTTTTCAATGTTATAAAAGAGATTTGAAAAAATGTTTTTCTTTGAAAGAGGCAACCTAATGGGACATGCAACACATTTGAGAAGTGATAAGACGACAGAAGCCAATAAAAGTGTCCTGACTAAACTCAGGGATAAAAATTAAAAGAAAGGAAAAGAAAAGTAAATACACTGGACTTTGGAAGCTACAAAAAATGGACTGAAAACAGAGGAATGGCATGAGGAAATAAACACTAAAAAGCTAGGGAAGATAAAGATTTATGTATTATTATGAATGACAGATGTGGTATAAAAAGATATCTAACATGCATAATTTTGTCGCTGAAGAAAGAAAGTAACAAATGAAATGAAAACTAGAAACACTTCAAAGAAAAATAGAAGAACTATTAAAATAGGGAAATATCTGAAGTTATAGAGTAAATGTAGTCATAATAATCAACGCGAAGGTACATCCAAAGTGAAACTACTGGACTTTTTGAATAAAGGGTCTTGAAGCCCTGCAGCCAAAATAATAGTAAAAGTAGTAAGAAAGACAAATTTACCAGAAAGAAGAAAAAAAATCATTTTTGGATTCTGAACTATTGTGTGTAGGCCTAGTTTATTCCTTATCGTTTCATTGTGTGGCTATACCTCAATTTGTGTATCTATTCTATTGTTGATAGGCATTTGAGTTGTTTTTTTTTTTTTTTTTTTCCTTTTGGCTATTATATGCAGTCTTGATGTCAATAGTTTTGTGTATGTTTTTAGGTAGATAAATATAGGTATTTCTTTTTTATTTTTATTTTTTTTAACGTTTATTTATTTTTGAGACAGAGAGAAACATAGCATGAACGGGGGAGGGTCAGAGAGAGGGAGACACAGAATCTGAAACAGCTCCAGGCTCTGAGCTGTCAGCACAGAGCCCAACGCGGGGCTAGAACTCACGGACCGCGAGATCATGACCTGAGGCGAAGTTGGCCGCTTAACCGAGTGAGCCACCCAGGCGCCCCGTAGGTATTTCTTTAAAAATTTTTTTTAAACATTTATTTATTTATTTATTATTATTTTTTTTTGAAGAGACTGAGAGAGACAAAGCACGAGCAGGGTAGGGGCAGAGAGAGGGAGACAGAATCTGAAGCAGGCTCCAGGCTCTGAGCTGTCAGCACAGAGCCAGATGGAGGACTCAAACTCACGAATCATGAGATCATGACCTGAGCTGAAATCAGATGCTTAACCAACTGAGTCACCCAGGTGCCCCAGGTATTTCTATATATGGACTACTAAGAATGGAATTGTTGAGTCATATGGAATCCTATTGTTCAGCTTTAGTAACATACCCACAGTTTTCCAAAATAGTTGGGTCAATTTTACTCACTTGTTTCTTAGCCTTGAATTCTCTTATTTTTATTACTTGAATATATCTAGCAGACAATTGGACAGCTCTACTCAAATTACAAATGTCCCAAACTTAACTCATGATACCACTCCATCAAAACTTCTCTTCCAGAATCCTTTCCTTAGCAAATGAGATTTACATTCACTCAGTTATCACGCAAGACATCTTGATATCTCTGCCCATAACTCACAGACCACAAGAAATCTTGATTCTACCTCTTTCCTCATTTATTTTCTCTATACTGTCGCCTTCAAACTGCCACTATCTCTGTTTAATTGCTGAAGCAACCCTGATTGGTTGATCTGAATATCTTTTTTATTTATTTATTTTATTTATTCTATTTTTGTTTATTTTTTGGTCTCCAGTACAGCATTCACACTGCAAAGGAAACAATTTATACAAACACAAATTTATCATACTGTTATCCTGTGCAAAGTATTTCCGGAGTTTCTTATTCCTATTTAACACAATCCAACATGAAGAATATTTTTAGATTTTTCTTGATAAAATTCACTTTCTACCCTTTAAACATTCTCTTCCTCTCTCATTATATTCTGTGCATGTTGAACTGTCATTTTTAGGGACTTCCTAAACTCCTGAGGCTTAGCTAGCTCTGGAACGTGTTTTCTTTCTTCCACCTGTAGCTTACCCTGCATTGTGTTTTACTTCCCTGTGGCATAGTCAAAGGCATGTTTGGTTCTACTTCAAACAGAGTAGGAAACTTATGTTTTCCAGATGTGAACTTGTTTCAGTAAGATCCTGGAAATGTGGGAAGTTTGGATGGTTCGCATGCATATGGAAAGTAGGGGGGAAATATATAGCTATTTAAATAAGAAAATAAAAATAAGAAAATAAGTTGACTAAATAAGAAAATAGATTGCCAGAAAGGAGGCCAGACACTCTTGTACATAAAGCGTACTTTTCTCTTGATCATTTATTTCTGTTGATATTAATTAATGCATTTTTCTTTGTACTTTTCTTCTTCTTCCTCCATCTCCACTCTCTTCCTCCTCCATTTCTTCTTATTTGTCATTTGAGTTAGTTTTTTAAAATTTTCGTTACCTGTGTCTTCAATCCATAGAGAGGGGAAATTTGAAATTCACTGCAGAAAGTCTTAGGGACATCAAAACAGCTATTACCACTCACATTGGAGGTCTAAAAATGAATAGCTTACCTGCTATCAACGGGTTTTTAATGTTTTTAATGTACAAAATTGTGCATTAATATTTTTAATGTACACAAATAAAAATAATTCTATGTTCTTTATCTCACCCTTTATTTCTACTGATGCATAAATCTACGAAATTTTCTCTTTAGCCATTTATATTCATTTTCATTTCATTTAGTATGTTTTGCTGTGCTTAACACTGTATAACTTACTAATTAAATTTTATTCCATTAATACCTTTTATTTATTTTACTTGATTTTGTTTTACTTCCTCACTTCCCTTCCAAGTACACTCAAAGATACTTTCCCATTCTACCCATTAGGCTGAAAATGCCTTCTTTAAAATCTTAATGGAGAAATTAATAATTAAAATGATACTTTATCACTGTTATGCTGAAAATGTTGCAAGACCACCTTACAGAACAAGCTATTGTAGTCTCAGTGCTGAATTAAGCTGCATTTTGACCAGGAAAGAAAGAAAGAAAGAAAGAAAGAAAGAAAGAAAGAAAGAAAATGAGAGAGACTGTCATTCCCTTCAAACCTCTCTACAAACTTCAGTGTGGAAGCACTCTACAACCACTCTTCAACAAGGTCTTTGGAGAGTGGACAGTGTATTAGAGGTTGAGGAAGTAAGTTTACTGAAGGGCTATATGCAAATTTACCTCTTTTTTCTCCAGCACCCCCACCCCCCACCTCCAATTACATTAAAGGAAATGACAGTAAAAGAAGCTTTTTGGCAGAAAGTAAGCAACCTATTCTTTTAGCATTAAACTTGATATATTGATCTATATTTGAAAAGATAGTTTGAGTGATTCAAAATTTGCATATTTTTATACATGATACCTCCCCTCACCCCACCTTTGGCATTCAAAGTGACAGTTAAGAGAAGTAGCAGGGAATAAGTGCTTGGGATGCAGTTAAATGCAGCATAAATGGATCCTTTTAAAGAATAACACTTTTAATGGTTACTTAACCTACATATGACTCCATTTCTTCCTACAGAAAAATAGGGATAATATTTATCACTCATAAAACTTTTTAATATGTCACCTCATTAATCTCCTACCCCTCTGTGTGACCCTGAGAGAGAAAAGCTCTAGATAAAACACAAGAGCTATAAGGCTGGCACTCAATTTTAGATATAGAAACGGATAGACCCAAAGGCTTGAGCTATTGCTATTTAAAGCTGTTGCAGGAGTCTCAATCTTTCACAACAAGCTAGGACTAAATAACCTGCACTTTTGCCTCAGTGAGTTACTTAAAAATATAACAAGTTAGTATAGAAGGACCCACCAAAGCAATCAATATCTTACGAAATTGCCAGACCGTAATATGTTTTTTAAATGGCATTAGTGTTAAATGCATTAACTTTAATGAAGAACCTGGAAATGGTTTCTTAATAACCTTATTGGGACATGACTACTTTTAAATGGCTTTCACTTTGTCCTTGGAATTCATATGATGCATGTGACAGAGGCTTGTTCAGTGTTAACAGAGGATTAGATGAAGGAAATTAATTAAGGCTTCCTTGCAACGTTTTCCCCTTGAGCCATTCAGTATGCTGAAGTGATATGACAGGGTACCATCCTTTCTCTAAATCTACTCATTAAATAACTCAATTGGGTTTAAACACACATCTTCTTCTTTTTTAAATTAGACCATAATTTTTTCTCCTTGTCTTTCTAACCTGACCCCTTCGAGCCACTGCCTCCTCTGTGATTTGTAATTACCTTTTAGCTTCCAAGAATAGGACAGCCACGAAGTGTGTCCATGATTTTGGAGCCCACCAATTCACTTTCTTGAGACCTGTCTTCAATTGAGATGACAAATTTAAATAGGTTAGGGACATTTGATTAACTAATCCCCTGGACAAATAAGTATCTAGAATGATTTCCTAGAATTGAAACCGTACCTATCAGTTATGTTCTCTGATAGTAGATGGAACTCAGGTCTATGACTGAAATTTTCAAACACAGTTCATACCACACTTTAATAGTATGACTATTACTTTTCAATTTTATATTTTATAAATAAATAGAATCATTTGTCTTTAAGCTCTCACAAGTTGTGATTCGTATCTGTCTTTCAGGCATTATTGTTATAAACGTATTAATTCTTTGATATTCAAGGCCATTACTTATAAAGTAATATAAAGTAAAAGTAATATTCACAAAAGAAAGCTTATGTTCTTTTCTAAAAGAAACAGAGCATTCGACTATGGCAATGATATGTGAAAAGTAAATTAAGATATAATGCTTTTTGAAAAATTATATCAAGTTTGATGTTTTCAGGTAAACAACTATAGAGTTCTTGGTTTCTTACATACTAGTCTCAATTAAATAAAAAGCTCAAGTTTTAAAATATTTGTTAAAATGCCTGCCATTTTGATGTCAAGGAGGAAGATGTGAAGACATCTCTCTGAATTTAAGGTTAGACTGCTCAGTCTTTCTCCTTTTCTTCATCAAGATACTTTTATTACACATGACATTAATGAGGAAACTCAACCTGGAAAAAGAGGAACATGACTTCTGCGTGAAATAATTATCTAGGAAATCAGGCATAGATGATCAATGGCATGGTAGAATTAACAATGCTCTCTGATGAAAATGGAAATCAAAACTTGCTCACACAGACAAATTAAAGGGTATTTAAAACACTAATATTATAATTAAAACCATGCACATATGTATACATACACACACACAAAGCACTGTTTATCCAAATTGTTAATATATTTTGTTGATTGCATTGTAGTAATAACTCTCTGAAAAAGCCAGTGTTATTATTCTTCATTAAGTTGGACTATATTTTCTAAAATTAAAAAAAAAGAAATGATCATATTAACAAATTTTACCTAATTTATAATACTAATATACTAATGTAAAAAAATCCATAGTTCACTGGTTAATATATTTGTTGATTCATTAGTTTAATTACTATAAGACTGACAGTTCCATTTTTCTGCAAATCAGACATGTGCAAATTTTGATCAACCTTAATACCTAAGATTAAATACTTAAAATACCTCAAAATACAAATTTGACAAGGTAAGCTGCATTCAGTGTTTTTTAGAATTCTGGCAATTAAGATGGTTCCAAAACAATATCTTGCAAATATTTAATGAGATCCAGAAATATTATAACACATTCATGCAAAATTTTATTCAAATCATTAGGGAAAAGCATAGTAATTCAACTGTCTTAAAACATGTACATAACATTGTAAAGTAAATCGGAAACATTTGAATTCTCACATAAATCTAAAATCTCTATCTTGTGCATAATAATGAAAGTTATATTATACCTGCTAAAAATGTGAATTCCAAAATTTCAAGATTTCCTGTAAGGAAACAACCTCAGTCTGTTTGTAGAGTTTCTGATACATAGGGGAAGAGTATAATTGCAGTTGCAAACTTTATCTTTTTAGCTTGACCATTAAAAAAAAAAAAGTTCATCTGAGTCACGAAAAGTACAAATTTTGTTTTCATTAATTCACCTACCAGTTCTTTCCTAGTGCTCTTTTTTTTAATAGACCAAATCTCAAAATAATTCCTATTAATAAAGATACTGTCCTATGACATTCAAGTATATCGTTTATAGTAAATCCGGGTAATAAGTTGGCAGCTGATAAGAACCCCTCAAAACAGAGACATTTCTATACTGTTTGCCTAGATTTAGGTGAGCATTCTAGTATGATGCACTTCCTAGTAGTTACAGTGATTTTATTAGTTGTCTACAGTGGGATTCCTCAATATGCAATCTTTACAACACTTTAATCAGAATCAGCAGGTGTGTTTTCTTCAAATGTGAATTCTTAGGTCCCACCAGAGACCAAATGAATCAAAATTTATGCGGTAGAGCGTGAGTCTGGATTTTAATGATTTGTCCAAGTGGTTGTTATGCACATTAAGTTGGAGAATGCATGTGCATTTTTCTTTTTCTTTATTCCTTTTTTTTTTCACATGTGCATTCTTAAGTCCAAGTAAAGGGTAGATGATGCACATATCAAATATTTCACATAGGTGTCGTTCACAAATAGGACCAGGTGACTGAGGACTGATAAAATAGTTTAAGCGATGTTAACAATTATAACCTGCTACACAAACTGAGTACAAATGAGCAAGATTTTAAGATTCAGGGTGCACCAAGGTCATGGACCTTCTCTAACTTTGGCGATTTTCAAGCTTGCCTGATGAGTCCCATGGGGTGCTTAGTAAACTATAGATAATTATGTTTCAACACAACCTACTGAATAAGGACTCCTTGGAGCAGATGCCTGGTAATCAATATAGTTAACTATCTAGACTGGTGACATTTATCCTCAAGAAAGTTTGGGATATACTTCCTAGTGTATTCTCAGGCTGGCACTACAAAATAATCATAATAACTTTGACCTAACTTGTTAAGATTTCTCAATTGCTAGTGTGGCATTATATCCTTAATTAGCACAAATACTCTAATCTGTTTGAATTATGTCCCTGATATCTGTTAGGTACACCCTATATGCTCTTACCTTTTTCTTACAAAGGATTGAATTAAAATTGATGTCCTGTTACTATTCTTGTATTTGCATAGGATTGTTTTTAATGAATAATCAATGCCCTCAATATCTGTACAATGTAATCTGTAAGCTGTCTGGTACGATATTCAAAGTCTGTTCAAAAAATAACTATAAAATTCAGTTGTCTACATTCAGAGCTCATTACAATCCATTTAATACTCCCCCCCAAAAAAAAAAAGTTCTTTAAGATATTCTTCTTTAAGGATAAACTGTGGTTTAGAATGGATTAAAAGTGCAACTATCTTTCTAGATTTCAAGATACTACAAAGCTATTAAAATCAAAACAGTATGGTACTGGCACAAAAATAGATGCATATAGATCAATAGAAAAAGAGTCCAGAAATAAACCCACACCTATATGGTCAATTAATCTATGACCAATTTCAATTGGCCAATTTTCAATTTTCAATTTCAATTGACCAATCTATGGTCAATTTTCAATAAGTGGTGCTGAAAAACCTGGACAGCTACATGCAAAAGAATGAAACTGGGCCAGGGCGCCTGGGTGGCTCAGTCAGTTAAGTGTCTGACTTCAGCTCAGGTCATGATTTCACAGCTCCATGAGTTTGAGCCCCACTTTGGGCTCTGTGCTGACAGCTCAGACCCTGAAGCTTGCTTCAAATTCTGTGCCTCCCTCTCTCTCTCTGCCCTCCCCTGCTTGCACTCTGTCTCTCTTTCTCTTAAAAATAAATAAAAACATTTTTTTTAAAAGAATGAAACTGGGCCAACTCAAAATGGATTAAAGACCTAAGTGTGTGACCTGAAACCATAAAATTCTTCAAAGAAAATGTAGGCAGTAATCTCTTGGACTTCGACCTTAGCAACATATTTATGGATATGTCGCCTCAGGCAAGGTAAACAAAAGCAAACATAAACTATTGGGATTACTTAAAAATAAAAAGCTTCTGCACAGCAAAGGAAACCATCAACGAAAAAGAAAGGCAACCTACTGGATAAGAGAAGATATTAGTACATGAGATGGGTTTAATATCCAAAATATATAAATAATTTATACAACTCAACACCAAAACATAAACAATCCAATTAAAAACTGGGCCGAGAACCTGAACTGCCATTTTCGAAAGAAGACATCCAGATGGCCAACAGACACATGAGAAGATGCTCAATGTCACTCATTAGGGAAATGTAAATCAAAACCACAATGAGCTATGACTTCACATCTGTCAGAATGGCTACTATTACAAGACAAGAAATAACAAGCATTGGTGAGCATGTGGAGGAAAAGGAACCCTTGTGCACTGTCGATAGAAGTGTACATTGGTACAACAACTGTGGAAAACAGTATGGAGGTCCCTCAAAAAATTAAAAATTAAAATATTGTATGATCCAGTAATTCCACTATGGGGTACTTAACAAAAGAAAATGAAAATCCTAATTTGAAAAGACATATGTACCTCTATGTTTACTGTAGCATAATTTATAATAGCTGACGTATGGCAGCAACCAAGTGTCCATTGATAGATGAAAGGATAAGAAAGATGTGAAATACACACACACACATACACATATGCACACGCACACACACACACACACACACACACACACACACACACTGGAATGTTGCTCAACTATTTAAAAAATGAGATTTTGCTGTTTGCAACAGCGTGGATGAACATAGAGGGTACTATGCTAAGTGAAATAAATCAGACAGGAAAAGACAAATACCATATGACTTCACTTTTTTGTGGAATCTAAAAAACAAAACAAACAAATAAACAAACAAAAACCAGACTCTTAAATACAGAGAACAAAATGGTGGTTGCCAGAGAGGAGGTAGGTGTGTGTGGGGGGGGGTGGGTGAAATCGTCGAGGGGATTAAGAAGTACAAACTTCCAGTTATAAAATAAGTAAATCATGAAGATAAAAAATACAGCATAGGAGGGATGCCTGGCTGGCTCAGTCAGTTAAACCTCCAACTTTGGCTCAGGTCATGATCTTGCGGTCTGTGAGTTCGAGCCTCACATCAGGCTCTGTGCTGACAGCTCAGAGCCTGGAGACTGCTTCAGATTCTGTGTCTCTCTCTCTCTTTGCCCCTCCCCCACTCATGCTCTGTCTCTCTCTCTCTCTCTCTCTCTCTCTCTCTCTGTCAAAAATCGATAAACATTAACAAAAATTAAAAAATACAGCATAGGAAATACAGTCAATAATGTCGTGATAATGTTGTATGATGACAGATGGTGACTACACTTATTGTGAGCATTGAGTAAAGTATAGAATTGTTCAATCTCTACGTTGCACACCTGAAACTAATATAACATTGTATATAAATTGTTCTTCAATAATAAATTTAAAAAATAAAATAATTAAAACTAAAGCCACCTTGTTTGTTCTTTGCTAATGTTTTCTGTGCTGAGAAGCAGAGAACACAAAAGGCAGCATCACATTCTGGTCTCATGAGAGAGACAGAATGGCAAGATTTGCGAGATACATGCTGAGATAATCACATCATGAAGACCAACTATGACACTAGGTACACAACCAATTAAAAAAAAAATTCTCTCTCTCTGTCCCTCCCGCACTCACACTCTGTCTTTCTCAAAAAATTGAATAAACATAAAAAAATTAAAAAAAAATTAATCGCGGTACATCCACTTGGAGAATTTGGAATGGTAATGATTTCCCCCCATTATTATGATTTTACATCAGTAGAATCACTTACCATCTTTAATAATTCTATTCTTTCTAAGACCTCCAACAAAAGGGACTTATGGTTCTTCTTTTTATTGCAAATATATTTTTTAAAAAGTGTGTCAGCTCTAATATCGAAGCTATAATACAGATTTTTAATTATTGGCGCTATACTATAAAGCACAATAAGGAATATCCTCTTTAAATAAAATGAGGGTAGTATTTCACTGGGGAATAAACCCAATATATTTTCTGTCTTTCCATATCTTCATCCAATGAGGATATTTTATAGGCTAATTTCTAAATAGATAATTTTACAGAATAATTTCTAAATTTAAAAATATGATGAAAGCCATGTTTTGCTCAAGGACACTATTTGACACACACCATCTAGGTTGTTTTGACAAGCTTCAGAAGGCAAAACACTGAGTTTTGAGTTTGGTCGTGTCCAGCTTTTTTCTCCTCACCCTGGAGAATCTGGTGGCTTGAACTGTTGCGACACGACCGGGTCACCACCATTTTTTCTTCTCACAGTTGAATCCACCGTGACAGAACACTCACATCCATGAGATGCAACCCCAGCGAATAGCCTCCCACAAATCCACTAGACATCACAATGTTCTATTCAATAAAACCTGTTGCTTCTTCACTTTTATTGTTGATTTCAGGTGCTTCTTTACTTGGTCATTTCTTAATCATGTCTTATTGCTTTGTTTATACGTTTTTCAACTCTATCCCAGTTGATCTGGACACAGCCACTGCCACTGAAGAATGTGAAGAAGAAGGAAGCCAAGGCACGTGCTCCAAGTTTTCCAACTTCCTAGAACCAAATTCCTGCATACCAGTCATCCACTCTTGCAATCTGGTTGACTATTGGACATTTTTCTAATACAGATCCTGAACCATGGCCAAACACTCAGTTTCTACCAGTGGTGTCTTCTTGGATACTCAGTTAAATCCAGAATGTTTTAAGAACCGTCATCCTTTCATATACAAGTGAAAGAAGCCCCATCTACACTGGCCTGGCCTTGAATCTAGACCCAAGTAGAGATGACTCAGCTGTCAATGAAGAGTGGAATTGGAGGGGAGGGTCACAGACAGAGAAGCAAGAGCTTCAACACCTAGGATAGCCACCGAAAGTAAACAAATGTCATTTCTAGGTAAAACAGTTTCCTGGTGCTGCCCTAGAATGTCACAGCTCTCTCTCCACAAGCTTTCTCAACCTCTGTAATTGAGGGAATTTACTGCTTTCCCCATTTTTTAAAATTAAATAATTTATAAAATGAATAGTATCTTATTTAAAAAAAGAAAACAAACTCTTGCCTCAACAGGGAAATATGAGGACAGTTCCAACTGTAAGGTCCTCACAGGCGCTCCCTAAGGGGTAGAGTCGATGCTACCTGGAATACCTGATCATGTTTATCAGTTAAACAGGTGAAATTCAACGCAAATATGGGAATAGAAAAAGTAATATTTAACAGCAACTACATCAGGGGCAAACACAAGCATATTCAAACATAAGCATTCACAAACTTTTACTTAGTCTTTGACTTAAAAGATAGATTCTCTGAGGCGCCTAGATGGCTCAGTCAGTTAAGTGTCTGACTTAGGTTCAGGTCATGATCTCGCTGCTCTCGAGTTCGAGCCCTGCATTGGGCTCTATGCTGACAGCTCAGAGCCTGGAGCCTGCTTCAGATTCTCTGTGTGTCTCTCTCTGCCCCTCTCCTGCTTTCTCTCTCTCTCAAAAATAAATAAACATTAAAAAAATTTTAAAATTAATGTTTGTTTATTTTTCAGACAGAGAGAGACAGAGAATGAACAGGGGAGGGTCAGAGAGAGAGGGAGACACAGAATCTGAAGCAGGCTCCAGGCTCTGAGCTGTCAACACAGGGCCTGATGTGGGGCTCCAGTTCACAGACAGTGAGATCATGACCCGAGCCAAAGTCAGAAGCTCAACTGACTGAGCCACCCAGGCACCCCAAACATTAAAAAAAAATTTAGAGATGGATTCCCTGTGTCTGATCAATGTCAGTCTCATGGGATATACTAAAATGAAATTTAAAAGAAGCTGAATAATTCAAATCATTCTAGAATTATAGACAATTAGACTAGAAAGCCTCTAAAACACTGTGAGAAAGAGAGAGAGGGAAAACAAAAGAAAGGGAATAAATGCACCTCCCAGGCCAGGTTGTAGAAATCATGTTCTCTAAAAGTTGAAAACAGGATTTGGGAGCATAGAAATTTGGGGCAGGTTCTCATGTGAGAGATCTAATAGATACTATAAATGAGAAAAGATGTTAAATATGTAGGTTTTGTATTATAAACAGAATTTCTTTGCCATTTCTGAGAGCATGCCGTCAAGATTTAATTTAATATGTAATTCATTTCCTCTCTGTTGATGCTATTTCCTTTTCTAGACAGGTCAATACACAACTGTAGATTATTTGTGCTCAGTGATGATGGGCATAGTGATAATGATAACCAGAATAATGATAGTGCCTGGCTATTTATACATACCACGAATTCTGTGAGAAATGCCTATAAATATTTTATAAACTGTGTATCTGCCTTAATAAGGTCTGTTTTGTTTATTATAAATAAAATAAATAAAAATATACTACTCAATAATAGATATTAGTTACTCTAGATTTTTTAAAAATATATTCTTCCTTGTCAGCTCTAAATGTTTTATTTCTTAAAGGTCTGATACTGATTTGATTATTCTTATGTGTAGTGGAGTTACCAGCTTGTGGCCGAATCATGCCCACTCTAGTGTTCAGGCATGTTTGGACACATATAAATTAGGGCGAGGAAGGACAAGGAAGTCCATCTTTAGCAAAAATTGGGGGATGGAGACTTACTCTGAATGTTTGTTACTGAGTAAATGGATTTGAAGACACACATCTAATTCCTAATCTGTAATCTACAAGTGACATTGAAAAATAAGATGCCACCATCAGTGACGATGGAAGTGTTCGTGAGAAGGGCTGCTGTATAGGTTATGGTAGCATCTTTGGTAATAAGTTCTATGGTGGTTATGGAGGTTTAAAACTTTTTAGATGGGGAATCAAGCTTTTCTGCATATATGAACATATAAGAAAAACCTATTATTCTTTAAAACACCTGCCTTATATCACTTTAGAGGTAAAAGATGTTTTCCTCCCTTATTACATCAGCTATTGATGATATAATGTATTGATGATATAATGTATGTATTTTCATGGCACTACCTTTTAAATGGTCCTTTTTTAAATTATTTTTAGTGTTTATTCATTTTTGAGGGACAGAGAGAGACAGAGCATGAGCAGGGAGGGGGAGAAAGGAAGACACAGAACCTGAAGCAGGCACCAGGCCCTGAGCTACCAGCACAGAGCCCAATGCAGGGCTCGAGCTCACAAACTGAGATCATGACCTGAGCCAAAGACAGACACTCAACCGACTGAGCCACCCAGGCGCCCCAGGTCCTTCTTTTTTTTTTTTTTTTTTTAAGTGGACAGATTCCAGGTGACATAACAGGTAATCTTGAAATACTTAAGGAGAATATTTTAGTTAGAGATGGAGCTAGTTAAAATCACTTCTTACATGAGAGTTAGGAATTGGAACCGCATGAAGTCACTGGCTAATTGGCAGAAAGAATACATGCCATACCAATAGAAAAATAAGAGTTGATGAGTAAGAAAGGCAAGTTTCATCAATTTTGTTCGTGGAATATGTATACCCCAGAGTCTATGACATTTCTCATTTTAATTGATAAAATAGCATATGAAATAGCATAGCTTTTCTTTAGCTGCTATGCTATTTCTCTACTGTTCATCAACAAAACACCTCAAAAATACCTCATTGTATGCTTACTGCTTTCAAAGTTTTAGAAAAATCTAAAATTACAACTTAAATAATTATTTAACCCATAAAAATAAATTTATTATTTTGTGAAACTTATTGTAGGAGACGTGAACAGTTACCTTGCAATTCTACATTTTTTTTTTGTGGTTTTATTTCCTCTTGTCTTTTAACATACTTCCACAACTCCATCACCCTTTAGCTCATAAGAAAAAAGAGTGGCATTTATAAATATCAAGTAATATGTGTTATAGCTTTGCTAAACATCTCATCACCAGTTTGTTGCAAGAGATTTATAAATCAGATTTTCATTAAAACATAGAAAGAATCAACACCATATGTTGTGCTAAATCTTATGCAGCTGCTGCTACAGCAGCTTAATAATGTGTAAACAGGAAGGCATTCAGTACTTTGTATAATATACAAATTGTAACTTTTTTCAAATATTTTTTAAAGAGTAAGATTAAAATCTAAGAAAGCGTGGTAAAATGAAATAACTTACAAGTGTTAACATTTATTTTATAGAAAGGGAGTTCTCTTTGAATCAAAGCTAAATGGGTATCTATAACTGAAATTAAAATACCAAAGTACTCTTGGAATTGAAATAGAAAAGCAGACTCAAAGAAGAATGTTGTGTATTAATGTATCTCCTCTAGTAATCTTAACTTTATTGCAATGTACTGTTTGCCTAAATATCAATCTCGCTGGCACTTTTATTACAATCCTGCAAATGGAAAGAGAGCAAATGAACCATTTACTGCCTTTATTTTCTAAGTATAATCATGTTTCTGTTTTCCATTCAAAGATAGTCAACTTTTTTTTTCCCTCCAACATAAAACATTCCTGAGTGCTAATGACCAGATATGGTAAGAGTTTGATATTGCACACCCTGCTTGTTTATCTTACAATGTACAAAATGCCAGAATCAATTATTTATAAATTTTAGTTGAGAAGTTAGGAAATAATGCTCTAATGCAAAAATTTGCATAATTTAAATAATGTTTATGGCCAAGCATATATGAGATGTAAACACTACCCTGCATATACATTTTGAATTTATTGGACTTAAAATAACAACACTATAGGAGGAAAATCTTTTTTTAAAAGCACCATAAAACAAGACGGTAATTTTCTTTTTAAATGTTCATCTTCATATAGAAATTACATGCTTCTCTTCCATTCAGAAGAAACATCTCAGAGTGATGATGACTACTTTTCCTATGTTAATATAAATTTGCATTATTATTACGATGATCAAAATGGATGAGTTCATGAAGTAGTGTGAAAAAAATATGTTCTTGTCAGAGAAAGAAGACAGGCGGCTATTTCCTTCCAGGATGAGGACATTATGAGAATAATCTACAGACGAATATTCTTATTAGAGGCAAAGAATCTTTAAAAAATACTAGCAAAATGAATTCAACAGCATAGAAAAATAATTATATATGACCAACTAGACTTCATCCGAAGAATGAATAGTCAATTTTATATATGAAAATTCTCAGTGTAACGAAATAGATTAATGAGTTAAATGACACACAAGATCGTCTCAATAGATACAGCAAAAGCTTTTGCCAAAATTCAACACCCTTCATCATAAAAGAACTCCAAAAGCTAGGAATAAAAACAAAATTCTTCAACTTGTTAAAGAAAATCTATGAAAACCCACAGCTAAGATCAAAGTTTATGGTGAAAGACTGAATGCCGTATGGCCTACATTAAGAATAAATACATGTACAACAGAATGAAAGAAGAATTAAGTTCTTCAGAAAACACATGAAAAAAAATGCAAGATAGAAAACTGAAAAATATTGTTGAAATAATTTTTATAAGATTTAAATAATTTAAAAAAAATTCCATATTCATGAATAGCCCATGTTTATTGTACATGGCGGCACTCAAATAAATGTATAGATTCAATGCAATTCCTACCAATACCCAACCTGGTCTTTTCCCCAGATTCTAAATTCATATGGAATGCAAGGGCCACCGATTAGACAAATAATCTTTAAAAAAGAATATCAATCCTTGAGGGTTCATACTTTCTGATTTCAAAACTTAAACCAAAGCTACAATGATCTAGATTGTGCGGTACTGGCATAAAGAAATACCTAGAGAACAATGGAATAGAATTGGCATTCCAGAAATAAACCTTTACATCATGATCAATTCATGTTTGATAAATCTCCCTAAATAATTCAATAGGGAACAAATAGTATTTTCGATAAAACATATGGATACAAAGGATATTCACAAGCAATGGGTGTGGTTGTACCAGTTCTTTATACTATACATTAAAATAAACTCAAAATAGATCACTGACTTAAATGTAAGAGCTAAAATATTAGACTTTGAGAAAAAAACATAAGAATACATCTTCATGGCCTTAAATTAGGTAATGGTTTCTTGGACATGCCACCAAAACACACAGGACCACAGAAAGAATAGATAAATTTCACTTCATAACAATTTTGCTGCAAAGGGCATCAGCAAGAAAGTGAAGCTTCAATGTACAATATTTACAAATCATGTATCGGATAAGACATGTCTAGGAGACCACATAAAGAAGTATCACAACTCAATAACAAAAGATCATCAAATGGGTAAAGGATCTTAAATGACATCACTCCGAAGTAGATATATAGTAGACAATAAACATGTAAAGACGCTCACCATCATTAGTCATTGTAGACATGTAAATAAAAATCACAAAGAGATATTAATTAATACTCAGTAGGATGACTCAAATCAAAAAGGCAGATCATAACACCTTTTGGCTCTAAGGTTGAGAAACTAATAGGAATATAAATGGTGTAGATTCCATGGCAGATAGTTTGGCTGTTTCTCAAAATGTTGAACAGAATTATCATATAATCCAAAAATTGCCCTCCTAGGTATTTTTCATAAGTATATACCTATGAATAATAAAAACATATGTCCACCAAAACTTACATTCACATTTTCATAGCAGTGGGGTTTCTATTAGCCAAAGAGTGGAAACATTCCAAATGTCCATCAATTGATGATTGAGCAAATAAATGTGAGTATATCCATACAATGGCATATTATTCATTGATAAGAAGGAATTGAGTACTGATCATGTGACAATATAAAAGAATCTTGAAAGAAAATATACTAGATTAAACAAAAAGACATTTATAGGGGCCTGGCTGGCTAAGTCAGAAGAGTATGCCTCTCTTGATGTTGGCGTCGTGAGTTCAAGCTTCCCGTGTGGCATAGAGATTACTTAAAAAATATTTAAAAAAACTTAAAAGGAAGACATTTAAAAATACCACATATTATATGATTCTGATTGACATAATTAAATTAGTAATACACAAAAAATATATAAAAATATTCAAATGCATAGAAACTAAACACTTCGCCTGTAAATAACATTTGGGGAAAAAACAAATAAGGAAAAGAGAATGTATTTCAATTGAGTGAAAACTTGATCTGCTGTTTTTAATTTGTTCAGCACAGCTGAAGCAGTTTTATGAAGTGTGACCTTCTGAGTGTGACCTTACTGAGGGAAAAAAAAGAGAATGAAAACAAACAAATCTTGTCCCTTAAAATGCTAGAAAAAGAAAACTAAATTAAACCCAAAGAAAATAGAAAAAAAAACGATACAGGGGAGAATTGAAATTGATAAAAGACAAAATTAGAGAATTTATCTATAAAATAATAATTAGGTAAAAATTAGAAAATGCAATGCAAAACAGAAAAACCAGTGGCTTCAAAATAATTTTCATGAAATTGATTTCTATGATAGACTATTCATGGAATTCACAGTATCTTTGGGCTCTTCCATTTCTGATGCTTCACCTTCCTTTAAAGGCTTACCTAATTAGGTCAGTCCCACTAGGACATTCTGCCTCTTGATTAACACAATGGGCCTAATAGGAAAGTAATCACAGCAGTGATGTCCTGCCATAGTCACAGATGGCACTCATACTCCAGGGAAGGGCATGATATAAGTCAGTGTCACCAGGGGGCAGGATCTTGGGTGGATATCTTAGAATCTTTTCTACTACAGGATTCCAATACAGATATTAAAGATCATAATTAGTTTTTATAGCTATTTTGTCTGCTATTTCCATAATATACTGTTAATCATTTAAAAAGTATTTCAACTATGTTTGAAGAATTAAAAAAAGGTGCTACTATTTTAGAGGTGTACTGATTTTACACATTTTGGTCTAGAAGTTTCCATCCTCACTTCTGGTAGCAACTCCCCAAGGAAATCATCATCCTCATTTCTGACAGTGTAGATTATTTCTCTCGGGCCATTTTGAAAGTTAGTTCTGGAATAAGCCTTTCTAAATTTTTCTTTTTTTTTTCTTTTACATTTTTCCCTCCTCTCATTTGCTTCAAAATTGACATCTCACCTGCCTCCTGTAAAGCATAACAACAACAATATGCATTTCCTTAGAGAAACTGAATGTTTCTTAGAATTAAGAGAAGAGCAGTTTTATTTACCAGCAGGACAATTCCTTACCCCAGCGTTCATTTTACTAGTTTTGCTGCATCAGATAAAGTCACAAATGTTCAGGGTTCAGAAAGGATGTGCTAAGTCGTTGCTGTTGCTTGCTCATTTTCCTACCTTGGTTAACAATCGGTTTTCTCTTCATATAGAAAAACTGGTAGTTAAACCCAGTCTCTAATACCATTTACATATTTACAAATTTGATGATAAGCTTATCTTATAATATTATTTGTTCTTGAGTTTCCATCCATGTATCACTCGATAAGATTCTGCCTTTATTTCATATTTTCAGAGGTGTTACCATTACTAAATGTAGTGAGTTTTAATATGTTCATTTGACTCCCATAATTATAACTTTAATAATACACATGAGGGGCGCCTAGATGGCTCAGTCAGTTCAGCGTCCAACCTTGATTTCCACTCAGGTTACGATCTCATGGTTGATGATTTGAGACCCGTGTTGGGCTCTAGGATGACAGCGTGCAGCCTGCTTGAAATTCTTTGTTTCCCTCTCTCTGACCCTCCCTGCACATGCTCTCTCTCTCTCAAAGTAAATAAATGAACTTTAAAAATATATAATAATACACGTGAGAAAGAGACAGATGAAAGGAGTAAGAGGATAACTATGAAAGCTTGAAGAAGAGTGAGAAGTTGCAAAATAGGGAAAATGAGAAGGGAGAAAAGTCTGTACTGCCAGAAAAATTCACTTGCGATTGAGAAAGTTATTGATGGCATAGTAAATATTTTGTGTATCAGTGAATTTAATTCATGACTACACTGATTTTTTTTAATTTCTTAAGTATTCTGGTGATACTTTGGGTTTATCAGAACCCAACTTTTGTTTATTTATTTTTTATTTATTTGAGAGAGAGTGAAAACGAACTGGGCAGAGAGAGAGAGGGAGAGAGAGAATCTTAAGCAACCTCCATGCCCAGCGCAGAGCCCTATGGGGGGCTTGATCTCACCACCATGAGATCATGACCTGAGATAAAATCAAGAGTCAAAAGCTTAACTGGCTGCACCACCCAGGTGCCCCCCAATTTTTATCTTCTTATTCCTAAATCCAGGCTTCAGTTAATTCTGTTAACACCATGTCCATTTGTCTTGATGGTTATTTACAAGGCTTAGAGCATGAAATTGTCAGTATGATATTTGGTTTTTATCATGTGAAGATACCCGAACTTATTGCAGTGCACAAGGTTAAAATAGATATTTCCTGTTATACCTCACCATGATTTACAGTTTACGATTTTTTACATTTAGTTTTTACATTGACATTTTTCCTTTTCCGATTCATTTTATAGTCTTTTACTTTTTCCTCATCTTTTTTTTTCCTTTTTTTTTCAATACTAGCTGACGGTCACTGTTGCAAATTTTCTCTTAGGTCTTGCAGTCTATTTGGTCATCCAAGTTCTAGAGCTTCTCACAGGATTGAAGGAAGCCTCTTTGAACTAACATTAAGGTTCAACCTCTGTTTCCTTCACTTCTTTATGGAAGTTGTCACTAAGAGTACCATGCAGTGCGCCTCATGCAAATTAATCTCTGTCTCAGAACGTCATTTCTAGAGCATCTCAAGCTAACAGAACCTCTACCCATCAGCTCCTTCCCTTTCCCATCCAACCCGTACTCCACTGACTGCTGTTATTCTTGACAACCAACCCTGCAGTCTCTACTTTGCACTTCGCCGGTCCTTAAGGACAATTACTGATACATCTAAAATAGGTACAAGTAGATCCTGGCTTTGTGGCAAGAATTCACCTACCTTCAACAGGCGATCCCACTTGGGGCAGACGGAGGGTAATGGCAGTCATTTTAAGACCATCCTCCCTACTTCATTCCTTATGCTTGATTATGTCATGGCTTTCAATCATTCAATTGTGAAATCTAATGGCATGAAGGCAAAATTGTGCAAGAAGTAATGCCTGTATCCTTCCCATGTCTTAAAAAAAATGGTTAATGAGGAGGTTTCTGGGTGGCTCAGTCAGTTAAGCATCTGACTCTTGATTTTGACTTGGGTCATGATCTCACAGTTCATGGGATAGAGTCCTGTGTCAGGCTCTGCACTGACAGTGTGGAGCCTGCTAGGGATTTTCTCTTTCTTTCTCTCTGTCTCTGTCTCAAATAAATAATAAACTTAAAAAAACAGTTAATTAACTAGAGTGGGCAGTGCATTTACAAACTTAAAACATCAAATATTTAAAGAGATGTACTTCCAACCATGCTTATGTCATTTTGAAACAGAGTGGCAATTTAGTATTATATTTAAACTCAGAGAATTTCTACAAAATTTTCTTCAAATTTCCCCTTCTGAATTACATTTTCTTCTTTTGAATTTTGCATGTGGTCCTCATAGGAATCCTGAAATTTTTATCATTATATCACAATTGTTTTTAATAACCTACACTACTATATCTAACTGATTTACAAATAAGGAAACATGTTTTTTAAGTTTATTTATTAATTTTGAGAGAGAGAGAGAGAGAGAGAATGAGTGGGGACGAGGGCAAAGAGAGAGAGGGAGAGACAGAATCCCTAGAAGTATTTATGCTGACAGAACAGAGCTGGACACGGGGAACAATCCCACAAACAATGAGATCATGACCCAAGCTGAAATCAAGAGTTAGATGCTTAACTGATGAGCCATCAAGGGACCCAAAGAAAACAGATTTTTTAAAATTTATTTTACTTTACTTTAATTTTATTTTAAAATATATTCATTTATTTATAGAGAGAGAAAAAAGCAGGGAGGGGTAGAGAGGGAGGGAGAGAGAGAGAATCCCAGGCAGGTTCCACACCACCAGCTCAAAGCCTGATGTCGGAATCAAATTTACACAACGTGAGACCATGACCTGAGCTGAAATCAAGAATGGGCCACTTAACCGACTGAGCTACACAGGCGCCCCCAAAACAGATTTTCAAACAAATGTCATTGTTTTAAAATAATGTTAACATATTTAATTAAGACTGGAGTGAAAGAGGGGCACCTGGGTGGCTAAGTCGGTTAAGCATCTGCCTCTTGATTTTGGCCCAGGTCGTGATCTCATTGTTCATTACATCAAGCCCCATGTCTGGCTCCGCACCAAAGGGCATGGATTCTGCTTGGGGGATTCTCTCCCTCCCCCACTTGCTCACACACACACTCTCTCTCAAAATAAATAAACTTAAGGAAAAAAGAGTGGCATGAAGGAAAATATCCACCCTCCCATGCAAGTTCCTTCTGAAATTTTCCCTTAATTTCCAAGTCATCATGCATCACTTAGCGGTCAAGTTTGTAAAAAGAGAATATTAAACTGTTGTGGTACCTAAGCATAAGAAATTTGGAATTTGTAAAAAAATCCCGAGGTAGCTTTTAGAGTAAAATATATGATTTAAGCATCTCAGAGTTTTCCCTGTGAGACCTAAAATGAGGAAAGGCACATTTGCTAAAATGAGTAAAGTGTGTGTGTGTGTGTGTGTGTGTGTGTGTGTGCGCACGCCTGTCCATGGTGGCACAAAAGGGAGAGAGAAGAATTAACTGGAGGTGTTGGTTTGAATAGTTAAGAATCAAGCAGACTGGAAAAATGCATTCTCTCAGTTACACAAAAGTCTTAGACACCTAAGGGATTTAGCCAGATTACAAAGTTACTACGAAATAATGGTATTTTTTAAAGCAAAATAAAGCTGGCACAGAAAGTCAGAGTAGACCATTTGGAGGTATGGACATTTCCAGAAGGAACTTCTGTCTAAGTCTTCAAGACTGGGAAGAGGGCACCCTGGACGTGATACACAGATGCAAGAGAAAAGTCTAGGGAAAGAAGAGGCCAGAGAACAATACGAAGATAATTTTTTTTTGTAGGGCTATTAAATTTGTCTGGTTAGGAGAAAAATAAGGTGCAACTATTTTGAAAGTGGTTTTGAATACACAACTAAAGGACCAAGTTAGAGCCTTTGTTATAAATTCGAGGGGTGGTTCTCAGGAAGGTGTTAGTTGAAGGCATAAAAGTAGATGAGCGATTTGGGAGAAGTCTTCTGTGAGAACAATGGAGTCATGAGCGTAGACTCTTTTGTGGATAAAACTGACAGAAAAAAAGTCACACACTACTCAACAGAAACTTGCTTACTCGTGAGAAACCTGTGCAAACTGCCCCAAGAGTCTGCAGTAAAGAAAATAAATGGTTTGAACACTTTTACTACTTGCCTGCCATCTGTTATTAATTGCAGTGACTGAGTGAGTGACTATTTGGGCAGCTGCTCTAAAGTGAACGAAATTTCGGGAATAAAAAATATATGGCATTCATTGAGTCAAAAGTAAAGTTGACGATTAAATGAAATACATAAAAAGGCATTCGTTTTAAATCGCACTTTAACTTCTGGGGTTGAAAATGTTTTTCATACTTGTGAAAAATTTATAATACAAGAGACCAAAACTAAGGAGACATAATTCAAAAACTGCAGAATCTGGCAACCTTCCATTTGATTAATTTCTGGAACTTATTGATAAAGGATATCTGGCAGCATATAGAAATCACATTTTTATTTTATTTTTGTTTTAATTTAATAAATAGCACTTTTTAGGTGCAAAATTTAGAGGATTTACTAATTATTAAAAAATATTTAATGTCCACAACTATTAAAACTATAATCGTGACCAATTCAGGTTATTCTTTAAATCTATTAACAGGCTTAGCTTTGCAAGCTAAATCATATACAAGATAAATAAGGAAAACAGCAACAAATTTAATCGATTTGCTATTTTGGAAACATACCAGTCCCTTATCTTAATATTGATGAAAAATTACTATTATTATATCATTGCATAAAGACTTTGAAAACATTTTCATAAGTGAACATGGAAATTCACCCTGCCACTTCTTCAAATAAGCAAATAGGAAAATGGTGAAGAATCATTTACATAATGGACAAATGTAAATTCATTCTAGTTATAGAGAGAAGCTCCCTGCTGTCTTGATTATATTATGCTTTCCTGCTGCTACATGAGCTCACACAAAAGTGAAAAGAAAAAGAAAAAGGAAAAGAAAAATTAACACTGTGCAGTTATGAGTTCGAAGCAAAGAAACAGGAGTGCAATGTTCCATTGATTTTTTCACCCCTAAAATCTCAGCTCGTGAATTATCCTTGCTACAGATCTTTGACACATAAAATCATCTGCTTGAAAGATAAACTATATGGAATGGCATATATGAGACTCCAGCTTTAACTGCTAACTTTAAAGAATTTAAGATAAAGGAAATTACATTTTATTGTGGTTGCTCATGATTGTTTGTTCAATGAGTTGTCACAGAATCCAATTTCCACATTACCCATTTTCTGTGTAACAAATTGATTCCTTTGTTTCATTTATGGTGAAGTGATATTTCTACAGTCTTCTTAACTTATTATGAAAAGCATTTCCTAAATCACCAGTCTTACAGAGGACGAAACTTATCTGTTTAACATAATAGTGCTTGTTCAGTTATAATCAGTCATAAGTACATGATTTTGCAATGAGTTGACAGTATGAGGAATGTATTTCCAGTGATATGTATTTTATGACACAATTTATGTCTCACATAAATAAAATTGAGAATGATCTTACTTAATGCAAGTTAGGAAACAAATACAAACTGGATTCCAATACAATGCTCATAACCCAAAGAAACTCCACGTTCTAGGATTATCTCCAATTAACATGTAACTCAAAGGCTAAATCTCCCCTTCCCACTATTCTGTGAATGGAGACTGTATGGCATAGTGTGATGAACCAAGTCTACCTTCTCTGACATCCCGTGACTTTTATTTAGAGGAAATTTAATCTTTGGCAGGTTTCTTAATCTTCTGGTGACTCAAATTCATCACTGAAAACAGGGGGGCAAGAGTTCTTACCTCATATATTGTAGTGATAATTAAATGATAATCCAGGTAAGAGCTTTCAACAATGCTGGATCCGGTAAAGTGTTCATTAATGATGGCAATCATTATCATCATTTATATTATTGCAGCTACCACTGTTGCTGTTGGTTTTACTACTATAAGCATGTAGTTTTAAACTTCCAAGGGACTTCTATTCTTGTTCAGAAATTGTGTTTCCAGCTCCATCTGAAGTCACCAAAATTGAGGTTTATTGTTTGCAACTGCTGACATTCTACTACTGTGTACAAAGTGTGTCTTGCATTACTCTCCAAACTGTTAATGACAACTTTGGTTGAATGCAGTAAGCAAGTACTCAAGATTTGGGCATAAGGAGAGAAATCATTATCCAAACACAAAAGAGCAAATTACTTAACTCTGCAATCTCTGGGACGATTATATTCCTCGGTTTATTCATAGAACCCAATTATCACCTTGTAGCCTATGATAGCCCTTTGTTTCCATATTTTTTCCTAATTCCAAGTTACCCCAAGTTCTAGACTTCTTAGAGACTAGAGGATAAATAACAATCCTTTCAAATGAAAGCCAACTTATATTTATTATGTCAATTCAGACCATTCGTCATTTGTTAATTTACTTAAACAAAGACAAAACAAAACCAATGAGTATTTATTCTTTCTTTCTGGCAGAGATTAGAGGACTACCAGGCAGAAAGAGCAGAGTTTAGGAGCTGGGTGCCCAGGGAACAGAGGCTGCTACCATTAACGCACCTCCTACTTCCTGCTTCCTTCGTCTTTGTTTCTCCTCTGTCAGGTGCTTATCCTGCTCCAAAAACATTTTACTCCTATAGTAAACTCTATAAGTTGCCTAAGACTTGTTCATATGCATTTTAATATAAAATTATTTTTCTTTAATTAAACAAAATTATTTGCATAATCCAATCTCCATCCTGTATAGAACTTTCAAATCTGAATTTTTGTATTCACGTACTTTATTAGTAGCAATTAGCTTCCCTTAAGATAAAACCAGCTCATTATGAGCATCTCAGGCTTCATGATAACTGGTCACCCTGTTTTACTAAGGCACCATAGCAAAAAAAAAAAAAAAAGATTTATCATAAGGAAAATTATATGTAGAAACTGTCATAGTTTGGGTCCAAAATTCCAAAGCTCTGTTCTGTGAATCTTTTATACCAGCCTACAAAATGTTCCATACAACATTGCTGTCTGCACAGACACTTAAAGCAAATTGGATCTGTTGGGTCATATGGTCCAAGTGGCATAGCAGCTTTCCCAGCAGATGGACACTTTGCAGAGACTTATTCTTGGCCCACTCAAAACTTGCAGCTTTTCAGGATAGTCAGTAAATGGGCAAGAGTAATACAACCAAATCATGTATGTGGCATCCCAAATTTAAAAAGGCATATAGTGTGTAATAACTTTTCTTAATAGTGGGAGGGGCTAGAGGCAGCAATTTTTGAAAGGAATATTGCAACATGCACCCCTGAGGTGGACAATCTAGAAATTTCACCAGGGATTCAGGCTCCTTAGTTTTGTGGGATGCATTTGCCAAACTTTGGCATGTAGGTGTCTTACCAAGGTCTCTAGAATAGCTGATACATCGTGTTAACTAAATTCATTACCTTTTATATATAATGGATAAACATGGAATCCCTTTGAATTGACAGGTGTTTTAGGTCACTATAGATTAGACTATGACAGAAAGCTTAATAGTTGATATGTCCCTGTGCTTGAACAGTACAGATATATTTCTGGCAATGCTTGCTGAAAACAAAGTACTTCCTATATTCTTTTCTCAGAAGCATAGAGAAAGAGCATTTTCCACACCTACTGCTGCCTAAAGTTGTCAGGTGACATGATGATTTGCTCCAGCAATGAAACTACATCTGGATCAGCATTTATGATTAGATTCTTTGCATGATTGTGTTTTCGATAATCCAATTTCATAATTATCATTACATCTGTCCTGTGCACAGACAGAATAGGTAAGTTGAATTAACTAGGGTAGGAATTCCTCCCATTCAGCATTGTTTGTCATTCAGAGAACTTTTATTGAGCATCTAATATGTTCAATGGATGGGCTAACCTTAAAACCGAAATTTATTCATAATATCTCTTGGTGGAATATCCCATGACAGCACTGTTACAACACATTTTTTGCTATTTATTTATTTATTTATTTATTTATAATTTTTTAACTCTGATATAATTAGTATAAAACATTGTATTAGTTTCAGTTGTACAACATAATGATTTGATATTTGTATATATTGCAAAATGATCACCATAAAACCTATGACCACACATATTTAATATTTTTTCTTGTGATGAGAACTTGAAAGATATAGTCACCAACTTTCAAAGAAACAATACAGTATTATTAACTATTATTCATCATGCTATGTTATGATAAAATTTTCAGAAATATAAACATTGTAGATAAAGACAAAGTTTTCTTTTATGGTAATAATAGGAGCTTTCAGTTTTCTTATAAGAAACTTGAACAGGAAAATTAATGTCCTGAGAACATCCTTTTCTTGCTCCAAGTTTTCCAGCCCCTTTAGATGCCACAAAAGGGTTCCCTCGGTTGAGCCACAAAGCAACTTGCTATTTGACTTGGTTCAAATTGCATTGTGCAATAAGCATGCTGAAATATGATTATGAGATTAAATGGTGAAAATTATTAAAATACAAAACAAACATAGATCAGCCCTGAAAATCCCCTGAGCAGACAAAACAGTGTAATCATACAAACAAACATAATCTAGCTTATTTTGCAAGACTAACTGACCTGAGTCATTTATTGCCATCTAACTCTGAAAATTACAAGCAAAACTTAAATTGTTTCCCAGTATTGATACAAGCCTACCAGTAATGAATATCATTTAAGAGACTTATAATACTGTAACCAATCACTATGAATAGTGACTGCTTTCTCACTTTATAAGCTGGTTTATAGCCAGGAGCCTTATTCCGTGTTTTGGTTTGAGTGCTTCCAGTTAGCAAACTGTCTTTTTTGATGTGGGCACGATAAACTTTTACTAATTCCTACTTCAGTGATTCATTGGTTTTACTTGTATTATTTCTGAACTTTTGACAAAATGCATCTTAAGAAAGAAGACATTAATTTGTATTCACTATAAAATCAGTATAGATAACTGACGACTCTAGACTGAGAGATTTGGAACTAGTTCACAGGGGAGATGGATTGTAAACTTGGCCTTAAAAATTGTTTCATGGTTGCAGACAGCCAGAAAGAACAGGGTAGGGTGAGGGAGCAGACAATGGATATTATAAAAGTATCAAAGTATCCTCTTCACTGTTGATGTCATGGATCCAAGCTTCCAATTGTTCTTCTCTTTTCTTTTTGTTAGTAAAGACTGAAGCTTACTTTAAAGCACACATTATTCAACAACAAAACTATTGTGATAGTGATACCATAAAATACCACTGATATTTTAATTTATGAATCTCACCTTCATTTTAGTTAAAGCCCAGTGAGTATCCTTATGAGGTTGCTTTAAATTCTCCATCAGTTGTGTTTCTTATGTCTGTTTCGCTCAGATATCTGGCGGTGGACTTATTTTTTTCTTTCATTTGGGATGAATTCCTCCACCTTGGAGCTTTGTCTGAGTCTCTGCCGTCTTCTTTGTGTGGGAAAAGCCAGTTCTGTTTCTTGCTCCAGAGAGTAGTGGCTTTATAAAGAAGCGGTCATGTAGCGTCCAGGGCCTGGAGCTTCAGGAAGCGTCGCTGGCCTGTGCTGCTGTGCTCTGCCGCTGTGTTTGGGCTGCTGTGTCCCCCAGTCGGTCCTCGGTGCAGGGTCTCCTTGCCTGCTGCCGGCGGTGTTCAGTCCCTGACCTAGTTTTAAGGAGGCGTGGTCTGGTGTGCTTGTGACTTGAGACCCGACACTACTTCCACCATATCTGAAGCCCTGCAGAACTGTAGTTCTGATGACACCCACTCATAGTCACTATTGGTTGTTGTTGTTGTTTGTTTAAATAAGTATCAATTAGTATTAGTATTGGTGTGAGAATACAAATGGGGTAAAACTTTTCAAGGACCTATGGAAAAGTAAAATTTTCAAATATTTACTCCAAAAGTTTATAATTTGAAATAAGTGCGCATTCTTATTTTAGGATATTCATTATAAGTTATTAGAGGTTTAAACATTTGCTTTACTATAGAAAGATTAATGCTGAAGAAAAATGCATTTTTCATTTTCTTTCTTCCTTCCTTCCTTTCCTTCCTTCCTTCCTTCCTTCCATCTTTCCTTCCTTCCTTCCTTCCTTCCTTCCTTCCTTCCTTCCTTCCTTCCATCTTTCCTTCCTTCCTTCCTTCTTTATTTTCTCCATAAAGGGAAGCACAAAACATGACCCAAAGAATGTAGTTCCCATTTGGGGAGCCATTTTCAACTCTCCTTTAGCTCAGAACTGAGATTACTTTCCATCATTGCTGATCTTTAACTCTGGAGTTAGCTCCCTTAGTGTTTAGTCACTCTGCTATTTGTCCTTGACTTTCAACTGAAGTGGCTCCTCAAATTCTTTCTTCTGCTTTCCTAGTTAGGTTTATCTCATTTACTACCATGTACTAGATATTATTTACCTCCACAAGATCCTAGAAAAAATCATATTAATGCTTCATGATGATGACATACTTTAAAAAAAAATTTTTTTTGAGGGAGTGAGCAGGAGACAGGCAGAGAGAGAGGAGGACAGAGGATCCTAAGTAGGCCTGCACTGACAGTAGAGAGCCCTATTCAGGGCCAGAATCCATGAACCCCGTGACCATGACCTGAGCTGAAGTCAGACGCTCAATCGACTGAACCACCCAGGTGTCCCAGTGACTTTCTAATTGTCTGCAAAACAGCACTGAATTTAGACTTTTTCTGTTTTATCCAGAAACTTTATTAGAGTATGGAGTTAAGATGGGACACTTTTGACAATCAGTAGGACTACAATAATTAAATGCCTTTAAACAGGATGATGGCCTTTATTCAGAAATCCTTCGATGTCATCATCCAAGAACATTATCCAAGACAGGAAAGAAATAATTAATTAAACGCCATTTATACACCATCACTGAAAAAAAGAACATCTACATTTTTTAAGTTTTTATGGCAGATATAATCTATAATGACCCATTAAGTAATCAGCCACATGTTAACAATATGCAACTTTTTTTTCCTCTGGAGATTTGTGCTTCTTTTTTAGGTTTTCCTGAGGATGTCTTTTATATTTTTGTGTATGTATTAGGTCATATTCTCCTGTTAAAACACTGAAATGAATTTGCATTAGAATTCTCACATAGAGGGGTACCTGGGTGGCTCAGTTGGCCACACATCTGACTTCGGCTCAGGTCATGATCTCAGAGTTTGTGACTTCAAGCCCTTTGTCAGTCTATGTGCTGACAGCTAGGAGCCTGGATCCTGCTTCAGACAGATTCTGTGCCTCCCTCTCTCTTTGCCCCTCCCCCAACTCATGCTCTCTCTTTCTCTCTCAAAAAATGAATAAAAAAATTCTCACATAGAATAAACTTTTAACATGTCTTACAAGGCCCAATCCAACAGTTTACTTTTTTCATTTCTTTTCATCTTTTCTCATAGTTATTATTATTATTGTTATTATTATTCCATTTTAATTTTTTTTTTCAACGTTTATTTATTTTTGAGACAGAGAGAGACAGAGCATGAACGGGGGAGGGGCAGAGAGAGAGGGAGACACAGAATCGGAAACAGGCTCCAGGCTCTGAGCCATCAGCCCAGAGCCCGACGCGGGGCTCGAACTCACGGCCCGCGAGATCGTGACCTGGCTGAAGTCGGACGCTTAACCGACTGCGCCACCCAGGCGCCCCTATTATTCCATTTTAAAGATATATTTATCTTCCTTCTGTTGGAATATTCTGCCACCAGACGTCTTTCGCTTGTATATCCGCTCAATTTTGCCTTTTCAGTGGGTCTTTGTTTAGTTATTTTTGGTGGTAGTGACAACATGAGATCTACTGGCTTAACAAATATTTAAATGTACAATACAGTACTGTAAACTATAGGCACTATGTGGTACAGGAGATCTCTAGAACTTATTCATCTTGTGTAACTGAAACTATTAGGGCTTAAAAAGGAAAAACATGCTGCCATACGTGACGACACAGATGAACCTGGAGAGCATCATGGGAAGTGAAGCCAGCCAGCCACAGAAGGACAAATACACTGGTTCCACTTACGTAATGTTCTCAAGTAGTCAGATTCATAGAATTAAGGAGGAGAATTGTAGCTGCAGGAAGAAATATGGAACTATGGTTCGACAAGTCCTTCTTGATCACCAAACTCCTGCTCCCTTATCACTCTCTGAAATATGTTCTATTTCATTTACTTCTTAGCATTTACACCTACCTAAAATAATTCTGTTCATTTTATTTTTGTAGATGTTTTTCATAGCCTATTGTCCATTGGCCACATAATACAAAATTCAGAAATGCTTTTGAATTCTAGAAAGTTCAGAATTTGTATTTTTATAATTTTTATTCTAATTAGAATAGGCACTTGGTTTTTTAAAGTCATGTGACAGACATCAATTTACAATGAAGCAACCATTCTCTACGTCACCATTCCCTAGGAGTAGCTCAATTACCTAGAGTCAAATGCTTTCAATAGTGTCTATTTTTATTTCTTTCTTCTTCCAGTGGTTACTTAAATAATGTTCTATATTTTAAAGCGAAAACTTAATAGAACTAAAGTGAACCATGTGATTTTTGAGCAACTTAATGGGGAAGTTAACTAAATTTTTAAATATGTAGGGAAAGGGAAATATTATGTTAGGCACTTTATTATGTGTCTTTCCCTTATCAACCTCAATATAAAATTTATTTATAATGCATTTTTTCCAAAGTAATAAAAGAAAATTTAATATCTTGTAGCAAATATTTAAGCAGGAGATGAAATATTATCAGACTTTATCTCTAATATCCAGGTAAATCATGTTATGTGTCAAGAAAAGTAGCTCTTAGATAGAGATAAATTGGATTTAAAGAGATAAATCCAATCAACAAAGGATTCTTGTATCAGATTGAAATGTCAAAACTTAAGATGATGCATTAAAGAGACAAGTTTTGCAACTATAACAAAATCATTCTTTTTTTTTTTTAATTTTACTTTAGCAGCTAATTTAACACTTTACTTGATGATAGACTAAGACTAAAGAAATGAAAAAATGACACTCCATCTATTTTAAGAATGTTGTAAAACATTGTCTTATTATAAGTATAGCATATTGATGTAAAATGTTTCATACCAGAGCATTGATAAAATAAAATGTATCTTAAGAGTGTGTATATCATAGCTACTATTTGTTTCTGTTGTTTGTTTTGCTTGGGAAGGACTTTATTTGTTTATTTATGTTACAAATTTGTGAATAAATTGTGGGATTTTATAGTTGGGATTAAGGTATCCCAATCAATAGTTCATACTGATTCAACATTAGAAGGGAGATTAAGCATTTACAGCATTTTAATCCTTGTCTGCAATCTCAATTCATATAATGTAACATTACATGTGACATATAATGTTGTATTATATGTTTATATAACATACATTATAGCATTTTAATCTCAATTCACATAATGTTACATATAATGAATCTCAATTCATATAATGCTACATTAAGTATGACATATAATATTATTTTATATGTTTATATAACATGCTCACAAAAAAGACATAAAATTAATGAATGTATTATTATTAAGGTCTGATAGTATAAGTGCTTAATTTTACCATCTGTCTTAGTTTTCTTAAGCCCAAAAACCTATTTTGTTTTCTATTAAGTATTAGATATTTATTTCATGCTCAAGTAAAAAGATAGACAATAAGAATGTTAGTAGTTAATCATGATTTTATTTATTTTTTTTATTTTTTAACATTTATTCATTTTTGAGACAGAGAGAGACAGAGCATGAATGGGGGAAGGTCAGAGAGAGAGGGATACACAGAATCTGAAACAGGCTCCAGGCTCTGAGTTGTCAGCACAGAGCCCGACGTGGGGCTCGAACTCACGGACCGTGAGATCATGACCTGAGCTGAAGTTGGACCCCCAACCGACTGAGCTACCCAGGCACCCCATAATTTTAAATTAATATATATTTTATTTGATACTGACATCAAGTTACAATGACTATTATTACTATTATTATTTTATCACTATCAATACCTTCGTGAAATCTTTAATTTGGCAAAAGAAGACTGTTAAAGTTAATAGGTAAGTACTTAGAACGATTTCACTGTTATGGATGAGTAAAAAGACTGTAATCCTTTCCATCTGATTTTTTTTCCTTAACATCTCTATCACCTTCCTCAAAAGAACACTGCATTTCTTTTTTTCACTTTCAATATTTAATTATCATCATTAGACTGTGCTTTTTCATTAATGGATGTACTACATAGTAAATTCTCTGCATCTCAGAATTACTCCTAATGGGTTAAGTCAAATGCTCCAAAAAGAATAAGGATTGGTAAGTTTCATTAACCTACCTCTGTATGATTTATAGTCTTGTCTCTTGAATAATGTAGTTTGAGACAATATGTAAGAACCTTCACAGCGAAGGTGCCTTTCTTCTCTTGCTACATATAAAGTATCACTTATTCCTTCTATGAATATTAAAATACTGGCTTAAATTATAATAGCATCTTTCAGGGGTTATTGTTAGTACTCCAAGAACAAATTTGATATCTTTCATGGTAGGTGATCACAATAAATGAGACAGTAACTAAAGAACTCAAATAAGAAATGTCGGTCTTATCCAGTCCATGACATTTGACCCTAAATCAATTATTTTGCTCAGCAGGGTGAGAACCAATTCATAGATTGATGTTGGAAAGTTGATATGTAAGATCATATTTTAAAATTCCCATAATGATTGTGGAGAAAAATTAGCAATAATATTTTCTTATTCCCATAAAATTGAACTCCTGGAAACATAACCTAAACCACTTCAAGTCTTATTGGTACTTCCGATTAATGATATAATTTTGAATATGACTTTTGACCCCTGTAATCCTGTTTCCTTATTTTACAAAGTTAATAAATATTATAGTTATTATTAACATTTCTTTGAGATTGATAAAAAATAGAAAAGAAATTAAATGTGGAAAACAGGGGCGCTGGGATGGCTCAGTCAGTTAAGCGTGGAGTTCAGCTCAGGTCATGATCTCACAGTTCATGAGTTCCAGTCCCATGTGGAGCTCTGTGCTAAGACCTTGGAGTCTGCTTTGGATTCTGTATCTCCCTCTCTTTCCCTGCTCCTCCCGCCCCCACTCATGCTCTCTCTCTCTCTCATTTATGTCAACAAAATGTTAACTAAACATTAAAAAAGAAAAGAAAAGAAAATTAAAAAGAAAACAACATATGTGCCAATTATGGAGATTCTAAAAGGATAGTAGGTACCAATAATAACCCAGTAGGTTCTCATTATGGGGAAAAGTTCCTGTAATGAAGCCTGCCACTTTGTAGAAATACAGATCCATTAGCGAGGTAGTATTAGCCAAAGCATCCCTAATAACTAATTAGACGGCATTTTGCAACCATGTCCACTGTGTGCTATTTCAATTTCCATATCAAAGTTTGCTTGTTTGTTTGTAATTTTAATACTCTTTATCAGGAAAAGAAATCTCACAATGGACTAACGCTCTTTGAGAAGATTCTATTAATGACTAATACTCTCAAAACGTGAAAAGAAATGTGTGAAACTATATGCTATGTTGGAACAAACAGGCTGTTTTCCGATAACGAACTTGACTTGCTTTGACTGTGCATTTTTCTTAGAACGTAACTTTGAACTGGCATACGTCAAAATGGTAGACCTAAGTATGTTAACAATAATTACCCAGTTAACAATCGAAAGAGTATTTCCACAGATATACTTGAACACACTTAAGTCTACCCTTCTGCCACCATTTATGTAACAACATTCTCTAAGAGATTACACATGATACTATTTCTACTGTATATTATTACCTTCAAATGCATTATTAATGACAAACTGAACAGTTTTTTAATATATAATGGTTAGCGACAAGAATGAGAATTTTTTTTCTGATAATGAAGAAAGTAAACTATTTCCTCCTTTTGATTATTACATTCCTTAGAGGGAAAAAATAAATTTGACTAAAAACAGTTGTTTGAGATACATTTTCCACATATGTGCACATTTGCTTCCTTTTTTAAAATCCAGGGGCAAGATGCATATAGTCAAGGGAATGAAGTGAACTAAGTCTCCAAATACAGCATGAAGATGTTTACGTGTGTCTGTAATCACCATAGAGAACAAGATACAGCACAGTTCTAGCACCCTGGAAGGCACTTTGTTGTCTCTTCTCAGTCTCAATTAGCCCCAAATTACCTGCTATTCTCAACTCTGTAATCACTGGTTACCTGCGACTGCCCTAGAACTTCCCATAAATGGAGTCGTGCATTTGATATTATTACCGTCGTGAGCTAATTTCATTCAGTATTATATCTGTGGATTTATTCGTGCTGTATATATTAGAAATGTATACTTTTGTATTGCTCTGTACCATTTTATTATGAGATTTGCCACAATTTATTTATTCTTTTCTATTTGTTAAGTATATGGACTTTTTCGTGATTTTGACTATTATTGATAAATCTGTTCTAAACATTATCTTTGTGTGGGCTTATTTCTCTTATGTATACATTCAGAAATGGAACTAATGGAAATTATATCCCAAAAGTTATATTCCAAAGTGGTTTTATAATTTTTCTCCCCTCTCAGCAATGGATGAGAGTTCAGTTGCTCCTTCCCCTATTCTGTACACGTGGTATTTTCAGTCTTCTTGGTTAATTGTAGTTATTCTAATAAGTGTGTAACAATACTTTGTGTATTTTTAATTTGCAATTCCATGGTGAAGAATGATATTATTTTTTAATACATTTATTAATCATTAAAATACTCCTTATCTGAAATTATTTTCAAAAGACCTTTCTTATTATTTTTATTTTTATTTCTTCTTTATTGATTTTTGGAAGTCCCTTGTATGTTCTGGAAATCATAACTTTAATTTTTTTTCAACATTTATTTATTTTTGGGACAGAGAGAGACAGAGCATGAACGGGGGAGGGGCAGAGAGAGAGGGAGACACAGAATCGGAAACAGGCTCCAGGCTCTGAGCCATCAGCCCAGAGCCTGACGCGGGGCTCGAACTCACGGACGGCGAGATCGTGACCTGGCTGAAGTCGAACGCTTAACCGACTGCGCCACCCAGGCGCCCCATAACTTTAATAATATACATAAAACATATATTTTTCCTTGCACTATTTCTTTGGTGTTTTCACTTTCTTCATGAGCTCTTTTGAGGGGGAGAAAATCTTGATTATGAAAACCAATCTTTGTTTGTTTGTTTGTTTTTCTTTAGTGTTTTTGACTCCTAAATTAAAGATGTTTGCTTATTGCAAGGGCACGTAGGTATCCCTCTGTATTGTCTTATAGAGGCTTTAGGTTATTTTTATTTTCTTTTCACCATTATGTCTATGAACTAAGTTGGGTCAATCACACTGAATTGTGTAAGACAAGGATCAAGTTCATTTTTTTTTCCATTATGGACAACAAATTATTTAATTCAATGTCTTTGACTGATATATTTATTCAACATCACTTCCTCTATTTAACCTTTGCTATAAATCCAGCAACCAAATATATAGGTCTATTTTGGTACTATCTATATTGTTCATCTATTCTTTCACCAATACTATAGCTGCTGGTAACTGTGACTTCTGTTACAGCAATTTTTGAAGTCTGTGATATATGTCCCCAAATTTATTCCTCCTTTAGAATATATTGATTGTTCTAGATTCTTTGAATTTCAAACTAAATTTTAGAACCAGCTCACTTTCTACCAGATCCAAAAAGTATTACATTTGTAAAAGAGGAATGTTAGAGACCACATATAGCAATGTGAGAAAAAAAATGATACTTCGACAATATTATCTAAAAAAAATCATATCTCTTTAATTATTTAGGACCTCTTTAATGTTTTTTTTTTCTGCAATATTTTATACTTTTTATTGTAGAGGTATTGGAAATCACCTATTAAATGTATTCCTCTGATTTTATATTTTTAATGTCATGATATTTTATATTCAAATTGTTTGATAATGCTATATCAATATATAAAAATTATTCATATATGGACTGTGTATCCAACAAATTTGGTGAATATACTTATTACCTGAAAAACCTTATTTAGCAAAGCAAAACTATGCTTATCTGTTTATAATTCACTATAATGTTAAGCAAAAAACGTGCTATGGAAATTAATTGCACAAAGATTTTTTTTAATAAAAGGCTCTGACATGGGTTGACTCCGTAGTATTAATAATAAAAGACACAAGATATATATCAGAAAGTAAGAAATTCATTGAAAAAAAATAAGTCAGGACAAACAAGATCAATTACTGTATATTACTTAGCCATCAAAAAGAATGAAATCTTAGGGGCACCTCGGTGGCTCCGTCAGTTAAGCGTCGGACTTCAGCTCAGATCATGATCTCACGGTTCACGAGTTCGAGCCCTGCCCTGCACTATGTGCTGACAGCCTGGAGTCTGAAACCTGCTTCAGATTCTGTCTCCCTCTCTCTCTGTCTCTCCCCCATTTGTGCTCTCTCTCTCTCTCTCTCTCTCTCAAGAATAAATGAACATTAAAAACAAATTAAAAAAAATAGATGAACTGTCAAAATTGAGAAGGGCATATACATCCATTCAAACTTTTAAAACAATGAATAGAATCTTGCCATTTGCAATGACATGGATGGAGCTAAGTGCGTGTTATGCTAAGTAAAATATGTCAGTCAGAGAAAGAAAATACCATATGATTTCATTCATATGTGGAATTTCAGAACCAAAATAGATGTACATAGAGGAAAAAAAGAAAAGAGACCGGCAAACCATAAAAGAGACGCTTAACTACAGAGAACAAACTGAGGGTTGCTAGAGGGGAGGTTGGTGGGGAGAAGAGTTAAATGGGTAATGAGTTAGGAGGGGACTTGTGATGAGCACTGGGTGTTATAATTAAATGATGAACCACTAAGACAAAGTGTGAGCCGAGGAGGGGCAGAGAGAGAAGGAGACAACAGAATCTGAAGCAGGCTCCAAGCTCTGAGCTGTCAGCACAGAGCCCCATGCTGGGCTCAAACTCATGCAGTGAGATCATGACTTGAGCTGAAGTCAGAAGCTTAACCAACTGAGCCACCCAGATGCCCCTTAGCTAACTGGAATTTAAATAAAAATTTCAAACAAACAAAAACATAAAATAAAAATAAAATAAAATAAAAGTACAATAAAATAAAATAAAATAAAATAAAATAAAATAAAATAAAATAAAATAAAATAGAAATCTACTGGTGTCATTAACATTCCAGAATTCAATTTGGTATAGATACTATTACATCTACATTTTAATAGACAGGTACTGGCTGACATTTGTATATTTATATATTCACCAGTTATGTGTGTGTATACATATAATCAGCATCTAGCAGTGGTGTATAATTTTGTATTCTAATAATTTCTCCTATATAAGGAATTCAGAAGTAGAAAACATTAGGCCAATGGTAGAATGACAGGATAAAGTAGGATTTAAGAGGAAAGAAGCAAAATAGACAAATTTTAGGTCTATTTTTGTTTCGTTGATGAAAAATCTACTTATTATTTATAACGCACATTAAATGTTTCTTCTTTATGAAACAGCTAAAAAATAAATTCCTTTCTTTGCTCAAAATACTAGCATACAGGGGCACCTAGGTGGCTCAGTTGGTTAAACGTCTAACTTCAGCTCAGGTCATGATCTCACGGTTTGTGGGTTTGAGCCCCGCATCAGGCTCTGGGCTGACAGCTTGGAGCTTGGGGCCTAGAGCCTGCTGCAGATTCTGTGTCTCCCTCTCTTTCCGCCCCTCCCCTGCTTATGTTCTGTCTCTCTCTCTCTGTCTCTCTGTCTCTCAAAAATAAACACATGTTAAAAAATTGTTAAAAAATACTAGCATGCATTCTTCTATCATAACACACAAAACTTTTTTTTTTCTCTAAGAAGTCAAATAATTGTATTTATGTTATTCATTGTGTCACTAAGGGCATGGCAGAAAACAGAATTCACTTAAGTTGGTTTGAAGAGCCTTTTAGGCAGGCAACAGGGAAGTGAACATTAGCACACTACCAACAGCTAGTCCCAACTGCCAGATGTCTGAATCAGGCCATCTGAGAGGTTCCAACCCAGTGAAGTCATCAGGTGACTACAGCCATATGACATGATATCAGGCAAGATCAAGAGAAGCCCTATCCAGACTGCCAACCCATAGCACGATTAGAAATAATAAATACTTGTTCTAAGTCATTTGGGTCTGGGGTGATTTGTTATGCAACAATATATAAAGAAAACAATGACCATTTTATATAAACTCTAATAACAGCAGATGGAAAATGATTTAGTTTATCTTAATGAAGCCATATTTATTATAAAACTAACACTAAAAATTATTAAAGTGGAAACTTCTATAAATACAAATGAGGATTTCTTCAGTAAAATTCTAAGTGATATTCAATGAATACTTAAATGTATATCCATGACTACTAAGAAAATAAGGCAATCTAGAAGAAAACCTGATACTTCATGAAGTAAAAAATCATTTGAGAAAAAGGCAACTCTTTATTTTAGTATTATATTAGAGGGGGGAAGCAGAGAATAAGCTGGGCAAAGGAGTAGAGGGAAAGAGAGAGAGAGAGAGAGAGAGAGAGAGAGAATCTCAAGCAGGTTTCACGCTTAGTACAGAGCATGAAGACATGGGGCCCAATCCCATGACCTGGGATCATGATCTGAGCCAAAGTTAAGAGTAAGATGCTCAACCAAGTGAGCTCTCCAGGTCCCCCAAGAAAAAGTCAACTGTTACTTCTGATTTAAAAAGAATGAAAAGCACACAAACAGTATACACACATATATGCAAATACACACACACACACACACACCTTGGCACAACAGACAAAATGATAAAGAAACTATGCAAAATAATATATTCCTACATTCCTATTTATTTTCCCATTCTACATGCATTACCATTGACTAACTTTCCGAGTTCATAACTATCTTTGTTTTATCCATTTCTTTATAATGTACTGTTACTGACTGAACTGCATCCTCCCAAAATATATATGTCAAAACCCTCACCCCCAGTACCTCAGAATGTCACTTTATTTGGAGATGGAGTATTTAAAAAGATAATTTTAAAAATTATATTTTAAGTCTTTAAAAGAGGGTATAAGGGTGGGCCCACAATCTGATAGGACGATGTCTTTATGAAAGAAGGAAGAGCCCCCACAGGTGCATGCGTGCAAAGAAAAGGCTATGGGAAGACCAAACAAGAAGGTGGTAGTCTTCCAGCAAAGGAGAGAGATCAGAGCTGCTGGTGCCTTGACTCTGGACTTCCAGCCTTCTGAAATGTGAGAAGATAAGTGTCTGTTGCTTGAACCACCCCGTCTGCTATAACAAAACATAGCAGCCCTAACAGATACAGAGGGGGCAGACCTTCCTTCTACCTTCCTAGGTTCGATAGCTGGGTCTATGAACTAACCTGAAAACAGATAAAGAGGAAAAAAGGTGTACACATTGATTAACTTTAATATATGCACAGGGGCGTGACAGGAAAGAAAATGAATACCCTAAAAGGGCAGAGATTTGAGGGCTTATATACTATCATAATAGAGGAAGAGGGAGGAGTATGCAGACAATTTAGGAAAAAGTAAATCATTTTTAGAAAAGACAAATAGGATTTTAAAAGAATAGGTGGGAACTAGGATAATTTGTGGCAAGGTTTGTCTGAGTATGGTGTCAACTTCCAGTCGCTTCTCTTGAAATAAGAGTCAATCTTTCCAGGTTGATGAAACTTTTGGAGTGGGGAATTGTGACAGTAGGGTCCCTTTGGAGAATTTGTTTTTAAGCAGGTGAAGGGAATCCAAAGGAAGTATTTCCCTGAATCTGCTGTTTTTTAAGTGCTTTCACTCAAAATAATCAATACACCAAAACATCATATTTTGGGGTGGCATGTCCATATCCTGAATTCCTTCACAGACTACACCTTATTACATACATTTTTTTCTATTGCTTATTTCTGAGATTTCTTCTAAAATCATATGCTATTTTTTTCTGTGAAGACTTTGATAAAATCTAGTTTATTTTCTCTGTTACTGTTAATCTTGTCTCCCAATTTCTTTTACTTGTAATATTTTATTTTTTTTCTTGAAATAATTATTATTGGGTGTGAAAATGTGTCTCACTTCCTCTGACTTGCCACACATACTGAGTCTAAATCACCAGCTACTGCAAGGGAAAAGATTACTGTTATCATAGTTAAATTAAGCTAAAACATAATAATCTGGCCCTCAATAAATTCATATGAATACCTTTGTGGCATAAGTGTTGTTTTAAAGGTAAATAGAGTTGCATTATAAATATAATCTTGCCATTTGAATGATTACTCTATACCTTAGGCTTATCATTGCATTTAAAACAAAATTAGAATCTACTTTATCTTATAAATGCAAAACTTAGGATATCAAGCATTTAATATAACTACTGTCAAAATACTACAGATAGAAAAATAAGCATGCCATGTGTCTTTTGAAACAACTTTGAAAAATTTCCTTTGACAACTCATACTCAAGAGGCATACCCCAGGGTCAAATTTAACACTTTTATTTCATTGTTTTTAAGACTCTGTTGCTACAAGCACATGTTTTAGTTCATTTTGTGTTACACTGATGTATTATGTCATGAAGGATTATTAGTGATTAGGAACAATATTGGGTCAACCTAAAGTTGATGTTTAGCATCAGAAGAATGGCCTGACAAACCCGAAATACAAGTCTGTCAAAGCTTGCCAGGGATTCTATTTCAAAATGACAAAACTGCCTGGGTTTTGTTGTACAGTTTTCACAAGCATTGAAAATATGATAGGCTACTTCAGAATCCTTAATGCCAGGGCTATTAATTTCTTACATAACCCAAATGTGAGAACAAAGAGAACAAAATGTTACCAGGGCTTCCTAAAATATCATGGGGTAAGTGACATATACCATCCTACTTTCAACATTTTAAAATCAATTCATTGACTTATCCTTGATAAGGTTGAACAGTTCTGATGGAGCAAGAGACAGAAAGAGCCCTGAGCTACGGCCCTTCACAATGGCTGAATTCTACTGCGAGAAAAAGGTCACGTGAGAAAAACTTACTGCTCAGTGCAAGTTTGTATATGGATTTGTTAAGTAGCATGGTTGAACTGGTCAAGGTACAGATTAATGTGCCTGTGTTTGTCAATCCTCAGAAGCTAGAAGGACCAGAAGAGATTTCTTGACATGACCAGAATGAATCATAGCTGAGAAGGAAAGTCTGAGGTCAGAGCAAATGAGACATCACCAAGAATGATATATAATGAGATATGCAATGAGAAGAAGGAATAACCAAGGAGTTAAGGTGAAGATTCTCTTTCTCTCTCCTCTCTCTCAAACACACACACACACACACACACACACACACACACACAGACAAGCCATACATTAAAACACATTAGAAAGGAGGAACAGGATTTAAAATAAGATAAAGTTCCAGAGAACTGCTTTACGAAGGGGACTGACCATATGACATGAGGATTTGAACAAAATAGACAATTATACAAAACTAAGGGCCATGGACATTTAAAATTCTTTTCTTCTTTTGCTGCCACTGACTTCGTAAAAAAGGAAGCTAACCAAAGTATTTTTCATGTATCTGATACATATACCGAAACACAACCAAAACAAAATGATTAACACAAATAAAAGCGATGTGCAAAATTGCCCCACAACTAGGACAGTGGAGAAGAGCTACATTGTGCCAATATAACAATCAACCAGAAAAAAAAATACAAGTGGTTCACCACAAAAATTTATTCACTGATCCTACATGTCCATTTTGCAATAGCAAATAGGGCTCTATCTCAACACATACTTTTATAATTTTTTAAAGAAGGAAAAGAGAATGTGGCAATCCACTATTTTTTAGCCGCTCAGCATGTAAATAACATGTCATTTCTACTCTTATTCCATTAGATAAAGAATGTCATACGGCCATCTCGAATTTCAACAGAAAAACATTGTATCATACTGCTGTGTGGGCTGATATCCCAGACAGGGTAAGGAAGATGGAAAAGCACTAATATATTCTATGATACTAGAAGTACAGCAAACTGATGAGCGCCTGTCATTGGGGTTGGAGATTTAGAGGCTGAAGTCAGTTGTAAAAGTGAGAAATAACGTAACAAATAAATTTGGTAGCCTAAATAAGGTACAATAACTTATTATTGTAGCTTTATTAATAATAACATTATTAACCATATTTCTTATTATGTATTATTCTCTGCCAGTCACCTCTTCAGATGAAAAAAAAGGAAACTTTATTTTAACAACATAAATCTGTATCTCTAGCCATAATCTTTGAAGTTTATTGGCCACTAGGTCCTATATGTGGTCCTGTTGGCCACTAGGTCCCTAAGACTTGGAGTAGAATAAAAAATAACCTGAAATATAGGTCACAGTAAAAACAGACTTTCTCACAGGTAGTAGTCAGAATGGTACACAGCCCTCAAGATGGGACCTCACCCCCTGGTGTGGATATGCCTTTCATAATAACTTTGAATGTAGGTGGAATCTATGATATGATGGATGTAACCCCCATGATAGAATCGTTCTATGGCAAAGGTAAAGGTAACTTTTACAGTTGTAATTAAAGCCTCTAGTCTGTCGATTTTAATTAAATCATAATGGACTTTTCCTGGGTGGGCTTTACCTACTCAGACGACTGCTTTACAGACACTAAAAGCAGGGAAGAGATTTGAACAGTAGAAAAGTAATACACAATATTACCTTGATCACAATGATAAAATCTAAGCATGATGATGGCTTGAATAAAGAACACAGAATACCCTTGTGGGTGCTTATTTTCACACTTCTATCACTGGGAAAGTGACTAAGAGAGCGGAGACTGAAAAAGGTACCTTATTTCACTACATAAGAAGGCAACATGGAATGCCTCAGGATGAAAAAGGACGTGCCTCAAGGTAAATACTAAAAGCAAACAAAGATACAGCACATATAATATGTCTTATGCCTGATACAATTCCAAAAATTTACATATATTAAATTATTGGATACCATATCTTAAAGGAAATAAATTAAAGAAAGCAATAGACTTACCGAAGTTATATTTAAACAATAATTTAATTGGAAACGGTAAGTTTTTCTTAAAGGCCTTTCATCAGATTGTGAAAATTCATTTTAAATCTTAGAGAAAAAAAAATATTCTCATGAATGGGTGTTAGAGTCTTGCCAAATGTATTTCGTGCATCTTCGGAAGTAATTATATATTATCATTTATATCATCATGATGGAAAATGATACTGGTTAATTTTGAATGTTGAACTAACTTTGCATTCCTTGGATAAGCCCTAATTGTTCTAGTATGTATTATTTTTTAGAACATACATTTGAATTTATTTTAATACTACCATAGCAAGAATTTTTGTGTCTAAGCTTCATAAGTAATACTATCCCATAATTTTCTTTTTCTGTAATATGATTGTCAGGTGTTGACCCTAGGTACATGTAGACTCAAATACAAGTTAAGAAAGTTCTTGTTCTGTCTTTTATGACAACAGTTGGATAATATTTTAATTTTTTCTTTCCTGGTCTTTTAGAGGTGGGAAAATTTGGAATAAGTGACAGATATTTTAAGAGCTGAATGAACTAACTAAATTTGTAACTAAAGTATGACGATTAAAGTTTGCTCAAAGTGTTCATCATTTAAAAAGCTTACAAAATAAAAAAAAATATTTCAATTGTTCAGTGCTTTAAGAGTATTGTCTTGAAAAAAACTGTATTTAAAAGTCATTTTGGGACGGAGGGAAGATGGCGGCGAGGAGGACGCTGGGCTCACCGCGCGTCCTGCTGATCAATTAGATTCCACCTACACCTGCCTAAATAACCCAGAAAACCACCAGAGGATTAGCAGAACGGAGTCGCCAGAGCCAAGCGCAGACAAGAGGCCCACGGAAGAGGGTAGAAAGGGCGGCAAGGCGGTGCATGCTCCACGAACAGGCGGGAGGGAGCCGGGGCGGAGGGGCGGCTCGCTGGCCAAGCAGAGCCCCGGAGTCTGGCTTGCAAAAGCGGAGGGGCCTGACGGACTGTGTTCCGACAGCAAGCGCGACTTAGCGTCTGGGAGGTCATAAGTTAACAGCTCTGCTCAGAAAGCGGGAAGGCTGGAGGACAAAGGGAGGGAGAGCTGCTGAGCCCCCGGACGACAGAGCTCACTTTGGTGGGGAACAAAGGCGCTCGCCAGAGCCATCTCCCCCGCCCATCCCTCAGCCAAAATCCCAAAGAGAACCAGTTCCTTCCAGGGAACTTGCTCACTCCGCGCAAACACCCAACTCTGTGCTTCTGCGGAGCCAAACCTCCGGCAGCGGATCTGACTCCCTCCCGCTGCCACAGGGCCCCTCCTGAAGTGGATCACCTAAGGAGAAGCGAGCTAAGCCTGCCCCTCCTGCCCCTGTGCACCTTGCCTACCCACCCCAGCTAATACCCCAGATCCCCAGCATCACAAGCCTGGCAGTGTGCAAGTAGCCCAGACGGGCCACGCCACCCCGCAGTGAACCCCGCCCCTAGGAGAGGGGAAGAGAAGGCACACACCACTTTGACTGTGGCCCCAGCGGTGGGCTGGGGGCAGACATCAGGCCGGACGGCGGCCCCGCCCACCAACTCCAGTTATACACCACAGCACAGGGGAAGTGCCCTGCAGGTCCTCACCACTCCAGGGACTATCCAAAATGACCAAGCGGAAGAATTCCCCTCAGAAGAATCTCCAGGAAATAACAACAGCTAATGAGCTGATCAAAAAGGATTTAAATAATATAACAGAAAGTGAATTTAGAATAATAGTCATAAAATTAATCGCTGGGCTTGAAAACAGTATACAGGACAGCAGAGAATCCCTTGCTACAGAGATCAAGGGACTAAGGAACAGTCACGAGGAGCTGAAAAACGCTTTAAATGAAATGCAAAACAAAATGGAAACCACCACAGCTCGGATTGAAGAGGCAGAGGAGAGAATAGGTGAACTAGAAGATAAAGTTATGGAAAAAGAGGAAGCTGAGAGAAAGAGAGATAAAAAAATCCAGGAGTATGAGGGGAAAATTAGAGAACTAAGTGATACACTAAAAAGAAATAATATACGCATAATTGGTATCCCAGAGGAGGAAGAGAGAGGGAAAGGTGCTGAAGGGGTACTTGAAGAAATAATAGCTGAGAACTTCCCTGAACTGGGGAAGGAAATAGGCATTGAAATCCAAGAGGCACAGAGAACTCCCTTCAGACGGAACTTGAATCGATCTTCTGCACGACATATCATAGTGAAACTGGCAAAATACAAGGATAAAGAGAAAATTCTGAAAGCAGCTAGGGGTAAACGTGCCCTCACATATAAAGGGAGACCTATAAGACTCGTGACTGATCTTTCTTTTGAAACTTGGCAGGCCAGAAAGAATTGGCACGAGATTTTCAGTGTGCTAGACAGAAAAAATATGCAGCCGAGTATCCTTTATCCAGCAAGTCTGTCATTTAGAATAGAAGGAGAGATAAAGGTCTTCCCAAACGAACAAAAACTGAAGGAATTTGTCACCACTAAACCAGCCCTACAAGAGATTCTAAGGGGGACCCTGTGAGACAAAGTACCAGAGACATCACTACAAGCATAAAACATACAGACATCACAATGACTCTAAACCCGTATCTTTCTATAATAACACTGAATGTAAATGGATTAAATGCGCCAACCAAAAGACATAGGGTATCAGAATGGATATAAAAACAAGACCCATCTATTTGCTGTCTACAAGAGACTCATTTTAGACCTGAGGACACCTTTAGATTGAGAGTGAGGGGATGGAGAACTATTTATCATGCTACTGGAAGCCAAAAGAAAGCTGGAGTAGCCATACTTATATCAGACAAACTAGACTTTAAATTAAAGGCTGTAACAAGGGATGAAGAAGGACATTATATAATAGTTACAGGGTCTATCCATCAGGAAGAGCTAACAATTATAAATGTCTATGTGCCGAATACCGGAGCCCCCAAATATATAAAACAACTACTCATAAACATAAGCAACCTTATTGATAAGAATGTGGTAATTGCAGGGGACTTTAACACCCCACTTACAGAAATGGATAGATCATCTAGACACACGATCAATAAAGAAACAAGGGCCCTGAATGAGACATTGGATCAGATGGACTTGACAGATATATTTAGAACTCTGCATCCCAAAGCAACAGAATAGACTTTCTTCTCGAGTGCACATGGAACATTCTCCAAGATAGATCACATACTGGGTCACAAAACAGCCCTTCATAAGTTTACCAGAATTGAAATTATACCATGCATACTTTCAGACCACAATGCTATGAAGCTTGAAATCAACCACAGAAAAAAGTCTGGAAAACCTCCAAAAGCATGGAGGTTAAAGAACACCCTACTAACGAATGAGTGGGTCAACCAGGCAATTAGAGAAGAAATTAAAAAATATATGGAAACAAACGAAAATGAAAACACAACAATCCAAACGCTTTGGGACACAGTGAAGGCAGTCCTGAGAGGAAAATACATTGCAATCCAGGCCTATCTCAAGAAACAAGAAAAATCCCAAATACAAAATCTAACAGCACACCTAAAGGAAATAGAAGCAGAACAGCAAAGGCAGCCTAAACCCAGCAGAAGAAGAGAAATAATAAAGATCAGAGCAGAAATAAACAATACAGAGTCTAAAAAAACTGTAGAGCAGATCAACGAAACCAAGAGTTGGTTTTTTGAAAAAATAAACAAAATTGACAAACCTCTAGCCAGGCTTCTCAAAAAGAAAAGGGAGATGACCCAAATAGATAAAATCATGAATGAAAATGGAATGATTACAACCAATCCCTCAGAGATACAAACAATTATCAGGGAATACTATGAAAAATTATATGCCAACAAATTGGACAACCTGGAAGAAATGGACAAATTCCTGAACACCCACACTCTTCCAAAACTCAATTAGGAGGAAATAGAAAGCTTGAACAGACCCATAACCAGCGAAGAAATTGAATCGGTTATCAAAAATCTCCCAACAAATAAGAGTCCAGGACCAGACGGCTTCCCAGGGGAGTTCTACCAGACGTTTAAAGCAGAGATAATACCTATCCTTCTCAAGCTATTCCAAGAAATAGAAAGGGAAGGAAAACTTCCAGACTCATTCTATGAAGCCAGTATGACTTTGATTCCTAAACCAGACAGAGACCCAGTAAAAAAAGAGAACTACCGGCCAATATCCCTGATGAATATGGATGCAAAAATTCTCAATAAGATACTAGCAAATCGAATTCAACGGCATATAAAAAGAATTATTCACCATGATCAAGTGGGATTCATTCCTGGGATGCAGGGCTGGTTCAACATTCGCAAATCAATCAACGTGATACATCACATTAACAAAAAAAAAGGGAAGAACCATATGATCCTGTCAATCGATGCAGAAAAGGCCTTTGACAAAATCCAGCACCCTTTCTTAATAAAAACCCTTGAGAAAGTCGGGATAGAAGGAACATACTTAAAGATCATAAAAGCCATTTATGAAAAGCCCACAGCTAACATCATCCTCAACGGGGAAAAACTGAGAGCTTTTTCCCTGAGATCAGGAACACGACAGGGATGCCCACTCTCATCGCTGTTGTTTACCACAGTGCTGGAAGTTCTAGCATCAGCAATCAGACAACAAAAGGAAATCAAAGGCATCAAAATTGGCAAAGATGAAGTCAAGCTTTCGCTTTTTGCAGATGACATGATATTATACATGGAAAATCCGATAGACTCCACCAAAAGTCTGCTAGAATTGATACATGAATTCAGCAAAGTCGCAGGATACAAAATCAATGTACAGAAATCAGTTGCATTCTTATACACTAACAATGAAGCAACAGAAAGACAAATAAAGAAACTGATCCCATTCACAATTGCACCAAGAAGCATAAAATACCTAGGAATAAATCTAACCAAAGATGTAAAGGATCTATGCTGAAAACTATAGAAAGCTTACGAAGGAAATTGAAGAAGATTTAAAGAAATGGAAAGACATTCCCTGCTCATGGATTGGAAAAATAAATATTGTCAAAATGTCAATAGTACCCAAAGCTATCTACACATTCAATGCAATCCCAATCAAAATTGCACCAGCATTCTTCTCGAAACTAGAACAAGCAATCCTAAAATTCATATGGAACCACAAAAGGCCCCGAATAGCCAAAGGAATTTTGAAGAAGAAGACCAAAGCAGGAGGCATCACAATCCCAGACTTTAACCTCTACTACAAAGCTGTCATTATCAAGACAGCATGGTATTGGCACAAAAACAGACACATAGACCAATGGAATAGAATAGAAACCCCAGAACTAGACCCACAAACGTATGGTCAACTCATCTTTGACAAAGCAGGAAAGAACATCCAATGGAAAAAAGACAGCCTCTTTAACAAATGGTGCTGGGAGAACTGGACAGCAACATGCAGAAGGTTGAAACTAGACCACTTTCTCACACCATTCACAAAAATAAACTCCAAATGGATAAAGGACCTGAATGTGAGACAGGAAACCATCAAAACCTTAGAGGACAAAGCAGGAAAAGACCTCTCTGACCTCAGCCGTAGCAATCTCTTACTCGACACATCCCCAAAGGTAAGGGAATTAAAAGCAAAAGTGAATTACTGGGACCTTATGAAGATAAAAAGCTTCTGCACAGCAAAGGAAACAATCAACAAGACTAAAAGGCAACCAACGGAATGGGAAAAGATATTTGCAAATGACATATCGGACAAAGGGCTAGTATCCAGAATCTATAAAGAGCTCACCAAACTCCACACCCGAAAAACAAATAACCCAGTGAAGAAATGGGCAGAAAACATGAATAGACACTTCTCTAAAGAAGACATCCGGATGGCCAACAGGCACATGAAAAGATGTTCAGCGTCGCTCCTTATCAGGGAAATACAAATCAAAACCACACTCAGGTATCACCTCACGCCAGTCAGAGTGGCCAAAATGAACAAATCAGGAGACTATAGATGCTGGCGAGGATGTGGAGAAACCGGAACCCTCTTGCAGTGTTGGTGGGAATGCAAATTGGTGCAGCCGCTCTGGAAAGCAGTGTGGAGGTTCCTCAGAAAATTAAAAATAGACTTACCCTATGACCCAGCAATAGCACTGCTAGGAATTTATCCAAGGGATACAGGAGTACTGATGCATAGGGGCACTTGTACCCCAATGTTCATAGCAGCACTCTCAACAATAGCCAAATTATGGAAAGAGCCTAAATGTCCATCAACTGATGAATGGATAAAGAAATTGTGGTTTATATACACAATGGAATACTACGTGGCAATGAGAAAGAATGAAATATGGCCTTTTGTAGCAACGTGGATGGAACTGGAGAGTGTGATGCTAAGTGAAATAAGCCATACAGAGAAAGACAGATACCATATGGTTTCACTCTTATGTGGATCCTGAGAAACTTAACAGGAACCCATGGGGGAGGGGGAGGAAAAAAGAAAAAAAAAAAATAAAAGAGGTTAGAGTGGGAGAGAGCCAAAGCATAAGAGACTGTTAAAAACTGAGAACAAACTGAGGGTTGATGGGGGGTGGGAGGGAGGAGAGGGTGGGTGATGGGTATTGAGGAGGGCACCTTTTGGGATGAGCACTGGGTGTTGTATGGAAACCAATTTGACAATAAATTTCATATAATAAAATAAATAAATAAATAAATAAATAAATATAATCCAAAAAAAAAAAAAAAACAATTGCATGAACGAAAGCGGTTTATACAGTATATGTCCTAATTAGGATAAACCAAGTAATAAAATATGTTTTATTCCCTACATTTTTTCTTTTCTGATATTATATCTTTGATAGATAGCCAGTAGTTCTTTTTAATAAAAGTTACAAAAAATAATTTATATATAATTTTATACTTATTTATAACCATGGGTCATGTGTTTATTCAAAAAAAATATATATACATATATATATGGATATATATGTGTATATACATATATATGTATCTATAGATATACATAAGTGTATAGATACATATATATGTATGTGTATATACATATATATGTATATGTATGTGTGTGTGTATATATATATATAATATATATATTATATATATATAAACTATATATATGTGTGTGTGTGTATACACACACACACACACACACACACACACACATATATAGTTTATTCTAAATCTCCAAAAGGGATCATTTGAATATAGTTAAAATGAAAGTGTATTCTGGCTGTTTTTTTTTTTTTCATCTTAAGCATTCTATAAATCATGATTTCTTGCAGTCTGTCTCCTATTTCTGTCAAAGGTTATGTTTTAGATAGGATAATGACAATAGCTGTTGATAAACAAAACCAAAAAAAACCGCTTAAATTAAAATACCATGTGACCAAACGAAGCACCACTGTTGAATAAAGCAAAGTGAAAAGTCTTGTGACTTTTTTTTAGCTTTTGAAATCACGTTTATTATTTTAACTATAGTTCTTTCTTTTTTTTAAGTTTTTTTAACGTTTATTTTTGAAACAGAAAGAGCATGAACGGGGGAGGGTCAGAGAGAGGGAGACACAGAATCCGAAACAGGCTTCAGGCTCTGAGCTGTCAGCACAGAGCCCCACGCGGGGCTCGAAATCACGGACCGCGAGATCATGACCTGAGCTGAAGTCAGACACCCAACCGACTGAGCCACCCAGGTACCCCTATAGTTCTTTCATCTATCTATCTATCTATCTATCTATCTATCATCTATCTATCATCTATTTTCTATCTATCATCTATCTATTATCTATCTATCATCTATATTATCTATCATCTATCTATTATCTATCATCTATCTATTATCTATCATCTATCTATTATCTATCATCTATTTATCATCTATCTATCTATGATCTATCTATCATCTATCATGTATCACTATCAAGGTTGTTTTTTCTCCAAGTACAACACCTATATTTCTATCTTATGGATTGTTAATATTTACCATAAACACAACCTGAAATGTCTGCAAATTCTAAATTAACAAGCTTTACTAATGCTTTTAATTTCTACTTGTCTAAACTGTGAAGTTGGGCAAATTCCAAGGTCTTTCTGAGGATTCAATGGGACGATGCATTAAATCAGGCGGGTGGCACTACAGTGCTGATGCTAGAAAGTGGAAGAGGCTGGTCAGTAACGCAGGTACTCACACAAATGAGGTGATTCAGCACAAGATGATTTTCACTTGTATTCTGAAGTCAAGGATTTTTGAGGGCTCTCTCCACTTTATGTCATCTAGAAAAGTATACATATGATATATAAAAATATCAAGTGTCTACCTGTATGAAAGAGTCTGACTCAATTTTTTTTTATATATATATTTGACTGCTGATGGTTTTTAAGCTTCACAATTTCCTCTTCTCTTCCTGCTCCGCATATGAGCAAGCTGATAAGAAATCCCAGGTATTCGTTCCTTCCTTTCGCCCCTGCATAGGGGAATACTCACTCCTGTCCCACTCCCTAACTTTCAGAAAAATCCCAAGCTAATCTTTCTTTACTCTCAACCCATTTTCGGGCCTACTTGGGAGCTATCCTGTGCTCCCCAGAAAGACCACTTATTTAAGTAATAACCTATTTTTAATTTATTTTTTTATGTGGGCTCCATACCCAATATGGGCTTGAACTCATGACCTAAAGATCAAGTCACACACTTTACTGACTGAGCCAGCCAGGCGCCTCAGTAATAAACCTTTCATACCCTCTTGATGTGTATGTGTGGCATCATCAGTTTCAATAATTGAAGCAAATTTTGGGGGGGGGACCATCCTTTATCTGCAGATGCCTACAATACTACTTTATGATCCTGCTCTTATCAAGAACTTAATAAAGAAAATAAAGTTTTAAGTGTTCATAGACATTTTTAAGGGAAAAAGTAGTCAAATACCCTAATTCTTATATTTAATGTAAATGAATTTTGCTTAAGCTAATGCATTTTATACAGCTTTAACCATTAGAGGTCTTGAGTCAAAAGTCATATTACGGGGTGTCTGGGGTCTCACTCAGTTGAATGTCTTACACTTGATTTCAGCTCAGGTCATGATCCTGGGGTTGTGAAATTGAGCTTGGCATCGTGCTTCTCACTGAGCATGGAGACTGCCTAGGATTCTCTCTCACTTTCTCTCTTTCTCCCTCTGCCCCTCTCCCCCCCCCCAACTGTGGTCTCTCTAAAATTAAAAAAAAGTCATATTATTTCAACAAGTTGGAGTAACCACTTTTACAATGCTAACTTTTTATGATTCTTTTAAATGCATGTTTATAATTGTCATATTGTGTATGTTCTATTAAAGTGCCTTTAATGTATAGTGCCTTTAATGATAAAATTTAAAACCACTCTTGATTTAGGTAATATATTGCTACATAACAATATCTTTAAAAATTCTTCTAAAGGCTCATTTAAAGAATAAAAACAAATAATTCTTAACATTTTGGCTCATTTGCATTATAAATATATTATAAATATGTGGTATGCACTTTACTTGTATATTTTTAAACATCGTCATCATAGACAATACAGTTTCTGGGCAGGTACTTAGAGAAGTCATGTGTAGGTTTTTCAACCCTGAACTCTAGTTGAGTTCCCAACAATAGGCAGGATCCACTGCCAGGCATTACATGTCTGAGCCTTTATATGAGTCCTGCATCCGGCCATGCTCTATTCTACCCCAGCTGATGCTACTCCGTGGGGAGTTGTCCCCAGCGGCCCTGCCCAAGTTGAAAATTATAAGCAAAATAATTTCTTTTTGTAAATAAATTATGGTTCTTGGATACATGGTCATTTCCAACCTCTCACCCATATGTATTCACTTATTTATTAATGTTCGTGGGGCGCCTGGGTGACTCAGTCGGTTGAGCGTCCGACTTCCGCTCAGGTCATGATCTCGCGGTCTATGAGTTTGATCCCCACGTCAGGCTCTGTGCTGACAGTTCAGAGCCTGGAGCCTGCTTCGGATTCTGTGTCTCCCTCTCTCTCTGCCCCTCCCCCTCTCATGCTCTGTCTCTCTCTGTGTCAAAAATAAATAAACATTTAAAAAAAATTTAAAGTTCAATATATATTCATTGAAGGGTAATAAGTCTTGGCTCTGAGGACACACTGATTGTGTAGGGGTATGTTTACTAGTACATCTTTATGTCACACACACACTACGCATTCCAAATACCCTCATAAATACACACAATAAGCTACATGTGCATACACTAGAAGCAGGTATAGGAGAAAGCAAGCAAATGTTAATTGCATAATTGACTAAGAAAAAGACCTTGATGAAGATGTTTCAAAATTATTTGATTCAAGTTGCAATATAATACCTTCCAATGTTCAGTTCCATTATTCTCTTTTAAATTACTATTTTCTTTACTGTTTAGCATCTCCTTTCTTTTTATGTGTCTAAAAGACACAACAACCAATTTCCTGTATCCCTGTTTGGCTTTCATTTAGCTGGTTGTGTTAAGACAATCTGTCTTGAAACCGTATTATTACTGGCTTGAAGGCCCCGGGTAAAATCTTACAAACTCAACAGCGTGATGCACTGAGGTTTCATAACAACAATTTTCACCTTTGTGGAAACACATTCAATGAAATGACAAAATGTGATGTAATATTTCCTTTGGAGAATACAGCACACATTTCTCAACTCTACACAAATTTGTGTGGTTGGTTTCTGTATAAAACAAAAGTGTTGTTATTGTTATTTCCTTACTGGATTGCTGAAACCACATACGTTCTTTTATTTGTTGTCTAAATATCTACTGTATTGACTTTCAAAGTATCATATACATGGTAATTAGTACCATTTTTTCAAGTTGATTTGGAAAAAGGGAAAATTTTCACTTTATATTTGTTCCTCCAGTATTCTTTGAATTAAAAAAAAAACAGTTACTCATTTACCATGAATGAAAATATCTTAGTCAACTCAAGCAGCTGTAACAAAACGCCATAAGCTGGGTGGCTTCTCAAGCACAAGTCTATTCCTCGCGGTTCTGAACGCTAAAAGTCTGCAATCAGGGACAACTGGTGGCAACTTGGTCAGGTTCCGGTGAAAACCCTCCTCTGGGTTTCAGTTTGCTGACCATTTTCACGTGGTGCCAAGAGAACTGGCGAATCCTCAGGCTTCTATAACGGCATTTATCTCATTCACGAAAGTTCTGTCCTTGTATCCTAATTACCTCCCAGAGCCTCCCACCTTTAGCTATCATCACATTGGGACTAGGGCTTTAACATATAAATTTGGGGTGACATAAACATTCAGTCCATTGCAGAGAGTATATAGTAAATGATCTCTCCGTCTCAGAACTAATCAAGGGGTTAAAATGTCAAGATAAATGATGTCTGACAAGCATTTGTACAAAGCATATATGTACCATTTGTTGAAAAAAATATTATGTATGTGAATTCAATCTAAAGTCCCATGAAACACTAGCTATATTATGCTCTTTTCTTTTTTTTCTGTTTTTTTAAAGTTTTTTTTTTATTTACTTTTGAGAGAGAGACAGAGAGAGTAAATGGGGGAGGGGCAGAGACAGATGAAGAGAGAGAATCCCAAGCAGTCCCTGCACTGTCAGCACGGAGCCTGATGTGGGGCTCGAACTCACAAACCATGAGATCATGACCTGAGCCAAAATCAAGAGTCAGACACTTAACCGACGGAGCCCCTGTGTTCTTTTCTTTTTCTTTAAAAGAATGAAGATGAGTTAAACAAAGTACATAGTGTATTCTTGGATAGAACGTCAAAATTACTCAACAAGGAGCCAAGAAACGTAGATCAGAATTTTAAATCCATCAGCTATTAAATACATAAACTTCGGTCAGGCTATTACATAGGCTGACTCTGCCTATGTAAATAAATAAGCAAAAAAATAAATGAGAAGGGGGCTTGTAGAGTGCATCGTAGTCTCAACACAAAGACAGTGAATGTATATCTACTACAAAACATTCTATAAAGTAATTACACTTGTAGCTGATGTCAAAAGCCAGAAAGAATTGACAACATCCTTCCTCCCAAAAGGGGAACATTGAACCATCCACTGACTGAAATGAGGAGGCACAGAAACCACCAGGAGCCCTGAACCTGAACATCAGGTCAAGAATGTGAGAACAACATCAAGGGTATATGTCCTATGTTTGTCAGGCATTCAAGGATGGGAATTCAAAACATTCTCACCGTCAACCCAGATTTGTGGTAGAAAACACAGATCTGAGATGTGCAGACAGAAATGCCATGTGAAAGTCATGAAGCCATCCTTGCAGTGCGTGCGTTTAAGAGCCAGAACCGCACTATAGAATAAAATGGTTGTAAAACAACAACAACAAAAAGGTAAGAAAAGCCTAATGAGAACTTCTAGTTTTAGAAGCGGCGAATGCCTAAACCAAGATCATTGTGATCCAACTGAGAAGACAACTTTTGCTGAAGATAAGCAGACAAAACAATTATAAGATAATTAGAGATAGTACATAGATCCAAATAAAAGGAAAAATCACTTAAGGTGTTATAATTATAATACAATCTGAAGGTCTTTATACAGTATTCCAAGTTATATAAGATAAGATAAGAATCTTTAAAAATAACTTCAATATAAATATAGGTGGATTATAAAAATGACGAAGGAGAATTACTAGAAATTAAACAGTATCGACAATGAAATTACACTGGTGGAAAAATAGAAAACTTAAGGGATGGGCTAAATTGATATTACAAAGCTGAAAATAGAATTAAGAATTAGTAAATCTAAAAGAGGAACAAGAGAAATTCTTAAACATTGTTCAAAGTGTTAGAAAATAAGACAAAAAACCTCACAAATATAACTCAAGATGGATCACAGATCTACATGTAAAACACAAAACCATAAAACTCTTAGAATACAGGAGAAAATGTAAATGATCTAGTTAAAATATAAATGTTATATCTAGATGACTTTTTAGAGATAACACCAAAGGCATGATCCATGACAGAAATAATGAATAAGGTTGGATTTCATTAAACTTTAAAAACCTACTCTTTGAAAGACAATGTCAAGAAAATGAGAAATAAGCCAGACTGAAAGAAAATGTTTGCAAAATGCAAATTTGATAATCAATAGTTACCTAAAATACGCAAATAACTCTTAAACTCAATAATAAGAAAACAACTCAATAACGGATGAATCAAAGACCTTATTAGACACCACAACAAAACAATATATTCAGATGACAAAGAAGCATATGAAAAGATGCTCATTATATGTAATCAGAGAAATTCATATGAAAATAACAATAAAATTCCACTACACATCTATTAGAATGGCCAAAATCAAGTACACTAATGACAACAAAGGCTGACAAGGAGGTAGGGCAATAAGAATTCTCATTCATTTCTGTTGGGGATACAACTTGGTACAGCCCCTTTAGAAGACAATTTGGTATATATACACGTATACATATATATGTTTATGTTTATATATATATACACATATATATACATATATTCATGTTCACACAAAAACTTGCACAAATATATTTACTGCAGCTCTATTCATAATTGTCAAAATTTGTAAGCAACCAAGATGACCTTCAGTAAGCAAATGGATAAACTGTGTTGCCTCCAGACAATGGAGTCTTATTCAGTACTGAAAATAAATGAGCTACCCCACCATGAAAAGACATAAAGGAATCGTAAATGCAAATTACTAAGTTAAAGAAGCCAATCTGGAAAGGGTACATGCTGTATGATTCCAACTATATGACATTCTGGTGAAGAAAGAATACAGAGACAGTACAAAAGATCAATGGCTTCTAGGGACTGTGGGGGTGAAGAGGGATGAATAGGTTGTGCATGGAGAATTTTTAGGAGTGAAAATACTTTTTACTTTACCATAATAATGGATACATAGAATTATACATTTATCTAAACTCATAGAACATACACCAAGAGTGAACCATAATGTCAACTATGGACTTTGGGTGATGATGATGTATCAGTGTAGGTTCATCAGTTGAAACAAATTTTGCACTCTGGTGGAGGATGTTGATAATGGGGGAGGCTATGCATGTATGAGGACAGAGGGTATGTGGGACATCTCTGCACCTTCCACTCAATATTGCTATAAACCTAAAACTGCTCTAACAAAATAAAGTCTTAATTAAAAAAAGAATATATATCCATTTAGGAGGTTATAAATTAAAAAAAATTAAAACACAAGTAAACCCACAGAAAACAAAAGGAAAGAAATAAAATAAATCTGAAAATAATAAAACAGAAAATAAACATATAATAGTGAAAAATTTTCAAAACAAGACAAGGAAATTAGTAATGGGAAATGATAGGGTCCTAAGAAGTATGCACATTTAGAAAAAGAAAAAAAATAAGAGAGGTTAAAGGACTTAAGTTGTTAATTTAGTACCAGGAAAATAGAACGGTGATGTAATGGCTGAGAATTTTCCAGGATTAAAGAAAAGTATTTGTTGTTTTTTTAAAAAAAAACTTTTTTAATGTTTATTTATTTTTGAGAGAGACAGAGACAGAATATGCGTGGGGTAGGGGCAGAGAGAGAAGGAGACAGAATCCAAAGCAGGCTGTAGGCTCTGAGCTGTCAGCAAAGAGCCCAACGGGAGGCTGGAACTCTCGAGCTGTGAGATAATGACTTGGGCTGAAGTCGGACGCTCAACTGAGTGAGCCACCCAGGAGCCCCAGAAAGTATTTGTTGTTATATTGCAAAACACGTTGAATCACCAGCAGGGGAATTAGAAGGAAAAAAAAAAAAAAAAAACTGAATTATTGGATTCTTTTTCACTATTGCTTCTTATACCCACATTCCTTCCTTCCAGTTTCTTTTTCTTTCATGTTGGATATCTAGAGGGAAGGATTATTAGTAGTAAACCCTCATTATATCTGAAACGTATTTATCTATCTTCACTATAATTGACAGACTACCGAGGTACAGAATTCCAACTTGAGTTATTTTCTTCAAGACTTTAAATGGATTATTCCATTGCATTTTGGTTTCTATTGTGTGTGAAAAGTTGCTGTCACACGACTATCATTCAATTATATGAAATTTGAATGTTCTCTTTAGTGCCTTGCAAGCTGTTTTTTTATTAATCCATGTAAGAAATTTAAAGATATAATTTAATTCAGAGGAAAATGATATCTAAGTATATCAGTGGGAAATAAGAAGCAAGAATGAAAAAGCATTGATAAAGTGTTGATAAACCTTTATAATTATCTACAGAAAAGAGTATGGCTATATACATATATGTATATATGAATTAAATGAATATATATATGAATTAAATGATATATATGTATATATATATATAAATTAAATGCCAATAATAATGCTATAAAACATAGGAAAGGACAAAAGAAAAATTCAAGTTTCTCAAAATTGTGACATGGCTGAAGAAAAAGATAAAGATATTAATTAGCATTAAACATAAAAGGATATATAAATTAATGCAGGTATTTATTTGTGATTAAATTAAAACTTGATAAATTTAGTCTATCTATGCAACTCAAATTCCCCAGTAAAAGTTTATATGAAATTGTCAATTATTTTAAAAGAATATCAGATAATATACATATCTTCATATATACAAAGAGATGACTATAGTCATGGGTTTGTTAAAAAATAGTTAAGTATACTGATGGCTTCTCAACTTTGGCGATACTGACATCTTAGGCTGGGTATTCTTTGATGTAGGGCCTGACCCGCAACTCGTATTATAGGATGGTTGTAAGTATCCCAGAACCCACTTACTGGATGTCAGTAGCACCCTTCTGGTTGGATAATCAAAATCTTCAGATAATGATGGCCATTACTAAAGAAGAAAAAGAAGGAGAAGAAGGAGAAAAGAGCATGGAGGAGGAGGGAAGGAGGAGGAGGTGGGGGAAGGAGAAGAGAACATAATAAATGTTAGTGAAAATGTAGCGAAATTAGAATAGTTGTGCACTTATGATGAGATGTGAAATGGTGAAGACACTTTAAAAAAAGTGTTTATTTTTGAGAGAGAGAAAAAGACAGAGGGTGGGGAAGGGGCAGAGAGAGAGAGAAGGAGACAGAGAATACCAAGCAGGCTCCCTGCCATCAGAGCTGGATTTGGAGCTTGATCTCACAAACCATGAGATCATGAACTGACCTGAAATCAAGACTTGGACACTTAACTGACTGAGCCACCCAGGCACCCCGGTGAAGACAGTTTGACGAACAGTATGGCAGTTCCTGAAAATTAAACATAGAATTACTACGCCATCTAGCAATTCCACTTTAGAATATATACCAAAATAATGGGAAGTAGGAACTTGAACCCGTATCTGTACACCCATTAGTAAAAACATTATTCACAACAGTCAAATTTGGAAATAACACACGTCCATGGACAGATAAATGGATAAACAAAATGCGGTAGATTCACAGAATACAGTATTATTGGGTTTAAGAAAGAAGGAGATCCTGAAGGATGTCACCACATGAAAAAACCTGAGGACGTTATGTTAAGCAAGATAAACCAGGAACAAAAGGACAATTACAGTGTGATTCTACTTATAAGAGGTACTTTAGATCCTCAAATTCATGGAGATAGAAAGTAGAATAGTGGTTGCCAGGGGTTAGGGAGGAGACTGGTGGGGGGGTTAGTGTTTAATGGGTATAGAGTTTCAATTTAAGAAGACGAACAATTTTGGAGATGGATGGTGATGATGGTTGTACCACAACGTGAATATTCTTAATACCACAGAATTACACACTTATAAATTATTAGATGGTAAATTTTATATGTTGCAAATTTTCTCTGTCTCTCTGTCTCTCTCTCTCTCTCTCTGTGCGTCTCTCTCTCTCTCTCTCACACACACACACAGTCACACACCAATAAAACTTCTAGGGACCACACTAAGGAAACAAACAGACAAACAAACAAAAAAACCCACCAGACTTTGCCAAATACCCTAGGGATAAGAAAATCTTCCATTGAAAACCAGCGAAGTTTGATAACATCAAGTATTGTCAAATATGTAGAAAAAGGGACACACACCATGTTTTAGTTGCAAATTTTTTCAGATTTTGGACTGAGATTTGGCAATATCTGGTGTATTTAAAAATGCACTTATGCTACAAAATTACAATCGTATTCCCAAGTATACACCTTAGAGAAACTCACATCTGTGCCCAACGACAAAGGGGTCACAGAAATAGTCTCACCAGTGCTCTTTGTATGTATATATTTATATATACATATATACCATGTGTATGGTAACAACTTAAATGTTAATCAGCATAACTGTTTTGAATATATTCTAGTACATTTATGACATGGGATAAACCATATTCCTGGATAGAAATCAAAATGCCACAAATGATAGAAACAATAGGCACCAATAACTTGTAAAATTGCAGAATAATACTGTATGGTTATTTACAAACAAATGTAGCAAGGATGTATAGAAATCTAGGTAGATGACAAATACACGTTCTGGACAGCATTTGCCTCAAATGGGGTAGGTTGAAGACAAAAATTAAGGAAAGATCAGAGAGCATTACACAGGAAATTTCAAAACTACTTTTATTATTTTATTATTTAAATTTCAATGGTGGGCATGTTACATCATTCTTTATACATACCTGCACTTCCAAAATAGTTCCTAGATGCATGTTAAAGTGACATAATATAGGGGCGCCTGGGTGGCTCAGTCGGTTGGGCAGCCGACTTCAGCTCAGGTCATGATCTCGCGGTCCGTGAGTTCGAGCCCCGCGTCGGGCCCTGTGCTGACAGCTCAGAGCCTGGAGCCTGTTTCAGATTCTGTGTCTCCCTCTCTCTGACCCTCCCCCATTCATGCTCTGTCTCTCTCTGTCTCAAAAATAAATAAACGTTAAAAAAAAAATTAAAGTGACATAAAATAAAAACTACGTGTAAATAAGGTTATTTCATCATTCCTAAACTTAATGGACTGGTACAACTTTTTCTTTGATATTTATTAAGCTCATTAGAAAATATACAGAATAGTGGGTCCGTTTGGGCAAATGCTATTTTATAGCTCTCCTCTCATGTTTCTGGCATAATACAAGAACAAAAGATTTCTATATGAAATAACATTTCAATACTTAAAAAATTCTATAATTAAAATATCCCTCTCAAGTTGCATTTCTTACACACTCTACTTGCTTAGAAAATAACATGCGGTTCCACTGATTGTTATTAAATTAAAATTAATTTAAATAAAAATTAAATAACTTTAGGGGTGACATTTGCCTGGGTTTTCATTCATGCAATACAAATTGCAATATGTACTGTATCTAAAGGCAGCATGGTAACGTCTTGTATATTAATGAAGTGGAAAATGTTAAGACTGGGGCAGTCACAGGGAAATGCATTTATGCACTTATGCTTAAGTACTTGTAAACTACTTAAAATATTCTGAGGTTTTTTTCTATCCTATGTGTTGTTAAAACTTGGATCTAGAACCTCAAAAAAAATTGATGGTGAGTGAAAATGTTAAAGGAAAAGAGTGAAAAGGACCTTTCCCCAAGTTCAAAGACTATAGAAATCCAGGCAGTGATTGCTTTTGACATGCATGACAGCTCATTATCCTATAGGTTCACAGAATAGAGTGAATTTAAACTCTGGTATCCTGCCACATTTCCCTCATGTTGATAAATATCAATTTTAAATTTGTCAGATGAGAAGATGTCTTGTGCACTTGCTAGGAAAAGATATGCATTTATTTTTAAATATCTCTTGCTCTAATATTAGATCATAAATTACTTGACAGTTGAAGACGGCAAAGCATTTTGCTGATAGAGTTCCTGGCCAGACAGGGCGGGGGGTAGTGGGGGGGAGTTATGGAGTTTTACAATTTGAAATACTGAAAAAGAGGTCAAAGTGATTTAAATTCGGAAAGAATGCCACTGTCAGAGTGAAGAGTCTTTCATCACCCTCATATTATCTGCCAAGAATATTTAACTTTCACTCAAATTTCAACTTTTTGAATGATTTTGAAAAGTTAGTTACCTTATTAATACCAACCAGCAAGACTGACAAGATAGCACAACCAAATAATTTACTAGGTGGTGAACTGCTCCACAAACTGAGTGAACAGGTAAAGGAATTTCTTTATGAATATGGAAACCTGTGCCCTTTAAATAAGCACACTGCTCCTCGTTAATTTAATTTTTCATTTGGATGAAGAGAAGAAGATAAAGCGACACATTTTTCTCTGTCACAGGTATAAAAATATCTCAGTCTCATGCACAAATGCAGAAAGAATAATCAGGGAGATAATATATACAGGTAATAAAAATGTAATAGGTGAAACTTGTTACTGTAAATGTGTGTACTGATATAAAAATGTAACTACTGTATACTCTTGTGCTGAAAAGATTTTGTAATAGATAAGAACCAAAAAAATCCACCTGTTCTAGACTTCCCGACTGTAACTCAATCACATCTTGTCTGGCTTAAGTTTTAGAGTTTTAGGTCTTCACCCCCTCCCAGCAAATAATATTCTAATCAGTTAATGACTCCATATTTCTTTAAAAAAATCTGACAGCATAAAAGTCACCCTATTACATATCTTCACCTCGTAAGAATCTACATGAAAAGTTTACCTGTTTGCCATTGTTAGGAAGATTATACTTAATAATGAAATAATAACACAGACACTTTTTATTTAAATACCAAGAAAAAAAATCGTTAATCCTCCTAGTGGAGAAGATGCCACTCATCAAACTATCAGTAGCTTTCTTACATTAACAGACCTGTCATCTGTTGGTGTAAAACCTTAAGTCTAAAATCAGAGCCCTGAGGTGAACATCAAAATCTACTATAACATTTCTGTGTTTCCAAATACCCGCCAAAGCACAAATAGATAAACTAGGTGATGATAACATACGATTCCGCTTGACCTCTTCATGTCACTGACTAGTTTTTATAAAATTTCTCTTAAATAAAAAAAAAAAAAAAAAAACACGTGTGAACAAAACAAAAAAAAAGTTCACAAGGGAAAATCTTTTTGCCATATTTACATGCTATTTTCCTTTTTAATGTTTTTTTAAGATTTTTAATTATGTAAAATGCACACAAAATTTACCATCTTAACTATTTTTAAGTGTACACTTCAATGTGTTAAGCTCATTCACATTGTGGGCAACCCATCTCCAGACCCTTTTTCGTCTTACAAAATTGAAACTCTGTGCCTGTTAGATATCAAGTCCTCATTCTTCTTTGTTTTCAGCCAATGGCAACCATCATACTACTTTCTGTCTCTGTGAACTTGACTCTTTTAAGTACCTCATATAAGTGGAGTCAGACAACTGGTTGATTAATTATCCTTTTGTACCTGGCTAAGTTCACCTGGCCTAATGTCCTTAGATTCATTAATGTGGTAACATGCGTCAGACTCTCCTTTTGAAGGTTGAATATTCCAGTGTGTGTATATATCATATTTTTTTTTTATGAATTCATCTTTGGATGGACACTTGGGTTGTTTCCACTCTTTTGATATGGTGAATAACGTTGCCATGAACACAGCTGTATAAATATCTCCTGGAGACTCTGCTTTTTAATCCTTTTGGATATTCAGAAGAGAATCCTGGTGCACGCATTGTCCCAGGAGCTGGGGTGTTCAGCAAACCCATCGCCCCCACCCCCAGTAGCACCTCTACTCCCGCACGCTTAGACCTGAGTCTCCAGTCCCTGCAGCTGTAAATGTTCCATCGCTGTCGGTCTAAAACTGAGCTAAAAGTCAAAGATCTCTTATTTGGAGAAATATCTACTATGAAATAAACATTATAATAAATATATATTTTTATGTACATATATACTTCTACATTTTTGATAACCATTGCATATACTTCTTTTAGGGGGATGGGAGATGAAGAGTAAAAGAGGACACATTTTTCATTTTTTTAAAAACTCAATTACTCCACTTCACCCAGAAATAAATACTCCACCCAGAACTCTTCTAGCATGACATTTTCATATGAGCATAGCCCTTTTTTTTGCACTCTTGCACCTATGTTGAGAGAAATGTAGACAAGTGAAAATTATATTAAAGTAAAAAAAAATCCATATAAATAACAATGAGTGGTATTCTTAACATATTTAATTAGAAATGATTTGTGAGACTTCACGCTGTGACCAAATCTTCCCAAATTTAAGGAAATGATGGAAATACAAACGCAAAAATTTCAATACAATACAAGTAGGAAAAACCCAAAAAAAGACCGACACAGAGATACATTATGATCAAACTGTTGAAAGGCAAAGATAAAGAGAGAATTCTTAGAAACAGCAAGAGAAAAGTGACTTGTTGAATACAAGGGATCTTTAGTAAGATTATCGATGGGTTTCTTAGCAGAAACTTTGCAGACCAGAAGTCAGTGGGTGATTTATTTAAAGCGCTGAAAGAAAAAAAAAACCTGTCAGTCAGAAATTCTACTTCTGATAAAAATGTCCTTCACAAATGAAGGAGAAACGGGGGTGCCTGGGTGGCTCAATTGGTTAAGCGACCAACTTCTGCTCAGGTCATGATCTCACAGTTCATGAATTTGAGCCCCGGGTCCGGCTCTGTGCTGACAGCTCAGAGCCTGGAGCCTACTTCAGGTTCTGTGTCTCCCCTTCTCCTGCTCATGCTCTGTGTCTCTGTGTCTCTCAATAATAAATAAACGTTATTTTTTTTTTTTAATGAGGGAGAAATTAAGAAAGTTGTTGATAAACAAAAGCCTAGAAAGTTCATTGCCACTAGACTTGCCCAGCAAGAAATATTAAAGGGAATCCTTTAAATTGAACTGAGAGAATGCCACATGGTAATTCAAAGCCATTCAAAGATATGAAGTTCTCCAATAAAGGCAAATAGACAACAAGTAGTATTATTGTAATTCTGGTTTGTAGCTCCCCTTTTTTATTATGCTACAAGATTAAGAGGCAAAGCCATAAAAATAACTATAAATCAATAAAAATACAAGTTGTGACAATAATACCATAAAGGGCGTGAGGAGCTCCAAAGAAGCAGAATTTTGTGTGTGATTGGTTGTCATCAGTTTCAAATAGATTTCTGTAACTTTAGAATACTGTAAGTAGCCACCAATGGTGACCACAAAGAAAATATCTATAAAACACAAAAGAAAATCAGAACAGAATCAGAACATGTCAGCACATACACACAAAAATCAGACACAAAGCTAGTCAGCATGGGAAGCAAAGACAAACAAAGCTATGAGATACAGAAAACAAATAAAATGGCAATAATAAGTCCTTACATATCTGTAATCATTTCAAATGAATTAAACTCCTGAGTAATTATTCCTTATTATAAATGGCTTAAACTCTAGAATAAAGAGATACAGATTGACAGAAAGAATTATAAAAACAAGATCTAATTATTCGATGTCTACAAGAGATTCTACTCACATCTAAGGATTGCATAGGTTGAAAGGGAAAGGTTGAAAAAAAAATACATTCCGTGTAGATAGGAGATATAGAGGAGTCAGAGAGGGAAGGACTGTAGAAGCTTCTCGGATGGCCCTTGCACACATTACTAGAGAGTAAACTCTGTAAACTCAGACATTATCTGGAGTGGCCAGGGCTGACGTCTCTGAGTGGTGATTGCTGCTCAAACCCTTCAGGATGTAATGCAACACCCCAGAGATTTGTCACCTCTTTCAAGTCTCTAATATGGTCTCACATCAAAATCCTTGTCTTTAAAAGTAATTACAGATATATCCATCTATTTACTCCCAATAGAGGACCGCACTCCATGTCATTCAGATATTGTCAGTTCCTGTAATAAAAGAACACAATCCATCCTTTATTTCATCAGCAAGTAGTTTCTGTTCTTCCCTCACCTTGCCCGAGGCTGTCTGCAATCCACTAGAGGCCAATTATTAATTCCTCAGAAAAGAAACATCTAAGGGATATAGCCTTTAGAACTTCAAAATAGAGAGTTGTGCCAAGGATTCTAAGAATCAGCATCTCCAGCACTCTATCGTTGCAAAAGCACGAATTCCTGACTGGCAGACCGGACTCAAGAGCAGCAAAACAAGCAGATGATTTTTAGCGTCAGCCTGCTGACCCCAAACTGTCAGACAAGAATTAATGATATAAAATTGAGTGAGAGGTATCAGAAAATATTGACGCTTCAAAAATCTACTCATAGAGAGATGATACCAAACAATATGAATTGTACCAGTTTCAAGCTGTAAAGAACAGAAGATCTTAGCCCAGAAAGTAGTAGACAGTATACAGCATTTATCTGTAACAAAAATAAAATGCAATGAGCTCTTTGGAAAAGCTAGCAAGATTTGGCAAAAATTCAAAAATGATTTACCAAATATCATGAAACCACACCTTTACTAGGCTGGAGAGGAACCAGAGTCCAGTACTGATTACAAAGTCATAAATAAGACCAGCTATATATAACAAGCATCAATAGCTCTAAATATGACCCTCATATATATTACTAATTTTGGACTATCTCAGATATTAGAAGACGAGTGTCCCTATATCTTTACAAACCAGCCTTTTTGTTTCATGCCAGTGAAAGGAGCCTCTGATGTATTCTGTTGGGTACGATCTCCACTGCCTTCCTGTCTATCAGGGTTTCTGAATAAAGACTCTGAATGTTGCTTTTTTTTTTTTTTTTAAGTTCTCTTCTCCTGCCTAGCGTTATTGCCATTCGTATTAAAATTTTACTTGCTTTTGCTGAATTGCTATGTGCTTTTATTCAGATTGAAGTGTCAAAAAAACATCAAATGGTAAAGACTGGCCATACTACAATATATTTTAAGATTTGAGATTCTAAGACTTCTCTTAAAAAAAATCATTCTTTAACATTGTGCTTCCATAAATATCACCAGTTAGTGGAAAACATTAATGCATTTACCTAATCAAGTAGTAATACTTACATCCATGTTCTCAACAACTAGTAAAAAATGACAAAAGATTTTGATTTTTTTCCAAAATATTCATGCTGTGCTTGGCCATGTTTCCGATACACAGGTCAACAATCATTTTGGATAAATTTAGATTTTAAGTTGATTGTATCACTTAAATACATGCAATATATGTTGCATTAAATGTGTGGTATTTTTGCAATTTGAAATATTTTGATGATAGAACTTTTTTAAACCAAATATACTATTTATCTTCATAGACACATACATTAATTTTATTGAAAAACTATCAAAGTTGTATTTCTTTTCTCAGTTCTAATTTTTTTTTAAATATATCCATCATTATTCTTAAACTTGTTATCCAATAAAGGCATTTACTTTGAACTTCTTTGTAAAAACCTGTTTTCATATAAACACATGCAAAATGCTCTTCTCTTTAAAAGTTGTATGTTCTTTTCTACCTTTTTTAATTTAAAAAATATTCTTATTATTCAAACATTGTATTTACAAATTTTAAAAAATAGGGACCTAAGAAGATTACGTTTTAACCTCACCATAAAAAACAGGATCCAATTGTGATAATAAATGCTATTTGTTATTGTAACTTAAATTTAGGAACATGTAAGGATTTGATGCAAATGATGGGAAAACAGAGAGCATGAGCTGTATCTGGAGGGCATGCTTCGTAGGGTTACACTGATTCTTGCCTTTCAGTGGGAATTCAGACCTACCAATGCCAGATATATCACTTTTTCAAAAAATTATAAAATTTTGTTGTACATGGCATAAACCAATTTTAAAATAATTCATCATTACCTACATAATTAAAAATCTTGGGCCAAGCAAACACCTTTTCAGGGCCAATATGGCCCACATCCCATCAGTTTACACTTTCAAATCTGAATGGTGTTCATACATCGTTCCCTCCTGATTATCAATTTTAGGTATTTTGTTTTCTTTTGTTATTAAGATTAATAGTTTGACAGAGGGAGGTGGGTGGGAAATGGGCTAGATGGGTGATGGGTACTCAGAAGGGCACTGGTTGTGATGAACACTGGGTGTTGTATGTAAGTGATGAATCCACTGAATTTCATTCCTGAAACCGAGACTGCACTGTATGCTAATTAAAATTTAAACTGAAAAAATGAAAAAGAAAAAGAAAAACAAAGATTAATAGTTTAAAGACGTTAGTTTTGAATCAACTATTTTTATTTCTATGCAGTCGAAATGGTATTACCTTTGCTATTATTACTTGGTATATATTTTGATCCCAAATACTACAGAAATGTCAATAATTAGATAAAAATCTAGTATGGAAAAACCAAGATTTTTCATTAATTATTCCAAGTTAAGGTAATTAGCAGCAATTACATGTAATTGTATTTGCTTTCTTTTGACAAAATTATAGTTATTAGTGCAATTGTCTCAGAATTTCACTCTAAGCAACAAAAAATAAAAGACTATTTTCTTAAGAGTTAATAAATTATAATTCTTGTTTTGTCTTTATGGTTTGCATTTATTGTGTTCTTTATCTTGCTTCCATTTACACCTATAAGATATAGTCACATTTATATGTGAATAGAAAGATACCATTTTTACATTTTTTAATTTTTATAAAACACATGAATTCTTTTTTTTTAATTTTTTAATTTTTTTTAATTTATTTTTGAGACAGAGAGAGATAGAGCATGAATGGGGGAGGGGCAGAGAGAGAGGGAGACACAGAATCCGAAGCAGGCTCCAGGCTCTGAGCTGTCAGCACAGAGCCCGACACAGGCTCGAACTCACGGACAGCAAGATCGTGACCTGAGCCGAAGTCGGCCGCTTAACCGACTGAGCCACCCAGGGGCCCAAAACACATGAATTCTTAAAGACAAATGTAATTCGGTAAATCTTTTTTTTAATTTTCATGAGTTCATGATGACTTTTTTTCTTTTTCAAATTTTGTATCAACTAATATATCAACATTTGCTCTTTTATATATGCCTTTAGGAATTATGTATTAAAAATACCCTCCTGTCGAAGATAGGCGGAAAGATTACAATTATATTTTGGTACTTAATGTGATTTACCCCTTGTCTGTCTATACACCTGGACACCTAAAAAAACAAAAACTAATCTATATTTAGTTTTGATTTCATACATTCTATAGCTGATTACAGGCACATAATTATGTATTTGTTCTGCATAATTTCCTGTTTGATTGAAGGGTTTTCTCATCACTCTTTTCATAAGACACACATAGGTGATACAGTTTTTGAATAACTTTCTACCTTCGAATAATTTACCTTCTACTGGATAGAAGAATGCTCGCTTAGATGAGCGAGGGACTCTTGGTAACTGTGCTTTTTTCTCATACGCTATGACCCTTTCTCCTGACCTTTACACAGCAGTTGAGGATATGTTATCCTCTTAAGTTAATTTGCTTTTCATCCTAGAAACTGATAAAATTTTCCTTAATGCATGGATTGCTTATCTTCTTCTGTCCGTTAATTTGGCCCAGTTTTCTTTCAATGTGTATGTACATGTCTTAGGTTCATGCAAATCTTTATGGACTTAATTACTGTTTCTTAATTAGCCATTTTTTTTTTTTTTTGGTTTCTGAAACATCAATTATTCCTATTTCAAATGTTTAGATATATTCACTAAATCTTCAATAATTTTCCTCATTCTTTCTTTTGTTTATGCCATTTTACTGTTTTCTTTCTTTCCTTCTTTCTTTCATTTTTTTTATGTCAATTTACTGTTTTGAGGTATTCTTTGCCCTGGAAGTTCAAGGCTAATAATTCAGGAGTCAAGGGTGATTATTTTACCTATTGAGTAAATTAATTAATTAACTAGTGTTTCACTCCAAGAAATTCTTTATGATATGTACTTGAATATCATTAAACTTTTGATTATTTCGTTATTCATCTTGCCATCTCTCTTCCAGCAGTTCTAATTTGCCATGTTTCTTTTTTTTATTGTTCTTATGCATCTTTTTCTGGATTCTGTATGCATTAGAAGGATGATCATCTTTATGTGTCAACTCATTTTGGCTTAAATGTGATTGTTGAAAATCCTACAGAAAAAAGTAAAAGGAATTGAAAACTTCTAACTCCATGTGCTGATATTAAGAAAGACTGCAAATCTTGTGGTTAAGACATTCAGTATTCTGCTAATCCAAAATGAAAACATAATGTAATTTTGTTCATGTTAATACACTTTGAGAGGATGGGCAGATGTTGGAAATTCTGCAACTTTAGTTAATATTTTAATTCAAGTATGGCTAATATAGTGTGATATTAGCTCTGGTAACCATCAGCTATTTGTCTGTAGTAAAGAGTCTGTTTCTTGGTTTGTCTCTTTTTTTTTTTCTTTGCTCAATTGTTTTGTTTCTTATTTTCCACATGTGAATGAGATCATATGGTATTTGTCCTTCTCTGATGGACTTATTTCACTTAGTATTATACTTTCTAACTCCACCCAACTTTTTGCATGTATTTGCATTCTATATTATGTTATATTATATTATTTATATTATATTATATTGTATTGTATTATATTATATATATTAGTCTTCTAAATTATCTTAAAGAACATTCATTTGTTTAGTTTATGATTTTATTTTCCTTAAAGAAAAAGCAAAATACACTCAAAGTTAACTTCCACAAACTTAGTTATCACTAAAAAATTCTTATTGAATGAAGAGTGAAGAAAGATAATTCAACCTTATATTGACATCTGTTGTCTTTTGATTAATGGTGTTAATAAAAGACTAGAATATCAACAATATAATGGTAGAGATTTAAATATAATCTTTGCACACTGATAACTTGACTATATAATGCAAGTTTCCCATATTTACTTTGCTTTCTAGAAATTCTTTGGGGACTACCTAAGAAGATTTACAACGTTCATTAGAACTCATGTTTAATTATTTGTTTTCAAAAGCTACTTTCAAGGCTTCCGGTACCAGAAAATGCGCAACAGAATCACCGTCAGTAACCAATATTGTTAACATGCCAGTTGAACAGAAAATTTTTTAGACTTGAATTAAGCATTTTCACACACTATAGCCACAATATCAACTAGTTGTGATGAGGTATATGAGGAAAAGTTACCTCATTCTCTGCCTACCAAAAAAAGCTTACAAAATAACAACTCCAAAGAAGTTAAGATTATTATTTTGATCTTTTCCAAATCAAAGGTTGAAAAGAATTTTTTAATTCCGTTGGATAAGAAATAAAAATTACATTTGGAGCTACAGCTTAACAAAGTAGATTATTATTCAATGTTTAGATATCATACATCTCTTCATCCATTTTGGTAGCAACTTGTATAACTGGAAATATTTTGTACCACTGTGTTCTGGGAATACCAATTTTTAATAATATATATTTTTTGTTACTATAGGGGAAGAAGATCATCTGCTCTATGTTCCTTCTAGCTGGACTTAGAATTGAATCAACATGAGACAGGTTAACTGGAGAAAATCAAATTTAGTAGGCATGGGTGCAGAGCATACACACAGACATGAAGTTTCAGGCAACGAAGTAACAGGAAGCTTCTATGAGCTAAGGAGAGAGGCAGGGCCTGGGGTTATTAGCAAGAAGGTGAAAGATGTTCAGAAAAACAAGGTTGCCCTATTATGCAGATAGGTTCCTTAGGTAAAGTGGAATCTCTGTTAATAGCTCTTTTTCTTTTATAGGCTCCCCTTTCCAAAGTACATTTAGGCATTTGAGGGTAGGAGAGAGGTTTTCCTACATCTGCTGTGTTTTAATTACTTTTAACTCGAAGTAATCTTTAGGCCAATGTGGCCCATCTTGGGGCAGCTTGTCCTGGGTCCCTATACCCGCATACATGATTATTAAAGCATATCAGAAAGACACATTAAAGAAGAATATAAAAAGTAATGTTCCTATTCCTATTTTAAGTCTATGATTTTTTTTTTAAATCTGGATTACTGGAAGTTTTGATTCTTAGTCCATAAGTTTAAAGATCTCTTCCTTTCTTTCTTTAAAACAGCATTTTTTAATTCCTTTCTTTCTTTAAAACAGCATTTAAAACAACTTTTCAGGCTTTCACAATCTCTTGATCTGGGGCAGATAAATTAGTTTTAAAAATCCACAATTACATCACTTCTTCAGTAATTTTTAAGTCTATGATTTTTATGATTAAGTTTATGATTTAAGTATTTTAAGTCTATGATTTTTTTTTTAAATCTGGATTACTGGAAGTTTTGATTCTTAGTCCATAAGTTTAAAGATCTCTTCCTTTCTTTCTTTAAAACAGCATTTTTTAATTCCTTTCTTTCTTTAAAACAGCATTTAAAACAACTTTTCAGGCTTTCACAATCTCTTGATCTGGGGCAGATAAATTAGTTTTAAAAATCCACAATTACATCACTTCTTCAGTAATCAAAGTCCTTTTTAGATATCAAATGGAGGCCTATACTTGACTTTCTCAATACAGACAAAAATTATTGTCTAGATACAATGACAAAGACTGATTGGTCTCAACTGTGAGCCTTAAAATTAGAATGGCTTTGAAACAATTGGAACAAACTATCTGTTACCAGGATTTTGTAAAATTTTGTTTTCAGAGAAGAAATCATTGAGTGGAAGTTAAAACCAGCAACACAAATGACATAAGCTGATTTTTTCCACCATGGAACCCAAGAATGTATCCAGAAAGATGTGAAAGATGGTATAGTACAACCAAACAGTGATACAATCAGGCAGGGATAAACACCATTTGTTTTATATTATCGAATGGGTCATGCAAATCTTAATCTTGGTAAATCTCTATAGGATAAAGGAAAAAGGAATTTGAATTTTATAGTTTATAAGGAATAAGAATGCTAATAAAACTGTACCTGAGGCATTCGGGCAAACTAGGTGAGCTGAAGTTGATATATATATATATATATATCTTACCCTTTGCAATATCATCCCAGATATGGGGAAACAGGTAAACTCATTCTTCTAATTGTATCAGGTCACTCTCCAAGGCCAGATAAGGGAGCTGGGCTGTAGAATGTCCAATATATCTTCTTCTAATGCAGCCGGGTAAGCACAAAGTGGGACCACTTTAGTGGTTCAGTGACACAATCTCTGCCGTTTTCAAGAAAACATAAGAAGATTAAACTTAACACTTGAAATGTTGAAGGTTATTCTACCTTTACTTCCATTGTCTGGTGAAATTCCCAGAAAGACTAACATATTTGTCTTGGAAGGGAAGGAAATTAAATGCAAATCTTATCGATCCAGTAAAAATCAATTCTCCCTCAGATGAATAGTTTATAAAAAGGGAAAATGACAGCCTCACTAACTGTAATACATGTCTGAAGACAATTTAGAGAATATTACAGTTTTTAATATATAAATGTAATATACATACAATATCTTTGCAACTGAAAACCATATTTTGTTAAAAAAATCAGTTCCCACAAATTGTCTGGTATAAGGAATTTTTGCAGATCAATTATATCCACTTATAAGTTAAATAAATCCTAAAGCTAAATTATTTAAAAAAAAACCCTCTGAATATTATACAATTTAAACCTATATTAAGTTTATTTCGTTGTAATATGTGTGATGTGCTATGGGGTAAGATCCATGAAAATCAGAGTTTTGTGGGGCCTAAAAGTGACTTCACATACACATGAGATTACTTTGTAATTTGAAGGCTTTGATGGGTTACGTAATTTGGTAACGGTTCTAGAAACACTGACCTACGGAAAATTTGACAGAATCAGTATTATTAATGCCAAGGGTTCCATCTTTCCATTTTCATTCTTCTAACAGAGATTCTGATTTTACCTAGAATCCTCCTACACTCTTAAAGCACTGTTATTCTAAATTTCAGATGTTTTTGCAAATGACACAGGCAGGAAAGAAGGAAAAGTTGATGTTGGGGCTTCTAGGAGAGGGTAATGTTCAAAAATCTTGGAGACAGGTTGGGGAGAGCTAAAATGAGTAGAAAGTGTGAGTAGAAAGGTAATAAGGTAATAAGGATCAAAGGAGTGATATTACAAAGGAGTTGTATATATGTGTGTGTGGACTAAGTTTGAGAAAAACAAAAAATAAATAAATTTATTTGAATTTATACTTTGCTTCCTATATTATGTTGTTTTAACTTCAAAATAAGCTCAACCTTACACTATAAGTTATATCTCTATCTGTATTTCTTTGTATTTAAATACATTTTTATATAGATATGTGTGGAGAGTAAATTAGATCATGTAGTATATGTGAGCATTCAGACTTGGGATTTATTTCTCATGTTTCACATAATATGAAAAGCAATGAAAGGTGAAAATATGAGTTAGATATTCTTCACTTAATGGAAAACACAGCTTTTAAATGTTATTAAAGTTAATTTAATAAATCTACCCCTAATTTCTTTTAAAATATATTAAAATTCCCAATCTTGTCTGAGATAGTGTTGTTGAATTTGATTCCAAAGTTTACATAATTCCAAACTGTCAGTAAGCAATCTCACATATGTGAAACTAAGAATAATCTTACCCCCTTGGGGTAACCATTTCTAAAATCCCAATGGGTCAGGTGTACTAGGAAGAGACACCTCAAGCACTATTCTGTCTTCAGTGGTGTAATGACTATGGCACTGAACCAGTAACATGGCAAGATACAAGTCCATGCAGCACATATCATTCTCCTGAGACACACTGTGGCTAACAAAAGATTCCTGTATTGAATGTAGATCCTCTAATATAATTCAGAGACAGTAATAATAGACTAATAAGTAGATAAGAACTAAGTCTAGGCTACAACCTAACTTGTAAAATACATTTCTATGTAGAGTCAGAAGACGGAAATTACACCAGTTGGCCTGTGATTCATTTCTCTCCCGATTATTAAAAGAATATTCCAGGGGCGCCTGGGTGGCGCAGTCGGTTAAGCGTCCGACTTCAGCCAGGTCACGATCTCGCGGTCCGTGAGTTCGAGCCCCGCGTCGGGCTCTGGGCTGATGGCTCGGAGCCTGGAGCCTGTTTCCGATTCTGTGTCTCCCTCTCTCTCTGCCCCTCCCCCATTCATGCTCTGTCTCTCTCTGTCCCAAAAATAAATAAACGTTGAAAAAAAAAAAAATTAAAAAAAAAAAAAAAAGAATATTCCAGTAGAAAATAAGCAAAAGGTAGATGTGGTGTAATCTCCTTGTAAAAATACTGGCAATAGATCTTTTAGTAAACAGATTAATGGTATTTGCTAGAAAGAGATTACAAACTATGCATCGCTCTGAGCAGAATGATCCTAGTTTAGTACTGGTCATAGTACACAAACCTAGAATCTAAGGATTTACAAGGTATGGCTCATTGATCAATGGCATGTAAACTACACCGCTCTCTGGGATGTAAAATAAAGATGTCTCAAAACTGAAGTGTTCTCTGCAGTGTAAGATTATCCACATAGCTCATTTAGAGAATTCCTTTACTCTAAGTCAGAAAGCACGTGCCTGATATGAAACAGAAGTATCTACGTAACTGCCCTGTTTTTTTTTTTTTTTAACCAAACCTCTTAATGTTTGACTATGCCCCTTGATTCTTTGCAAGCATGAAATTATTAAAAAGGCTAGATGCTAGGAGTAAGTTCTCCGATTCATGTGAGTCTAATTTGACAATTCAATTATTCATGTTAGCACAATGGTAACTTTCCCAGGTCGCTCAGAGCTTATGAATATAACTTCATGTTTTAAATCATCAAGGTTACTTTACCAACGTCTACCAAGGTGCAATAAATCTCCCCCCTCCCTTGGTTTCTTAGTTAAATTAATTTCTAATTTGGTGAGGCATCATGGCTGAAGATTATATGGTGAAGCATTAACAATAAGATCATGTGCCCTAAAAAAAATGAAGAACAATGCCATATCACTGATGCAGAGTAGGATGTGAGCATGGAGAGATAAAATCCTTTCTCAAAACCATAAGCTATCCCCATTGGAAGAACATAACCCTTATTGATTATTTAAGCTTGCTCAAAACCATAAATTATCCCCATTAGAAGATTATAACCCATGTTGATTTTCGAAAGCTAAGGGAGATGAAGAAAAAATCCTCGCTGGTCAACAAGATAAATGATTAAGGGTAGAAATTTGTCGGGGCACCTGGGTGGATTCGGTTAGGTAAGCATCTGAGGCTTGATTTCAGCTCAGGTCATGGTCTCGTGGTAGTGGGATGGAGTCCCACGTCAAGCTCCCTGCTGGATGTGAAGCCTGCTTAGGATTCTTTTCAGATTCTTAGGATTCTCTCTCTCCCTCTCCTTCTGCCTCTCTGCCTCTCATGCTCTCTCTCTCTTTCTCTTAAAAAAAAAAAAAAAAGAGGACGGGATAGAAACTTGTTGATAGAGTTAGAAAAAAAATGCATTTTGTCATTTAGAACATGCTCTAAGGTTAATGTTCCCCTGTGTTTTCTGTGAGTGTGTGTGCACGTGTGGGTGGATGAGTGTATGGGCTGAAACACATCCTTAAATCAAATCAGTTTACACTTAAAGTTATAACATTTGCTAGGTTTTGAAATGAGAAAGACATACTAATCTTTCATCATTTTCAAAAGTATTCGTCTGATTAAGAAGTTCTTAGGGCTAATGAACATGTTGTCTTAGAAATTCCGAAGCAGTGGAAGATCACAGAGTATACAGCTATCATGCCTTGATTTACATTCCGTAAAACTAGGAAGTGAATTGTCAAAAGTAATCGACATCTTTGGTGGAAGGAAGCTTCAAAATTATGAGAGTTTAGCTCTGAATGTTTTGCTTTAGACAATGCATGAATAAAATAAAATAAAACTGAGGAGACAACTATTGAATCCATCACGTAAGTAACATGTTTTATTTAAAGAAAAATAGGACTTTTGGGGCCCCTGGGTGGCGCAGTCGGTTAAACGTCCGACTTCAGCCAGGTCACGATCTCGCGGTCCGTGAGTTCGAGCCCCGTGTCGGGCTCTGGGCTGATGGCTCAGAGCCTGGAGCCTGTTTCCGGTTCTGTGTCTCCCTCTCTCTCTGCCCCTCCCCCGTTCATGCTCTGTCTCTCTCTGTCCCAAAAATAAATAAACGTTGAAAAAAAAATTAAAAAAAAATAAAAAAAATAAAGAAAAATAGGACTTTTAACTTCTAACATACCTGCAATTACCAATTATGTTAGATAGATAGGTTTATAAGTACAGTTGTTAAATCAGCAAACTATGCCTTTACTCTTAACTACTTTGAAGTATATCTGAAGTTTCTATGAAGTATTTTACAAGGTTCTTCTGTGGGAAAAAAAAAGCACTATAAGCAATGTTTAAGGGATATGCACTACTTAATTATTCCATTGACATTAAAGTTATGTTTAAAAATTATTTCATAAATTACTTGAAACAAAACCTTAGACTGTACATACATATGAATTACATGGACCTTTTCAATGAACCTAACAAAAGACTTAACAATAAATATTTTAAATCTTTCTGCTCTTATTAAGAAACATTAAGTAGCCTGCCATGGAAGGTAACTACACAGATGTTCTGAGGTAATGAAATCTAAGAGGCTATTAACAAATAAAGTGCCTATTCACTTTCAAGTAAATATTAACTACTTAATGGAAGAGTAATAAAATTTAGACGTTAAAATAAATTGTTCTCTCTAAAATTTGACAATTTATTATAATTACCTTTATGTAAGTTTTATGACACCAAAGAATAAATTACATTCTTATAAGCTTTTTTCCACTTGCTCCGATTGAAACATAATGAAAGTCAAATTGAAAACAAAATAATAATAAAAGAGATTATAGTAATAATAAAAAAAGGTATTTACTATGATGTCACATGCCTCTACATATTGCTCATGTATTATCTTTGCAATCATTATTCTATTTCTCTGAAGAACTATTTCCTAATCATAAAGAGCACAAGTACATGCATTATATTTCTTAGTCTTCAGAACTTTATATAGGCAGTTATTTTGCTTATGTGGTTTATTATTTTTGTGTATTGATAGCATAATTTTATTGAAGAATGATGAACATACTGTTATTTCAGCTTTAGGTGTATAATATAATAATTCAACAATTATTTTTTTTTTTTAGTTGAACAATTCTATACATTACTCAGTGCTCATCACGATAAATGTTCTCTTAATCCCCGTTACCTATTTCATCCATCCTCTCACCCACCTGCCCTCTGGCAACTCTTAGTTTATTCTATTTGAGAATCTAGGTTTTTTGTTTGTTTATTTGTTTGTTTCTCTCTGTGGTTTTTTTTTTTTTTTTGCTGTTCATTTGTTTCTTACATTCCACATACGAATGAAATCATGTGGTATTTGTGTTGCTCTGGTTGACTTTTTCACCTAGTATTATACCTTCCAGGCCCATCTATGTTGTTGCAAATGGCAAGATCTCATTTAATTTTATGGCTCTGTAATATTCCATTGTACATATTCACCACATCCTTTTTATCCATCCATCTACTGATGAACATGGCCTCCTTCCATAGCTTGGCTATTATAAATAATGCTCCAGTAAACATAGGTGCATGTATATCTTTTCAAACTGGTGTTTTCTTTTTCTTTGGATAAATACCCAGTGGTAGAATCACTAGGTAACATGGTAATTCTATCCTCAGGCAAGAAAAGCAAAAGCAAAAATAAACTATTGGGATTAAACAAAAATAAAAAGCTTTTGCACAGTGAAGGAAACCACCAATAAAACAAAAGACAATCTACTGAATGGGAGAAGACATTTGTAAATAATATATTTGATAAGGAGGTAATTCTCCAAAATGTATAAAAAACTTATCCAACTCAACACCAATTATTTCATTAATTAATTAAAAATAGGGAGAACCCTGAATACACATTTTTCCAAAGAAGACATACAGATGGCCAATAGACACATGAAAAGATCCTCAGCATCACTCATCATCAGGGGAATACAAATCAAAACCAAAATGAGATACCACTTTACACTGTCAGAAGAGCTAGAATCAAAAAGACAAGAAATAACAAGTGTCGGCAAGCATGTGGAAAAACAGGAACTCTTGTGCACTGTTGGTGGAAATGCAAATTGGTATAGACACTGTGAGAAAAAGTATGGAGGTTCCTCAAAAAAATATTTTGTTCCTAGATGAGTTAACTTTTCCTATAAGAAGTTAAACAAACTGTCCGAGACATACAACTTATGATGGTAGAGTTTCAATATTAACTTGCGTTGTCTGAAGGAAAGGTGCTTACTCACACAATTATACAGACTTTAAGTAATGAAACAATACCTATCTAAAACAAATTAGAGCACTAAAGAACTTTTAATAACTGGAAAGCCAAAGATATAAATTATTCCATCTTTATTTTCCTTTTCTTAAAAAAATAAATGTTTCTTCCAAATATTTAACACATTAAAACAAAACAAAAACAAAAACAAAAACAAATGATATTCATGTTAGTGATGTAGTTACTGGTCAAATTGAAAGATATATTGCCAAAAGCATTCTGAAATGTTTTACTTACATATTAATGTGAGAGACTAAAAGGCAACAGGACCAGAATTACCCTTGTTTCAATATTGTAATCAATACTAACAGGGTCAGGAATGGCTGTTTTTAACCCTGTTGTATTTGTTTCCTACAGCTTCTATAAGATATATATATATATATATATATATATATATATATATATATATATATATATCTGGGTGGTTTAGTAGAACATAATTTTTTCTGTAACTGATGGGTAGGTCAGAGACCAAAATCATGATCACATAGGGGTAACGTTCTCTGGGGGAGAATCAGCTCCTGACCCCCTCCAGGTTGCTGGCTTTGGATGATCCTATGGTTCTGAGTAACTCCAGTCTCTGCCTCCACGTTTCCATGGTCATCTCCTCTATGTGTCTCTCGCAAGGATAATTGTTACTAGGTTTAGGGCCTACCTTAGATCCAGGATGATGTCATCTTGAGATCTGTAACTTATTTATATCTGGAAAGCCCTTTTTCAAAAAGGATCACGCTCACAGGTTCTGGGAGTGAGGATTGGGCATACCTTTCTGTGGGGGGACACAATCCCACCCACTGTATCTGATTTCACAAGAAAGACTGCTCTACTAATGGTTGGTTTTCCTTTTACTTACAACCAGAATAAAACATATCCAAATTAAATTCCTTTTCCTTTTCCAAAAATTCCAAAAACCCTAATAAGGTTTTTTCAGTTCTCAAACAAATAGTGCTGAAACTTTTTTTTTTCTCATTGTGCTTAAATCTCAATTCAGACATATGTCTTTTGCTACTACAGAATATCATTACTGCTTGCAGAGATTATCACTTGTGTAGAAAAGGGCTATGCACCTATTAACTGGGAACTGGTAATATATCTGCCTTGAAGAAGGCATGGAGGGGACACCTTCATAACTAGTTCTGCTGAGGTTTTGTAGAATACGAACATCTGGCTGAGATTTGGGTTCCAGTTAGGGTATTATGGGAGAAAACATTTGTAAATAATATATTTGATAAGGGGGTAATTCTCCAAAATGTATAAAGAACTTATCCAACTCAACACCAATTAATTCATTAATTAATTAAAAATAGGAGACAACCCTGAATACACATTTTTCCAAAGTTCAAATGCTGCTCTGCTACTTTCTTGCTGTTGATCTTGGGTAGCTTACTTAAATCAATGTACGTAGGAAACCTTTCCTTATCAGGCAATGGTAGGGCTCCCCACTGTAAAAGACTGCAATCATTCAGGGCTAGTCGTGCCCTCCTCCCATGATTTTTGTTGGACGACGTTTTGTTTTGGTCCCACTAGAAAACCTAAACTGGCACCAAATTAAGTCAAGAGACACAGGGACTGAATTTCCATACTCAGATTCCTCCAAAGCCCCATGTCTCCTCACTACCAACTAGCTCTGTATATATATAGGAGTATTGAAGTGGTGGGTCTCTCCCCTAGCAAGCCGTAAAAACTGGTTTCTGGAGCAATGAACTTATCTACTTGCATTTGCATGAACAGGTTACTCAAGTTATTATTTACAGTAAAGAAGGAAAATTTGCTTTAAAGTAATTTCATCCTGGGGTGCCTGGACGGCTCCGTAGGTTAAGTGTCCGACTTCAGCTCAGGTCGTGATCTCACAGTTGGTGGGTTCCAGTCTCACGTGGGGATCTGTGCTGACAGCTCAGATCCTGGAGCCTCCTTCGGATTCTGTGTCTCCCTCTCTCTCTCTCTGCCCCTCCCCTGCTTGTGTTCTGTCTCTCTGTCTCTCTCTCGAAAATAAATCAAAATAAATAAATAAATAGATAGATAAATTAATTAATTAATTTCCTCCTTCCAACAATATACTTAAAACTACTAACACATTTTCAGTGCAGCGTTCTTGAAACTATTAGTAACTTTCTGTTATACACACATACATATTTGAAAAATGAGAAACAAGATGAATGATTAAAAAAATCCTGTAAGTGGCTGGATCCTATTGCATTTTCATCTTGTCTATATCTATATTTTAATCTAGAATGCATTACTGATGTTTAAAAATGTGTAATACATGTACATATGTACACTCTAGGGTATAGATAGAATTTTCTTATAGTTATGAAAGTGAGCAATGAATATTTTATTTGACTATATATGCTAAGCAAACTAGCATTGGGAATCTTTTCTGCTTTCTTCATTTTTTTACTCCAATTTACTCATTGAGTTGTTATACATTTAAATATATATTTATATTCTATGCTTAAAATTTTTCAGTGGTTCCAAACATTCTTGAAAACTAAAGCTGTTGTCTACATTCTTTAAATTTCAATAACGTAGGGTGCTGTGATGGCTCAGTGGGTTGAGTGTCTGACTCTTGATTCTGGCTCAGGCAATGATCTCATGGTTCATGAGATCAAGCCCAGCCACTGTCAGTGTGGAGAGTGCTTGGGATTCTCTCTCTTTCTCTCTCTGACCCTAGTCTGCTCGCGTGCCTTCTCACTCTCAAAATAAATAAACTTCAAAAATATAATAAGAAAATTCAACAATCTTCTCACTTTGTTTCTTATACAAACGACATACACTGTATATATAAAATATGCATTACACATGCATGTTATGATGTTATATACATTAATAGATATATTATGGACAAAATGTGCATAAAAACTATATAAATTCACATTATATTAACAGATACGTACTCTGCTTACTTATTGTCAATTCTTCAAACTTATAACTAACTCTTCTTTATATTACCAAAATTTATTTATTTTTCAAAGTCATCTCACGTCCTTGTTATAATAATCTATTGATTATCGCAACCAGAAATGAATTATCTATTAACTTATATCTAGAATTCTGGATAAGGACAATGTAAACATTTCAATTTGTTATGATAAATATTCTTTAATTATTTTAGTTAATATGTTTTTCAGTATCTTAATCTCCCAAATAAATTGAAAATTTCTTGAGAAAAGCGGCCACATTTTATAACTTTTGTTGTTTCTCCTATGATGCCAAAAACATACTAATATAAACTTGAGAGATAATTAAAACAAATTAAACTACTTAGCTAAACTTATTAAATTTATTAGTCAAATTTTGTAATATATCATTAAAATTCATTAATATGTTAGAAGGAGGGGATATTATACCCTTGGATTAAAGAAATTAATGTTATAAATTAAAAACATTATTTCATCTAAAGAATTTCATCTAAATGAAATTACTATTTCATTCTAAGAAATTTCTATTCCTTAGAAAAGCATAACCATCAAAAACCAATGTTTTAGTTGGCTGGGTTTAAACTTAGCTTCTTTTGTGAATTTTCAAAAATAAAAAAAATGAAAAATAGTAGAATATGGTTGACAGACTTAAAATATGCCATAAATATGTGTGTCTGTGGTGGGAGGGATAAACTAAAATCCACAGCTATGGTTTTTAATAATAGCCTTTGAGTAGTCTAGAAGAATTCTCATGGTAGCCAGGTATAATATATCTCAAAGCCACAGTGTAAACACGAGATAAAACTGCCCGAAAGTGGATGAGGTATGCTAGCAAATGGTTATTTATTAACATATACAGTTCAATAAAAAAAATAAGTTGCATTAAAATATACATTATGCTTTGATTTTGATAGCAGAAAAGAAATGCAGCTATTTCTAACACTAATCTGAATTTTCCACAGGCTCCCTGTAAATCACTGGTAAAGGCTTGAATACTCTGCTCAAGAACCTGCCCATATTTGTGAAACATTTTGTCAAATATCTTTGGGAATCCAATTTAAAATCTGGCGAAATATTTTCATTGGGATTAGCATCAAGTGCAATTAGATATGTAAATGAAGACAGTTCTAAGCTTCAGGAACATATCTGGGTTTTATATTGTTATGTTTATTTCTTCTTTTATTCTTAAATTTGTTTCAGGTAAGTATTTAGCTTGGAAAATACGTTATGATATTTATGCAGTTATATATATTTCCATGAAATCCACTTTTACGTTATATGCTAATAATTTAATGTTTTAATTATCTAATTGAATTAGTATAGTGACTAGTTTCTTTAGGTTTATGCCTTTTCTAATAATAGGCAATTCACATGTGATGTGCCTACTTAAAGAACTTTCAGAACTGTAGATCGAATTTGGAAGTGAACTCTGAAATTAATTTTAATTCAGAATTCTGCAGTTTATTTATTATTAACATACATTAATACACTGAGTAAATAGTCTAATTCCTAAATCAGTGATTCAAAGTCCTTCTGTAGCACTAGAATGATGCAGATAAGTTTCGAATCTTATCTCAACACTCTTTATTTCATGTATGGCTTACATATGTTTTCAGTTCAAATGTTTAGAAAATCTCTGGGTAATAAATTTACAGATGTATTCTCTGTGAAATGTTGCCAACTCTTTTAATATATATAAAGATATTTAATAATAAATTGATACTTTAGCATTGATCATTTGTAAGTATACTGAAAAATTTAATGTTTAGGATTGAGGTATATTTTGGAAATAGAAAATGAGATAAGAATGAATGTTTAATTGTGAATTTCATTTTTTTAAAGTTTTTATTGTAGTTCCAGTTAGTTAACATAAAGTGTTATATTAGTTTCAGGTACAATACAGAAATTTTATTACTTGTAAATAAGATTCATGATTATCCTTCCTCCTCTGTTAGAATTCATTATTACTTGGATTTTCCCCTTAAACCATTTTTTTCTTAACTCCTGAAAAAAGCTTTTCTTTGGGGGAAATGTGACTGTCAATAACTCAGCTTCATGTGATACTATAAAGATAATGGAAGTTGAACATCTTTTTATTTTTTTTTTTTAATATAACTGTAAGTCAAGGAAGAAAGAAACTTTGAAAGTCATCTCAGCAAACCTTTGGCAAAAAAATTAAGCATGTGATGGTTTATAAACACAATTGTGTGTATGCAATTAATGTTTATCACAAATAAAGTTAGTTTGTTAGGTAAATATAAGGTATGAAACACTTATTTTATGTTCTTTTCTATCCATCTAAGATAAACGTCATTAAACAAACATTCTCATGCCGATTATGTGATTAAGATCTTATTCTTTAGTCCTTCTTTCTAATAGTTTCTGGCAAATTAAAGATAGCCAGATTTTTTGACAATCCTTCCATCAAGAGATTGGGCCTATGTCTTACACAAATTACAACTGTGAGATAATAATATATTCCCAATGCAAGGAAGGTAATGTAATGAAAAATGGCAAATGATTGTCATAGTTTGGACTGCTATAACAAAATACCAAAAATTGGGGGGTATATCAACAACAAAATTTATTTCTCAGAGTTTTGGGAGTCTGAGATCAAGGTGCCAGCATGTTTTAGGCACTGGGAAAAGCCCTTTTCTGGTGATTGCAGGCAGCTGACTTCCTGTTGTATCCTCACAGATGGAACAGAATTATCTAACTCTCTGGCTTCTTCTTCAAAGGGCACTAATCCATTAATGGAGTTCCACTTTCATGACTTAACTACCTCTCAAAGGCCACACGTCCAGATACTAGCACATTTGGTTAATTGATTCAACATTTGAATTTTGGGAATACCCAAATATTCAGTCCATCGCAATGACAGTAAGTGTTTTCAAGAACGAGGAGCAAGCAGACCAATCATATCCTGCTTGGTGGAGATGCTCAAACACACACACTCTGCCGCTAACCACTAAAACATAATATACATGTAATCTATGATACAACAATTCCACATTTAGTATATACCCCAAAAGTGGTGCAAACTATGTTTACCAAAATTATGAATAAGAATGTTAATCACAACATTATTAATTTTTTTTTAATGTTTATTTATTTTTGAGAGAGGGAGAGAGACAGAGCGTGAGCAGGGGAGGGACAGAGAGAGAGAGAGGGAGACATAGAATCCAAAGCAGGCTCCAGACTCCAAGCTGTCAGCACAGAACCTGATGCGGGGCTCGAACTCACGGACTGTGAGATCATGACCTGAGCCGAAGTCGGACACTTAACTGACTGAGCCACCCAGGTGCCCCATCACAACAGTATTTATAACAGCCAAAAACTGAAAAAAATTCCAGTCAACAATAGAATGGATAAATTATGGTATGATCACAAGTAGAATATTATGCAGCATTGAAAACGAATTATCTGCTAACACAGACAACAAACAGTATGGATAGATCTCACAGATATAAGATAGCAAAATAACTCAAACATGAAAGTGTACAAATTTATGTAAAGTTCAAAGTAGGCAAAACAAGTATATGGTTTAAGAAATCAGAACTGTGGTTACCCTTATGGGGGTGTGGTGACTAAAAAGCTGCTCAAGGGACTTCTGGATCATTGATAATGTTTATAAATCTAGGTACTATTTACATCAGTAGTTTGAAAATTCAGCAAACTTTACTCACAATATATGTGTTTTTTTAAAATATTTACACTATGAATATTATGCTTCTATTTTTTTTTTTTTGTTTTACTTTAGGTTATAAGGTCTCCAGGTGTTAGCAAAGTGTCCTTTGTTTCTATTGGAATAATTCAGGTATAAATCACAGATATTTATTTATGTTAAATTCCAGATGGTAATATCTTTTCAAATATGCCTTATTGACCATGTATTTTATAGCACTGAGTTGCAGAAAAAAATATATTAAAAAGACTTAGTCTATTTCAATAGCTATTTTCTATTTTATTTTATTTTATTTTATTTTATTATTTTTTTGTATTTTTAAGTAAGCTCCATGTCTAATGTCAAGCCCTATGTGGAGCTTGAACTCATGACCTGAGATCAAGACATGAACTGAAATCAAGAGTCAGACAACCAGCTGAGGCACCAGGTGCCCCAACAACTATCTTAAAAAGATTTCTTGTATTTCTAAAATAAAGAATATTTATTTAATAATGATAATGATAGCAATGATAATAATAGAAGCAGTAGTCATGGTGAGTATTTATTAAGCACTAATAGTCAGTGGGTATCATATTTTGTTCTTTATATCAGTTAGCTCATTTAATTCTCCAAAGAACCGAAGAGAGGTGACATTAACAACTTTTGATCATAGAAACAGTATTTGAGGTAACATGCCGCCAAAACATTCTCCTAAGTTTGTTTTGAGTTTTCCATTTGTATCTTCATTTTGATCGAGTATGTTGGTGAGTGGTTCATGGTATAAATTTATGCTGTATTATGGTTGTTCCTTGGTTGTTTTTAGGGACAAGCTCCAATGTTTCTGAATGCATTAAAGTGACTCAGGATGTGTTTCCCATACATAAAGTACAAGAAGTAAATTAATTAGATGGATGAATTAATTAGCCAACCTCTAAGAACTCCTTACATGATACCCATGTATTAGTATCTTTCTCTTTTGCTTGAGTACGAAGTGAACTTTTTTTTTTTTATTTTTTTTTCAACATTTATTTATTTTTGGGACAGAGAGAGACAGAGCATGAACGGGGGAGGGGCAGAGAGAGAGGGAGACACAGAATCGGAAACAGGCTCCAGGCTCTGAGCCATCAGCCCAGAGCCCGACGCGGGGCTCGAACTCACGGACTGCGAGATCGTGACCTGGCCGAAGTCGGACGCTTAACCGACTGCGCCACCCAGGCGCCCCCGAAGTGAACTTTTTAACTTCCAACAGATAGAATATGGCAGAAAGGATGGAATTAGACTGTAGTTTCCATTTGGGGCACATAATATGCCCTTGGACACTTTCTTTCTTGCTCTTTCTTAGCTTGCTTATGCTAGGGGAAGTCAGACCCCATGTTATGAGGCATATGTCAAAAAGCCCATGTGGCCAGGAAACGAGGCCTCCCAAAATCATATGGATAAACATGGACTCAACCACCACCCAACTCTGCAATTGAATTTCCAAATATAACCACAACTGTAAGCCACAACTTGCCAGTAAGTTGCCAGTAACAACTTGCACATGAAGGCACTGTGGCAAAGGCACCCATCTAAGCTGCCCCTGGATTCTTGACTCTATATCACTCAAACCGTGGGATGCCAAAGATTTTCTGGTAATTTGTTATGTAATAATAAATAACCAATATAGACTTTGGTGCCTGTAAGTAGCAGTAACAAACACCTAAAATGCGGAAGTGGCTTTGGGACCGAGCAATACTTTTAGGAAAGTGTTTGCAAAAAAAGTAAAAATGCCTAGAACACACCATGAGATTTTAGAGTTGAAAAAGTTGCTGGTGAGTGCTTAACGGACAATGACACCTCTCTTTAAAAAAAAGGTAGAAATGGGTATCCTTGTTATGCAGTAGCATAACATTTAAATGCAGTATGACAAATATGCCTAACGAACAGTATCTATCTAATATTTTAACCAAAGTCTTGAAGATGTCACATGACTTATTCTTAACTCTTATAGATAAATGTGAGAGGAACAGAGAAATTAAAGAAAAAACTACTAAATAAAAGGGAGTCAGGCTCAATAATTTTGAAAATTCTCAGCCCCTTAAGATGATATTTGATACTAAAATAAAGAAGTAACTTCCAACAAATGACATCCAAGCAAAGTTCTGCAATCCAGGGTTCTGCAATAAAAACATTACGTAATTATGAAGTAAAAGACGTAAACCCTGTAAAGATTTTAAACGTACGCATCATAGGTCCTCTCAATTACACAGTAGGTCTTCTAAGAAAAATAAGAACATTGTCTCTCAGTAGAAGGCCAAGGGAAAAAGTGGTTGATTTTGAAAAGATCTGTAGGGGAGGCTTTTGTCTAATTCAGTAGTCTCCAAGAAGATTCCCAGAAGATCCATACATTTCCTAAATGAGTTACATATGCAGAAGCATCACCAGCACTTACTGAGGGAAGACAGACACAGTACAAAGTAAATAAAGTTGTTGGACCCTCTCAAACGCACTGGCAGGGAGTAGGCTCAGATTGCTGCTCAATAGTACACACAAGCTAAAAGAAGCATTGAAAAGGAAGGATAATTGAGAGGATAGAACTACGATCCCAAAGAGTGACACAAAAAGCATTAGAGAACGATTCCAGGGAGTTGTAACCTACTCAAAAAACTTCCAATATTTGCTGCCTGGATAGAACTATATGGGACAGTGACTCCTTTGTTCCTCCAATCATTCCCATTTTTAAACAGGAATGTCCACCATGGTTATCCTACGCCTATCCCATCATTTCCATTGAGTGGGCCAGAAGACAGATAATCTGCCTCCTTAATTTTGTAGGTGGAGTTCGAGTGGAACAGTACTTAAGAAAAAATACTTAAGGAACCAGGGAGCCTCATTCACACCTAGACCTGATACAGAAAATGAGACTCTGGATTATAAGCAGATGCGTTTTGAAAACCTTCAACAGGGGTGTGTATATTATATTACATATGGGAAGGACTGGGTGCTAGATGGCAGACTATGGTAGGTACCGTTAAAAAATGGCCCCCAATTCTCCATCTTCCTGGTATTTACAGCCTTGTGTAATTATATCCATTTATTTGTATTCAGATATTGAATATTAATATGCTATCATTTTAGTAATATATGATCCTGGACTTTGTTGAAAAGATTTGAAAATAAGGAAAAAATAAGGAAAGAAAAAAAAAAGAAATGAAAAGTTTATCCATAAATTTACCATAGGAAAATGTTTTTGCATTTCTTGCCAGTCCTGTGTCATTTTACCTTTTTCAAAATGGTCATACAGTGTTCGCAAAACGGTGATAAACATTTCATATTTAATCAAATTTCAGGCAATTGTGTGCATTGGTAAATTTTTTCCTTAGACGCCATGAAAGGGCATAATGGTTTATTTTCTATGGTTAAGATTTTACTTACAGATAGGTATAAGATGTGAACTCAAAGTATTATTTGGTCTAATTGAAGCTCTTGTTTCAAATCAATCCCTTATCAGTAAGTGCATAATATGAAATTATTCAATTAGTGAAATTATTGTTAGAATATAATTGTGAAATGTCATGACTGATATTTTTCATATATATCATGAATGCTGTCTTTTCAAAGTAATTACCTAGTTGTCTGCAAACTTATATTGACGGTCCTGCCACTGTTCAAACTATTTGAGGAGTCTTTCTTTTAAATTTGTTTCCAAATTAGAGGCGCCTAGGTGGCTCAATTGGTTAAGTGTCCAACTTCGGCTCGGGTCATGATCTCACAGTTTGTGAGTTTGAGCCCCGCATCAGGCTCTCTGCTGTCAGCACAGAGCCTGCTTTAGATCCTCTGTCTCTCTCTCTCAAAAATAAATAAATATTAAAAAAAAATTTTAAAAATAAATAAAAAGTAAATTTGTCTTTAAATTAGTTATTGAAATACCTTCAATATTTATATAGCTTCCTAATTAGAAGGTAGACTTAATTTCTGAAAATATGCCCAAGGCATTGTGGGGAAAGTCTGGGTAAACAAACTGGGAAATATTTTTATTGAATACAGATATTTCCTATATACCTTGAAAACTTCTATGAGCTAAATTCAAAATGAGAAGAAATGAGGTTTCAACAAGAAAAGCTTCATTACAACATGGCTTATTCTTTCAAAGTTAGCACTGTAAAGTTGAATATTCATTTGAGTCTGTAAGCTTGGTATGCTTATAAAAATAATCCGTCACATTATAATCACATCTAATACATTTCACTAATTGTGTCTTTATGGCTTAATAGAGTTATTTCTTTTTTCCCAAAAGCATTCAACTTAGACAACATTAATGAGATCAGACCTAATGTGGAATAGACTCAGTGAAATGAAAAATTAGGTTAGCTTGATTTAACACAATTGGCCAAAAGGCCAAACTAAATCCTTTTTTTTTAAAGATAGATTCTATGTCTCTATCCTGTCCTCTTAAGACTTGATACACTTGTAGTTTGTTCTGACAATGAAGTATTTAGTTATTATAGTTTTGCATGCATCTCTGACGATGTTAACTAACTACGACCTTGGGCAAGTTGTTTTACCTCTCTGTGCCTCAGTTTCTTATTCGGTACAATAGAAATAATATTTACATTGTGTTACTTTTGAAAGGATTAAAATAAGTGACTCTATCATAATGCTTAGTGGAGTGCTTCCTACATAAGCACTTAATAATATTTAGCTATAATTATAATCATCTTTCTATTTAATTAATTTCTTAATTATCCTACTCCCTCCCCAACTTTCCTCTCACATCTTCTTAGGCCTAATGTCTTATAAAATACCATTTGTCAATGTTTTCATCCATGGATGTCCACATCTATTTCCCACTCTTGACCTATTCTTTCTTTAGATATGTTTATGAATTCAATTTATGTACAGCCATACCTCACAGACTGAAAACCAATTTGTCTTTTTCAGATGATTTTTTATATCTAAAGCTGATTTATTGGGTAAACCAGAATAGTAAACTAGCAGAAGTCAACTTTATTTTTTATTGCTCTCACTCTCAGGTTTGTCTTCAAATCATCCTTCCCTGACTCAAACGCTCAGGCATATCTCTTCGTTTTTTTACTTACCTTCATTTACTAACAAGCCGTATGCGGTTCTCAGATATTAAAGACCATGGTCAAGCCTAATATTAAAACCTCAATTGATCCTTCAGTTTCAGCTTTTATCCCACACTCCTGTTAACTCCACCTGAATTTGGTTTTATGCCTATAGTAGGACATGACAGGATTATTGTATTTATTCCACTTTCAGGTTTGTTTGTTTGTTTGTTTGTTTGTTTGTTTTTAATTCTATCTCCTCATTTACTTTTAGCCTTCAGTTCTAGAATGGTAACAGGAAGTAAAGGGAAGGAGGGGTTAGGAGACTGGTTAAAATCTGATCCTGGAATCTTCTTCAGTGCTCTGCTTCATGCGACTTTTTTGTGATTTTTTTGAAGGCTTTTTTGAGAACCTTCCACTGCATTTCTTTATGATACAAGCGGTTCAGTTTCTTACTGATCAACTTTCGTAATCACTCCCCAGTTGTCTTTTTTGATGGGTGACTCACACTGGCACTGGGTTCACTTGGGCTAGAATATTTTCAAGGTAGGTCAAACTCAGCTATCGTCCATAAGGCCTACCCGAATCTTGAGGACACCTGACAAAATCTGGAAGGTCAAGTTGCTCTCTCTGCATTCTGTTATCCTACGTGGACATAGTAAGTCTGTCAGCTGTAGAATGATCCAGGAACAAGTCTGGCACTAACTAATCTCAGTACACTAAGATCTCTGGGGGGCCCAGGTCATGTTTTCCAATGGCCTTTCATTAAATCACTCCCTTTCTTGGTTGGAGGCAAGGAGGGAGGAGGCATGCACTGACATTCCCCAATAAAAAGGAGGAAATAAAAATGCTTAGCGTTCAACTAACTTCCCCCCAAATAAGTGTCCACAATTTAAACTTTTTTACTTCATTTTATACATCCTTAAACTGAGTGATAAACTTATGACCATCCCTTAGCCTTGCAACACCATTACTTTTTCTAATTTCAAGGGTCTCAGCCAAAATTCTGAAACAACAGATACATTTCACTTAATATCCAGCTGCCTCGTCATGCCCTCCTTCATTATATATTCAATTCAATTCATAATTTTAACCCGAGCACCAATTCTTATTCCCATTATTTCTAAGTACTTAGGAGAGAACATTTTATTATATACCCCCTGATACTGATAGTAGTTAACAGTTTTTAGTTACAATTTAGTCACTAATTAGCTGAATTATCTAAGGCAAGTTAATAATAATGGAACAATATGAAAGTTTAAAAGCCCAAATCTGGTCAAATTTGTATATGGAATGGGACTTGCTGAGTTTTCATTCTTGTCGCATGTGTAAGTTGTATGACTTTAGAGCACTTAAGTATCTCTAACCTTTAGTTCCTCTTCTGTACAGTACGTATATTAAAGCCACATAACATGTGAAAATCCTCTTAGAGCCTGCATGCTAATCCTTCGGCTCAGTGTGTGCACCATAGAAACACTTAGCATGCCGTGAGCACTCACAGTTTCTCTGAGTATCCCCCTCCCCCCTCCTGTCTCCTTCATCTTCCTTTTGTGCAACTCCCCACCTTCAGAACCACAGGCGGTCAGCTTTTCCAGCTCCCTCCTGGAGCACAGTCTCAGGACAGGCATGCGTTGTGAACATGGGCCACAAGCCTCTTTTCTGAAACTTTTGAGAAGTGGAGGTGGAAAAACAAAAAGAAAAGTCTTGCAGAGACAGATGGCGTGTGGGCCACATGGGTACTTGCCTTTAGTTTGTATTGTTCTCCGGGCACCTGCCCGGAATGAATGATTCAATTCATTATTGTTACTCTTATATCTGTCTTAAGTTACTTCTGAGGAAAAAGTATGCATTAGCCAGGCATTCAAGATGTAATATTTTATGCAGCTGAATCGTCCCTATAACCTTCTTCCATGAGTCTTTGCAGCTCCCTTTCCTCTGTTAGTTTTTTTTTTCCCCGTCAAGTTAGATAATATACAGTGTAGTCTAACTTTCCCCTCAAGTTAGATAATATACAGTGGTTTGGGGAGTAGAACCCAATGACTCATCTCTTACATATGACACCCAGTGCTCATCCTGAAGAGTGCCCTCCTTAATGTCCATCACCCACTTAACCCACCCCCATCAACTCTCAGTTTGCTCTCTGTATTTAAGAGTCTCTTATGGTTTGCCTCCCTCTCTCTTTTTATCTTATTTTTCCTTCCCTTTCCAGATGCTCACCTGTTAAGTTTCTCAACTTCCACACTAGTGACATCGTATGATCTCTATTTTTCCCTGAACTATTTCATTTAGCATAATACTGTTCGTCTTCATTTAAAAAAAATTTAATGTTCATTTTTATTTTGAGAGAGAGAGAGAGAGAGAGTGCTTGAGAGGGAGAGGGGCAGAGAAAGAAGGAGACACAGAATCCGAAGCAGCCCCCAGGCTCCAAGCTGTCAGCACAGAGCCCGACATGGGGGTTGAACTCATAGAGCTTGTGATCATGATCTGAGCCCAAGTCCAACGCTTAACTGACTGAGCCACCCAGGCGCACCTACTAGTGGCCTTTCTACTGAAGAGTTCCCCAAATTTCAGGCGTTGCTCCTTCTTGGCCACGTGTTCCTCTTTGGCACTGACTTCCAGCAACTATTTTTTCTTCCAGTGGAAGCTCTTTAAATATCTATATTTTTATCCTGAGTCCCATGCCTACATTTATCTGTCCAGTAATTACAGAATGCCTATTTTTGGATTTTAGCAAATTTCTTAAAAATAAAAATATGTAAGTAATTTTAAAAATTAGAAGAATTTACTGAATTTGATTGTATTTCCTTCTTCCACACGTATTTCCTTTCCAACGTGTTCTCTATATCTTGTGAAACAACGCTGTATTCTATCAGTGAGCCACACAGGAACGTTTAGGTACATTTTCTTCAAATTTCCATAGCCTATTACTTGTAAATCTGAGTGATATGACTTGGCAAGGTCTTCTCCTTCATCTTTCCCTTTGCAATAATACCGTTGCCTTAATTTGCTGCTCACTATCTCCTTCCTGAGTTTGGGTTTGATTTCTTACCACTTTTCAAGCCTCCATTGTCCACTCATTCAAAATACATGAATTAGACATTCTGCTACAAGAATAAGTTCTCCAAGCAGAAACCTAAACTTTGCTTGTTTTCTATTTCCTTCAAACACCTTCAGTGACGTCCAACAGCACATGTAAGAGCTCGCTCACAACAGTCATGTCGTAAGTGTTTTGAGTAAAATTTGTAGTTGGAAAGAAAATGAATTTTACTGTTATATAATCACAACTAGGCACGGAATTCTTTTCCGTGCATCACACACTTTGAAAGTCCCATCATTCCTTTTGGTTGTTTCTCCTTCCTTCTCCTCTCCATTTTACAATCTCCATAGTACATTTTACTTTTATTTTTTTAACATTTATTTATTTTTGAGAGAGACAGAGAGACAGAGAGAGACAGAGCGTGAGCGAGGGAGGGACAGAGAGAGAGGGAGACACAGCATCCCAAGCAGGCTCCTGGCTCCAAGCTGTCAGCACACAGCGTGACACGGGGCTAGAACTTAAGAGCCATTAGATCATGACTGAGCTGAAGTCGGACGTTTAACCCAGTGAGCCACCCAGATGCTGCATATATTCGACTTTTAAACCATACTTCCAGCTCCCAAGTTCCATCTTAAACTGGTGGAGTATCTTACACATCATTTCTTAACTGCATTTTGGTGGGGCAAAATCAAAATGTTATTGTAGATGGATAGAGCGTAGGTTTGTTAGTCTTCAGAACCTGCAATCACATTATTCTCTTGCTAAGTTGTCCTGTGAGACAGTTGATATTTCAGGTAACAAAGGTTCTGTATCTCTAATCAAATATCCTTTAATTAGTGGTAAGCAGTATCCTAAAAGGGAATGAAGGCAAAGATCCCATAGTTACAGGTATGGAATAATTTTAAATTTCCTCTGCTGATGTTTAATTTTGGCCCCTGGCATGATTTCTAATTTATTTTTCTACCATAATATCCTCTGGTGAAGACTGCAAGTTACGTGAATATATTTCCTTTATTTAGAGGTCTTCTTTAAAGATTTTTATTTAAGGCTATGATTTTCCAGTCTATGAAATTTACTTCAGAGTCTCTCTTACATTTACATATTCAATGTGACTAAGATTTGGACTATGAGATGGAAATAGAGGTGTGGATGGGACTTCAAAAAATTATCTTTATAAGAAGTGGTACATGTGTTCTTTTTCCTCTATAAAAAGAAACTTTCCTTATTTTTCTAGCCTACAAAGTAGCCATGATGATAAAACTCAAGTAACTTTCTGGGATCAGGAGATGATGTTTATATTTTGCAGCTGATTTATAAAGACAACAGAGAATAGAGATAAAAGAACCCCGAGTCCTCTAGAAACCACTACATAAGCCCTGAACTGCCCTCTCCAGAATATTGTTTACATGATAGAGAAACAGATTTGTATTTTTTCCCCAACAGTGTTCTATGTACTTGATCCCAATCCCAAATATTATACCTTCCCATTTCTCCATTTATTTCCTCTCTAACCCTGTTCCATATGCACACACATACCTGAAAACACCTGTTAATCTGGAACTAATTCATATATAAGGCCAACTGGGTGCATCTCATCCCAACTCTGAATTCAGTGACATCACACTGGGATGGTCTCATATTTTTTTTAAGTCCTAGACCACAGTTATTAAACCCAGCACACTGCTATACTGCTGTGCACGCTGCACACACACGCGTGCACACACACACACACACACACACACACAGAGCAGGCCCAAGCTACAGTACACAGTCTATCATTCTGGACATGTAGACTGTACTTGTCCATTTCTTTTTCTTTTCTTATTTTTTTTAATGTGTATTTATTTTTGAGAGAGAGAGAGTGAACAGGAGAGGGCCAGAGAGAGAGGGAGACACAGAATCTGAAGCAGACTCCAGGCTCTGAGCTGTCAGCACAGAGCCCAACTCGGGGCTCAAACTCAGGAACCCCCACGAGATCATGACCTGAGCCAAAGTCGAATGCTTAACTGACGGAGCCACCCAGGTGTCCCACCCATTTCTTTATCTTCATTCTATTCATCTACCCTCAGAAGACTGCGCATCCATAGTCTGTCCATGTCACTATATCAACCTTTGCTTAGTAAATATCAATTTATTTTTCAAGACCCTGTATAAAATAGTCACTTTAAACACTGTTTCCACATGTAATGGTTCATCTAAGAATTAAATTCACCTTCCCTGATCTCCTATTGAAATTTATTTGTGCCATTACATTACTCATTAGAGTTTTCTCTGCATTATTATTCACCACCCCCGCCCCCAACCCTCCGCCAGTAAGTTGAGATCTCCTGGAGGGGAGAGAAAGTACATCATTGCTTTTTACTTAAAGTGCCTACCAAAATTTATTTCACTCAGTAGAAACTGAACAAAAGATTTCTGAGCTTAATTGGCTTTATTACTAGTTTGGAAGCATCCGTGGATGAAGGGTATTTTATTTTTCTTACAACTTTCTAGTATAGTGCTGGTTTTACAGAAAAGAAGTACATATTTCTTTTGTTGTTGTTATTTTCATTATTATTTAAATGTTTCAAATGAGTTAATATTATACAGCATAAATTCTTAATAAAAAAGATCAAACACATTGATCTCTGAAACAAGTTTCTCTGACTTTTGAAATCATAACCTTCTTCATGTTCTGGCTCATTTTTATTCCATTTCAGACACATCACTTAAATTTACATATGCATGGTGTGATGATTAAATAAAAGGTGATGCTATTCAGAAAACGATTTCTTTTCTTTTTTTTTTTTTTTTTTTTAAGGAGGGGGAGTGTACGTGCGAGAGCATAGCGAATGAGAGATGGCCGAATAGGGAGGGAGAGAGAGAATCCTAAGCAGAATCCACCCTTCGTGCCGAGCCTGACAATGAGGGGCTTGATCTCATGCCCAGATCATGACCTGAACCAAAATCAAGAGTCAGAGGCTGAACAGATTAAGACACACAGGTGTCCCCAGAAACCAACAGTAGTTGGTTTCATACTGTATTTACTAGTCAATCCCTTAAAAACTTAAAAGTAATTTCAGTAAACATTAGATAACATAGTCCATTGTGTATTAATTTTGCATTACATTTTTGAGTACATTGTTTATGTTTCCTTTTTTTTTTAATCCTTCGAGTCATTCATTTCCAGGTAGAAAATATCTAATTTAGTAAGTGAGACAAGGCAAACTTTTGTTTATTTCCTTAAATTACAGGTAATATAATTTGAATATACATATAATATACATACATATATATGTGTATAATATATAATTTATTTTTATTTATATAACATATATATAAATGAAACCTATTAAGAAGAATGAAATGAGATAGTACATCATTTGCATCATGATCTTGCCTGAAATTTTCTAAGAATTATCATGGAGGGCTCTTAATGAATACAGACTTTTAAATATTTGCCACTGAAAAATGTTTGCATGTGAAAACAATTTTAATAAATGTATTAAAAGAAAATAAGAGATCAATCCCCAATCTACATTTAACTAGTTTTGTGCATAAACTTGCTTGAGATGCATTTTCCTTTAATGAATCATAGTAAGATTGCTTATGGTACGTACACAATGGGAAATGAAACAATGCTAAGAAATATATTTTTTTAATATGTGTTACATTTTTCCTGGGTGCTAAGAATTAACTCTAACCACCTTTACCATTCTTCTTTTGTAACCAAAACTGATGTAGCTTTTAACATTATTGACTACTTCCTACTTTAAATATTCTCTGTCCATCCTTTCGTCTACATTAGGATTTTCAAAAAAAAGAAAAAAACAGAATTAATATGCTATGTGTAACCAAAAGATAGGTAACTGATGGATGTTACCTAAAAACCTAAAACTAACTTCAGTACATATTAGGTAACACTGTACATTTTATGTTAACTTTACACTGTATTTTTGAGTGACTTTTTGGTTTTGTTTTGGTTTTGTTTTCTACTTCAAGTCACTTCCTTCCAGGTAGATGGAGAGAGAGAGAGAGACAGAGACAGAGAGACAGAGAGACTGGAAGGAATTGGCTCATGTGAGTGTGGTGGCTGACAAGTGCCCAGATCTGTAGCCGTTAAGCTGGAGACCCAGGAGCACTAGTGATATAGTTCTGGTCCAAGTCCAAGGGCCTGACAAGCAGAAGAAGAGATGATATAGTTCCAATCTGAAGGCTAGCATACTTGAGGTCCAAGAAGAGCCAATGCTTCAGTTTGAGTCTGAAGGTAAGAAAAAGCTGATACCCCAGTTCAAAGACAGTCAGACCGGAGGCAGTCGTTAGCCACAGGAGGTTCTGCCTTTTCCTTCTGGTCTGGCCTTCAGCTGATTGCACAAGGCCCACCCACATTATGAAAGCAACGTACTTTACTAAGTATATCGATGTCAATGTTAATCTTGTCCAAAGACATCCTCACAGACATAGCCAGAATAACGTTTAACCAAATGTCTGGGTATTCCGTGGCCCAGTGAATTTGATCATAACAGTTAAACACACTATATGTGATATTCTCTATCTCTGGCCAAGTCTTAAGGGATTCCTCTTTCTACAACTGTCTTCAAGAGTTTTCTTCCCTAGAGTTTTCTACGAATGCTTTTCAGGGTGATCTCATACACACACATAACAAAAAAGATTTGAACAGTTACATCAGAATAAAATTAATATCTATCACTCAGCACCAATCTTTATAAATTACTGAATGGATACCAACACAGAGCACAAATGAACCGTTGTGCAATTGAAGAAATCTGATAACACAGATTGCAACTCTCAAAATTGCCCTTTGCTCACATTGTATGAACATGTTTAGTTTCAGATTTAAAAGATAAGTTACTTTCTAAGCAATATATGAAGAAACAATAATTATGCAATGGAACCCTATTTCCATAAATACAAAAATTCCATTTTGTTTTACAATAAGTAACCTACACAAGGAATATGCTGCAAAAATATTTTATAAGTCGGATTCTTCATTGTCTTTCTGCTGGCAAATAAGGTTAATATATATTCCAGAAAGGTTGATCTGTAGCAGACTCACAAGATTGTACTGAGGTTATTCCTCTTCCCAGAGGGCCCTGATAGATAAGAAATGAGTTAAAAGCTTGTACCTGACCTTAAAATGGGAGGATTATCCTAGATTATCGAAGTGAATCCAAGGTAATTGGATGAGTCCTTAACAGTGGAAGAGTCAGCAAGAGAAGGGGTTGCAGAGAGCTTGTTGAAGATGTCCAGAGGGTGGGAGAGATTCCATCCATCATTACTGGAGGGGCTGACATAAGGGAAGCATGGGAAGAAATGAAGACAGCCTCTAGGAGCAAAGACTGACCACTGGCTGACAAGCACTGAGGTAATGGGGACATCAGTCTTATATCCACAAGGTCCAGAATTGGACCACAACCTGAATGAATTTGGATGCAGATTGTTTTCAACACCTTACAATAAGCTCTTGGCTGACACCTTGATCATGGCTTTGTGAAATGTCGATCAGAAAAACCATGGAGCCAACCAGGCCTTCTGACCTACAGAACGATGAGATAATAAATAAGTGTTACTTTAAGTCGCTGATGGTAATTTACCATGACAGGAATAAAAAAGTGAATGCAATTTTCAAAATTAAACTTATTTTCTTACAGCTCCTTTTATTCATCTCTCAACTCCTTTTTACTTTTTCAATCTCAGACGGGGTGGGGGCAGGGACTCATTTTAATTTGGTTCAATAGGCTCTTCAATCACCTGTGAAATCCCATTGGCAACAAACCTGAAACTTTTTTTTTTCCTCCTTCATTGTTGTGGGGGAATCTCTTGTTTTACTCTTTGGCCTCTTCCTTCTCACTTTGAGACAAATTTCTCTGGTCCTCCCTCTCTTAACTCTTTTAATCAGCACTGCACAAGGAATCCCTGCTCCTCTACACGCAAATTGTCCAGCCAACCGGGAAATCCCTCTCCAGGGCAAAGAGAGGTAGGAGTGAGCAAAGGGCACCTGCAAGGGCAGCGTTTTACCCCATACACTGTGGCGGGGAGGCGGTGCTGACAGCGGCTGTACCCTTCCAGCTCCTTCACCGCTACTCTGCCAGTTCCTTGCTCCCGGGTCCCAAGGTACACACCAGCTCAGCTGTTAGCTGGTGCCCAGAGGGGGCGCAGTGACGCCTCTTCAGCCCCTCCCCTGGACACCAGAACCTGGAGGGGACAGCACAGCGGGGAGGAGGGACCAGGACTCACATGGTTTTCAGAGTCCAAGAGCTGGTGTTGGGAGGGGCTCGTTCCCAGCACCTACTGTCTTCATCGTCCCACCCAGAGGTGGCGCACCCAAGCTCACCCACAGGCCAATTTGAGTGCTCCTGGGGGAACAAGGCTGAAGAACCCATGCCACCAAATATAGAAATACCCTCCAACCTTCTGAGAACCGTGGCATGCATCTGCTGTGAAACACACAGAGCTGGTCACCTGGCTACCGCTACGCTACGGGTAGTTAGCTGTTTTCCAGCCCCTTTGGAAATGCAATGGCAGGTGGCAGCCCTCAGTCAGCTTAGTCCTCTCTACCTGCGCCCCTGGGGGACCAATGCAAGGACCCACCTCGGCTTACTTCCCCACCTTTTTTTTCCAACTGAAACAATTATTGAATTCACCCACTCACCTCTTTCTTCTACCCATTATGCTAGTTTATTCACTCTCTTCCCTCTTCTTAATATCTAAACCAGATTCTATCTTTATTCACTATTTGCTGTCTGACAGATTCTCTGTTCTGAAGAGTAAAAATTGTAAAAGAGAATCCTACATATGGAACCCTCTGACGCTCTCTTTTTGACTGAAGGATAAAAATAACTTCAGGGCTCCTGGGTGGCTCAGTTGGTTAAGGGTGGGAGTCTCAGTTTCAGCTCATGTCGTGATCTCGTGGTTCCTGAGATCATGCCCTACATCAGGCTCTGCGCTGACAGTGCAGAGCCTGCCTGGGATTCTCTTTCTCCCTCTCTCCCTGTCTCTCTCTGCCCCTCTCCAGTTTGCGTTCTCTTTTTATCTCTCTCAAAAATAAACTAAAAAAATACTTAAAAAATAATAAATAATTTCTTAACAGCTTGTCAGCCCCTTTGTTAACAGTTTCATAAGAAGTATCAGTAGAAACCCATGAAAATTACCTCACTCCCACATTTGGAGGAGAAAATCAGAATCAAAACCACATCCGAGGTGTGAGGAGTGGAGCACGAGCTTAGAACCACCAGCAAAGATTTAAATAATGCATTCAGTTTATGTATCTTTTTCCCATCACAAGAAAAAACAATGACTGCCACAGCAAATATGTCTCTGAAAAACTACCAAGCACTTGAAGTCTTTGCTCTTTAAAGTCACCCAATTGGGAAAGGAGCCACACCAATGAATAAGTGTCAACCAACTTACAGTCACACTGAAGTAATCCCACCTCCACAATTAACACCAACCTGCTTTTATCTCTGAAAAACTACTAATCCTTCAAGTCCATACATTCCAAAGCTACATAAGATGGCAATTTGCTCTGCTCAGAAAGACTGTCCTTTAATAAGATAGTTTTCTAAAACCACAGGAGGTAACGATTTGTGCATGTGTGTGTGAGTGCGCATGCATGTATTTTGTTTTGGATACCGACTGGTATTCTCTTCTTTTGACGGGGTACAATGATCTGGGGTCAGTAAATGACTTGGCTGTTAGTATAAAGATTGAAAGATCCAGGACAACAGTTTAAGAGTGATGTGGATGGACACAAGGAGAAAAAACAAAATGTGATGATGATTGTGTCTCCTGTTAATGCTGATCAGAAACTATTCATCCTTAAAGAGGCCTCAACACTCAAAAAGACAGGTATACAATCCTATGACCATAAACATTTGGTCCTAATGGTAGAGATAAAGGTTATGTATGGAATCACCAAAATAAATACTCTCTCATAAAGACTAATTCACCTACCCCCACTGGGGATATCCCAACCCAGCATGAATAGAAACCAGCACTGTGCCTTTAATAAAGCATAATTCTAGAGAGTGAAAGATAGATGTCGTGAGACCTCTTCCGTTGTGAAAGGGACAGCAATTTGACACCAATTTTTAATATTGGTCTGTTTTCCCCGACTGTATTGCCTCTCAAAACATTAACAATATGAAGACTTAAAAAATGCTTCATCTATTTCTGTGATATTTTACATAATTTTGTCTCTAAATAATTAACTATGTTAATATCACAGGAAGTATTATAATGGGGACATGACCTCAGAATCCACTTGAAAGCTAAACTGAAGGTATTATCTCCTAAGTGGCTAGAGACTCATTGAGAATTTTTAAAAGTTTGGAAGTCACATTTTGAAAGCTGTTATTTAGAGAAATTAAACACTCATTTAGGAGGGGATGAGGCAGAAAAGATTTGTGTATGGTTGCCAGAAGCAAGGCTATTTCAGTAATCCAGGTGTGAGATGATGAGTTCCAGAACTAAGGTGGTAGGAGTCAGCAAGTAAATAAAACAACACATTTAAAGACATTTAGGGAGAAGAACTGACAAGATTTGATTGCCTATTAGAAATAAGTAATGAAAGAAGGAAATGTATTAAGAATAACTCAATACTAAACTGTACACAGATGATTTGCTTTCCGAAAATCATCTTTTCTATTTCATAAAGTTAAATGACCATATAGAAGTGGCTATAATGTGATAGACAAAAAGGAGATTTAGAAGGCGATCAAATTATTCAATAAAAGATATTAATTGAGAGTCTGTTTTAGGACAGGCACTAAACAATAGGCCAAAGCTTAGAGTGACTAACGACTAACTATGAATAACACAGACAAAACACACTTGCTTTAATGGGCACTTATTTAGGTGGGGAGCGGGGCAAATCGAGATAGCTAATTCATTTTCATAGCATTTTGGAAGATTATAAGTGCAGTGGAAAAAACAGATCCTGCTGAAAAGGTTCACAAGTTTTGGGATGTGTAAAATTTTGAGTAGAGAGATTAGAATAAGCCTTGCCGAGAAGGGACATTGGAGCCAAGCCTAGAAGTGAGTGAGTGGGATGTATGGTAAAGAGCAGTCCGAGTAAAATGAACAGCTGATGGGGAGACGCTGACACAGAGTTTCACAAAGGACACAGAAGCCAGTGGCAGATTAAAGAAACTCCCACTAGCGATGTTTGCACAATTTGAGCATCTAATTGTATTTTCTTGGATATATGTCTACTGGTTTTTGAGCCCATCCTTGATTTCTGATGCACAAAATTATTGGAGGCTTAGTTTGTATGTTTTGATTCTCCAGACCCCAAATCACTTATGGGTTAAAAAAAACGTGCAGATAGTTTTCAAAAACATGACAGGGGTCTAGTCATGTTCACTGTTGGTGCGTTATTATTACTTCTAAGACTTCTTGGTGGCCTATCTTATCTGCTCATCTGTTTTTTTTTTTTTTTTATCTATAAGCTTATGTCATGTTTTTCATTCCAAGCCTTCTCACTTTACCCTTATTGGTATCTATAGCTCCCTTTGCCTCCAGAGACTCTGAATTCCCAACTACAAAGGTGTTTTATTTCCTTTTGCAATGTACACAAAATAGAATAGGAATTGCTTCACCAATATCACGACTGATAACATACCACCCAAGTTCAAGATTCCTTTTCTCTTTTTGTCCTTCAGGCTACATCCTGTAGAGGAAGTGCAATCAAAGTATAGTGTTCAAAATTACTTGAAATAATTAGTTCCCTGTGTGTAGGTGGATGCATATATTCTCTGCATATTATAAATTTGATGTAGTTATGTTTTTCTACTTGTATTTAATTTTAGCTTTATCCTCCTGTTTGATACAATTTAGATTTAATTGCATTGTTTGACTTTGGGAGTAATTAAAATAATTCAAATATCAAAGTTTCATTCCATTCTCTATCCCTGCTATCTACCATTGCTGTTCTTATTGATAAATGATTTAATTGAATTAGCTTTGTGTTTATGATGTGAATTTCTTTTCTTTTTTTCAAAAATGAGATCACACATACATATTCATGTCTTATTTTTTTTTTATTTCCTTACAACAAAATGCATTTTATATATGTATATGGTATCTATCTAATTGCCCATTGCTTTTTTGATAACAAGTAACATTTTGTCCTAAGAATTACACTAGATCAAAAAAGTATTTTCACTCTATTTTACAGCCTGATAGTATTCCATTGATATACAGTTTTGCTATACTCCATAGCTACATGGTCCATAGCTATATAGTTAAAAACCATAGTTTTCAACCAATGTCATGTCAGGTTGTTTCTGATATTTTACTATTTCAAATAAGGCCACAGCGAATATTTTTACATATGTTTGGATTGTTGGAAGTATATGGAATTCTTATACGTAGAATTGCTAAATGTAAAGTATAATTGCAAATACAGTTGTTGGTTTAAGATGTATGTATTGTACTATATACAAAGGAGTTACACCAGTTAACAAATGCATTGGTTGTGCTTAAGGGAGCCTGTTACCCTATAGCTTGCACTAAACTATATTATTTAAACTTTGCTGTAATGAGATAAGAAATGGTATCTTGATATAATTTTAATTTAATTTTAATTTCTTTAATTATGAGCATTGAGCGTTCTTTCAAATTTTTAAGAGCTACTTTAAATATGTGTGTGTGTGTGTGTGTGTGTGTGTGTGTGTGTGGTGTAGTGTATTATACTACTTATCCTATGTGTGTGTGTCTGTGACTTTTGCACATTTTTCATCAGGTGTTTAGTCTCTTTTTTCCCCTCAATATTCAAGAAAATGTGGCATAGGGGTGGCTCAGTCGGTTAAGGGTCCAACATCAGCTCAGGTTATGATCTCACAGTTCATGGGTGTGAGCCCCAGGTCTAACTCTGTGTTGACAGCTCAGAGTCTGGAGTCTGCTTGGGATTCTGTGTCCCCATCTCTCTCTGTCCCTCCCCGCTTCATGATCGCTCTCTCTCTCTCTCTCTCTCTCTCTCTCAAAAATAAATAAACATTAAAAAAGTATTTTTTTTCAGTAAAAAATAAATCAATAAACACTAAAAATGTGGCATATACACAATGGAATATTATTCAGCCTTAGAAATGGAGGACATTCTGTTACTTGCAACAATGTACCTGAAATTAGAGGATATTATGCTGAGTGAATCAAACCAGACATAAAAGGGAAAATCATGCATGATCTCACTTATATGAATCCGAAATAGTCAAATGCAAGTCAAATAGTCAAATGCAAATACAAGGATGGCTGCCAGGGTCTGGGAGGTATTAGTGAAAGGGTACAAACTCTCAGTTTTGCAAGACGGAGATTTATCTAGCATAGAAATTTATCTGGCATAGAGATTTATATAGCATAGAACCTATAGTTAATACTATATTATATACTTAAAAATTTGCTAAGAGGATAGATCTTATGTTAAGTGTTAATGTCACACATAAAAAATAATGGTAAATATAGAGGGTAGGAAGAAACTTTTGAAGGTGATGGATATATTTAGAGCATAAGTTATGGTGATATCAAAGATATATACTTACCTCCAAATACACCAAGTTGTATTCATTAAATATGTGCAGCTTTTTATAGGTCAGTCATACCTCAACAAAGTGATTTGAACAGTATTTGCATATTTGTGAGTTTGGCCTTTTTTCTGTTATATTCACTGAAAAAAATATGTTCCAGTTTGTATTTACTTTTCCATAAGTAATATTTTACTTATTTTTTTCATGCAATTGTTTGACATGGCTGAATGTATTGATCTTTTATTATATCTGCATTTTAAAATTTTTGGTTAAAAAGTATTCTCTCACATCCAGATTTAAAGGGAATCTACACAGAGTTTCTTCTATTGTTTGTATAATTTCATTTTCTTTTAAACTTAGGTAACATTCACTTGGTATTTATTCTAGCACACGTATGTTTTATGTATTCGATTTTATCAATTTTTTTTTTGCAAAACGACTATCCAGTTTTGCCAACACCGTTTCATAAAAAGTCCACCTTTTCCTCAACTGTTTGAGATCCCACCTTAATTACATATGAAAAATGTCCCCTGTTCTTGGAAGTATTTATGGACTGTCTGTACCATTTCTAGTGTTTATAGTCATTAGAAAGGTTTGTCATATATTTTGTTATCTGACAAATCTAAGGTGACTATAATCCTCTATTTTCAGATTTTCCTATTTATTTTATATATATATATATATATATAAACGATATATTTCATATTTATTTTTCCATGTGAGCTTTATAACCAACGGGCCTATGTGTGGGGGAAGGGTCTGCTATATTTATTGGAATTCGGTGGAACTGACTGACACTCTATTACTCTAGCATCTGTTTGCAGGTGGATTGGTGGTGAGAATGGTGAGCAATGAAGGAAACAGGATGAACAGGCGATAACGAAATAATCTTGGTGAAAGATGGCTAAGACTTGGCCAGGTTAGTAACACTGGAGATGGATTAGTGCTAAAAGTTTGAACATATTAAAAAAAAAAAAGGGGGGCCGCCTGGGTGGCTCAGTCGGTTGAGTGTCCGACTTCGGCTCAGGTCATGATCTCGCGGTCCATGAGTTCGAGCCCCGCATCGGGCTCTGTGCTGACAGCTCAGAGCCTGGAACCTGTTTCGGATTTTGTGTCTCCCTCTCTCTCTGACCCTCCCCCGTTCATGCTCTGTCTCTCTCTGTCTCAAAAATAAATAAACGTTAAAAAAAAATAAAAAAAAATAAAAATTAAAAATTAAAAAAAATTGAACATATTTTAAAAGCCATAGCAATGGGATTTCCTCAAAAAAAAAAAAAAAAGGTATGTGAGGTATTAAAACCAATTATATTTCCAAGTACTTTGGCCTGAGCTACCAAATTGGTGAAGCTGTTCTCTACTAAGGAATGGAGAGCTGTAGAGGAAATAGCTTTGGTGAAATTTGTGAGTTACAGATCAATCCCATCTTACTTTTGGTGCGTTAATTTTGATTGAGTTGCTTCCTAGTAGTGGTACATTTCCTTTTTATATTATTATAGAATCAATCATAATATGTCCTTATTTTTTTTATAGTTCATTCTCTCTGTGGTTGAGCCCTATTTCTCTGTGTTAGCTTCATTCCGACCCCTACCTTTCTTTTTTACCCTGATCATTATTCTAAAAGTCTATCTTTATTCTGAGTCATAATTAGAAAGCCAAAATTTCATTCTGCTGTTTACCTCTAATAACATTTGTTCATTTTAATCCCCTTATTTACTTTTCTTTGAGTTTACATTTGATTTTTTTAAGTTACTGATTTGACCACTCGCTAAATTTGCTTCATTCTAGATAATTTTCTAAAATATTCGATTAGCATTATAAATTTTTCTCCAGTAAAATTTTTGGTTGAATTTGAAAAGTTTTGCATGAAGATTTTTAAGTTTTTAAAATTTTATGTATTTTATCATTTCAATTATTACTTGCTTATGAGATAATATCACATCTCTCTCAAATTTTTGTTCATTTTAATAGAAGATCTGTCTTATCTTCTGTAAGAAATATTTGGAATATATTTTTTTTCTATATAACTCTAAGTACACTTGAAACAAATCAATCATTTTGTATGCAATCAAACCCCTAGATTGTGAAGACTTGTTATTTGGTAATTGAAATATTTATGCCTTAATGAAATACTCAGATAGAACCAAAAGTGTTTGCAGCTGCTTTGTTTCAGAAATGGCTTTAAAATGATTGTAATGTCAATCCTTTGTGACTGGAAAAAAAAAAAAAAAAACTTCAAAATAATTAGAAGCCATTTAGTTTTAGAATAACTTCTCAAAGAATTGAGAATTAAAATTAATACCTAGACACTAAAGTCTCTCATTAGTTGAACTGTTCATAATCAATAAATTTATAGTTCTAGAATGCTTAAATTTTTGGAAAGAAGAAGTATGTAGTGGTTTACAGATAAGTGTCATTTGACAAAAATTTTACAAAGACAACTGACATTTTCATTAGTGAGATTAAAACATGGGAGCACAGGGGTGCCTGGGTCGGTTTAGTGTCCAACTTCGGCTCTGATCATGATCTCATGGTTCGTGAGTTTGAGACTCGCGTCAGGCTCGGTTCTGACAGCTCAGAGTCAGGAGTCTGCTTTGGATTCTGTCTGCTTTGGATGCTTTCTCCTTCTCTTTCTCTGTCCCTTCCCCACTGTGTTCTCTCTCTCTCTCTCAGAAATAATAAATGAATAAACTTTATGAAAAAGAAAAATATGGGAGCACAAGGGCCACGAAAGGGGCAATGTGCTTGGGGGTCGGTAGGCTTCAGCTTTAGCGGGCGGCCCCGGTGGTGGTATGGCATGACTGGCTAGAGATTTCTAGCACCATGGCCAGCTTCTTAGCTGTCACTGACAGAACTGATGAAATGCAGAAGGATCTCCTTAGTAAAGACAAAGACATGCAGTTATCCACGAACTGAGAAGAGTGAAGCTAAACACGTTGAGAAAAATGATGCTGACCCTATCTTTGTGATGAACAAAACCATTCCAACTCGTTAAAATTTGCCAGGCATCTGAGTGGGTGGTAATCCTGGAAGTCCATTCCAGCTCTTGTGGACAAACAGCCTTGGGACATGTACACCCCGGTGACCAAGTCCCGAGGAATTTAGTTTCTTACTTTCAAAGGTCATGAGCAAGGAGAAGTGAATATGTTTTATGGGCATTCTTGTGCCATGATGATGGACTGTATGACAGAGAGGGCATTGGAAAGTGAATATGTGGTCAGTTTGTTCAGAGCTCCAGAGGTTCCTGCAATCTTTGGAGCCTTCTGTTATGATACAGTTTAAAAAAAATTTTTTTTTCAACGTTTATTTGTTTTTGGGACAGAGAGAGACAGAGCATGAACGGGGGAGGGGCAGAGAGAGAGGGAGACACAGAATCGGAAACAGGCTCCAGGCTCTGAGCCATCAACCCAGAGCCCGACGCGGGGCTCGAACTCACAGACCACGAGATCGTGACCTGGCTGAAGTCGGACGCCCAACCGACTGCGCCACCCAGGCGCCCCATGATACAGTTTTAGATAAGGGACTTGAGTAGATGCCAACAAAAGAGAATCTACATTCCTTCACCAAAGATGCTTGCCCTTTGACTTATAAAGATCTTCCATTCGAAACGCTGGAAGTTGAAGCAAATTGGCATTGGAAAGACTTTAACACAACAAGCACAAAATAGATCTCGTAGAAGACAAGGCATCTGGGAACCCTTAGAACATCATCCAGCTACACAGATTTGATGACTTAATTGATGTGAGGAAGGGTCCTCTTAGTCCAAGAACAAATATTTGTTCTTGTTATGTAGCATCAGCAGACCACTTTCTAAAATTAAAAAAGAATATTAAATTAAAATAAAAGTCTTCTATGAAACAAAACAAAATAAAACATGAGTTACAGTGATTGTGTGATGCTGGCCTTGTTAGCTCTGACGCTTTTCCTCAGATTTTTGTTTTCCTCCTACTATCCTCTGGAACTCTCTCTCATCACCTCTCCATTTCCATCATCTCACCTTTTCAGAGAAATATTCCTGTGGTTTAGCTCTTTGTAGGCTATGTTCTCCGGTTTCATTTTAAAACAGTGTTTGGGGTGCCTGGGTGGCTCAGTCAGTTAAGCGTCTGACCTCAGCTCAGGTCATCATCTTGCAGTTTGTCAGTTCAAGCCCTGAGACGGGCTCTGTGCTGAGAGCTCAAGGGCTGGAGCCTGCTTCAGATTCTGTCTCCTTCCCTCTCTGCCCCTCCCCCGTTCTCACTCTGTCTCTCAAAAATAAATAAACATTAACAACAACAACAAAAACAACAACAACAAAACTGTTCCTGGGGCGCCTGAGTGGCTCAGTTGGTTAAGCCTCAGTCCTGATCTCCTGGATCATAGATTCCAGCATCAGGCTTTGAGCTGTCAGCGCAGAGCCTGGAGCCTGCCTAAGGTTCTGTGTTCTCCCTGTCTCTCTCAAAAATAAATAAACTTTTAAAAGCATTAGTAAGTTAAGAATAATAATAAAATAGTTTTAAAAAAGTGTTACGCTGGGCCACCTGGGTGGCTCAGTGGGTGGTTAAACATCTGACTTCTGCTCAGGTCATGATCTCACAGTTGCTGAGTTCAAGCCCTGCATTGGGCTCCCTGCTGCTGTCAGGAGGGACCCTGCTTCAGATCCCAGATCCTCTGTCTTCCTCTCTCTCTGCCCCTCCCCCACTTCTCTCTCTCTCTCTCTCTCAATATAAAAGTTAAGTAAAACATGTTCTATAACCTAAACTTGACAATTGACTAGCTTTAAACACAGAACTGAAAAAATTTTACATAAAACTATATTTTCATTCGGGTTCATTTCCATGTGTTAAGCCTAGAGCCCTAGTTACGGGCCTCCATTCACTGTAGCTAAAGACGGTCCTACAAGACTGGGATTGTTACTTGATTTCTACTATATTCAGTACCATTTTTTGCACTTACTGCATTTGCAACTAATTGATTTAGACAAAATGACCCCAAAATACACTTTGTGCATATGTCAAATAGAAAATGAAAAATAAACACTTTATGTTTTAGAACAACTGAAACTGAAACAAACAGAAAACCCGGTGACTTAAGGTTGCGAAGGACACCTTGAGAAAAAAACAATAAAGCACAAGAGTAATGGGCAGATTGTAATACTGATAGGCTCCAAAGGATTTAAAGAAAATCTTTCCATGGAAAAACACCAAAAACAAAGGTTTGAAAAAAAAAGTCTATGAATAAAATATAACCAATGCATATACGTGATTTTCAGGGTGATATTTATTCTCTATTTCTTATATTTGTATTAGGTTTAGGAAATTTCCACCATTCTCCCCAAGAGGAAAGTAGTTGGTGGATGCATTCGGCTCAACTCCATACACAATAAGGAAACGTGGGAATTTATAGCCAAGGAGCAGAGTGGAGAATTACCAAGAGGAAACATCAGAGGTGACGATGGGGGGTGGATTCTGGCTAAACTCACCTATGGGCTTCTTGCTGAAGGCGGGCCAGAGTGCTAGGACATCACCTGGGGAATGGTAGAGGTTGAGGACCCATATTAGATATCAAGGATTCCGACTAAACTGATAGCAGGATTCTCAATGAAATTGGGTAATGCAGAGATGACCATGGAAGCCGAGAAACCATACCTGCCAAGAGTTCAGAGTAGAGCTTAGTAGGCTGAGTAGAGCTTAGTCAAGGAGGGAATCTTTGCCACAACTTCTCCCCAAACCTACTGCCAGCTCTGTTTCTCTATACCCCTTATCATCTTCTAATACAGTATGCAGTTGATTTATTCATTTTGATACATTTCCCCATGCTAGCATGCAAATTACAAGGGACCACGGATTTTTGTATCTAATTTGTTCCTTGCAATTGATCCATCAGCTACAACATTGATTGCCCAGAGTAGATACTCAGTAAACATTTGCTGATTTATGATCTATTGCCTAATTTTTGTTGGGCTTTTGCTATAAAATAATTCATGAGAATTCCTTCTAATAACATCTAGAACAAAACCTTTAGTAAATGAAAGCAGTGATCATTTTGTCATATTTTAAGAAGTTAGATCTGTAAAGGGTTAATATAATGCTGTAGAAAGTGAAAGCTGACCCTTTTAGCTGACAATCCTGAATAAAAGGTGTAATTAGCATACTGTTTTGCCTCTTAGATACAATTGATTTTACTGCTGCTAGAAATAGTAAATGGAAGAATTCACTGATTTTATTCTTGTGGATGTTTCTCCTCTTCCATTTAAAGCACCTGAAGTGTTGCTGATAAGCAGGCTTGAAATTTGACAAATATTCTCTAATTTCCTCCTAGTTTTCAAGTGTGCAAAACACAGGCAAAAAAAAAAAAAAAAAAAAAAAAAAAAAAAAAAAAACAGAAAGCCAAAAACCTTGCCATAATGTCAAAATGAGAATAAAAGGAGGTGTAACCTCAAAAAGAATATTTTTAGTTGAAATATACATTTGTATGTGAATATGCTAAATATTATCCTTCTGAGTAACAAATCCCATGGATTTCAGGTATTCTGGGAAGAATAGTTACAATGCATTTGTCAATGATTTGCCTAAATTTCACCTACAGACTTTTAAGTGCTGAGGGGATTTTAGTGACCAAGAGAACAAGATGAGTGCCATTCACGCCCTCACTGAAGTTACTATGAGAAGACATGGATTCAATCATGCATATACATGAATTTTAAAACAGTGTGCAGGGGCACCCAGGTGGCTCAGCTGGTTGAGCAGACTTAGGCTCAGGTCACGGTCTCGCTGTCTGTGAGTTCGAGCCCTGCGTCCGGCTCTGCGTCGACAGCTCGGAGCCCGGAGCCTGCCTCAGATTCTGTGTCGCCCTCTCTCTGCTCCTCCCCACTCACGCTCTGTCTCTCTTTCTCTCAAAAAGAAAGAAACAGGAAAAAATAAAAATAAAATAAAACAGTGTACAATACACAGGGCAATTAACTAGGGTTAGGGTTAGGGTTAGGGTTAGCAATGTACAGATTGTGCAATTTAAACCGCTTTGAGGTCTATGAAGGGACCCTTGAAAATTTGATGACCCTTGAAAGCTGAGACTGTAGAAAGAGGTAAGTAAATGCTAACCTAGGTAGGGAGGACATACAAGAGTAGGGGTAGTCTATGGAGAGGGTGTGAGGTGAGTATTTCTCTGAGCAATGCAGGACATTGAAGGACGCTCCCGCAAAAGCATAGAAGAACTTCATCGAAGACAGGTGGGCTATGGGGCTCAGAAGATGAATGGCCTGATCACATATATGAAAAAGGTTAAAATTTATCTTCAAGATAAATGAAGCCATTTGAAATAAGTATGGCATCACTGAAGAGAATGAAAAGGAAGACCACGAGAGGCCTTTGGAAGACTAGTGCAGGCATCCAGACCGTGGTAATGTGGACTAGGTGGGTGGCAGTGAAAATGCAGAGAGATGGATAGATTCCAGAGTTATGAGAAGTAAATGATTGGATCTGTGCGATGTACAAGGAGGAGTGAGCAAGTCTCCGGTCGCCGTATGTGGCCTGAGAAACTAGGTGAATGTGCTTCCTAATTTGCATGTTTCCTTTCTAATATTCAAATAATAGAGGAAGAGTATGTGTGGAAAGAAAATTCAATGATGAGTTCAATTTTAGGGAGAAATATTAAACACAGTGGAGGCTGAATCAGATAAGTCGGAGCTGAAGAAAGAGATTGGTCATCAGCGGCACATGCATGGTGTTCTGTTTCAACCCTAACTGGTCCTAGTTCAGTGTAGTTCTGACATGAACACCCAGATTTAGCATCACACTCCATAAGTCTATGGACATGGTTTCCAGAAAGAATTACAATCACCTTTATTCAGAATCAGAAAAATATGAATCAAAATAGTAATTATACCCTCAGATGAGGATGTAGCAATCCCATTCTAAGCTTTCAATTATGTGAATATAGTTTTATTTTTCAGTTGCTCTCTTGAACTTGAATGTACGTATAGTAATATAATTCATTGTCTTCAGCGATCCATAGTTTGCTCCTTTCAATACAAGACCCTTGTTTTGGGGGGTGCCCGGGTGGCTCAGTTGGTTAAGTGTCCAACTTCGGCTCAGGTCATAGTCTTGTGGTTCACAAGTTGGAGCCCCGTGTCAGGCTCTGTGCTGACAGCTCGGAGCCTGGAGCCTGCTTCGGATTCTCTGTGTCTCTCTCTGCCCCTCCCGACTTATGCTCTGTCTCTCTCTCTCTCAAAAATAAACATTAAAAAAATAAAAAATAAATAAATAAAAAAACAAGACCTTTGCTTTCTTTGTTTCTGTTTCCCTTTTATTTTTCTCACAAAATCCAATTTTCACTTGTAGAAGTAGCTCAATCATCTGCACTTGCAAACCTATTCCCAAACCTGCAATTCCATGTCACTGGCTGATTCCATGGGGCTCTTGCATTTTTGCATTTCTTGTGAACCAAGGCAATAACAGCTGCATTTTTAGAGAAGGCTGAATCAAGCTTCGCAGTCTCTGCATTCCTGTTACAAAACCCACTCAATGTGTTCATGTCACCTGTCACCTGTCTGTCTTCACATCTTCCTGTGGGAGTTGGGCTTAAATACTGGTACTGTCACTACTGCTCTTGCCATAAATAATAAAGTCTTTTGGCTCTGACCCGGGAGTATTATGACTTCTGCCAGCATCCATGAATGAGAGACAGAATAATGAGCTAGCTTGCAAGTAAAGTAACATCAGATCCTTCACAGCTCTCCATTAATATGAAAAATAAAAACAAAAACAAAAACATCAACTACTCTTTGTATGAACTAATAGCGTAATAGAATATCCTGATATGCAATAGACAAAACGAGAGGCAAATTTATCGTGATCACACAATGATATAGGGGCTAGTCAACTTGTTTACATGATAAAAATGAGGCTTCAAGAGGTAATGCCAACAGGAAAAACTCATACTAGATACAATATTATCCAAGGAGAAAATTCTGTCAATCCAGGGAGCCAAAAAATTACAGGTGCAATTTTATTGGTGAAGACATAAGCTATTAATTAGGATTCAAACTCTGATATTATCTATCCTAAAAGATAGGGTTATGTTGCAGCTGAAAATATAATTAAACGGAGTGGGGGGAGATGAGATGAGGGCATGGTGGCATTTCTCATTTCCCAATACATGTAAGCACTTCAGAATATAGCTGATTGGTTATAGCATGTGTAACACCCATATACACAGATACACTCCTGGGATTCAGTGTTTGTGCTAATAGTGTGATCCTCAAGTTTCAGGAGAAGATGTGCCCTGGAAAGAGTTCTCATTTTGGAAATGGTTAGGAGAAATAAACCACCACAGTATTCACAATGTGTATCCCAGGAGCTCTTCCAGCAGCACTAAACGGCAACAACTGCTGAAGCTGGAGAATTCACGGGAAGGACAAGAGCCGATTTATCATAGCATGGCAGGCCCCTGAATTGCTAAAGGGTCAGGTGCATTCTGCCCCAAATCTTTCATCTTTCTAAAAGGTAATCTCTCAAACAGCACTTGCGAAGAGCTCCTCAGCTACACAGTACCTGGATTTATGACCTACAGAGACACTTGGCATGGTGGCGGACTGAGATTTTGCTGTCTCACATGTATTTGGAGCGGAGGTAAGTGCTACGTTCATCTAAATCGCAGCTTCCAATGGCCTCCCTCTATCAGGCAGTGTGTGTCAGGGAGGCAGAGCCTGCATATAGCAAGGATTCCAAGATGTATGAACATACGTTTGCAGGTGTATGTTTGGACACAGGCATGCACATACGGGGACTTACGCATTAAGCCCTCATGATTGCTCACAAGGCTATGGGTGAGTTGGGTCGGTCTCCTGATCCTAACTGGGCACATTCACGTTTCCACTTAACCCCAAGTCAGACAGGTGGTTCAACTGATGTAGACTGGACTTTCTTATATACCTGTATGTCAGCTGGTTGTCACTCAATCTGGGTTGACCTTGTCTGGGTCCACTAGGGCTACTTGCCTCGTCCGTGTTGCTTCTTATCTTCCACCAGGCTCTCCCATACGTCCCATTTATGTCTCGGAGGCAGAATTCCCAGAGAGCGTGGAAGGAACACAAGGGTCTTGAGCAAAGGCCCAGAACTACCACACTATTGGTTCCAGTACTTTCCATTGGTTAAAACAAGTCACAGTCCAGCTAAGATTTAAGAATCCCCACCTGTAGGGGTGCCTGAGTGGCTAAGTCAGTTAAGTGTTTGACTTGATTTCAGTTCAGGTCATGATCTCACAGATTCTGAGTTCCAGCCCTGCACTAGGCTCTGTGTTGACAGTGTAGAGTATCCCTGGGATTCTCTCCCTCTCTCTGTCCTTCTCTTGTTTGAGCTCTTTCTCTCAAAATAAACACACAAATGCTAAAAAAAATTATCAATCAATCAATCAATAAAAAGAATCCCCAGCTCTAAATAGCCTTTTCTTAGAAAGGACTGTTGCACATTTACTATCTCATCATTTTGTTTAATTCTCTGATCAACACATATAACTATCAGAAGCTTGAGTGATTATTTACATTTTTATGTTTTAGTTGTGCTAATCTACCTTCACAGATGAGAATGTAAATTTGGATTCTTGTCCACTGCCAAAACCTCAGCAAATAAAATAGTTCATGGCACATAGTAGGTACCTGATTAACATTTTCTGATGGCTCAGTGAAGATTCCCTAACTGCACAGGAATTCTTTCTTTTTAAGGGCACTGAAAACATTTATCCTTACACTCTAGTAAGAGACATACTGAAAAAATAGATTGAAAAGGAAGCAGGTGAAGTAAATAAAGCAAAACTGATTTTATTATATTTATAAATATATGTGAAAGAATCCGCAATGAAAGAATATCCATCCGAACATATCAGTTGTTCACTGGTTTATTCATTACTAACAAAAAATTTGTAAAAAAAAATCATTAAATCTGAATATTCTTTCAATTAGCAAATTATTCATTGAAACACAGATCCTCAAAGTTTCTATTTTTAAACATTTAGGAAATAAAGCTAGATTTGTTAACTGTTAGTTTTATTTGAACGCTTGTGCTTTATCCAGGGAGGATGAAATAAATTATTCACTTTAAATGGAGAAATACATTAATAAATTCTGATCACCTCTATTCTGTGAATCATCTCTTTTGCATTGCAAAAAAAATTAATGTCTCTTCCCACCCTGAATAATTTATGTACTCTCCTCGGTCTTTGCAGCAACATAATAAATGTACTGAGTTCCTGGCAAGTTGAAGATTCTGTTCACAAAGTGTGGTAGATTTTTTAACACACTTTCCATGTGCCTCTCAGTCATCTGCCTACTAATTATCAACGAGGCCGTCATTCAAGCAATACAATCTAAACCTTGCGGATTTCTGACCGAACTACGTGTACTACATTCTCTATCAAAGTTAGTCAGGCAAATAATGTTTAATTTTTTTTTTTGCCTTTTTATGTCCCTAAGCAAGAGAACTTATGTTTAATACAGACTTAAAACTGAGTGTCCTGGAGATGGGGTCTTGGAGTTCTCTTCCTTGCTTGACCTTTAATAGTGAGAGGACCTTGGGCAGGTAGTTTTTCTCCTGTCTAAGTCACTGTTATTTGTTTTGTTTTGTTTTGTTTTTTAAAATCTGTATGACGGTGATAGTAAAGACTTTTTAAACTTTTAGGTAAAATACCATGATTATGTGATACAAACATCACAAATTTATTAGAACAGTGCCCCGCACAAAGAAATCCCTTTATACATTTAGTTATTACTAATAAATAGAATTTACACTTTCATCAATTCAAAACTAAATATCATTATCTTATTAATGTCAGAATATGTCCATTAAAATGGTATTTCATAGAACTGATGATTTTAATGAGAGAAATGTCATTACTTTATTTGATTATAATAGAAAAATGAAGGAATGGAAAAATATATATAATATGGTATGTGTTACCCTTACCCAACACAGATAAAATTGGTCATGCATGTGTTTTCACTTCATTTCTTAAGGAACTCAACTTGAAAAAAAAAATAAATTCATATTCAAAGTAACCAAATTTTAATTAAATGTTAATGATGAGAACAGCTCATATGGGCATACGCACGGGAATCCGGGATTACTTTCACGAGATGAACTGTAAGTTTCAAACTGCTGAGATGTCCAGGATTTACTTTGATGGTACCATTTAAGTGAACAAATTGAGAAAACCAAAGAGAAGTGCTATTTGGTTGTATTGGGCGGATGTCTTCCCTGGAAAATAACCAATTTCCCATGTAAGTCACAGGTTTTTTTCGTTCGTACTTTAAAAATACCCCGAACTTCAGACAAAAGTACCATAGCAAAGAGCATGGAACAAAAAAGTGTTTTTTTGTGTTTTTGTTTTTGATTTTGTTTTCAGAGGGAGGCCAGAAACTGTGGGGAAAGCTTTAAACAACAGAGCACAAAAAAGAGAAGCACAAAATTAAGAACTGTAGCAGAATAATTTAGCACATTCAAGGAACACGCCAAGGACAGGAAAAAGTAAGACTGGTGTAAAAAGCCACAAAAACATGACTTTAACAGCAATATCATAGAAGGAGAAATTAAGAAGAGAGAAAAGAAAAAATATGAATATTTACAGTATGGTGGGGAAGAGTGAAAAACTCTAGTAATAACACTGGTAATCTGGGCCCTGATTTACTAAAGTGGACAACATTGAAACATAAATATATGAGGAAAACTATTCTGGGAATTCTCCCACTTGAATCTGCAACATCAACAGAAGACTGTGTAGGTAGGTCACTTTAAAAAATGGCAGGTGTTAACATGCACCCCGATATTTATAGCGCATTATCTACAGTAACCAAATTATGGAAACAACTCAGGTGTCCATCACCTGATGAAGGAATAAAGAAGATGTGATATATATATGGAATATTACTCTGCCATCAAAAAGAATAGAATCTTGCCATTTGCAATGACATAGATGGAGATAAAGAGCGTAATGCTCAGAGCAATAAGTCACTCAGAGAAAGACAAATACCATATGATTTCACTCATATGAAGAATTTAAGAAACAAAACAAATGAGCAAAGTGGGGAGTGGGCAGGTGGAGAGAGAGGCAAATCAAGAAATAGATTCTTAGCTACATATAGAACAAACTGATGTTTAACAGAGGGGCAGTGGGTAGGGGGTTGGGTGAAATAGGTGATAGGGATTAAGGAGTGGACTTGTGATGAACTCTGAGTGTTGTATGGAACAGTTGAATCAGTATATTGTACACCTGAAACTTAATATTACACTATATGTTAACTAACTGGAATTTAAATAAAAAAATTAAAAAAATAGCAGGTGTTAACTCAGCATTGGGTAATGAATTAAGACTACTTAATAAAGTGGGAATGATAGTCAAAACAATCCCATCATCCATCTGTGCATGCATCCATACACGCGTCAGTGTACCTTTGTATCCATCCATTGTCAGTTAGTGGATCAGTCAGTCTAACAATTGTTAATTAACTATTTTACATTGCACTGAATATTCAGGGTGCACAGGTGACAAGCATTTTATTTCCTTTAATATATAGTAATGCATATTTATTTAAAATATGTGTTTACATTAAAAAAAATTTAAATATGTAAAAGATCTGTATGCTGAAAACTGTAGAAAGCTTATGAAGGATATTGAATAAGATACAAAGAAATGGAAAAACATTCCATGCTCATGGATTGGAAGAATAAATATTGTTAAAATGTCAATACTACCCAAAGCAATCTACACATTCAATGTAATCCCAATCAAAATTGCACCAGCATTCTTCTCGAAGCCAGAACAAGCAATCCTCAAATTTGTATGGAACCACAAAAGAACCTGAATAGCCAAAGTAATAATGAAGAAGAAGACCAAAGCAGGAGGCATCACAATGCCAGACTTTAGCCTCTACTACAAAGCTGTAATCATCTAGACAGCATGGTATTGGCACAAAAACAGACACATAGACCAATGGAATAGAATAGAAACCCCAGAACTAGACCCACAAAAGTATGGCCAACTAATCTTTGACAAAGCAGGAAGAATAGCCAATGGAAAAAAGACAGTCTCTTTAACAAATGGTGCTGGGAGAACTGGATAGCAACATGCAGAAAGATGAAACTAGACCACTTTCTTCCACCATTCACAAAAACAAACTCAAAATGGATAAAGGACCTGAATGTGAGACAGGAAACCATCAAAACCCTAGAGGAGAAAGCAGGGTAAAACCTCTCTGATCTCAGCTGCAGCAATTTCTTACTTGACACATCCCCAAAGGCAAGGGAATTAAAAGCAAAAATGAACTATTGGGACCTCATGAAGATAAAAAGCTTCTGCACAGCAAAGGAAACAACCAACAAAACTAAAAGGCAACCAACGGAATGGGAAAAGATATTTGCAAATGACAAATGCAAATGACTATCCAAAATCTATAAAGGACTCACCAAACTCCACACCCGAAAAAACAAATAATCCAGTGAAGAAATGGGCAGAAAACATGAATAGACACTTCTCTAAAGAAGACATCTGGATGGCCAACAGGCACATGAAAAGATGCTCAATGTCACTTCTCATCAGGGAAATACAAATCAAAACCACACTGAGATATCACCTCATGCCAGTCAGAGTGGCTAAAATGAACAAATCAGGAGACTATGGATGCTGGGGAGGATGTAGAGAAACGGGAACCCTCTTGCACTGTTGGTGGGAATGCAAACTGGTGCAGCCACTCTGGAAAACAGTGTGGAGGTTCCTCAAAAAATTAAAAATAGATCTACCCTCTGACCCAGCAATAGCACTGCTTGGAATTTACTCAAGGGATACAGGAGTACTGATGCATAGGGGTACTTGTACCCCAATGTTTATAGCAGCACTTTCAACAATAGCCAAATTATGGAAAGAGCCTAACTGTCCATCGACTGATGGATGGATAAAGAAGATGTGATTTATATATACAATGAAGTACTACTTGGCAATGAGAAAGAAAGAAATCTGGCCTTTTGTAGCAACATGGATGGAACTGGAGGGTGTTATGCTAAGTGAAATAAGTTATACAGAGAAAGATGGGTACCATATGTTTTTACTCATATGTGGATCCTGAGAAACTTAACAGAGACCATGGGGGAGGGGAAGGGGGAAAATAAAGTTACACAGAGAGAAGGAAGCAAACCATAAGAGACTCTTAAAATACTGAGAACAAACTGAGGGTTGATGGGGGGTGAGGGAGAGGGGAAAGTGGGTGATGGGCGTTGAGGAGGGCACCTGTTGGGATGAGCACTGGGTGTTGTATGGAAACCAATTTGACAATAAACTATATTTAATTAAAAAAATAAAAATAAAAATAAACTATAATGTATCTGTAAAAAACTAAAACTAAAAATAAAATATGTGTTTAGGTTGTATACATGTATTCATAAAGTTAAAGTCAGACTTTACATCAGTCATCTGTGAACTGAAGTTCAATTATGAACCTGCTTTTAGCAAAATACTTCACATGTGTAGATCCACTCATGTGGAGGTCAACCTATCAGTGCCTATTCAGCATTAGGAAACTTTTCATTCTTGAGTTGTGTTGTGGAGAGGCTGGTTTGAATAGGAACATTCCATTGAGAATGCTTGTTTACAAAACCCACATTTCCAGCTGATGTGCCAGCATTTATCCTACTGCTACTGACTACTTCTTCACTGATGATGGAGTACAAGTAATACTTCATTGCTTTCAGTACTGACATGGAACATTTCTTACATCAAGTACATATTCAGATAATCATTCTACCAAAATTGTAGGTGCTGATTCATTACTAAAACTCTCTTTCCTTGGTTTAAAGGAACACTTTTTTTTAATATTTGTCCTCTGTAAAATAAAACAACTTGTAAGATTATTTATCTTTATAAGTCATTATTATCTTTTTCTGTATATATGTTAATTACATATATGTGTTATATATATGTTATATATATAGAGAGATATTAGATACATATTAACCTAAGTTTTCACCACAACCAAGAAATCTAACATATTATAAATATTGTTCTGAGTCAAGTAATTACGAAGGACACAAGATCAGAAATACTTTTAATAGTAGTTTATGATAAACTCTCAGATCTTCTATAAATCTTCTAAATATTTTATTTCACATCATGTATTTGCCATAGGAAAAAAAAAAAAAAACAATGGTGCAACCTGAATAACTTGCACTTGGTGTTGACAATTGTGCTATGTGGTGCTCTCCCTCCAAATTGAGTCTACAAATATTCTTGCTGGTTCCCATTATCTAGATGGATGTTTCTCTTTTCTTCTCTAAGATGAATTTATTGACATTTGCTCAAAATACCATCACTTTCAGTATCCTTTGGGAACTTGCCCCATCCATCATCCTGTGTTTCATGTGTCTTCATTTGTCTCATTTCTACTGGTTACCTCAGAGTAGTAGCACATATACACCAAACTCTTGCCAAGGCAGCGTTCACTTGGACCTTGTTCTTCCCTCAATCTTATGGTACATGCCTCTTTCTAGGCCATACAAATTTGCTAGAAAGAATGGCCTGTAGCTGCTACTTCTACTTCTTAACCTTCTAATTTTTTTGTTTCCAAAATTGTATCCTGGCTTCTACGTTTTCCATGTTAATGAAGTGCTTTTCTTAAGTCATTAATGGCCTCATCATATCTAAATAAACCAGGATTTTTTTTGCTTTCATCCTTTTTAGCTCATTAATCTACATGTTAGTCTCTTGTATTAGTTCACTTCCTTAGAATATGTATCCCAGCAACCTTGGTTCCAACTTATAGCATTGCGGCTGAATTCTGATAAATAGAATGTAGGAACATACGATGCGTGTGACTTTCAGGACTACCTCTTTCACACTACTCTGAGCTTTCTGTATTTGTTTACCAGTGTATCAACCATAGAGTTTCCATACGAAGACTCGCAAATAGGAACAACAACAACAACAAAATGGTGGATTCGAAGAAAGAAACCCTAGTTTCAGAATACTCCAGCAGAATAAGGGTGACCACAAGGTGTCACCGTTTGTCTATGACCTTCCCAGTTTTAGAAATGAAACTCTTGAATTCTGAGAATATTTTCAGTTCTGCACAAATCAGGAAGGTTGGTCATCTTTAGGTAGAATGGTACCCACTGAACACTGTACTGTTATTGAACTAGGAATAACTATTCTACTTTATTAAGACATAAAGATTTCAATTTTTTTATACCAGTCAACTTGAGTAAACATTCAACTTGAATAAAAAAGAATCAATTATCTTCCTTCATATTGCTTCAACTTCCTGTTGTACTTATTACATTTATAATTATTACTACTTAGTCCAGAATCTGATAATTATCTGATGTTCAATTCTTTTTCATCATTCATAGATCCAACCAAACCCTAAATATAAGGACCTAATCCTCTACAATCTCTAAATGTTTTCCTTCCCAGACGTGAGCTCATGTTCTCCTATTTCCTCACTTAGAACACTGATAATCATACTTAGGGTCATAATATAATTAATTATTCAGTGATTTGTTAAAGGTTCCCTGAACACACCTGAAAGATTCTGATCATAGGTCTGAGATGGAGGGGGGGGGGGGGGAATCTATTATTTAAATCACCCTTATGATACTGATAATAAATGTGACAGTTTAGAAACACCAATGTGGATTGTTGCTAAAGCCTTATTATGGATGGTTTGTGCATTAATAAAAATCCCCTTCATAGTAGGAGTTTGATAATAATAATTTTCTAAAGGAAGAAATAAGTTTGCATGTCTGTGGTAAATAAGTTAAAATAATCCTTCTCCAACTTGTCCCTTGATTAGCGCTTGATTTTAAGTGTGCATGATCTCTACAGGTTATATTTAAAATTTAAATCTCAACAACAAAGACTGGGGAGCCTGGGTGGCTTAAGCGTCCAATTTCAGCTCAGGTGTGAAGTCAACATTTGTGAGTTCGAGCCCCACATCCAGCTCTGTGCTGACAGCACAGAGCCTGGAGCCCGCCTCGGATTCTGTGTCTCCCTCTCTCAAAAATAAATAAATATTTAAAAAAAAATTAAACAACAATAACCAAAAAAAAGCAATACAACAGTAACAGGTAACTCAGCTGAACCTCTTCAAGAAATTGTCAGATTTTGATGATGATCCTAACCCCCCTAAACATGCCAACTTTCACATAGGAAATTAATCTGGTTTGACTCATGTGAAACTTTTTTGAATATGTTGTCTTAAGTATTTTTAGGGTGATCACAAGGTGTCACTTGAGATAATGTAAGGCAGACAGAAGATGTGCCATTTTGGGTGGGGCTGTTCAAGTGGCTTTTTCATTTCCTTTTCAAACACTGAGTACATTTGTTTCACTGAATGTAAAATACGATATCCTTGCAATCAGGTGCAGAGCCAGACATGGCCCTGTTTTACCTCATTTACTTTATTCTGTAATCTCCTTCCTTCTCTCTCCACCCCCAGATCGCCTGTTTCCCTTGTGTCCCTGCCAGTGCATTCTCAAGAGCAGTGATAATGTTCCTAAGGAGGCATAAGTTGGTTCTTGATGTGGGGTGTGTTGACAAAAATAATACTTTTTAAAAATATAAATCACAGATTTACAGATGGTACATAAACAGACTTATGGTGCGTATATGGCTTGAAAATCTCCTTGGGGTGGTTATTAGGAAAAAAAAAATAATTAAAAGGGCCCCAGAGCAGGGTGCTCATGAAAATAAATAAATAAATAAATAAATAAATAAATAAATAAATAAATAAAAGGCTAAGAAACACTGTTAGACAATCAAGAAACAGTTGCCATTGCTCTTCCAACTGGTTGTTTCCACTGCCTAGAAAATTCCTTCCTGGATATGTGTACAGCTGAGTCTACCCAAAATATTTTAAATTGCATCTCATTCTGATAGTTTCCTTTCCTGGTTATTTTTCTCCTTACCCCTTGGCACTAACAGTTGTACTTTAAGTTTCTTTCTCATTCACTAAAATAAGACTTCCAACAGCAAGGAGTTTGCCTTTTTCAGTTTGTTCTCCAGAACCTCGAACATCGTATGCCTCAAAACGAGAATGCTGTCCATGAGGAAGGAAGAGAAGCCTAGGCCTTTACCTTGTTTACGTACTTATAGTATAGAAATGTACTTAGAGTATTATTTGTCACTTGAACTTAGCAAAGCTACGTTCATCTCTGGATCCAGTGCACTGGGGTGTCTGGGATATCCTACCAATCTGAGGAAAGGCCAAGTGAATTGGCTCAAACTGTAGCTGGGATAAAGTGGTGTCGTAGACATAGGCATGAATGGACACATTCGTAGCAGCCCTGTCTCTTGGATCTACGAATTGGATACTTTCATGAGCAGCTGATACTCTGCATCACATTTTGCAAAACTACATAGGGCCTAGGGCTTTTTAGGAGCACCCAGGCAACGGATCACGTGCACGGCTTGCCTTATGAAAACACTTCACTCCGCGTGCACACGGAAGGGAAAAACATCTATCTCCTCTCCGTTTCTGATGTTTCCTTAATAGTGTAGGGAATTCTCTTTTTTCTCTTTTTTCTTGGTATTCACTCAGACTCCTTGCTCCTCCAGATCTTGGAAAGATGGAATGATTTATGGGAATCATAAACTGGGAAAACATTACTGTGCTTACTACCTAAGTCAGCTGCCCTCTCCTCATCTTGGAATCAGGCCTGCTCATGGCAGTGTTACTTCATGACACAGAATTTACCTTGTCTGTGTCTATCCTGTCTGGGCTGATTGGCTACATTTGCTGAAATTTACTTGACATAAACCCATCTTATGTGTGTCATAAACATGACCTTTTGGCCTGTACATAGCTGTGTTTTTCTTCTAAATTTGTTCAGAAATCGGACACAGAAAATACATATTTGTAACCTTCTTGGATACCCCAAATTGTATAGCTCATCATTTCCTCTTTTAGTCACTCATTTATTCAAATATGCATTTAAACAACAATATTCATTGAGGCTACTGCTTTTTATGGACTGTGCTGGTACTAAGAGAACTTACAATTTAGTCTCTGAAGTACAGGGAAGTCTTTTTTGGTTGAGAAAACAGAAAAAGTTGCTTGTACATTAACATTTCAGCTGTACAAAAGACGGTGTATAGAGAAAACAGAAGTCTCCCAAATGAGTGTTCTGCCCGATAAGCCAAATGCTGAGCCTTCTGTGAACGTATAGATACTACCGTGTGGCAAGGATTCATTAGAATCCTCAAATCACTTAGTGAATTGTCAATATTCATAATTAGAAAGAAGACAGGTTGCTGGTGTGCCGTGATTGCAACACATAAATTATAAGGAACAGAAACTAACTCAAGGTGCGGAATTTATTTTGTCCAATTCCAAGATTGGGGATGACGCTGTTCTTCAGGTAGAGACCCTGCATAAAGATTTAAAATGTCAGAGCTCCTACCTTTGGTAGGAGAGGATCATCTTACCCTCCCCACAGCTTCAGTCATATGCGTATACTCTTTCTGCGTCCTATTTCTAAATTCCAGAGACAGAGTATCTGATAAGCCCAGTTTGGAGCAATCATCTTTCTTTTTTAATCAATTACAGCCAGAAGGTTGGGTAACATAGTGGAAAGATAGAATGTCTCGTATGTAAGGTAAGCGTTTCTAAGAGAAGTGTTGCTGGTCAGACCTACTGTAAGTCTCCTCTACCCAGAGAATGAAATCGATTTTAGTATTCACTCATGTCAATGTTTATTCATGATCTTTTGAACCAGCTTGTAAGTATTTTGAGCTTTATGAAATTTGAAATTTTTGTCTACATTAACTTTCCTGTAACAATAAGAGGAAATCAGCCTGCAAGGAATATTTGGGGGCAATTTGGCTTTAGCATATGTGCCTAGTGGGGTGCCTGACTTCAGCTCAGATCACGACCTCACGGTTCATGGGTTCGAGCCCCTCATCGGGATGTTTGGAGCCTGCTTCAGATTCTGTATCTTCCTCTCTCTCTCTCTCTCTGCCCCTGCCCACTCACACTCTCTCTCTTTTTCAAAAAATGAATAAACATTAAAAAAAAAAAAAAAGGAATGGTTTAGTATGTGTGCCTATTTATTTTCAACTATTATTTTGTGATTTTTTTTATCTGCCATAAAACAGTAACTTTCCAATGCGGTTAGACCAGAATTAATGTGTATTGGGAATAATTTATTGTCCATAAACTAAAATGTGACAAATTTACAATGTTAAAATAAAATAGAGAACACTTGTGTTACTGTCACTCTCTTCCTTTCTTTATGGGATCTTAAAGAAGGAGAGGAAGCGATGGGGTTATTGTCAGCTGGCAATTCGATACATGAGAGAAATTACATGATATATACCAATGAGTTAGTGATCCTAGCCTTTGCTGCAACCTCTAATTTATTAAAAATGATTTCGTATTTGGCCCCTGGCCCCAGGGTATTGCTGGGTTGAGTGATATAAATGATTCATTGGAAAGTTATAAGAATCTGAGCTAAACTAAATTGATTTACTATACAAATGATACAGCACCACTGCAGGATAAAAATCAAAACAAAACAAAACAAACAAACAAAAAAAAACAATAATTCATTTAAAAGTCTGCACCAGTCAGCCTAGATATAGGCAAGAGGATAGGGTAACAGGAAGCCAGGCTAGAAGAGTCTGCAGGAGAAAAGGCAGATTAGGACAATAGAGCAGTTAACTGCTACTGTGTAGGAGGTGAGGTAATCATTTACCAAAGAGCGCTCAGAAAAATTTTGCTTTCTGTGATAGCTGAGATAATAACATACTAAGACTGCTCTTCTAAAGAGTTTATTTTTATTCATTTTTGACTCACGTCTTGAGAATTCCATAGAATGTGAATGCCATCTATAATGCCGCCGTAGTTCACAGACCAAACGACATCATTATTCTGAATCTAAGCATTCCAAGAGATTGTTCATTACTTTCAGTAACTCAAATGGGTCAGCATCAAATGTTTTATTTTTGAGGGCCACATGTACAGATTTTGGGCCAAGTTAGAGTTAATACAATTGATTGCTTTCTTGGACCAGAAAACCATTAAATGTTATCAAAGATAATCAGATATTCCTAAATTTACCAATTTCAAATATGGCTAATATCCCAATTTTCTAATTTCTCCATTTCCCTAAGTTGAATGGATTTCCCTATAATTGGCATTGTTTCACCTGGACCGTCCAAAAGTATAATAAGAAATAGCTTCCTTATCTATTTTGAAGCAATCCTCTCTAAAAGCTAAAAGGTTTTAGTCTGGTATACAATCAAAGAGGATTGATAGGTAGGCAACTTCGGTGCGTATTTCTCAAAAAAAAAAATGTGACCACTAAAAGTGATATTTAATTTTAGAAAACTACCTTTAATACATGCAGGATGTTTTGAAGAAGGCTGATAGCGAATAATTCAAAGTAAAAGCTAAGCTTCATTCGGATAAATTCAGAGCTCCTGTGGCTGCAATTAACATACACTATAATCGATACAGTTTATCCTTAGTCCTCAGAAGCTGAAGCATAAGGAGCTGGACAGAGCCCATAATGTAACCGACTGACTGGTCCTAATATATCCAGTAGTGAACAAAAACAAGCAAACAAAAGCAACAATAACAGCAAACAAATAGTGGAGATTCGTTTTTCAATCTAAAGAATCCAGAGCCACCAATCATATAGCATATGTGAAGAAGATCCACCTTGCCCCAGTAAAGCCCCCGTGGTAAGCAGAATAATGGTCCCTGAAAATGTCCACATCCTAATCCACCAAAGGGCACATTACAGATATAATTATGGTTGGAAGTATCAGCATGTAGAGATTATCCTAGATTCTCTAGGTGGGTCCAATCTAACCACATGAATCCAACAACCGTAAATCTTTTGCCAACTACAGTTACAGAAATAAGTGATATGGAAGGAGGGTCAGAGAAGTCCAATGTTGCTTGCTGGCTTTGAAAAGGGAAGAAAGGGGCCATGAGTTCAGTCATGTGGGTAATCTCTAGATGTTGTCAAAGGCAAAACAAAAAAATAAACACACAAGCTCATTTTTCCCTAAGCCTGCAGAAAGGAACATAGTCCTACTGATACCTTGACTTTAGCCCAGTGAAACCCATGTCTGACTTCCAACCCACACAACTGTAAGATGATATATTTGTGTTGTTTGCAAGTCATTAAGTTTGTGGTAATATTTGAAGGCTGCAAGAGGAAATTAATACATCACCACCTAAAATGTTGTTAGTTAAACTTAACAGGAATATGAATTGCCTGAAGAACTTGAAAATGCAGTTCTTGGGCCAGTAGATCTTAGTTTGTACCCAGGATTCTGAACTCCTAATAAGGCCCCAGGTTATGCCAATACTGCTGATCCATGGATCATATTTTTGTTAGCAAGGACTCAAAACGTGCTTAGCTCTCTGGCTTGATGTCAGTCTGAACCATCCATGGAACTCATGAGAGAAAAACTGCGTGCCAAGCATTCTAATTTGGCTTAAGAAACTTATCTTGCACTATTTATTGTTGTTTTCTATTTCTATTTTGAGTCACCCTGTGTTCAGTTTGTGACCCTACATCTTTACTGATTCATAAGCAATGCTGATTATAAAAAAATGTTTTTTTTTCTATTTCAGCCCCCTGACTTGTCATGAAGTTCTTCCTCTCTCTCTCTCTCTTTCTCTCTCTCTCTCTCTCTCTTTCTTCTTCTTCTTCTTCTTCTTCTTCTTCTTCTTCTTCTTCTTCTTTTTTTCCTCTCTCTCTCTCATAATTCAACCATTCTTAACTGCTTTGCATATTAACACTGTCATGACTGGTCCCGGAATGTTTGACTTAACAACAATCACCTTGATGACCAACATTTTAAGAAGATATTTGCCACCTGTTCAATGTTCAGGAGATAGAAAACATAGCTTACTATTTAGAGTAAAAAATATGCTATTTAAAAACATGCCCCATTTGAGCAAAGACATGTCACATAAACAAATCTAGACAAGTGAAAATTACAGAGTTTCAGAATGCAAGGATCATTAGATGTGATCTTTTAATTAGTGTAGTCTTTTGTGTGTGTGTGTGTTATTCTATTGCTTCTGGTTATGAATAGTCCATTGTGACAACATTCTATTTTTGGATACATTAGAATCTAAATAGATCCTTTCTGTTAATCATCCATATCTCAACATTCAACCTTACATTAGAATTCTCTTAGAAGTTCAATATAGATAGATAGATAAATAGATAAACTAGCCCCTTCTCCACTCTCCAGATATCTCTAGAAAAGGGAAGAGATGTTAACTTTAAAATTTGCCTGGATGACTCAAATCAGTGACCAAGTTTGAGTACTACTCACACAAGATACTGCTTCTGAGAAGCTTGCATTCTTCTTAAAGTACATAAAACTTACTTTCTAAGATAATTTGAATTAAATATTATGCCGAAAGTCAATTTTCTACTCCAAAGATAATGACATAGTCAAAACTATTTGCATGGAGAATTAGTTATTTATTGCTATATAAACAACCTTTCTAAAATTTAGTGAATGAAAACATCAATTTATTTTGTTTATGCTTCTACAGTTTAGCCTGAGTTCAATTAATGGTTCTGTCAGGCTTACCTGAGAGTCCGCATGTGGCTGCAGTCTTCTGGCAGATCAAGTGGGGCTGAGGTGGGGCAAGATGATGGAGAATCGGGCCAAGGCTGTTGGCTGGGGTACCTTGGTTCTTGTCCTTGTGGCCTCACCAGCTCATCAGTCTAGATATCCTTCTTTCTTTCTTTTTTTTCTTTTTTAAATGTTTGTTTATTTTTGAGAGAGAAGGAGAGAGAGAGCTATAGTGGGAAGGGTAGACAGAGAGGGAAACACAGTATACAAAGCAGGCCCTGCTCTGATAGTGGAGAGCGTGACACAAGGCTCGAACTCACAAGCCGTGAAATCATGACCTGAGCCCAAGTCTGACACTCAACCGACTGAGCCAACCAGGGGCCCCTCAGTGGAGATTTTGTATATAGCAGTGTCCGTATTTGAAGAAGTCAAAAGGCCACATACAAGTGTTTCTCAAGCCCCTTTTTCTGTGACATGTACTGATATACCCTTTGTTGAAACACATAACATGGCCAGTTCCAGAATCAATGTAGGAAGTGATTAAACAAAAGCACGAATTCTGATAAGTATGACCATTTGGGGACCATGAATGTATATCACAATCAATATGTGTCTGCACCAATAAAATTTGGACAGGACTAATTATGCAATATATATTCTGATTTCAGCTTTTTCAAAATTGCTTTTCTTCTGGAATAGAGCTTATTTACAAAAGTCTGTGGAACATGACTGTCAAGCTTAATAAATGAGAAATGATTGCAAATACACACTGTGGTGACCAAAATTCAGCACAAGTGGAATTTTTTCAACATTCCCCTGAATACCCCTTTTGAATCACAAACGTTTATTTACCACAAGTTATCTGCTTCCCTGACACTGTGAGAAACACTTGCTTCTCTTGGGAACCACTTTCAACAATTTTTATCCCGTTTTTGAACTTTGTAAGAATATAATATAGTACTTATTATTTTCTATCAGGCTTCTTCTGAGAATAGTATATATTCCAGTCATACAGGGTGTTGCATGGAGCTACACATCATTGATTTAAGGGCTATGTGCTATTTAATTTTACAAATACACCATATTTTCTTTGTTCACTCTACGGCTGTTGGACATTTCAGTTTCTAGCTTACATTTATTATATTTATTATATTTGTTATGAATAATATTGTCATAAACTTTGTTATAAATATACACACATCAAAATTATGTATATTTTTCTAGGTTCCAGTGCATGCAAAAAAAAAATATATATATAAACACATTCCCAAAATGTATATATAATCTCAGAATAGAATTATTTCTGGGTCATAGAGCATCTGCTCAAATTTAAAGACAATAAAATATAATAAACACTTTAGCGGTATGTGGATAATTTTAGTGTTTCATATTCACTTGATGTATGGATTTTAACATTGTATAATTCTGTATCTGTCATTTAATAATTCCATTTAACTTATGTATAGATTTGTTTAAAATTGTTTAGGGGTTTCTGGGCATCTCAGTGGGTTAAGCGTCCCACTTTAGCTCAGGTCATGATCTCACCACTCTTGAATTCGAGCCCTGCACTGGGCTCTGTACTGACAGCTCAGAACCTGGAACCTGCTTGGGATTCTGTGTCTGCCTCTCTCTCTGCCTCTCCCCTGCTCATGCTCTGTCTTTCTCTTCCAAAAATAAATAGGCATTAAAAAAATAAAATACGGGGCGCCTGGGTGGCGCAGTCGGTTAAGCGTCCGACTTCAGCCAGGTCACGATCTCGCGGTCCGTGAGTTCGAGCCCCGCGTCGGGCTCTGGGCTGATGGCTCAGAGCCTGGAGCCTGTTTCCGATTCTGTGTCTCCCTCTCTCTCTGCCCCTCCCCCGTTCATGCTCTGTCTCTCTCTGTCCCAAAAATAAATAAACGTTAAAAAAAAAAAATAATAAAATAAAATAAAATAAAATAAAATACATACAATAAAATTGTTTACGTTCAAATTTAATTATCTGTGAATAATGAAAACTTTCTTTTTTCTTTTTAATTTTATTTATCTTTTCTTCTTAAATATACAAATATTTTCAGATCAATTATGATGAGAAATGACGGGAACAAGTAAATATTTTTATAGGAGAAAATAAATGTGCAATTCAAGCATTGTAAAAAATGTATTTTTGCCTTCTTGGCATCAAATCATCATCTCAATTCTATCTGCAGATATTACGCATGTTATTTATGCCTATTAACTTTAATTATTTTCGTTGACATTCATTATTATTTCTCTATATTAAGCACTTTAAAATGAATTTTGAAGGGATGTTATGAGAGCTATTTTTATTGCATGCTAATATTATTATGTTCATTATTTAAGAAATAAAATTAAAAGCTTTTTTTTTTAAAATCCAGTGTGTCAGCATTCAATTCGTATTTTAGATACTTAAACCCCTATGTAAGAAGTGTCAGAGTCGGCTTGGGCTGCCATAACAAAGTATGAGAGACTGGGCGCCTATACAACAGAAATCTGTTTTCTCAGTTTGGCTAGGTTCTGGTGAGATATCTCTTTTTGGCTTGCAGATGGCTGCATTCTGGTCTTGTCTTCACATGGCAGAGAGAGACAGAAAGAGAGAGAGAGAGAGAGAGAGAGAGAGTAAACTGGTGTCTCATTTTATAAGGGCATTAATCCCATCGGGAGGAAGCCATAATTGTGATCTCATCTAAACCTCATTATCTTCCAAAGTCTATGTCTCCACAAACCATCACATTGGGATTGGGGCTTCAATATATCCATTTGAGAAACACACAATTCAATCCATAGCGAGATGTACATTTCCCTCCCTCACTTTCCCCCCCCCCCTTTTTTTCTCCTTTCCTTTCTTCTCTTCTTATTTTTCTTTCCCCTTTCTCCCCTCCCTCCCTCCCTTCCTCTCTCTCTCCTTCCTAGTCTTCTTTCCTTCTTTATTGTTCTTTGGTTGAAAATTCTTTAAACCAAATTCTTTAGACAATAATTGTTGTAGAGTACTTTCATTTTATGTTAGTATTCATTTCATGATAATCTTTCAACGATTTATTATCTCTTTGGCACTTTCAGATTGTCACAACTTCTCTCTAAATCCGTTGGGACTACCTTTAGAGAGAATTGAACAAGAAAACATATATGACCCGATTGGCCTACACACTTCACAGCAATAGCATCTTTCTTATGCAGTAAGATTGTCTTTAAAGCCTGGTATTTATATGTAGATAAATTAACTAATCCCCTTTTCATAGCATATCCACATGTCTTTGTTTAACTAAATTGACCTGTAATTATGCATTTAATTTAATACTTTCGTTCTAGATAAAAGAATAGCACCTGTGAGATATTGAACTATGAGTTATACCTTTTAACTCTGCAACATAGTAATTTATTGTGGTCCTTTTTATGTTGGTATATATACACTCTTGTTATAGAGTTTTATTTCTGAATACATTAGAAAATGGTAGTAAAGCATTCTTGTCACTTTGTGTTTAACACTAACTTTAACTTTGTGGTGAATTTGGATCTAAGGTATATTTGCTCTGTACTTTTACTGAAATATTTACTCTGGCAAAGTATAAACAAAGATAATCTAGGGGCACCTGGGTGGCTCAGTCAGTTAAATGTCTGACTTTGGCTCAGGTCATGATGTCACGATTCATGGGTTCGAGCCCCACCTCAGGATCTGTGCTGACAGCTCAGAGCCTGGAGCCCACTTGGGATTCTGTGTCTCCTTCTCTGCCCTTCCCCTGCTCATGCTTTGTCTCTCTCTGTCTCTCAAAAATAAATAAACATTAATTTTTTTAAAGATAATCTAAACACTGGTTGTTTATTATCAAAATGAATTAATTCCATTGGAAACTGTTTACTCCAAGACAGTTTATCAACCTTTTTTTTCCCTCCATTTCTGTAAAATTATTTTGAACATACAGATGTGCACCTCTCCTCATTTTTTTATATTGGACTACAGATTATTTTCAACTGAAGTTCAACTAGCTTCAACAGATGCAATTTCTGCCTTATTAAAAAAAATGTAATTTTAAAATCAAACTATTACATTACTATTTTAAATATATGCCACATAATACAAGTTAAAGTTGAATCCATATGCTATTTTTAGCAGTCAGAATGTTTACACTCCTTTTTCTCATTTAACTTGTATTTGTATATTGTTTTCTTCACTATTCACCCCATGCAGTGTACTTTTTTAAGAAGCGTATTTTTAAGGGGTGCCTAGGTGGCCAGTTGGTTATTTCGGCTCAGGTGATGATCTCACAGCTGGTAGGATCAAGTCCTGAGTTGGGCTCTGTGCTGACAGCATGGAGTCTGCTTGGGATTCTCTCTCTTCCTCTCTCTCTCTGTCCCTCCCCCACTCACTTCCCCCTCTCCCCTTCTCAAAATAAATAAATAAACTTTAAAAAAAGAAGTATATGTTTAAGAAGTATATTTTTAGAAGTGTATTATTCTCCAAAAAATGAGAACATTAATTTGTTATTTACAAGCAATTTATATTATCTGAATTAGGAAACTTTTTTTTTTCCTGGAATTAGTGATGGTAACAATTAGTAATAAAAAGTATCCACAACCTCTCTCAATTCTGAAAAACACGTTGAACTGCAATATGAAATTTTATGGGGTAATTTCTTCTTCAACAAGATTGAGTGCTGCCTTGGTAAAGTAAACTTCTTTGGGCACAGATTTTCTGAACTGTCCCTGTTTGGGGCACACACAAATATTTTACCACTGAAAATATTGCCCCTCTTAACATTTTAGGGTAGGTGAAGACTCCGCCTTATTTTTATAAAATGAAAGGGCAGAGGGTGATTATAAAACAAACAAATTAGAATATAAAATCCCAGTGATACCTAGGTCACAGATATATCATCAAACAAACCAATTTTAGGAAAGAATCAATTAATTTCTTAAAAATTACTCGTGCCCATGTACTCTTTGTAAAGTCTTCATATATCTCCAGGGTTAAAAACACCAAAATGTGAAGATTTGTCGTTCCAAGAAAGAATTCAAAGTACATTTTTTCCTCTGCAAATTTGGTAAGGCCTTCCACTATAGACTCTGAACGAGCCATCCCTTCTGAAAGTAATGTTCAATTAATTAAATAAGGAGGCCAGGAGGCTGAGGTGGCTCTAATGTCGGGGTGCCCTACATAAGCAATCTGAAACTTAAAACAGAAATGCCTCAAGGTTACTGAATCAAACCCTAGGGACAACCAATAACTAGCCGCTAACTACGCTTTAAGCTATAGCCAATCAGAAACGTTCTTGCTTGGCTTCCGCTTTTTCCCCATGAGTGTCTCCCAGAACTCCTGTCCCAGGTGGGGCACTCCCAACCACTTCTGACGTTGCACTTCCAGATTGGAATTGATTTTCACTCAAATAAACTCTTAAAATTTTTAGCATGTCCCAGTTTGTGTTTTAATGGAAATAAATTCGTGAAATCCCTGTGTGAAAAAGTATTAGCAAATGTTTTTGAGACAAACTTATTAGTAGCAAATATTATCAATAAAAAAGCTTATTTTCCAAAGAGTTCACACAAGTGAGGGCAGAGGGGAAGGGAGTCACTGAGTTCAAATTGCTAAACAGAACAAAAACTAAGATGCAAATTCATTAAATGCAAATGATTATTACAGCATAAGGAAAAGTGATACATAATCATTAGTAACCCTTAAAACACAGACTGAAATAAAAATGTTATAAATTATGCTTAAAATATTGAAAAATATTGGGGCGCATGGGTGGCTCAGTCAGTTAAGCATCCGACTACGGCTCAGATCATGAACTCCCAGTCCGTGAGTTCGAGCCCCGCCGTCAGGCTCTGCACTGACAGCTCAGAGCCTGGAGTCTGCTTCAGATTCTGTGTCTCCCTCTCCCTCTGCCCCTTCCCTGCTCACACTCTCTCCCTGTCTCAAAAATAAACATTAAAAAAAATTTAAAAGTATCGGAAAATATTTGCTGAGGTTTGAACTGAATGTATTATTATCTTGTTAAAAAGTATCTTTGGGTTTCTGGGTGGCTCTGTTGGTTGAGTGACCAACTCTTGATGTAAGTTCAGGTCAAGATATCAGAGTTGTGAGACTGAGCCCTGTGTTGGGCTCTGCATTTACATGGAGCCTGCTTAAGAGTCCATCCCTCTCTTTCCCCTGCTCTCTCTCTCTCTTTTTGAAAATGAATTTTAAAAAAACAAAAAAAAAATCTTAAAACAGTTGGGTAAAGAGATCTCTGCTACTTCTTTTTGCTTCAAATGTGTCATTAAAGACAAAAACCTGGGGCGCCTGGGTGGCTCAGTCGGTTAAGCGTCCGACTTCAGCCAGGTCACGATCTCGTGGTCCGTGAGTTCGATCCCCGCGTCGGGCTCTGGGCTGATGGCTCAGAGCCTGGAGCCTGCTTCTGGTTCTGTGTCTCCCTCTCTCTCTGCCCCTCCCCCGTTCATACTCTGTCTCTCTCTGTCTCAAAAAAAATAAACGTTAAAAAACAAAAACAAACAAAAAAAAAACCCTAAGGAAGTCTTCTAGCCCTTCTTTCTAGCACATCACTTATTTATCTTTGGTCAGTCTGAGTTGTCATTCCTTAAGAAGCTGGTTATATTTCAACTAGTGATTTTTTTTTTTTTTTTTTTTTTTTTTTGGTAACAAAGTAGCAATTCTATGTGCATCATTTTTCCTTATTTCCATGTGTTGAACTAACTAGGATCTATGTCTTTGGATAAGGCTAAAGAAAAACTCTTTTCTTTTTCATTTTTTTTCCTTCTAGCTGGGGGAGTAAACTGAGATTTGAAAGAAGCCACCCTTCAGATCTCCAGACCTAAAAAATCAATTCTGCAATCCACCTTTTCCCGGACAATGTAGTCTTCATGGTAATTGGTTCTTGCCAATCTTTTTGTTTGTTTTGCTTTTAGTTCAAGTGGAAATTAATTATTTTTTGTGTGATTTAATTTTTGACTAGAGATAAAGAGCTAGATTCCCTTTTTTTACAGTAATCTTGAGTCCCCTTAAGATATCTTAAAAGACAAATCTGTGAAGTACAATAAAAATAAAATACTCATCATTGTCTTACATATATTTACATAAACATTAAGTGTTTTTTAGGACTATACACAAAAAGTATTATAGGCATAGACAGAGATGTACATGAAAAATTACGTAGAAATAGGATTATGCTTTAGAAAATTATACATGACAATAAATGTTACGTGTAATTTAAAATTCTGTGTTTTAATCTTTTGAGAGAGAGAGAGAGACAGAGAGATGACAGGCTGCACATTAAATCTTTTGTGCTAAGCCCACATCACCAAACCAAGACTTAGTACCTAACCTAACAGCAGGTCCAGCCTTTCCCAGAAATGTAATCTTAACCAGTCTGTCTTGAATTTCCCGGTCAGCACTAATGAATTAAGCCACGTGATAGACCTCTGCCATTCCCCCAAAGGAGGGTGACCTTGCCTGAAACAATCCATTCTTGCCTACTAGCCTCCTTGTCCTGCTCCCTTTCTGCCTATAAAAATATTTGGTTTTGTACGGCTCTTCTGAGCTTTCTGTTTGTTAGATGGGATGTTGCCCCATTCATGAATCATTGAATAAAAGCCAACAAGATCTTTAAAATGTATTTAGCCGAATTTTGCTTTTTAAGAAATGCAAATAAAATGTGGAAAACATCTCCCATACTATGAACAAAATCTGGATAAAGTGTTATAAATACCATAGTATGGAAAAGAGCTTACATTCACAAAAAGAACAGAACTAAAAACCAAAATATATCACCATTATTTGTTCTTTTAGTAAAACATAATTTTTTAATTTTTATTTTCTAAATGTATTAATAAGCCTAAATTGCTCTTTTAAGGCAGTTGTACAATGATGTCAATATAAAGAAAAAAGAAATTGTGAAGATAATTTGTACAACTCAGTCTATCTTACAGTGTTGATTTTTAACTGTCTTCTCTCATGCTTTTCTTAGTATTCCTAACCCTTTTAAGATGTTTACACCTTTTTATGAACATATTTTCTTTTGTATCTATACCTCACAGGAATACAAATGAAGGCATTTAAATATATGTGTGTGTATATACATATATACATATATAATATGCATGTATACACATATATTATATATACATGTATATATAGTTATACATGTATATACAATATACATGTATTTATAATATATATATTCTTATATTGATAGTTTGATATCATGTCCTTACATTTTAGATTTATTCTGAACGAATTTTTCAGCAGATATTCTATTTGTAGTGACTTTTGAAGAATATTACAATACCTGTTAAAAACACAATGGGTTTAACTCCAATTTGAAGGCATTTCTTTGTATTCTCTGTTGAAACTGCAATTACAATTTGCATTTAGTGACATTCTGATAACAATATACACGTTTGTGCTCTTAAAGTTTTACCATGCATTTGGCATGCTCAAGTTCTATTAATGTCCATTTATTCAGTTTTGGAGTTCCATGAGAGAATCCAGGGGAAATTTATCAGTATTCATATATTAATGTTCACCTTATTCTGTTGAGCTCTATTGGGTGTGGGTTGAAGAAATTATAACTGATTGTGAGCGGTTTCCGTGCCAACGTTAAAAGCAAAACTTCATCTTATTATTAAGAATATGAATATACCCAATCACGTATGCATAATTAGTTCAATAGTGTTGCCTAAAATAATGATGATAATAATAATAATGTATTTTGGTTCATATTCTTTGAAACCGACTTTGTTCCCCATTATTATTTGTTGTTCGTTTTTCTTCAAGTTTGACTGTACACACTAAAGAATGTTGCACATTCTCCGACTTTCTGTTTTGGCATCAAATGTAAACAAAATAAATGTAACCCACTAGTGTAAACAGCCTAGGACTTCATATACTGATCTGAAGCAAAGCTCCACTCCAGAAACCAGAGATGGTTTTTCTTTTTCTATTTCCCCTACGGAGCCTTAACTGAACTGAAGAATCAAGTGCACTGATCCAGAGACTGAAACAAAGCAGCGGTGCTAAAGCCCTGCGGGGGTGGGCTTTACCTGCTCAGGTATTGACCATTCCCCATCTTTTACTCCTGGGGGTTGCTTTTGCCTCCGACACCTTCCCCTTGCTTTCACATTTCTCCTCCTTGCAACAGGTTCCTCCTTGCCGGAATCATTGGTCTCAGTAGATTCCCCATGTTAATCAGGGATGGATTTTGACTGACATATCAGATCTCAGAAGTCAGATTGTAGGAATGCGACCTTTCACAAGACCCCCATTCGTCTATTCCACAGATCCTGAGCTGCAGGTAATGTTTGTTTGGGTGTTTGTTTCCAGTAATTAGCTCTCAGGCTATGTAAACCATCACAAAGTTTTATATGACATTAATTCTCATGTAAAGTACATGAGAGCATATCATATATAGTATATTCTCACATACAGTATATTCTCATAGCATATTTTACATATACAAGGAGGAAGAAGATATTTTCCAGCCTCTTATGATGTGTTTAGTTTAGTTACCAAGGAACCGAATGCATCACGTGCTTGGCGAATTCTGTGTTTTTTGTGTCTTATTTCAGTCAAGCTCCCCACTCCACCCTCACAGGAACAACTAAGGCTTTGAGACTCACTTCTCCCAGTTTATCTTGCAATGAAAAATATTGACTGAAAATAATGCTTATAATGTCCCATGCATCGTTCTAAGTGTTTTATTGATTTAAAATTATTGATTTCTCAAAAGAACCCAATAAGGTTGTTACCACTGTTATTCCTGTTATACAGATGAGGAACCTGAGGAACAGAGAGGTAAAGAAAGTTGCAGAAGGTCACACAGCTTTTCAGTGTGGTAGATAGGCAGTGCAGCATCTCAGTCCGTGGTCCTAAACGCACCATTTCATGGCTTCTGACTATCACAAATGCCCAGAAATGTTCTTCAGGCTCTACCTGTCATACACATTCTCTACTGACTTTGACCAAGGAGCTGGAGACAAAAGTGGGGAAGTATTGAAAGTTGTTTTTGTTTTTGTTTTCCTGTTTATCTCTCTGAAGAGTGTGGTGACCATAATAATTACAGAGCTAGTAGGACAAACTCTTAGTGTCCAGTCCTTGGTGGCAGCAACCACTTTTCCTCGTCAGATCAGTTCTGCATCAGGATCTCGGTGGTTGTCCCTGGAATCTTGCTACTGAATTAGGTTTCCCAGTTCTCCAAAAGGCGAGCTTCCCAAAATCCTTAACAAATATAGTAAAATGCTTCATCAGTTGAATTGTCAGCCAGAGTTGCGTTTATTACTTTCAGCCAGGAGTAGTAACTAAATCTGACTCATCATTTTCAAGGCAACTAACTGCCTCAGGACGATGTATGAACTTTACATATAGGAGGATTAGAGGCTTTGCTTCAATTCTTGCTACAGATTTTAACTCTTCATTTATGGCAGGGATATGAAGTCAGTCACCACATACCGATTATATTCAACTCCTTATTGTCAAGAGCTGTGGGGAGCTGAGGGAGAACTGAACTGTCATTGTTAGAGCTGATCAAAACAAGTCAAGGGGTGCCCGGGGGGATCAGTCAGTGAAGGGTCCAACTCTTGATTTCGGCTCAGGTCATGATCTCAAGGTGCTGAGATCAAGCTCTGCATCGGACTCCACACTGGGCTTAGAGCCTGCTTGGAATTCTCTCTCTCTCTCTCTCTCTCTCTCTCTCTGCGTCTCTTCTGCTCTCTTTCGGTCTCTCAAAAGAATAAAACTGAAATAAAATTAAACAACAAGCCAAAATTAAAGTAACGGTCAAGCCTTAAATTGCTTATCGCAATCATATAAGCAAGAGGCTAAATCACAAAGATGTCGGCTGCTGTCATGTTCGATTCTTCAGCACAGATCGGCACCAGATGCATCAGTGCAGACAGGGGGAATCGTCTCAGCGCCTGAGATCTCAGGATCTCTGAACAAAAAGCTGCTGCCATTTTATTGGCCACAGGAGCCAAGAGAAGGGGGGAAGGGACAGGGCCGGGAGTCAGAAAGTACTGAGACAGACTCAAGTGCCTTTATGGTTTCCCCTCCTCCCCTCTAAGGGGGTCTTATCAGAGGTGCCAGTGGGAAGAAGCCCAAATGGAGGTGTGTGGGCCCAGGATGCAGACACGCTTGGGGCTTGGCTGGTCACAGTGGGGCCGGATTCTTTTGCTGTCGCTCCCTTCAGAGACCACAAGGCATCGGCTGAGGGGCCCTTTTGGGTTTAGGGGAACTTCTCCCATGAGGTTCTACAGGGAAAGCCTTGTGACTGCCTGTGGTTGGGCCTGGAAGACCTGTATCGTGTTTTGTTCAGAAGCTGGACTCCTCGCTTTTTCACGGCACTAGTGCGTCGGGCTTCCATAACATAGTGCTACAGACTGGGTGGTTTCAACGACAGAAATGTATTTTCTTACAATTCCAGGGGCTAGAGGGCTGAGGTGTGAGGAGGGTTGGTTTCTCCCAAGTCCTTTCTCCTTGGCGCGCAGATGCTGTGGAGTTGCTCGGGACATGCGAGCCCCAAACATGGCAGCTTGGCATACTGAGTGTTTCCAGCTGAGGAAGACTGAGTGACCAGCAGAAGCTGGTCCCTCCTCCGCCGAAACAGGTCATCAAGTCCTTGATGAATCTGAACAAGCCGGCCTTGCTAAGTTCCCCACAAAGTATCACACTTACTTCCTTCTCTTTAATCTACCCTATTCCTCGAAGACAGTCCACTCTTCAATAAGCCTAGCATAAAAATACTCAGACCTAACTGTGTTTTCATTCTGAAGGGAAGGAAAAATTCTTCTCTACCCTCAGGGTCTTCCAGCTAAATTGAGAATTAAATTTAAAGGAGACATTAACAACAGGGGAAAAAAAATTAATACATGCACAGGGAGGCCTTCGAATAAAATTGGGACCCCAAGAAATGACCAACGCAGGCATTTTTTACACTTTTTTAGACACAGAGACAATACATCTGTGAGGAACTGACAAAGAAAACTTACTTCGAGATTTTCAGGAAGTAAGGAATTCTAAGCAGAATGTGGACTGTGGTAGCAAATTACTAAAAACTAACAAGGGTTCTTGATACAGGCTTCTCGGCTCTGGATCCCCCATTGCTGGTGATAAAGCTGCCCTTTGATCTGATGGCACCTCTCTCTTTCACATGGGAGATTTATTTCCTGCTTGCGGGGACATAGGGGAGGATCTGAGTGTCCTTCATATACAAGCTCTCTCTTTAACTAATTTTTATTTTAAATATTCAGTATGCCAAAGTGGCACATTTGGGGGCAGCCTATTCATGGCCCCTACAGTTTTGTTATGAAGTTTCCTGTGTCATGTAAAACTTCTCTTAAATAGGCTGATATGCTTTTCTGCTGTTAACGTCTTTGCCTGTTTGATTTTCAGACCCACCTAAGGTCTCTACAAATATTGGGGAAAACGTTTTCCCTCTCATATAGAGTCTTGATCTATTTGGGTTACTAGAGGGAAAGGCCACAGAGTGAGTGGTGTATAAATGATAGAAATTTATTGCTCACCGTTGTGAGGCTCGAACTCTGAGATCAGGGTGCTAATATGGCAAAGGCCCTCTTCCAGGCTGCAGACTTCTCTTTGAATCTTCACATGGCAGAACGGTCTGGGGGCGGGGGAGAGGGGCACCTGGGTGGCTCAGTCTGTTAAGATGATCTCTGTGTCTATCCCTCCCGCTCTTTCTGTCTCTCTCTCTCAAGGTTAATAAATAAACAAACAACAACAACAACAAAACACTGAAAGGAAAAAGAAAGGACTAGGGAGCTCTCTGGGGTCTCATTTATAGGAACACTAATTCTGTTTATGAGGCCTCCACTCTCATGACCTATTTGCCTCCCAAAGGTACCACTAACACCATAGCATTGGACATTAGGGTTTCAAAATGAGAATTTGGGGGACACACACCTTCAGACAGGAGAGCTAGTACAGCACAGTCTCAGTTAAATTATCACTGTTTTAGGAGAGCCCTCCTCGCACGGCTGTATGGTATTCCCAAGGTGATAGTTGTCACCTTGTCGATCTTAGTTTGTATTTAAATCTTGCTTGCTCTCCTGCTCTCTATGTGTGCACACACACACACACACACACACACACATAATGTTGCTAATTAAATAAGTGCAGTGGAAATTGTCAATTAGATCATTTATAAATACTGCAATTTTTATATATTTTTGTAAATATTTGCTACGGTTTTATTTTGTTTCATTTTTTTTTTAAATGTATATGTCTCTCTCAAAATCACAGCACTTGTCTGTTGTCTGGAACACAATATTTCTTAAGAGATAGCATCAAACTTTTCCAATGACTTCTTATTTATTGATAGAAACAGGTGCTTTTTAGCTTCAATAGGTATAAGATTACTTTTAAGGCTCATAATTTTGTTCATTATGCTAAAGCTTCTCTTACGATCTGCTGAGCTACAAGCAATTATGCAAAAATATCACAATACTTAAAATAGTATCTAAGGTTTTTATATATCCAGTATCTTTTTTATGAATTAAGTCACAAAACTATGAATAAGAATGTCATATTTAATTAGAGCAAATTTAATCCACTAGGCCAGACAAGAAATGCTGTGGGTTGAGTACAAAGAGTGTGGGGCTGACGAGGTTTGAATCAAAAGCTCTGCCACTTATACCAGCTCTCTGCATCTCATTTTCCTCCTGGATTAAAAGGATGAAATAATACAACTTAAAGCAAGTGGAATGAACAATCACAGATACTAGACATTGCGCTGGCATGTAACCCTGGAGAACCTCTGCTGTGCCAAGCATTGATCCTTTAGTTTCAGGATCGTGGGAATCTGGAGGCGTTTCCCAGTGACATTCCACGGCAGCAGAAAAACACAGGTAATACTTAAGAAGCAGTGGTTCATATGTGAAGCGTAGAAGTAGTTTGATATCTTAACGTCTAGTAACATCAGTATTTTAATATCTAGTAATGCCAGCACTAAATACTCTAATATAGGGTACCATCAGCATGCTGGCTGCGTATTGGCTGTGATCACACTCTAGTTAATGTGTGACATTCTTTCTGGGTGAATATGAAACAGAAGAAGGGAGATGAGAGCAAGGCTTTTGTGGAGAAGAGTGAGTGGATTGTAGTTAATAAGCTGAGTATTTACAGGAAGAAAGGAAAAGGAGAGATCTTTGAGCCGGAAGAGGGGTTCAAGAAGGAGATGCTGGATGGAAGTTTCCAGTGAAGAAAGATGGTGGCATTTTTCAAGTGTTTGGAACTTGTGGTAGCTGTATAAAAAGTTTTGCCAGCAGATAATCCAGTCTCCACATTACAGGTAACTTCGTGTATCATTTGTGTCCAGGGACCTGGAAAGGCAAACATTCAGAGTATACTTGAATCAACAATTTCCATTGGTATAATCAAGCCCTCTTCTTGTCATATTTGTAGAAATGCTTTATTTCTGCATCCAGACCCCTCACCAAAGGAAGAGTAAAGCTTAGCCTCTGTTTTTCATCTACCTGAAAGAGTTACCATGTTACCATGGTAACAAAACAAAACAAAAAGCCCTATGAGGTAATCATGTATGAATAAATTCATGGAGTTGAGACAATGTAGATGAAAAAGTCGAGCTAACAAGTAGAGAACCTGGAATTTAAGCCTAAGCTTGATATCAATAGCCATTCTTTTAACTACTCTTCTGTAATGACCTTGAGGAATCAATGTACCAGTGTATATAAATCTATGGATAAAGATTATCTAAATTTCTCAAAGACTTTGTATAACACTTGCAAATTTATAATAGTAATAATAATAATAATAACTATATTAATTTGATAGTAAAATTAATAACATTTATAGAATGTCCATAAGGTAAACATATTACTAGGGGTTTTACGTTATCTTTTTTAAATACTAAGAAATACCCGGTATGTAATTTTGTGTCTCATTTCACAGATGAGTTGAATGGGAATCAAAGGCGAAAACCAGGTTGACTGAGAGTAAGTGGGCAATGCCAAGATTTGAATATGTTGTGCTCCAAGTGTCATTAATTTTCCGCTATGTTTAACCAAAGTACCAAGATAGGATAAAAGCTCAACAGAACCTCTTTAATAATTAAATTTTCCAAATGCAGTAAGGCAGGTATTAATCAAGTGGTATATTTTAATGATCTCAGTGTATTCATTCATATTAAAAAAAACTTGAAAAAATACATGAAACAATATTAGACACTGAGATCCCATTCATATACTCAATTCTGCTGCTTAGTGAGAAGCAATTCAATGATGCGTTTTAAAAGCAAACACTTATCATATAATATTTGCTTTGCAAAGGCATATTTTATTCTTACCAAGACAGGAATTTTTGAGTCATTGTGTAGATTTTTGTGTCATTTACTCTGTAAGAATGCAGTTAGGGTTATAGTTAAATCAATGCTTTTCATCCCTGTATGTTTTAGTATTGTAAACAGCATAGAAGTTTGAAAGAACAATAAATCGACATCAAGTCAAAGAGTCTGAACACCAGGTGCTTAGCGGTATCTATTTTAAAAGTCTAAATCTACTTCTTTGCCAGCTAATAGCTTCCCCTGAGCAGACATGAGGAACAAAGTCTATTCGGTGTTTGCATGCATTTAAGAATTGTTTCATTCATTATACTCTGCAGGTGCTTTCTCTCAAGATACATTCTTGTTAACAAAAAACAGGGTTTGACAAGGTGTTTTAAACATGAGAGCAAGGGTATATCAGTCCTGGAAGGAGCAGAGTAAGTTAACTGTAATGCACCCAACTCTGTAGTTAACCTGATTTTCAAAATGTCAATTTTAATGATATGACACCAGCCTGCAGTAGCTTTTGGGGAAAGAAAAAATAATTTTCTGGTTGCAAAATACACTGAAATTATAAGATTTAGATGCACAGGGGGTCGCTGTGGGATTTAGTGTGGTACAGGTAAATGAGCCTTTGGGTTTTGAAAGGTATATGCAAGTTTTGCATTTGACCCTATTTTTTCCACTTCGACTTCCTTCACTTGGTGATGTTCCATCTTTCCAACAGGCATTTCTGTCATCTCCTAAAACAGAAAGAGCTTTGAAATTGTGGAAGATGAGTGATCACCTTAAATGATTGACTGTCCCCATCAACTGTAATCGTTACTATTCTCTATTATCAGAGTCTTTGAATCCCTTTAATTCATTATCTGTATTTTACAAGAGAGCCTGAAAATTATCTGTGCTATTAGGAAAAGAGCCAAAATGTAAAAGCAAAGTGTGAACCTAACTATGGCAAATCATATTACATAGACAGTTCAGAGCAAAAATAACGTTAGATAATTTAGCTAATTGAAAATGAGTCTTTGTAGCCTAAATTTTGAGAGGAATAAACTCCATTTATGATCATCTCTGTAATTCCATTTCTATTTCTGTCTCCATTTTTCTTTTTTACTTAGTAAACATTTATGTTGTCCTGCTTTATTCCAGATACTTTGCTAAATTTGGGGAATATAACAATTCAAACATACATGGTCAAAGAGCTACCTAAACTACAATGCAAGATGATAAAAACAATGTACAGTATTCTATGCAAACACAAATGTGGCAAGATATTGTGGTTTATAATAAGAAATATATATTTGGCTTTCGTCTCATTTCTGGCACAGACCTCTTAAAACCCGTGGAATTTTCTAAGTGATAAAGTCCCATAAAGGGGTCTTTCGTTATGTTAGTGAGGTGACATTTTGGACTGCATGTAAGGATGGGGATTGGTTGCCAGGGGAAGCATGTGATTAGAGGGTTGGAACTTTTGGTCCCACTCCCTGACTTCCAGTGAGGGAAGAGGGACTGGAGGCTCAACCAATGTCCACTGACCGATGATTTAATCAACTGTGACTTTGTAATGAGACTTCCATAAAAACCCAAATGAATAAGGTTTAAGAGCTGTGTTACTGAACACATGGAGGTGCTCAGGGAATGGCCTGGAGAGTAAATGGAAGCTTCCTGCCCTTTTCCCATACCTTACCCTGTACAACTCTTCCCTCTTGCTATTCCTAAGTTATGTCCTTTTATAATAAACTGGTGATCTAGAAAGTGATATGTTTCTCCAAGTTCTGTGACCCTTGCTAGCAAATTAATCAAACCAAAGAAAGGAGCTGTGGAAACTTCTGGTCTATAGCCGGTTGGTCAGAAGTTCAGGTAACAACCCGGGCTTGTAATGTCATCTGAAGTGGGACAGGGCAGTTTTGTGGAACTAAAACCCTCAACCTGTGGAATCTGACGTTAGGTCGGGGTAGAGCGTGCCAGAATTGAGTTGAGTTCTTGGACACCGGGAGTGTGTCCAAGAACTGCTTAGTGGTGTGTGGGCAACCCCCCCTACTCATATTAAAATTGGGTTCAGACACCCTTTCATGTGGGTATAACTAACTGCCGGGATAGAATGACTAAGAAATCCCAAGTTTGCTAAGAGAGGGAGTCCTATGACAGAGAGATGAACAGTAGATGTAAAAACAAGGAGACCTAAAAGCCTACAGAAAATATAAGAGATATAAAGGAGGAGGAGGGAGCTGGGCAAAAGAAAATATGGTTAGGAGGCCGCTTATGAGATTCTGACTAGAATTTCTGGGACCAAAATATTTGGGAACGTGTGTGTGGAATTGAGCTGCATAGATCTGGCAATTTAAAGCCTTGAGACCCCAATTATGGCCCGTGGTCCAGAAGCATTGTCATCACTTGGAAGTTTGTTAAAATTACAGGACACTAGGATGCACTTAAAATTTCAAAATTAAAATTACATCTTATAAAGATCCTGATATAATGCAAATCATTTGTACGTTAAAGTTTGAGATAAATTGCAAATGACATATTTGGCTGTGTCTATCTGAAGAGCTTGAAAACAATTGGCCAAAACCAGAAATCATCACTGAAGTCCTTTATGGATAGAAAAAGCTCAAAGGAATTCACTCTGGGAAATATAAAAAAGAATTTAAAGCCAATTGCAAAAATTTGCAAAAGATGACCTTGTAGATGAGGAAACCATTTTATAGACACATTGTATGCTTTTTTTTCTTTTTGTTTTGTTGTGTTTTTAAACAAATCAACCCTTTCATTTTGATATAGCATTCTGTTTCAGAATATCTCAGAAAGAGGGGCGCCTGGGTGGCGCAGTCGGTTAAGCTTCCGACTTCAGCCAGGTCACGATCTCGCGGTCCGTGAGTTCGAGCCCCGCGTCAGGCTCTGGGCTGCTGGCTCAGAGCCTGGAGCCTATTTCCGATTCTGTGTCTCCCTCTCTCTCTGCCCCTCCCCCATTCATGCTCTGTCTCTCTCTCTGTCCCAAAAATAAATAAACGTTGAAAAAAAAAATTAAGAATATCTCAGAAAGATAACTCTTGGGAATTTCTAATCTGAAACTGAAACTCAAATGGTCACAGCATTTTATATCCTGAAATTTTAAATTGTCATTGTCTATTTCAAAATCAGGTTTGTCTCTTAACGAAATGGAGAGATACCCAATGCTCATTGCATGTTGTTTCACATCTTAACTATTATAGGTTTTCATTTTTAAACTTTTTCTTAAGTTTATTTATTTATTTTTAAAGAGAGAGCAAGGGGGTGGGGGCAGAGAGAGAGGGAGGCAATCCTAAGCAGGCTCATGATCTGAGCCAAAATCAAGAGTCAGACGCTTGACCAGTTGAGACACCCAGGCTCCCCAACATGATATTTTAGCATAGTTTATAAGTGTGATGCTTATCTAGACATCCCGTATTTATTATTTTCAATTCAAGCTTAGCACAAAATCTATTTTACTAATGCTAAACTACCTTCAAGTTTCCTTTGTGTTTGGCTCAAAAGAGAAAGAAAATGATATAGAACGCTGCACAAACCTATCACACCCAATCATGTAGGAGAACTTGAATTTTTCTAATGGAATACATTGAATATCTCCATTGTTGCCCCGAGGCTCTTTACTCCCATCCCTGTTCCTTAATTGCAAAATGCCAAGGACTCTGTTCATTGTACTTTGCCTCCCATGTTCAAATTAAAGCAGGTTTGGTCCATTGTTGGTCTCAAAGTCAAAGGCCTAAGCCTAATTCTGGTGTTACAGCTAAATTGTGTCCCCTCGAAATTCAGATATTTAAGCCCTAAGGCCTCAAATTGTGAATGTATTAGGGTTTTTAAAGAGGTGATTAGGGTAAAATAAGGTAATATGAGTGGGCCCTAATCCAATGTCACTGGTGCCTTTATAAGAAAAGGAGGAGGTTAGGATACAGAAAACATGCAGACCAAGGGCAGATCATGTGAGGACACAGACGTAGGATTATTATTTTATTTTATTTTATTTATTTTATTTTATTTCTTTATGGAGAAATAGCTCTAGAGTCAAGTCACAGGGAAAAGTTGGAAAGAGTATTTCATTATATGGTTTACTGTTATTGCTGGTAGTAAGTGTTTTGTGTTTTTGTTGTTGTTGTTGTTGTTGTTGTTGCTGTTAATCCAAGGAAATAGACAGGCTGCCTTCATTTTGCCCTCTTTTAATTTAGCACCTACTGTGGGCATGTAGGTCTAGTGCCTGCACTGCTCTCAAGAATGAGAAGAAGCCTTACAAGTGTTTGTGGCTGGTGATTAATTATCAGTGTTCTCAGTGTGAATAGTTATTTCCATCAACAACAACAAAAAAGATAATTTTAGAGACAATCACTGAATATGAAAATTAATCTATTAGCAAACTCATCCAGGAAACCAAGGGCAACTATCAGACTAAACTCTTAACACATGATACTTAGATTTCCAAAAGAAAAGTTAAACATTTGCTTTGTTTGCAGAAAATATACAGAGAAAAATATACATTGAACATTTTACTTTAAATGAATAATAAATGATTTGACAAAAGCATTTGCCAGCTCCTACATTACATTTCTACTTTGTGATTACAAATATCAGTAAAGAAATTTAACATTTTGGTCAACATCTGATAATTCCTACTTTAGCATTCTTCTTTGTGATCCAAAAGATAAAAAAAAAAAAAAAATCAAAATCTTAATAGTTCATTGGCCAAAGGCTTTCAAACAGACATCTCTTAGACTTTAACAAATTCAAAATATCTATAAAATGTTCTGAAACATGCTTTTATCAATCTATATAAAATATAATTTCCCCCAAATAAATTAATGATATTACAACATTTGATAATACATTATATTCATGATAGGGTTGAATAACGAATACATTGCAAATAGTAGTTTAGGAATTTAAATTGGCACAGACCTCTTTGGGAATCATTTGGTAATATCTCACTTTAATGCATATATATTCTTGGTCTTAGTGTTTTTACTTTTAGAAATTCATCTTAAAAGTGCATATGTACACATATGTAAAAATATACTTTAGGAATGACTATCGCTTCATTGCTGTTAATAGCAGAATTTAAAACAACTTAAATGCCCACCTACTGAAAACTTGTTGAAACAAATAACATGGGTCCTTACATCATCTTTTATGCCATTAAAATAGATGCAGTAGATACAGTGTGTACTAATAGAGGAAGATATGCATCATATAATGTAAAGAAGCAAAGAAAATTTGCAAGCAATATTAAGCCACTCATTTCACCTTCTGGAAAAATGAAAATAAAGACCTCGCTGCCTTGCATTTTCATCAGTGGCTACCTATTCTATTGTGCCCCTCCCAACCAGACTTCTTGGAAGAATCGCCTTTATTCATTCTCTACATCCTCTTTGCCTGTTCTCTCTTAAACTGTTTACTCAGCCCTTTGACCCCATTACCCCTAAGAAATCACCCCTTGGCAAAATCACCAATAACCTCAAGTTAGCTAAATCTGATGATCACTTGTCAGTTTGTATCTTATTTGACCCGTATGACTGATCAGTGATAGATAACTGACATGAATATTTTATTTTTCTAGAAATCTGTGTCTCATATTTCACCTACCACGTTCTTCTTTTCTTGCTAGCAGGTACGCAGTGCTTTTTAAACCTTCTTAATTGATTTACCTTACCCGTTAATATTGGAGTGACCAGGGATCATTCCTTCCACCTCCTTATCACTTATTTTCTTTGTCCTTCCATCTGGTTATATGGTTTTAAATTGTATGTATGTTCTGAGACTTCTCTGAATCTCACACTCTATAAAACGAGCGAACAAAAAACAAACAAACAAACAAAAAAACAGAAACAAAAACCAAAACCTAATTCAGCATCACCACTTTCATATCTATTAGGTCACTTAAATGTAATTATCTAAAACAGAACTCCTGTTTTCTTCCATATCTATTCTTTACACAATCTTATCAGTTAGTGGCAACTACATTGTTTCTATTTGGAGTCATTCTTGACCTGTTTTCTTCTTATACCACATTCACTCCATCCAGAAATCTTATTGGGTCTACCTTTAGAAAATATACAGGATCTGATTTCACACCATCTCCACTACTTTCACTCTGTTCCAGGCCACCATTACTGTTCTTCAAAGAGACAGGAAAAGAACTAGTAAGAGTTCTAATATAAACTCTCTAAGAAATGGGAAGGGGAAAGCTTTTTCCTTTATTTCAATAGGGAAATTTAAGTCTCTTATTTTTATTGATTGATTTAACCTTAGCATTTTTTTTTAATTCAAGTCAGTTATCATACAGTGTAGTATTGGTTTCAAGAATAAATTCAGTGATTCATCATTTATATATCACAGCCACTGCTCATCCCAACAAGTGCCTTCATGAATGCCCAGCACCCATTTAACCCAGCCCCCCACCAACCTCCCCTCCAGCAACCCTCAATTTGTTGTCTGCATTCAAGAGTCTCTTATGGGTTCCTTCCCTCTCTGTTTTTATCTTATTTTTCCTTCCCTTTGCCTGTGTTCATCTATTTTGTTTCTTAAATTGAACATATGAGTGAAATCATATGATATTTGTCTTTCTCTTAATGATTTATTTTGCTTAGCATAATACACTCTAGTTCCATCCACCTTGTTGCAAATGGCAGGATTTCATTCTTTTTGATCGTCAAATAATATTCCACATTGTGTGTGTGTGTGTGTGTGTGTGTGTGTGTGTGTGTGTGCATGTGTACCACATCTTCTTCATCCATTCATCTGTCAGTGAACATTTGGGCTCTAAGTGTCTTATTTTTTTTTTTTTTTCAACGTTTATTTATTTTTGGGACAGAGAGAGACAAAGCATGAACGGGGGAGAGGCAGAGAGAGAGGGAGACACAGAATCGGAAACAGGCTCCAGGCTCTGAGCCATCAGCCCAGAGCCCGACGCGGGGCTCGAACTCCCGGACCGCGAGATCGTGACCTGGCTGAAGTCGGACGCTTAACCGACTGCGCCACCCAGGCGCCCCTCTAAGTGTCTTATTTTTATATTGTAAGGGCAAAAGTAAATTAAAATTAAGAGACTCATTTTTAATTTACTTTTGCCCTTACAATATATATGTATCTATTTATACATTTTAAAAATATTCTGGATGCATCCACTAAAACTCTAAAGAGCTTTCTTTGTATGTATGATGTACATATTTTATTCTTGGGAGCATGGCTTGGTGTTTTTGGGCAAAAGGGAAATTTTTCATTTACTTGAATTGTAGAATTACATCTGAGCTTTTTCGCTTACTATAAGTATGAATTTTTATTCATAATTATAATAACTTAAACATTTTTATTACAAATGAAATCAAATTCTGGCATCTGACTTCATGCTAACTACTTTACTTTAAAAGTATTTACATATTTTTATGTACAAAGTACATAGTACAAAGTACTTTAAAAGTACAAAGTACTTTTTTTTTTTTTTTTTTTTTTTTTTCAACGTTTATTTATTTTTGGGACAGAGAGAGACAGAGCATGAACGGGGGAGGGGCAGAGAGAGAGGGAGACACAGAATCGGAAACAGGCTCCAGGCTCTGAGCCATCAGCCCAGAGCCTGACGCGGGGCTCGAACTCACGGACCGCGAGATCGTGACCTGGCTGAAGTCGGACGCTCAACCGACTGCGCCACCCAGGCGCCCCACAAAGTACTTTTTTTTTATGTACAAAGTACATAGTGCAAAGTACAAAGTACTTTAAAAGTACTTTCCATATTTTAAAGTGGTCTTAGACCCAGCTTTCATTTCTCTCTGCATTCATCTGCTTGCTTGAATATTTCTACTCATCATCAAGCATAATAAAATGGTTATGTTTATTCCTTAGGAATTAATTTCATCTGTTAAGCCAGATTGGGGTCAGTTTAGTTAAAGAATTAGTTCTAAGTCACTGGCCACGATATTGGTGCTGTCTTCATTGTGTTGGAATCAACACATATGAGCACGTCCTACCAGGGCCTTAGTCCAGGGCCGAACCAAGCTCTATGTAGGGATGGAGACTGGATCTTGACTTTGTAGTGAGATGATAAGCAAAGTCATACATCTTTTCAACTTTTCCAGAGGTCAATCACAAAAGGTGGCAAATAAAATAGGCAAGTTGAGGATGTATTTTGCTGTAAGTGGAGATAAATTCACCCCTTATTACATATAACGATTTTGTTTATTGGTTCATTATTATTATCATAATCATCATCATTACATTTATACTGATCTATTAGCAAATAATATAAAGGATTATTTTCTCTTTTCAGAGAAGCATATGGCCTAAAAACAAGTTATACAATATTGAAGAAAGACTTTTTTCAGTCCTACTTTAAGCATAGATGACATTTTGAACCGTAAGAATATCCAAAAAAAGTTGCAAAAGAAAGAGCAATGTTGTAAATTAGAACAAAGAGAAGTCTGTGATGCTATAGAGAGTGAGACCTAGTTTTGCCAGGGAAGCATCATCCATTTCTTCTCATCTTGTTATAAGAATAATAGAAATCATAAGCTATAGAACTTACATACACATAAAATAATTGTATTTTCAATTTTTAATTGTGAGCAACATTAAGCATAAAAAATGGAAACACTGTTTTTAATATCTAAACTCTAAAGCAAAAATTAAACAGACTGATGGGAATCAGAATGAATAAAGACAAATATTTAAGATGACTTCGAACAGGAAAAATGATTTAAAAAATCAAGTTAGAATATTTTTTTGCACATGCACCCTTTAAGGATTCTAACAATGGAATGCTAATAATGAGATAAGGGAAGGAACATGTTAGTATGGCCTAGATAATGAATTAGATGCCTTGCATAGAGCGGACTAAATGTTCGCACAACACTGTTTTGCCTCCAGTGTTTTAATATATGCTATTAGAATGTTAACATTTCAGACACAGACGTTTGGTCAGAAAACATACTTACATTCATGAGTAAAAAAAAGTGAAACAAAAGGCAAAAACATTATCGATGCTATTGATTAATTCCTATTGAAAAATTAGTTTCCATTATGAAATTTTATAACCACTTTATATTAGCATTAATTTTCTATATGGACGATAAACATTCTTATCACATGTCTTCACCTAATGTAACTTAAATTAGTATTATTTTAATTAATTTCCACATAAATATTATAGTCATTTTTCCAAAAATATTACAAGAAACACTAAAATAACATTTTTCTGAGTTGTGTCTCAAGTTCAATTTTCCTGGGTCAATTTAGCTGATCTAAATTTTAAAATGAATATTTAATTATTTCCTTTATTTTAATAAAGAACATATTTTATTGAATGCTATTGTAGTCACTAAAATTTGTGGAATTTATACTAGCAATATAGATTATTAATGTGCTATTGAAAAAAATGTGAGAAATATTTTTGAAACAGAACCAGATTATTATCAATTTTTATTATTCGAGAAGTATAATCCCCATTACAGTATTTTTTTTTCCAGTGAGAAAAACTGAAATAGCAGGGCCAAATATTTTGGGGGCAAATTTTTCAGGCTCTAAATGAAGGATTAAAATAGAGTGACAAAATCCTTGTTTTAAAAACAGAATCCCATTTCAACGCAATAAGTACATTGCAGAAGTATAAGTAATGGGATTAAATCACGGTGCGAAGATTTCTTCTACTGTTGCTCTAACTTTATTCAGCGGGTTGATTTTAACCTGTCACAGATAATTTTTCTGATTACTCAGCTTTCTAACCCCTAAGAGAGGTGGGAGAAGGGAGAGAGAAAGAAGGAGGAATAGTAGTAAAGTCTTTAAACTTACTAAAGCAGTTTCGAACTGGCTTCCTGGGGCTCCTGGGTGGCTCAGTCAGTTAAGCGCCTAACTTTGGTTAAGGTCATGATCTTGTGGTTTGTGAGTTCGAGCCCTGCATCCGGCTCTGTGCTGACAGGTCGGAGCCAGGAGCTTGCTTTGGATTCTGTGTCTCCTTCTCTCTCTGCCCCTCCCCTCCTTGTGCTCTGTCTCTCTCTCTCTCTCTCTCTTAAAAAATGAATAAACATTAAAAAAATAAAAAATTAAAAAAAATCCCACCTCTGTGTATGCATACAAAGGTCATGAAAACAGGACATCGAAAACACATCGACACTCTCACGTTTCTTGTGGCCCTCCCTATTCACAATAGCCAAGATATGGAAAAAATCCAAGTGTCTGTCGAGGGATGAATTGATAAAGTGTGGTGTGCGTGTATATGAGTATATATATATACATACACATATGGCATTAGGCTAAGTGAAATAAATCAGAAGGAAAAGGATGGATACTGTATAATATCACTTACTTATTGACTCTAAAAAAGCCAAACTTGTAAAAACAGAAAGTAGAATAGTGGTTACCAACAGGTGGGGTGGGGGTAATGGGAAAATGCAATTTAAGGATACAGACTTGTCACCAGTAGATAAAAAAAATTCTGGAGATCTAATGCAAAACATAGTGATTAAAATCAACAATAACTGTGTTATAAACTTCAAAGCTGCTAAGAGATTAGATCTTAATTGTTCTTTCTATAACAAAGAAATGATAATTATGTGACATGATACAGGTGTTAGTTACCAGTAAGTTTGTAAACATGTTGCAATATATAAATGTATGAAATCAACATGATTCATACCTTAAATTTATTCAGTGTTACAGATCAATTATATCTCAATAAAACATTAAAACATAGGGATGCCTGGGTGGTTCAGTCAGTCAAGCTTCCGACTTCAGTTCAGGTCATGATCTCACAGCTCGTGTGTTTGAGCCCTACATTGGGCTCCGTGCTGAACAGAACCTAGAGCCTGTTTCGAATTCTGTGTCTGTTTCTCTCTCTGCCCCTCCCGACTGAGGCGCTCTCTCTCTCTCTCTCTCTCTCAAAAAGAAAAACAAAATTAAAACATGAATAAAAATTTTGCTATAGATATTTCTAAAAATCTTTGTGGTTGGACCTAGGTTTCCTTCTCTTACATTTGTGTAAAAAGTAATTCGGAGAAATTAACTAATTCCGTTAAACTCTATACTTAACAGGAGTGATAGCAGCTATTTGAAGCCAGATTTTTCTCCCTATTTTTATTGTGTCTATACCATGTGTGTAGCAAAACAAAGCACCATGGTGCAGTGAAGTTAATCTTATCTTGATATAGTATGTATACGTATATGTATATGTATATGTTCAAACAAACACATTTATGCTGCATTGTTCTATATATTTTATTTCCAACTACTCCCTTTGCTATTTTCATCCTAACATGTGTTAATATACTGCCTTCAATGGTTAAAGACAGAATTAGCAAATCACTCATTTGCAGTGATTATCAGCATGCTACTAATTCTCTAACCAGATAAGCAATGTGTTTATACACCACAGCCTTGGGGGTATGTGCCATTAATTACACATGCCCAGCAGCTGACATATGATTAATTAGAAGTGGGAAAACTATTCTTCAGGTGACCAGAAAACTCCTTCCAGTTGTCAATGTTTATCTCTTTTTCAAAGTTGCATTATCCCAGAAGATATAGGAAATAGTATTAAAGAGAATAAAGCTGATTCAGAAATTTTGACAATCAAGCTCCCAAATATATTTAGAGGATCAATGCCAAAGCTATTTGGGAAACCAGATCAAGAGTGTACCAACAAAAACCCAAAACCCCAAACAAAACAAACCACAGGCCAAGATCACTGATAAATATTAACAAAAAAATAGGGCTAGGAGGATTTTTTATTGTGTAATTTAATCTGAAATATCATAAATAAAAATGCTCTAAAGTCTCTGGACTAAAAATTAAATGTTCATTCTGTAATTATACCCATTTTTACTCAAGTTCCAAGAATGCAATTTAAAGTTCTCTCTTAACCCTAATGTTACAAAACTGTCACCTTTTAATCTATGTTGAGTCTAATGGTTTGTATGGAATGAGAATGAATGGATTATTCAGTTGAAACTCAACTGCAATTTTTTTAACAAAAATTTTAACGTTTATTTATTTTTGAGAGAGAGAGAGAGACAGAGACAGAGACAGAGAGAGAGCATGAATGGGGGAAGGGCAGAGAGAGAGGGAGACACAGAATCCAAAACAGGCTCCAGGTTCTGAGCTGTCAGCACAGAGCGTGACACAGGGCTTGAACTCACAAACTGTGAGATCATGACCCAAGGGGAAGTCACATGCTTAACCGACTGAGCCACCAGGAGCCCTTCATCTGCAATTTTTTGTTTAAATTTGGACTCACAAGCTTTGGATTCTATACGGGATTACTCATTTATTGTATTGGTGTTGAAATTCTCCAAGCATCTTATAATCATGAGATTAAAATATTTTTTTAAAATAAGGGCTAAAATTGTCAAAGAGAAGCTAGTCATAAATATGTACTTTCATATCTGACAATTTTATAAATGTGAAAATAAATCTGAATTTCTAATTACTAATAGTAAAATGATAAATTGTGTGTCTAATTATATGAAATCTTAAAAAAAAATAGTGTTAATTTGAAGGAAAATAGTGTTAATTAACAATCACAATCAGGCATGCGTTGGTGGCCCAGTAGTTAACTGTCCGACTCTTGGCTTCAGTTCAGGTCAAGATCTCATGGTTCGTGAGTTTGAGCCTTGTGTCGGGATCCACACTGACAGCAAGGAGCCTGCTTGAGACTCCCTCTTTCTCTCTCTCTCTGCCCCTTCTCTGCTCACTCTCTCTGTGTCTCTCTCAAAAAGAAATAAACTTAAACAAAAATAATAATCAAGTTTTTGCAAATACACATACATAAATACACACATACACATACTTGTAGATTATTATGGTAATGTTTTTCACCAATTTTCTGAGTTTTTTACACAGTGTTCTAAATGCCTGTATATGGAAATAGCCTCTTTAAAAAAATCTGACAGTTTTGTCTAAATAGGATCTGCAGACCATTTGTTAAAACACCAATTCAGGTAAGTATCCCTCATCTACAAAATTGGAATCTTTGGAGTTGGGTTCAGGCACAATTTTGACAAAATCTCCAGTATATTTTCACTAAGCTACATTGTTTAAATCATTGCTATAGGAGGTATATGCTATTCTTCCATTATAGAGGCAAAAATATTGGGCCTCCGAGAGACGATGTGACCTCAAAATGTTACACAGCTGTTAAATTGCTGATCACTGAATCCAACACAGAGTGTTGTCCCTCTAAAGCCCAGGCTCATGATGATTAGTCAAACTGGCACATGTAGAAAATAAAACATTAGATATACAAATGTCCTGCAAAATATATATGCACATATATATATATATATGTATGTATGTATATATATATATATATAAAACCTTGGACTAATATTGTTTTTAAGCTCTTACTATAATAAAAGGATGCCCCAATAAAAATCATATATTGGTTCAGAAGAGTGAGTTTAAAATCAAACTAAAGTATAATTTCAAAACATTAAAGATTTGCAAAGCTATGTTTCATAACCATTATTCCATTAGTATGTTCTGAATTTTTCACTTCTTGTTTTGCCCATAAATAATAAATTCAAGCTAAATTTTATAAAGTGAATAAAAACAAAGCAGAAAAACGTCAATCTGAAATTTATAGGTAAAGACGTGTGTGTGTGTGTGTGTGTGTGTGTGTGTATACATATATTTTCAAATTATGGGATGTAACAGTGAAATAAAAAATGCTATGAATGAAAAGATTCTCAAGTCCAACCAAAAAGACTTTCACCTTCAGAAGCCCCACGTGTCACCTCCCTTTGAATTGCCATTGTTTCAAACAACGGTCAAGTTTTACTTTTAGTTAAAAAAATGAGAAACCTTGACCTTAGGTAGTGGTGGCAACAGTCCCAGAGGACAAGCACGGGTTCCAGGCCCGGCAGCAGCCGCTGTGTGTGGTCCAGCCACGAGCACAACAGCAGGCTTAAAATTCTAATCGGATTAATTCTGCCCTGTGCTTTGGAGAGGTGTTCCTGGCTCAGTAATGTTCAGCTTACCCAAACAACTCCAAGTCCTTGTGACGAATTAACTTTCTGCAAAAATCCCCAAAACTTAGTTTCTGTTGTTCACATACATGTAGGTATGACAATCTCATTTTCTGTTTGACAGTTAATTTAGGGAGGTTAATTTATTATCCAAGTGATGGAGTTGGTAGGCAGCAGAATCAAGTTCCAAATCCAGGTCTATCTCACCCCAAAGACCACTCTCATTTATGTCCTAAGAAAAGCCATACAATAGAGCTAAATGGAAACTAACAGATGTTCCCACGGATATACATTTGCTAAGTACCTCAGATAACTACAGCTGTTTTGAAGCCCTATAACTTAAATTTAAAGTGTTTTAAATTTAAAATTTATTTTAAACTTAAACCACATTCTCTTTTGTGATTCGGTTATGATTATGCTTGTTCTGCTGCTATTTTCTAGTTTCAAGCATGCATTTTGCATTGTCATAATTTATACGCTGGTAACCCATCAGCGTATCTCTGATCACCATGTTTTTGGCTCCCTGAGCTGCGGTTAATGTTGTGATTAAGTGCAATGTAACCTTATTTAAATTCATCTCTTCATCATAACAAATAAGACTTACTGCATGCTGTGTGCATGCCGCATAGATCCATGATACAGTATTTAGCATGATTCACACTAGGCAAACTACAGAAGAACCTGAACTACCAAGAGACAAGACAATGGAGTCGAGATGAATATTGGCTTCTGAGTTTAGTGACTGACAGAGATCATACAACAGAAGCACATTGGTAAAGAGGTAGATCTTGACATAGTATTAACAATCCAAGCTGGAACAACTGAAACCTGCCATGAAGTGATTCATTGGTTCATTAAGTGGAAAGAAAAAGAACACTCTTATTGACTGATGATATCTCTGGGACAATGTCTTTGAGCCTAAAGCTAAGAATCTGAAGAAAAGTGAGAGGGAGAAGTATAGTAGAATGTGGAGGTAAAGGAGCAAATGATCAGGGAACGGCTAGGGGGACAATGGACTGCAGCCTCTGTGCTCTGGTAGCTGAATCAGAGTATAAAGTCATTGTGGATGGGGTGGTTCCGGGAAGCCATGATGGATCTTCACTTTCAAAAAAGGAATGGCTCCACTGAGACCTGATCAATCAGTTGGGCAAAGACACCACATGAAAGTCCAGAGAGTTTTCCTGGATTGACCCCAACTCCTCCCTTTTTGTCTCTGCCTGAACTTGTCTTTGCAATTTTTCCTGATCCCTCTTTCCATTCATGCAATGACTTTGTTTCCATTGTGTTCCAAAGTTGGCATGTCATCGCATTATCCTGTAAACTCAGTTAAAAGTTCAGAAGTAACAGAAGTAAAATCAATGACTCATTAAAGTAGGAATTCGTAAAAGTTTATCGTGCACGCATCAAAAAAAGACAGTTTCTAACTAGCAGCGCTCAAACCTAAACATGGAATGAGGCTCAGGGGTGTATTATTATAAAGCAGCTTATATGGTGGGAAGGCAGTGACTATTTACTCTTCAGAGTGACTGGTTAAATTTTTTTAAATAATAAAGAATTGGTCAGTAGTTACATCATATCATCCCTAGGAAACGTGTGTTGTGCTTACGATTTCCAGAAGTATGGACGAGAAATGACCCAGGGCAAGTTAGTCTTTCGAAAGAAGCTAAACTAAGCTTTGTTTGTGTAACTAAATTGGTTGTGTCGGCTCAGGGAATTTTCAAGCCTGATCACCATTTTTTTAAATTTTACAATCCACTATTTTAGCCTTACCTCATACTTTATCTTCTATATCAGGCTCCTATCAGAAATTCTTTATGGTAATGAAACTCCAGCCTTGGAAAATTACTTCTCAAATTTCTTCAGGGATGCCTCTAGAGGACCATTCCCTGCTGGCCCAGGTAGTAAGTAGTCTTACCTAGGCATACTGAAAGATGGGGAAGAAGTGCTTGCTTTTAATTTGTCTGTCTTCTGGAGTTAAAAATGCATGCCAACAAATTCCAGCAGAAGGCAGGAAAAAAGGGACATTAATTTTACATGCATAGGACAGTAGCCACTCTCTGTCATTTACCTTGAAGAAAAATTATAAACTTAGAAGAAAAATTGTATACCTTATAACTCATAAACGTGTAAGTCAACAAAGAAGCTCTAAACTTTCACAAACGTAGCCTGATCACAAATAAATATTATGAAAGATGAAAATTTCAGCTATCATGTCATTTAAGAGACTGTACTAATGACGTCAGTCTGCCAAAATTTGAAACTACTTCAAAAACACGGGGTTTACCGCATATTAGTATAACTTTGCTCTTCTGCGGAAAATGCTACCTTATATGATGGACTGTGCACAAGAACTGGGGCCCAAGACACTCAGTATAATCCACTCCGCTCCCTGGAGCTTTGCTTGCGTCAAGGCAGTATTTGACTGATACAAATTCAATGCTCACACTTTTGATAATATGGTCAACCATCATATTGCAATGTTTTAACAAAAACATTGTGTACCCAGAGACCTCTCTTCCAACCTTCTCATTAGCAATTATTTGAGAAGCAACTATCGATTAAAATAATAACTAAGAGTAAAAAGTCCCTTGTAGGACATTATGCTGAAGTTGATGTTGCGTTGCTACTAAGGTAAAATTCAACTCTCTCAAATATTAATTTATGGCAAGAGTAATCAGCTTTTGCTCAGTTAATCTGAATCCTTAGAAAGGCATTGAAATTTTCATGAATATTTCTGAGATAATTAGAGAATTTCTCTATTTGCAGTGTACTGACATCTCATAAATATCACATTGTACTTTTCTCTTCATACGTGCCTCTTCTCACTAAATATAGAAAAGTGGCAATTAGCCTTAAAAATATCCATTAAGCACAAAGGAAGATAAATATAAGGACTGCAATGCCATTAACTCATTAGATTTTACAAAATAAAAATTGCCGTTAATTCTTCAGTTTCAGTTATTAACATGGCAAAATATTGCCTATTCACATAAAAACCCAAAACTCACTGTACTCCCTGTGCGCTAGAGGTTTACTAGGATAACATTGACCATGAAAACAATATGTGATCATTAAAATTGGAAGAAAAACTAGTAAGAGCGTGATCTTTTTAAAACATTATTTCTTTTAATAAACTACAAAACAGGGTAAATATTAAAAATGATTTAAAATGTTTACAAATTTTTATGGCAATATTAAAATATTACAGATATTAAAATTTTTGAGCATGGGCAAAGGGGGTAAAAAATGTAAACTAAATTACATTCCTGGATGAAATAATTAAAAAAATTTTTTTAAGTTTTATTTTATTTTTTGAGACAGAGATAGACAGAGCGTGAGCAGGGGAGGGGCAGAGAGAGAGGGAGACACAGAATCTGAAATAGGCTCCAGGGGCAGAGAGAGAGGGAGACACAGAATCTGAAATAGGCTCCAGGCTCTGAGGTGTCACCACAGAGCCCAACGCTGGGGCTCGAACTCACAAACCGTGAGATCATGACCTAAGCCGAAGTTGGACGCTTAACCAACTGAGCCTCCCAGGTACCCCCCTTGATAAAATAATTTAAACATCAAATAGTTTGAACACATTGAAGTAGAGATGGCTGCTATAGGCCTCTAAGATTATAAATATAGTTCTACTTTTATTCCTGCTATAATATTTAATTATAAATATTAGGATAGCTATTTATTTGTATTTATTCTCTCAGACTATGTCTTATAAAGACAAGGTTAAATCTGTAAAACAAAAATCTAAAGAATAATATGCAGCAAACTTGTGTCCCAGTTGTAATAATCATTAGTAAATTACTTCTAAGGGCTAAATTACAATTTTTAAACGTCACTTTTAAAATGTTGCATGTTTCACACAGCTTCTAAGACCTGTGTAATTTTTTGTCCCTCTTGAATATTTATATTTCTCAGTTAGTGATATGAAAGTATTTCTGAGTAAGAATAAATCTATATTAAAAAAAATAAAGTTAAATAACACCCCATTTCTCAGTCTGATGAATGAATTACATTAGTCATCATTTGTTTCTAACAGAAACTTACCTTTTAAAAGGATTTCTTATTGGAAAAACTGCATATAACATTTATGTATACACATAATTATTAAAGTAGTAATGCACTAATTATTTAAGTGCAAAACAGGAATATGACTAGAACAAAATACAAACCTTAATAGTAAGAAATAAGGGCCATCCATTTTCCCTTATTGAAAACAATAAAAATTATCATTATTAATCTATCAATGAGGAGGATGCCATCCTATAAGAGAACCAGTTATTTGAATGTGAATATAAAAATCCAATTTAAATCTAGCTAATATAAAATCCAGCTAATATAAAAATCCAGTTTGAAATCATGTAATTGATAAATATAATAAAATTAAATCCAAATGTCAAGATCATCTATACAAATGGAAAAATATAAGCAGTACGTTTATATTTTAGTTTTAAACAGAAAATAAAATGTCTTGATTTCTGTACTTTAATGAAAACTACAAGTAAAATTAAATGTCATATAAAAAATTGGGAAAATATTGGCAATTTATGATAAAAATTGAAAACCATACCATATAAAAAACATAGTCTAGGATAAACCTCAGATTGGTAAAGAGTATTTACAAAACACCCACAACTAACATCATACTTAATAGTAAAAGACCAAGTGCTTTCTTCCTAAAGTCAAAAAAAGAAAGGAATATCTATTCACTACTTTTATTCATTGTTTTACAAGAAGTTCTAATTAAGGCGTTTATGCAAGAAAATTAAATAAAATCCATTCAGATTAAAGAAGAAGCAAACTCATCAGTATGTTGAGAAAAAAATATATATATCCAAAGAATACACTAAAAACAACATTAGAACTAATAAGTAAAGGAAGCTTACAGAGTACAAGACTAATGTATAAAAATAAACATTATTTACATAAACTATCAATAAATTATCTTAAAATAAAATTATATAAAGAATTCATGTTCTAATAGTATTACAATAAGATAGTTAGGCATACTTTTTTTAAAGTGCAAATGTATACTATGAGAATGGCAAAATCAGTTATAAAGGAAATTAAAGACCTACGTAAATGGTTACCATCCTATGACCATGGATCAGAAGACTTAATATTAAGTCAGAGCTAAAACTATCAAACCCTTAGACAAAAATATAGGAGTAATTCCCATGACCTTGATTTAAGCAAATCTTCCTAGATATGACACCAAAAACATAACAAAAGAAAAAAAAATAGATGAACAGGACATCATCAAATTTAAAAATTTTGTGACTGAAGACATACCTTTAAGAAAGTGAAACAATAGCACACAACAGGAGAGATGTTTCAGATCATATACTGATAAGGAGTTTTTATCTAGAATATATTAAGAACTATTACAACTCATTTATTTTTTAAAAACCGATCATGTAATTCAAAAGTGGACAATTTGAATATACATGTTACCCCAAAAATTACACAAAAAACCAATAAACACATGCAAAACTGTTCAATATCATTATTCAACAGGAAACGTAAATCAAAAGCACAAGTTGGGGTGCCTGGAGTATCAGTCAGTTAAGCGTCCCAATTCCCCTCAGGTCATGATCTCACGGTTGGTGAGTTTGAGCCCCGCGATGGGCTATGTCCTGACAGCTCAGAGCCTGGACCTGCCTCAGATTCTGTGTCTCCCTCTCTCTGCCCCTCCCCCATTCACACTCAGTCTCTCTCTCAAAAATAAATAAACATTATTTTTTTTAAATAGCACCAGTCATGCGATCCCATTTCATGCCCAATAGGATAACTATAATCAACAAGAAAGATTATAACAAGTGTTGATGAGGATGTGGAAAAATATGAACATTTATATATTGCTGCTTAGAATATAAAGTGGTGCAGCCACTTAAAAAGCATCTTGACAGTGCCTCAAAATATCAAAAATAGGGTTATGGTATGACCCAGTAGTTGCACTCCACGGTATATACACAAAAGAAATGAAAACGCAAAAGTGCGTAACAATATATTCATAGTAGTCAAAAAGTGGAAGCAACCCAATGTCCATCTATTGATTAATAGATAAATACATTGTATATCTATTCTATAAAGTGGAGTATTATTTGACAACATAAAGAAAGGAAGTATTAATGTGTGATAAAACGTGGATGAACCAGAAACATTATGCTAAGTAAACAAAGCCCGTCACTAAAACCTGAACTAAAAATGTGAAAGAAGCCAGCCACACATTACATGATTTAATTTATATAAAATGCCCAGAATAGACAAATTTATAGAGACAGAAGGTAGATTAGTGGTTTCCGAGGGCTGGGAGGCTGGGGGGAGGTTAATGATAAGTGATTGCTAAGTGATTTTAAGATGATAGATTATCTAAAATTGATACTGGTAATGGTTACCCAAGCCTGAATATACTAAAATCCATTGAATTGTACTTTTTAAATGAATAAATTGTATAGTCCGTGACTTTCTCAACAAAGCTGCTATGTGTTAAAAAACAACAACAACAACAAAGGAAACGGCTTCTTAGTAGATATCAGTACATAAAAAGGGAAATATATGGGGAATTTTCTTACATATTTGGCTTTTTTTCTTTAATAGAAAACATTGTTGATGTCATAAATTGTATAATAAATATGCATTTTATTGTTTTAAGTTTTCCATTTTACTTGGTCTTCCGTAGTTCTCTAATTCTATCATTACAATAGTTTGATGCAATAGTAAAGAGGATTTGGTAATATACTTATATCTATAGATTGTATCACCTGACGCTTTTCAATCTGGTAGGCAACACAAGATGTGGGAAAATGTGAAGAGAGATAAGGCAGAGGAGATAATAGCCCCCCGTTCCCACTTTGTTCAGATGTTTGATCAAATCAAAGTCTCCACTTGAGAAGTGAAGGTGCCCAGCTCCAAGATACACAGAGACTTTATCGTTAGCCAAAAATGTTCGTAAAGAATTAAAACTAGAAATCAGATTCCCTGATTCTCCATTCAGTGAGTTTTCACTGTAGCCTACTTAACTTAAGGAGATTTAACTATTTCATGCACAACTCTATGGTTCAAATAAAAATCAGATTGATATGACAAGTGTGAGCTGTTTCTGAATTAATTTTTGAATATTTATTTATAATTTGCTATTTTTCCCACCCTTGTATTCATATTCATTGAATAAATTTATTATTTCGACTAATCCTTTTTGGGGGAAACTGGCCACCCCTTCCATTTTAATCATGTTTTTTGGAATGGACAAATTCATTACAACATTTTCTGCCTGCTAGAGCCAAGGCATGGTGATTACACAGAAATAGGTGTGTACCCAGGAAAGACGGTATACACGAAAAGACGTGCCTTCTTGGTTGGAAGTTTTAAATATGTGAGGTGTATGATATGTATATAATTGTGTCTGCACTAGGAAATTCAGATGAAAATCAGGAACCGATATGTAGATAGAAGCCAGAAATGAGGCAGCAATGACTTCCAATGGTGCTTAAGTCCCTAAACTCGGTTATATCTGAGTTCCATCTCATAGTTATTTTAGTCCTACATATCTGAAACCACTTTAAAATTACCAACAGTTCTGCTGCTTTCAGTTATTTTACCCTTATTTTATAATTGTAAACTTTCCTGTTCCAGTAAAAAAAAGACAGAGGCATGCTTGCATCTAAGAAAAATACTGAATAATGGAAGATATAAAAACATATTTAGTGAAATTGATATTAAGATACGAGCCAATTATCTGTGTGTGACCTTTGCTTAAAGGAGTTCTATGTATTGCTCTGTATGTGCACTAATAAAATAAGTTTGACATATGAATATTAATCCCATAATTTTTCTTATCTTTCCCACATTATGTAAGTCACTTGAACATGATTTCATTCACTGTGTTCTTCCTGGCTCTTTATAGACACCATCTTGTTCAATGTTCCTAACAAATTTTCCAAGAGGGAAAGTTAGATGTGACTGGCTTTTATTAAATTTCCCATGGTACAAGGAACAAGGGGACTGTCATTCAGAAAGGCCAAGGGAGCGATGTCAGTGACAGAACTGTGAATAGTATACATTGGCTCTTAGCCAGACCCACCGTATTTGGTGTTGTTTTGGCCATAAATTGAGAGGAGTTTGTGAATTCACATAAGTGCTTATACTATGCGACACATCTCGGATTACCTAAATTCTCTCTGCCAAAGCTGGAAAAAGATACATATGAAATATTTATGAGTTGGAAGGAATCCTGGAGCGAGATAACAATATCAAATGATTGATTAGGATTCAAAGGTATAGACAAATTCAAATGTGCCTAATATATTCAATTCAATCTTTAAAACTAAGATTTGCCCGTAGATGGTTACTATTCCCTAACATGGCCTTTTCCTCGCTTCTAGTCAGCTACAACTGAGTGTGAGAACCCTAGTATAAGTTGTAAATGGTTAGAAATAGACTTTTCCTTGAAATACAAGGTAAGACTAGGTATATATCAATAATACATATTTTAACAAAAATTATTCAAATTTGATATCCTCTTTTCTTAAATGGTTTGTTAGTATCTATAGTATGTTTTCCCTATTTAAAAACAACCAAAATATTATGTTAAATCTGTGTCACAAGGTAATTCTCATCATTTTGTAAAAACTTCCAATAAGTTGCTTATTTTAATAACAAAAAGAACCATGTTCTATAGCAAAAACTATATTTTACAAAGAACTCTTCCCAAGCCCTAAACAGTGATGTAAGGATCACAAGTTTATTGTAATTAAAATATAATTAATGTTAGAGGTCTTAATTAATATTGGTAAGAATTCAGAAGACATACTGCCTTGCATAAAATTAATTTGACAACCATATTTTACATATCTTTTATGTATGTGCCAGAAAATAGAATCATCAAGTATATTTTCATTATATTCCTCACAAAGTCACGCAAGGCTTGGCCATTTTTATTTAGTTAATGTGTGTCAGCTCATTAGCAATCCCTTCTGTAAAAATATTCCTTTAGGCTTGGTTTCTTAAAAATTTCCCATCTATAAACATATAATTAAGAGACTGTATTTTTATTCATTTTATCATAATATTTTATCACTCCATCTTGTAGACCCTAGAGGATATAAAGAGATGATTTGATTGGTATAACTTTTGAAGATAATTTGGAGTGAATCAATGTCCCTTACTGCTTCCGTTACCTATTGCTGCTCGTAGAATCTACCCCAAAACTAGTTCCTTAAAACACCACTTACTTAACTCGCAATTCTATGACCTGACTGGGATTCTTTATGCATCAGCGGTCAGCTGTGCTAATATTAGCGTGGCTCTTCCATTAGTTTTGGACCTCACGTGGGAAAGCTGGGGAGACCTGGATCAGATCCCAGTGACCTCCCATCTTCCAGCAGGCCAGCTCGCTGTTCACCCAGAGGGGGCAGATGTCCTGAGAGGGCAAGTGTGTGTAAGCTTTTGAGTGCTGGACTCAGTATTGACATTGTATAACACGTGTTATCCTACTGGAACTGAAAATGTCACAAGGCCAGTCCAGATTCAATGGGTAGAAAAATAGACTCCACTGCTTTAAAGTGGAAGCTTGAAGGGTCACGTTGTAAAAAAAACACGTGCATACGAGAAGGTTGGAGAAATGGTGCAGTTTTTACACTCTTTCTACCTACTGCTGAAGCCTGACTCTGAGTGAGACTTGAATGAAGTCTCATAAATTTCCAAATTATAACAAATATCAAAATGTCATACGCTTTAGCTTATCTTCTGCTTTCTCAAAATATCCAGCATTTAGATATATCAAAATCCCCAGACTGATGATTTCTATGATGGTAGATCTTTTTTTTTTTTTTTAATTTTTTTTTCAACGTTTATTTATTTTTGGGACAGAGAGAGACAGAGCATGAACGGGGGAGGGGCAGAGAGAGAGGGAGACACAGAATCAGAAGCAGGCTCCAGGCTCTGAGCCATCAGCCCAGAGCCTGACGCGGGGCTCGAACTCACGGACTGAGAGATTGTGACCTGGCTGAAGTCGGACGCTTAACCGACTGCGCCACCCAGGCGCCCCTATGATGGTAGATCTTTATCTTGACTGATCTCTGTTAATATTTTTTGTTCGTGAATTTTAGACATCATGGCCTTTAGATTCTGCCTGTACATACTGGGACATTAATAATCAAAGCTCAAAGTTGTATACTAACAAAAGAGGAGAAGGCTTTGTTGCCATCCCATCTTACACACTTATCTCCTTATTTCCAGAAAATGATGTCACACATGCTCACCCTTATACAAATGCACAAAACATGTCCATACGTATAATTATACAGTGATTGCCCTCCTTGTATCCACGATTCCTTGTAATTTACCTTTGAAATTCCTCTCATCAAGAGAAGATTATTTTCCCTATTCCTTGTATATGCTCTGGTCTTATGACTTACTTTGACCTTTAGATTATGGCCAATATAGCAGTGTGCCAATTCTCAAGTTGGGCATTGAGAAACTTTGAACACTTCTGCTAGACTTCTTGGAACTTTATTGCTTCAGGAATAGTAATCCAAGCTAGCCTGCTAGAATCGTTGGATAAGAAATGCAACACCCAGCTACTTGATCCCACTAGCTAACAACAAAGCAACCACTAAGATATGTGAGTGAATCCACATATCTTGAAGACAAGACAGTCCTAACTAACCCATCGTGTTACCACACACACATGAATGGACCCATCTGAGGTCCTTCAAAACTAAGTCTGATTGCCAATGGTGCCCAGTGACCAATAGATTTGTGGAGAAAAATAAAATGGTTGCTCTATTGTTAAACCGTGAAATGTACGCATCACTTTTTACAGCTAAAACTAATACATCTCATTGGTATATATGCCATAAATTAGGGAAAAATGAAAATAATTATTCAGATATATATGTCATAGCTCCTATCATTGACTAGAAAGAAGATGATTTTAAGAATCTTGCACTCCTTAAGTACATTTAAATTCTGGTGTATTTTTGGACCTGTATCATTTGAATGTTATTTCTCAAAAATTTATTCTACAAATTGGATCAAATGGATTGACCAGTATGCAAAACAAGTACATACTGATGAACTAATTCCTTCAGGACATTTGCATTTTCAATCATAGCCTAATATATGCATTGCCAAGATATTTAGTTAGTAGTTTGAATTCTTCTTTGCGAGACCTATATTTCGCTTTAGTCAGATACACTATGAATTTGAATTAGACCTCCCTTGGTTTTTTCACCTGTCAAACTCTATCCTATTATAGCAACATCAAAAGCTTAACTGTCTTCCCTGACCTAATTTTTACTCAAGTGGCCAGATAAAAGGGAGTGGAAAATAAATTATAAAACCATCAGTTGCAGCACAAGAAAGTAAATATGAAAAGAGGTTAATGAGAGGACAAAGATCAAACAGCTTCCGCCAAAATAACAAGCAGCCTCTTCTTAATGACTGCACATGTTCACAAGACTTTTACTTTTATCCTGTAAAATAAAACATCCTAAAACACAATGAATTATATTGAGATGTGAGTGAATACCACCTCAAGGCCAGGGTTCATTGTCCTTATGTTTTTATCAGAAGATTGTTTCTCACAAGTCTCTCTACATCAAAGCTTTCTATCAGATCACGGTGGTTATTTTTTAGTTGGGTGTTTATTCAACAGACTCATTCAGCACTGCAATAGGGCAAATTATTACGTTCTTATATACTCCCTTTATCAGGATTGTGTGAACTCACAATTCTTTGCCTACACAAAACTGAAATACAATCACGAGATGACCGACCTTATGACTCAAGAGAGCACCTTACCTCTGTTGGCCAATTAATTACTTGCTATTATACATATTAAATCAAGGGCTTTGCATTGCAATGTCAGAGCTTCTTATAAATTTGTATCCATAAACAATGATAAGAACAGACTTAGCAATTTGCATTTTGATAAATCCGGCTATTAATTCCCAAAGTAGAGGAGATAAATTTTTAGAAACCACTTTTTCAGCAACCTGAATCATTCTGTCACAAGTTACATCCAGTCTCACGGTATATAAAAACACCAAGAACACTCCTGGAATCTTGCCTCTTAAAAGGCCTTTTTTTATATATGTAGAATTATAAAATTCTTGAATTCAAGTAACTCGAAAATATCTTGATCGATGTATAGTAAGCCTTAAATGAGACCTTCTATTTTTAATATAATGACATTTTCACAAATAAGTCTGATAAACCAGGAAGTAATTTTTTAACCAGGAAGTATTTTGTCAATGATAACTTCTGTTCCATTTTTTTTTCTTTTTTCTTGCAAAACCTTGGCAGTATCTAGGTTGTGTATTTCATTTGTCTTCCTGCAACTCTTATGTTCACTTTTTCCTCCTCTTATGTGTAAAGCTTCAGGTGAGTTTATTGCACAGCTAAAGCCAGGAAAGCTTCTTTTCTAACTATATTGAAAGTTTTCTCCATGCACGGATGTGAGTTCTAGTCCAGTGAAGGTGTGATCTGCTGGGCATATCAGAATCACTTGACGCGTTTATTAAAATTACATTCCTTTGGTTTACAATAGAAAAGTTATTCTTTTTTTTCTTAATGTTTATTTATTTTTGGGAGAGAGTGAGACAGAGTGCTAGTAGGGGAGGGACAGACAGAGAGGGAGACACAGAATCCGAAACAGGCTCCAGGCTCTGAGCTGCCAGCACAAAGCCAGACGCGGGAGTCAAACCCGGAAATGGCGAGATCATGACCCGAGCAGAAGTCAGACGCCCAACCGACTGAGCCACCCAGGCGCCCCAAAAAGTTATTCTTTAGGTCAAAAGTGGGCCAAGAAATCCATGTTTAGTTTTCCAGGTATCTGTAATGTGCACCATTCTTTCGGTGAATTTAAAATCTCTTTAGTTTTTTTTTTAAATAAAAACTCTATGTTGCAGAATTATAATTTTCACTCTGAAGTACTTCTTAGGCTGTAAGCATCAGTACTCTTCCTCTAGGAAGGGTCTGTATGCTTCTGTCACATCCATACAGCCCTCCTGTGTTGCGTAAAGTTAAATGGAAAGGTTCGCTAAACATCCCTAATTTGAGGATGTGTAAATCTTGTAATTAATTACTTTCTTTTCTGTTGGCTTACATTCTACATTTCTAAGTTAGAGAAAGACGATGAGATTGGAAAAACTCCTCCTCTCTTCTACCCAGGCAATAATGATATTCAGTGATGGTCTGTGAAGCACATTTTTCAGTTCATTTCAACTCAAGTGGATGAAGTTGTACCCCAAATTCTGTTGTGTTCTGTTATTCTTGCTTCTAAACGGTATATATTTGTGTGTGGTATTCACAGACAGATGAAGAATGATGTTCTTCTGACTTGTTTTATAATCATGGGGATCCTTATCACCCAGTAAATCTGTAATAATTTATAAAGATATAGATATGAAGACTGTGATTATAATTGTTTTTGGATATTAATTTCTACATATGATTTTAATTTACATTTATGTGCTGTCCATACTGCTTTTATTGTAGGTCCCACTTATTCCAACTTTTCTCTTGTTTTCAAAATTTAATAAAGAATGTAATCTCGTTATTCCATAATTCCATAATTCTATTGAGATAGAAAATGGTTTGATAGAAATTTTTGATGCAACATTGTTTATTCTAGGGAAATTAATAATAAGTAGTAATAATAATAGATCTTACCATATCTCAGGCTACAAACAAACACCAAATTAAACATTTTCTATAACTAATGACCAAATGATTAGGCCTTTGTTCATTTTGATCTATATTTCATATATGTAAGCTGTCTTTTAATTTAAACAGTTATAAATCAGAAAACCACTACCATAGAATCATGTTACTTATGTGATCTGCTTTTCCAAAGAGGAATCTAGCAAGCATATGAAATAAAAAATAGAGTACATTTTTTTAGATGAAAACCAAAACAAAAACAGAAAGTTTTTATGTATTTCATATGCAATTATATACTACATAACTTATTTGATAAAATAGACATGATTTGAACTCGATGTTCTCATTTTATGGTTGGATACTTCAAAAGTAACAAAGTACAAAGTCTTGGAAATATTTAGAATGAAAATAGTTGTAAAAGATGCTTCACAAATACTGGTTGCATCCAATTAGCAGTCTTGGGAATGTGCTTTGGCAAGACACAAATGAATACACAATCAGAAGTGTAAATCAACGGAGGTTTATTTCTTTTCTGTGCTCCATGTTCATTTTGGGCAGGCTGAGAGCTCTGCTTCCCATCTTCTGCATTCTGGGACCCAGGGTGAAAAAGCAGTTACTATCTAGAATATTGCTGGTTATAATGGCAGAGGGAAAGAGGATGGCATATTATGTACTGGCTATTAAAACTTCTATTCAGAACCACATCCCATCTCAAATTTCATTGACCTAAGCAGATCACGTGAGCAACATCAACCAGCAAGGGCCAACCATCAGTCGTCCAATCCTACAGGTTCCCATCACAGAATCAAAAGGTGTAGTGCATATTGTGACCACCACCATGGTTCTAATCATGACAAAACATAGATCAATTTTTTAACATATTAATTGCATTGCAAGTGGCTGCATAATTCACAAAAATTTTATTAAAATTAATCTTATAGTGTTATGTTTATTAACTATTCTGAATTTTTAGGTTTGATGTTGTATTTGAGCTGTTTTATATTAAGTCATGTTTTATTCAGGTACTGATAAATTAACTTTTGAGTTGTACTACTGGGCATAATTCTAGATGTCATGATTTCACCTTTTTTATTTTTTTTTTTTTTATTTATTTATTTTTTTTCAACGTTTATTTATTTTTGGGACAGAGAGAGACAGAGCATGAACGGGGGAGGGGCAGAGAGAGAGGGAGACACAGAATCGGAAACAGGCTCCAGGCTCTGAGCCATCAGCCCAGAGCCTGACGCGGGGCTCGAACTCACGGACCGCGAGATCGTGACCTGGCTGAAGTCGGACGCCCAACCGACTGCGCCACCCAGGCGCCCCGATTTCACCTTTTTTAGAAGTCCAAAGAAACTTGTGGCTTTTTAGTCTACCTGTGTTTTTGTCTAACCTCTGCCTAATGAAGTCTCAGATTCCCTTGTGCTTCTGCTGCTACTTTAACTATCCAATGGTAAGAGCTAGAAGAGTCTATGTGGATTTTAATTTAGTCACCACGGTGAGGATTTTAGTGTTGCAAATGTTACAGATTACTTCTTGAAAAACAGCTGCTGGACTAGGAGTTCAAAGGCCAATGCTTTATGTTATGTACCATTGGTTTAATCTTCATTCGATCTCTCTTTTTATCTTATTCCCTGGAAGGTTAATTCAAAAAATGAGCTTAATTTCTTTTTTGCTATTATCTTATCAAGGAAAATATATTGAAGACAATTTGACAACTTGACTGGAGAGTGCTTGATGGTGTAAGACTTTCAGCCCAGTACCTTTTATTTCAAGTCTAAAGGAAAAACATCCAACTCTAGCTAAGAGAACAGACCACATGTTTTCTCGAATAAGAATCCACAAACTTGTAGGGTCGCTAGAGGACTCTGTAAGTGACATATTTCTTGGCATGTTTTAGTTCATTGAGACTTTAAAAAAAAAACAGGTTTTTGTTTGGTTTCAATCCTAATCTAACAAAATCACTATACTACATTCTAAGTCATCCAAATGGCTATTATAATAACAAGGCAAAGTAAATGAATTTAGTGCCCACAGGTGTGTTTGCTTTTGAATTTATGATTACTTTTAAACACGGTAGATATCAATGAGATAAGGAGTGGCTGCACAAAGGACATTTTTACCACAATTTAAGAACAAATATTCTAAAAATTATGTCACCTTAAGCCATTACATACCAGCATATTTAGGACAAGGTCAAAAGTATGTAAATGGTATAATGAGTGACAAAGTCACATGAAGAGTTTAAGCATTACTCAGATTCTGGTTTTGCATATTTGAACTTGAACTGCATTTTTTTTTATTATTATGAAAGTCAGTTACAAATAATTATTGGGAAACATTTAAATACTACTTTGAACTTCAGTATCTCATCTTATGACATTAAATTAACTCATCCAAATGACTTATCTATGATGAATGTGACTTCACTCTTCAAAAAATAAGGCAACAAAGACAAAAAGTGATAGTGTAAATATTTTTCACCATATTCAGAAAAAGAGCTAATACAAACAATTGATATAAAAACAATTGATTCTTCCACTAGAAAAATCATTTCACTACACCTCACTGTTCAACATTTAACTTTAGCGAAAAGCATTTTTCACATTGAATTTGTATTGCCAATTGGAATTATATAATTTTCAATATTGCCTGTGTCTTACTTATAAACTTGTTCTGAGTTTATAATTTTATTGCTTATAAATGAAAGTAACTTAATTTTACTACTTCAACTGTTTAAAGATTATTGGAATAAAAAATTGTGAAAAATTGGAATCAATGAAAATATTTGCTTGCCACACCAAACTATGGGTTTAATTAAAACTGACGTTTCTTTCCCATTAACTTCTCATCTCATGTCCTATTTTTCTGGCAATTATTCATTGTACTCCAGTAAAATTGGTCTACCTCTTTTCATAGGAAAAAATAATTATATTTTTTTACATTTTTTAAACGTTTATTCATTTTTTGAGAGACAGAGTGTGAGCAGGGAGGGGCAGAGAGAGGAGACACAGAATCCAAAGCAGACTCCAGGCTCTGAGCTGTCAGCACAGAGCCTGACATGGGGCTCAAACTCAAACTGTGAGATCATGACCTGAGCCGAAGACAGACGTTTAACCAACTGAGCCACCCAGGCGCTCCCCACCCCCACCCAAAAATATGAAATTTCTAAGGTCACAGTTTCTTTGAATGTGTTCATCCCTCTGGAATAATTTTTCACTAGAAATTTTATGGCTTCGTCCAAGGATCACACTCTTGGGGAGGAGTTTCTATACTACTCCTTATAAAATTGCACTCACTTCAAAGTCTCAATTCCTGTCTGCCATTTTCTTGCCTCCGGAGAATGCATCTCCCGGTTTACCATTTACATATTTATTTTGTTGACTTTCTATTCTCACTAAAATTTAACCCTGAAGAAATATGGATTTTTGCCTCTTTTGCCTATCTCTGACACACAGGTTATAGATATTTTGATTAGTTTTCTTTCTACCATCCTTACTCAAGTGTTTATAGACATAATTAAATTAATAACTTTGTAACGGTATCACAAAAGTTATCTTTTCCAAAGTTGTTAAGAGGAGGCGTGCCTTGATTAACCATTGGCATATAATTCTTTTTTTCAATGTTTATTTATTTTTGGGACAGAGAGAGACAGAGCATGAACGGGGGAGGGGCAGAGAGAGAGGGAGACACAGAATCGGAAACAGGCTCCAGGCTCTGAGCCATCAGCCCAGAGCCCGACGCGGGGCTCGAACTCACGGACCGCGAGATCGTGACCTGGCTGAAGTCGGACGCTTAACCGACTGTGCCACCCAGGCGCCCCAACCATTGGCATATAATTCTAATTCATTACTTATTCAGTTAAAGGCAGATGAAACAGATAAATGTACACATCAATGCATAAGTTAGTGTTTAGACACATGAGAAGTAATTGGAGATTTTTAGTGTTGAATGAAGTATTATGAAAATGTTCAGCCCGTTCAGAATTCAGACTCAGAGGTAAGCCTGAATTTCTAAACCTCTATCTTTATTCTTTTATCATTACTTTTAGTGCATTTTGTCTATTCTTAAAATATATAATAATATTTGAAATTTCATTCTTTGAGCTCTAAAAAAATAAAAGGAAGGGCACACACCTACATAGGCTTGGAAAAAAAATGCTTTACCCAATATGTGTTGGGGCAAGAAATGAATTGCGGTGGTAAAATCCACTGTTCCTTTCAGACTGACTTGTGAACAGAACCATGAGGCACTGAAAAAAATCCCTCCACAAAGGAACACAGTTGACAAATGAAAGATTCTCCTTGCATGACCTTAAAATAATCTAACATTACTCCATTATTACACTGAGCGATCACTGCAGTTTTATTTTTGGTCCCGACTGAATTAGGGCTCACCTTTCGATGGTTGCCATTTTCTGCTTTTTGTGCGTAATAACTGACTTGACATTTGTGATGTTCCAATGTGTCTTTCTTAATGTTAAGGAATCATCTGTGCATTAATGAACTGGCTTGATGGATCTGCCAAACCTTTCAAAGAAGCAATTAAGTCTCGGTAAGAACTTGCATGAATAGCACGATTTATTGTAATCTAAGAAGAAGAAGTATAAACAAAAAGTAATTAATTTTTAAAGGTGGCAGTCAAGTGGTACAACACGAGAACGGCGTCTTCCGAACTTCATCTACAGAGAGCATAATAACAACATGCTATTTTTTAAATGTCTTCTCAAATTTCAAATATGACTTTCGGGAAACTGTTCAACTTTATTACTGTTCAAAATGTTTAAATGAAAATGACGCGATATCATCTTTATCTATCAAACGAGAGAGGCTAAATTGGACACAAAGCACATGAATATTCAGGGTTATGACAGAAATGGTAAAGTAAATTTCGCTCACCATTGTTAATGGCAGGGTGAGCTGCAATCATGTGGCTTATTGATACATTTTCAGTATGTGTGAGAAGCTTAGGAATACCACATACTATACTGCATAAACTACTCATAGTAAATAACCACAAATATAACCGTACAAAGCATTGATGCCTGAAGATCCGTAAATGACATTTATTACATATTTTTCACATCTACCATGAAAGCAAACATCCGAAATGTTTAACAATGAAGGAATGGTAAATTAAACTATGTTAGTGCACCTGTGAAATTGTATACAGCATTTTCAGTGATTTTTTTTTATACAAAATGAATTTTCCATCTTGCATATATTGAACACTTTTGTGCTAGGCACTATGCTAATTGATTTACATTTCACTTTTACAAAGCTTATTTCAGTTGTAAGATCTAATATTTTTCTCAACATACTGACAAAGATCATTTTGATTAAAGTAACTTGTTCGGGGTCACATTGTTCAAATGGGATGCAGCAAAGCCCAGAAATATGTCTGATTAGAAAAATCCAAGTTCTTAACCCACGAACCATACTGACTATTCAGTGATGTAATCTTATTGAGTAAAAAAAAAAAAAAAAAATCTTCAGGGACACTTTGCGTACAGGTTAAGTGCGTAAACTGAATTGTTATACTCCAATAACTTCTTTTTTTTTTTCTTTTTGCTATTATTACTACATGTTATATCAGGAATACATTAAATGGTTGACTAGGTGAAGGAATTATTCACACAATATATTTTTCCTCTACAGGTCATAGCAGGCTTTTGCTTTTTCAGTTGGCTTCCTTGATTTAATCTTTGAGAATTCATATTATATTCATTTGGACAGTTTGGAGGCTTCTCGAACAGGAATCTGTATCTTTGGGGAGGTTTCCTCCATGCACTACAGGCATATTTGCCATAGTATATGTTTAGGGAGATCTGGAACATAAGGAAAGGACTCAAGGATTCAACAGGCTTTGTGGAAAACAATAATATAAACCCATAAATTTTTATAGAATCTGATTGGAAAATAAACAGAAAAATGCTATGATCCAAAAAACAGTTTTTAAAAATATATAGAAGTAGTGTATGCTTTTATGTAAATTTCATTATTTTTTTTCATGATTCATTATCTTCCTTCTTGCTTATGGCACATTTTAGCTGATCTTTGTAAGTCACTCTCAGTGTCAGTTTGTCAGAAATGTCTTTCTTATTCCTTCAGGCATGCCATTTTATCCCTTATCTCACACCCTGGTAAGTGGCATTTAATGCAATTGGGTTGATTTCTTTGGTTAAATACTTATTTAACTAATGTGACTATGAATTCTATACAGGCAGGGCAGGATAGACACTGTCACGATCTATTCGGTACCACCAGGATATAGCACAGTGACTAGCCCATAACCAGTTTTTAATAAATATTTATTGAATAAATAAATGAATAAACAAATGGATATTTCAGATATGTTTATAATAAATGTGAAGAATGTATTATTTTTTGATTAAGTACAATACGCATATTATAGAAAATGGGGAGATCATATCATGAGCTCATGAAATTGCACTGATTTTAAGAAGCCTAAACTGAACCCCACGTGGGGAGTGAGATGATATTTTTGTTTGTTCCATATGAGAGGTAGAAAAAGTTATATTTTCAGGATGGATTTTCAAAAAATCTTTATAAAAAAAAGATTTTGTCAACTTCATTATATACTCTTGAGTTTTATTTCATCTTTATAATTCAGGGTGAGAATAGTGTGAGACAAAAGTAAGAATATATGACTTTAAAAATATCAAGTTTATATGTTGACCAATGGGAGCTTTTATTTATTTTAATTTTTTATTTTCAACTTTATTTATTTATTTTGAGAGAGCAGAGTGAGCACAAGCAGGGGAGGGGCAGAGAGAGAGAGGGAGAGAGAGAGAGAGCCCCATGCAGGGCTTGAACTCATGAATTGTAGATCATGACCTGAGCTGAAACCAAGAGTTGGACACTTAACCCACTGAACCACCGAGGTGTCCCAACCAATGGGAACGTCTAATGACATCCAGAAATCATAGAGGCAGGTATTGATTGTTCTATGGTTTCTGATAATATAATTAATAAGATAAAAGCTATTACCACCATTTCTTAGGCTTTCTTTCAGGAATGTTGGTAATTTGTCAACAGTCACAAGTAAACACATATATTGTGGCTCAATGCACATCTTTTTGCTTAATTTTCATGCTCTTTTAAATCATTATAATTTCAATAATGTTAGGGTAAGTTAGGATGAATGCTATTTTCTTCTCCATTTTTTTTCCTACTAGTTTTTGATGGGTGTGAAGAAAGAAAATTGATATTATGGTCTGCCCAATGTTTTAAAAATCTTTTTGATTATGGACCTAATGCTCAATTTAAGAACAAGATTTAGCAGGGCAAAGTAAAACACCCCCAATGTCTCTTTTCAGTAATTACTCAGGCTCATAATACTGTGGGATGAGGATGTGACAGTGAGAAAGAAATAGTGATGTTTGATGACTTTTTGTTTAAGAAATAAAGAAACAAAAAAAAATTATATGAAACTAATTGAATGCTATGGTTGAGGCTAGACATTGTCTTCTCATGCTTGCATGTACCATATTTAAAATGCATACAAAAATTGGTTAGGGTGATTTGGACTTACAGTGCTGTCTCCCGCTCAGGACAGGTAAAAGTGTGTATTTTGTGTCTTCATTTTTACTTATAACACCAACGTCTTTTGTGAATATATAATGATGAAAAATCTAATGTGCTAAAGTAAGTTTATGTATGAATTAACACATTACTATCAGCTGCTTTGAGGAATGCAAAAATCCCTTTAATCTTTTTCAAAGACTAAACGTGCTTTGAGGTAGTTTACAATTTTACTGAGCATAGTTATGTAATCTATTTTATCTATTAGTCCTTATGATAAAATTGGGCTCTCTAATATATTATCAATAGAAAAGGTATGGCGTGCAAATAGAATACTTCTTTCTTCATTTTCAAAAGTCACTTAAGTGTGAATACATGCTGTGCTGACTATTCTAAAAACAGTGGACTGGTTTCCTGACTTGTTTCATAGCATGGTCATAAAATTATAGTTAATTTAATATTCTTTTTTATGTATATATGAAAAATAATTTCAAGGAAACTTCATTACTTTTGAAATTACAAAAATAGCAGTATTACATAAGTACAAAAGAGGAAGTCTTGTCATACTTTAAAAAGTAGATGTTAATCTATAGATTCAATGCAATCCCAACCAATATCCTGGCAAGTTACTCCCTGACAAAGTGATTTTAAAGTTTATATGGAGAGACAGAAGACCCAAAATAGCCAACTGTGACATAAAAATGCATGAACAAAGATAGAGCACTGACATTATCAGACTTTTAAGACTTACCTTAAAGCTAGAGTAATCAAGACAGTAATGCATTAGTGACAAAATAGACAAACGTATAACTGGGATGGAACCCAGAGCCCAGAAGTAGACTGCATAAATATAGGCAACTAATCTTTGACAAAGAGCAAAGGAAATACAATGGAGGAAAGATAATCTTTTCAAAATATGGCACTGGAACAATGGGACATCCACATGCAAAAAGAAAAAATAAAATCAATCTAGACACAGATGTTATATCCTTCACAGAAATTAGCTCAAAATGGGTCATTGATCTAAATTTTAAGAATCAAAACTATAGGGGTGCCTGAGTGGTTCAGTTGATTAAGGGTCCGACTTTGGCTCAGGTCTTGACCTCACAGTTCGTGGGTTCCAGTCCACATTGGGCTCTTTGTTGACAGCTCAGAGCCTGGAACTTGCTTCAGATTCTGTGTATCCCTCTTTCTCTGCTGCTCCCCCACTCATTCTCTGTCTCTCTCTCTCAAAAATAATAAACATTAAAAAAAAAGACTCAAAACTATAAACCTCCTAGAAGATAGTACAGGAGAAATTCTAGATGACCTTGAGTACTGCAATGGATTTTTTAGATAAAACATCAAAAGCATGTTCCATGAAAGAAACAATTGATAAGCCACAATTCATTAAAATTAAAAACTTCTGTTCTGTGAAAGACCCTGTCCAGAGAATAAGAGAACAAGCCGGTGACTTGGAGAAAATATTTGCAAAAAAACATGTCTGCTAAAGGACTGTTATCCAAAATAGACAAAAAATTTCTTAAAACTCAACAATAAGAAAGGAATCTATCTGATTTAAAAATAGGCCAAAGAGCTGAACAGATAGGTCACCAAAGAAGACATATAGATGGCAAATGCACATATGAGAGAATGTTCCACATCATACGTCATCAGGGAAATGGAAATTAAAACAACAGTGAGATACTGCTATGTGTGTATTAAAAAGGCCACATTTACAACGTGACATTACTCAAGGTTGGCAGGAATGTGCAACAATAGGAGCTCTCATTCATTGCTGGTGGGAATGCAACGTGGTTCACCCACTTTGTAAGACAGTTTGGCTGTTTCTTACAAAACTAAACATCCTCTTACCAAATGAGCCAATAATGGTGCTCCCGTGCATTTACCCAAAGGAACGGAAGTTAGGTCTACGCAAAATAACCTGCACACAGATGTTTATAGCTGTATTCATAATTATTTATATGAATATGTAGTGCTTTTTTCATAGTTGCCCAAGGTTGACAACAACGGAGATGCCCTTCAAATAGTGGAATAGATTAAAAGCAAAACAAAACAAAACAAAACAAAACAAAACAAAACAAAACTCTGATACACCTATTCAATGGGATATTATTCAGTACTAAAAAGAAATGTGTTATCAAGCAAATGTGTATTTATACGAAGCAAAAGAATGCTATCTGAGAAGGCTGCATTCTGTATGATCTCAACAGCATGATATTCTGGAGATGGAAAAATTATGGAAAACTTAAAATAATCCGTATCTGTCCAGGGATCTGGGGAGGAAGGGATGAATTCACAGAGCACAGAGGATTTGGGGGGCAGTGAAACTGTTCTCTTTGACTTTGCAATGGGGTACACCTGTTAAACATTTTTTCAGACCCATAAAACATACAATACCATTTGTGAATCTTAATACAAACTTTGGATTTAGGGTGATACTGATGTGTCAAAGTAGATTAATCAATTTTAACAAATGTATCACTGTAGTGAAGGATGTAGCTAGTGGGGAAAGACTGAGTGTAGGGTGGAGAAAGGGAGTGCATGAGAACTTTGTACTTTCTGCCCAATTTGGTTATCTACTTAAAACTGCTCTGGGGGACAGCTCAGTGGCTCAATCTGTTAAGTTAGACTTCGACTCAGGTCATGATCTCACAGTTTGTGAGTTCGAGCTCCATGTTGGGCTCTGTGCTGACAACTCAGAGCCTGGCCTCCTGCTTCGGATTCTGTGTCTCCCTCTCGCTCTACCCCTCTCCTGCTCATGCTCTGTCTCTTTCTCTCTCTCAAAAATAAATAAACATTAAAAAAAATTATAAAATCAACTGCTCTAAAAAATCAAGTCTATTTCTTCTAAGTCAGTATGGTTTATTTGTAATTGCATCCTAATTGAGCTTATTTGGTCAAGCTAAAATGCTTAGATAATTTAAGTAAGTGTAAAAGTTTATTTTGCAATTTATTTCCAATTTAATCTGACAACATGAAAAACAAATGTTTATATTGTAGAAAACACAGTACATATTCAGTCTGAATTAAATCCAAAATAAGGGAAACATGATTTCTTTTTAATGACTATATAATTGTATTAGAAACTTTACCGGCTTTATTGAGATACAATTGACACGTATAACACTGTGTAAGTTTAAGGTGTAAAATGTGTTGACTTGACGCACTTATATATTACAAAAAGATCACCAGCATAGCATTAGCTAATACCTCCACCATGTCACATAATGACAATTTTTTGTCACTTAAGATGTACTTAAGTGACACTTAAGATGTACTCTCTTAGCAACTTTCAAATATATGATACAGTATTATTAACTGTAATCACTATGCTGTACATTAGATCATCAGAACTTATTCATCTTATAATTAGATGTTTGTATCCTTTGGCTTAATTTTACTGGAATTTAGAAATAAAATTAGGCTATGATATTAAATTATAGTTTCTTTATTTGGAGCTTAAGTTTGTTTCATGAAGATGTTAAGATAGGTTCTTTGCTTTCAGTCAAAGAACACATCTGCTACATCCTTTCTTAATGTACACTCTAAAAACTATATCAGGGGCACCTGGGTGGCTCAGTCGGTTAAGCGTCCGACTTCGGCTCAGGTCATGATCTCATGGTCCATGAGTTCGAGCCTCGTGTCAGGCTCTGTGCTGACAGCTCAGAGCCTGGAGCCCATTTCAGATTCTGTGTCTCCCTCTCTCTCTGCCCCTCCCCTGTTCATGCTCTGTCTCTCTCTGTCTCAAAAATAAATGAACGTTAATTTTTTTTTAAATAAAAACTATATCAAAATTATACGAGGTTCTTGTTAAAAAGGCAGATTCCATGGGGCGCCTGGGTGGCTCAGTCAGTTAAGCGGCCGACTTCGGCTCAGGTCATGATCTCGCGGTCCATGAGTTCGAGTCCCGCATTGGGCTCTGTGCTGACTGCTCAGAGCCTGGAGCCTGTTTCGGATTCTGTGTCTCCCTCTCTCTGACCCTCCCCCGTTCATGCTCTGTCTCTCTCTGTCTCAAAAATAAATAAACGTTAAAAAAATAAAAAAATAAATAAAAAGGCAGATTCCAACCACAACTCTGAGTCCTTAGTAATTCTTTATTATCATTTGATATATATATATAAAGCATATATATGAAGTTTAGGTTTCTTTTTAATTTTGTCTTATGTCCCTTCTATTAAAAATAATATTAAGTTTAAATATATGAGTAGAGTAGTATCCACAGGCTTATTGCACTCTATAATATTTGCAAATGAATTATCCTGATATATATGCATGTGTCTGCAAATATTCAGACTTATCACATATAAATAAAACATGCATTATAATATATATTTATAAGCATATATTTGTGTATATAAATCTGAATAATGTTTTCCCATAATTTGTAGTTTCTGCCATTTGATGACATTTAGATATATTTTGTTATTTTACTATTTTTTCCTATCTTGTTAGGTAAGTTTAAATATATCAAGAATCTATTACACATCTTTATTCATTCTAAATGCAGATTCCTGGTCCTGTTGCATTAGTACATCTGGAGGTAAAGCATCTAAACCTGTCTTTACAAAAATTTTCTAGGATTTTTTGTTTATATTATCATTTAGAATAATTGCAGTAGTCCATAGGATCTTACCACAAAGGATATGGTAAGCTTATAATTTTATAAGCTTATAAAATTATAAGCTTTTATAGTTTGAAATAGGGGGGTGATGTTTGCTTGTGAATTCTTTCCCCATCCTTTCAATAAACCTTGTTTCCAGAATCTGATTAGACAAGTTTATTTTATACCTAATATCTTGGATCTCTAGATTAACACTATATAACATTATTATAACTAATTTAACATGATATAGACATTTTATTCTGTCTCTTAAAAACTGAAGATTTTCTTCTTGAATATATATATATATATATATATATATATATATATATATATATGAAGAAAAAACTATATATATATTTAGGTCTTAATTATTTTCCATATTAGTATATAGTATTATGTATAACATTAAAGCTAATAAATATAATGTTTTGGTTATATATTTTTCATTTCATGGTTGTATATAATTTTTCTAGTTGTCAGAAAACAAACTATAAACCTAGAATGAACTGACAATACTTTTAAAGTCTATTCAAGCTATTGCTAAATGTCCTAATTTATAGGAGAGGATTTTACTCCTACTTGTTGTCCTGACTGAAAGCTTAGCATAATTTATGTTAATATCTAAAAATTCCATTATATATGATGTGAGATGACTATATAAAATCATTCAATGAGTGAATAAATGAATAATAGACAAACTCATAATAAAGGAGCCATGATATATAAAACAAATCTTGGAAATGAATACCCAGAAATTAGTAAAAATTATTACTGACAGTATTATACATTATTATTATTGGCCCCTCACTCGGGCAATTACAACATAAAATATCTAAATATTATAAACATGTGAATCCATATCTGAAAGCCTAAAATTTGAATAAATAGATTCTAGAACATAATTACCTTAGTAAACTTACAGAATGGCCATTCTGTATAGACACATGGAGAACACAATTTTCCCAGCATTCCAACCAAAGTCCAACAGGCACCCTGGGAGTAGCACAGGTTACTTTCTGTTAGGGTCTTAGAATTTCTCCCACACAGGAAGGAATAATGTATCACTGACCTATTTTAATGGTGTTCTGTGATCTTTTACCATTTGTATACCAGAAGGCCTGGTCTTTCTGGATATATTAGCTTATCAGACTGCATGACACAATCTTTTTCTCTTAACACATAATCTTCTGTTTTATTAATTTAAGATTTTTAAATAATGTTCAATTGTATACTAGTTATCTCTATATAAAGTTCAATTTGAAATTTACATGTTGATAACTTACGAGTCATAGCTGGGACTTTAGCAATACAGTCTGTTATTAAACACATGTAATGTTTTATATCAATGTGTGGAACAATTTATGTGGTTTTAATATTACACAAATGTATGGCCAGGTAATATTGTGAACTAATAAGTATTTATCTTTATGAGGGTGACTTTCCTGGTTTTTCCATCAATTTGATATGATATTTTTGAATTTTTTTCTTAGTAGTATTATAGACAGAGTCAAAAAAAATGAAAAGAAAAGAAAAAAGAAGTAGTTAACACTTTCTGGCTATTAACTTCCAAATACTCAAGCCCTTAAGAAAACCTAGAAGAAGAAAGAACACTCTTGACTATAGGCATTATGATTTAAGAAGTAAAAAGGAGAGGAAATCTTCTTTTTTTTTTTTTACACCTAGTAAAAGAACCTCCAGGTAGAATAAGGAGACAGAAGTCATATGGATCCAGTGCCATGAGCCAGGCCTTACCATCCTGGAAGTCACTGAGGCTCAGCTGAGCCCTTAGAGGTCACCAAATGGGTGATACGTTGAGATACATATGGAATCATTTACTTTTTTCCCAGCAATATTTAGTGAGTGTATGTACATGCCAAGCACTATTTTAAACTTAAAAGAAGAAATGAACTGGTAAGAGAACAACAAATGTGAAATATCCAATTTTATCCTCTCATGGATCCTACATTCTAATTGTATGGGGTAAAGGGTAGTGTGTGGGGAAAGAAGTGAAAGATTGTCAGGTGGCAAAGAGCTATGGGAAAGATTTGGAAAGAAAAGGATATAGAGGGTACCCAAAAGGTACTGGAAAACACACTATTTTACACAGAGGTGGGTAAATGAGTCCTCAATGAGAAAGTGATTTTTGGGCAAATTCCAGAAGGATCTAAGAAAAGAGGCAAGCAAATTTCTGGGAAAGAGCTGTCCAGGTGAAAGGAAACAGTTTCTATCAGCAATTCTTATATGTCTGCCTATTAGTAACCAAAAGCTCAACAGACAATTCGGGTATGTATTCGAGGTTGAGAAAAATTGTCCTAGATTAAGGAGGTAAGAAAAAGGGACACAGAAACACCAAGCTGGTTATTGATACTGAGAAGAGAACTGTTTAATCCCATAGTCTCTACAAATCAAATCAGTATGCTCAAGATGTTATCAGTATGCTCAAGATTATGGCCACTCCAGAATTTGGGGCCCAGAAATGAGAAGTAGGTAAGAAACCCAAGGCTCTGATTAGGAAATTAGTGTGAGTGGAACCAATTTCCAACACCAAGCAAAACTCAACCCTCACCCAGCTGCTATAAGTCAAGATAGTTACCTCTGGTGTGTGATGGCCGGGGAGGGGGATAGGTAGGGGAGATATTTTTTTTTTTTTTTTTTTTTTTTTTTTTGCCAGGAGTTAGAAAGAAAATATAGGAAAAAAAAAAAAAAAAAAAAAAAAAAAAACATATATGAGAGAGAAGGAAAGAAAGCTGCACCAGACTATCAAGATCCTCAGAACTCCTAGGACCATTCAGACCAATAAAGAAAACAAACAAACAAAACTTTTTAGACTGGTAGCCAGTATATCTCTGAGGAACCAAAGACCTATTTGTCTCACGGTGTCTCAGAGCCAGTAACCATAATCTTAGCTGTGCTTACTGTAAAGCAGTATGGGTCCATTATGAGAATTCTGTTAAGTATGACCTTAGTAGGCTGGAAAATAATGATATGGGTTTCAAGATTGATCATTTTTTTTTTAATTTTTTTTTTCAACGCTTATTTATTTTTGGGACAGAGAGAGACAGAGCATGAACGGGGGAGGGGCAGAGAGAGAGGGAGACACAGAATCGGAAACAGGCACCAGGCTCTGAGCCATCAGCCCAGAGCCTGATGCGGGGCTCGAACTCACGGACCGCGAGATCGTGACCTGGCTGAAGTCGGACGCTTAACCGACTGCGCCACCCAGGCGCCCCCCCTTTTTTTTTTTTCAACGCTTATTTATTTTTGGGACAGAGAGAGAAAGATTGATCATTTGAGAGCAATCCAAGGAACACGACTTGTGCAGAATTCTAGATCCGTTTTGAAGTTAAAATAACCCTGAAAGGTCCAAATGGAGATATCCAGTCAGGAAGCAGAACTTTGGGGTTTAAAGCTCACGAGGAAAATTAGGGCAGGGGGTAAACATTTGGGGATCATCATCACATAGAACTTTGGAAATATGAAAATGAATGATATTGTTCATATATGGCATGCATACATAGAAAAGAGAAATGGGCAGAATGAAATCCCAGGACCGCACTAAATTTTAAGAGCTGGGCAAAGGAAGAGGGTTCATGAAAAAGAATAATAGGGAACATAGGTGCCTAGAGGGTTTACAAGAAATATCATATGGCCTTTAATGTAACCTGCAATGTAGTTTAGCCACACTCCAAATACCCATCAGGAAATATAAGTGCCAATTCCTTGGTGCTCTGCTCAAATTATAACCTTTTTGATATAACCTTTGGGGTATGCAGTTTATCCATTCTACATAATCTATCCCTGGACCACATCAGAACAGCTGAGGTTGCAAATAGAAAGTCCTTTCTTTCAGTGTGCTTAGAATGGTAGTACTGAAGCACTTTTGGCAGCAATGATTCTGTGATACTATAAAATATAGCTTTGTTAAACTTTTCTATGTCTTTTTTCTGTAAGTTTGCTGTGTTCCATAAATTGCAGTTTGCCGCGTGAGGACCAACAGTAGGAAGGTCTCCTTGGCCACCGTACTGGGAATAGCACTCCTACACTTCAGGAAATTCTCCGTTCGTTTATGATACCATCATTCATTTAACTGACCAAAATTTGATCTTTGCATTGGCTGGAAGAAGCAGATAAATCACCTACCTTTAGCTCACAAGCATTTAAGCCATATTTTTTCCCATGTAACCTTCACCTGGTTTCTTTTCACTCATTCTACTCTCCTGTCACTCGTTTTTCATGATCTCATCTTAGTAAAACTGTATTGTGTTGTACTGTATGTATGAAAGGCAAATTATGCGAGATATTCTCCATTTACCTGCTCAAACCTATCGTCCTCCAGTTTGAACTATGTCCCGGAAAGCTGAACTTTATGTATAACGTCAACCTGGCTCATTTTCCCTGACTTTCGCTTAGCTTTGGCTAATGGAAAGTGCAGCCTGAAGGTCCGAAGACTGGAAGGTGGTGATTTGGAGACATTATTGTCTCATTTGTCTGCTGCGCTGTGGTTTGTCAGTGGCTGTATCCTTTTCCAAAAGCCATCGGCCCTCTCAAATTGTTGTCACTCCTGGCTCCGGAAACCTCCAATTTCTCATCACAAAATCCTGTCATTTGTCACCTCACACCGGGTGTGGCATCGTCACCCTGCTGTTGCATTTAACTCAGTGTTTAGTTGTCTTTGTTTGCCTAACCCTATCCAAACTTTGTAAAAAGGTTATTTCAATATCTGTTTTTTGTTAATGCTTTCAGTATGTCACATTTCCTGCTGAGATGTTGACTGATGAAGCCGTCTTTGTACATTCTTTAATTAAAAGTTGTTCTCTATGTTTTTACCAAGTGCACCCATATATATGCAAGCTTGCATGTATGCATATATCTGAACTGAATGACTTATTTCTAATTTTGTGAACCAAGATCCTGAAATCCAGAATGAGACAAATAATGTCCTAAAATTATTAATTGGCTTACCTCGATTTTATTTCTCTCTATCCCTCTCAAACTCACACAAAAAAAATGAAAGTTAACTTGTTATAGACAGCTTCCACGTTGGTCCCCGATCTTCCCTTCCTCATGGTATTCACACCCTTGCATAGTCCCTTTCAACGTTATATCAAGATCAGTCTGTGCAACTAGAAACATATGGCAAAATAATAATATGAGTGTCTCCAGCAAAACAGTATAGCTGTTACCTCCAAGCTCTCGTTCCACCCCAACAGAAACATTGGAAAACATGCAGAAACTGTCAGAATCAACTCAGTCAGAAATCCAGAAAACAGCCAAAAGTTTACAGCAACCAAGGAAAGACTGAATCAAGCGAAAGGGCAACTTCAAAATTTTGGAAAGACTTTGCAGAGTTTTGACTTTCCCTTGCCCTGCCCATTCTGTATGTGGCAACACTCATAAAGTGGGAAGAGCACATTCCCAGAGAGTGGGGCTCTGGTCCCAGGTTCTGGAGGGATTACAGCAGAGGCAGTTTGCAAATTATTTTGTATATCTGTTATAACCTCCTTGGGGGACATTTGTAAGAGTGACCAAAAATGTTAATACATCTATTTCCTCCAATTCAGAATTCAGGCCAAAAAAGAAGTGGTCATTGCTCTTTGACACTGCAAGCCAACCCAACCAACTTCAGACTCATTTGGCAAAAGATTACAACTGAAACATGCGATAGACTGCTTATACCTGGGAGCAAAAGCTGGGAAGAATTTAAGACATTAAGACATCTGAAAGAATATATTTATAAGGGGAATCTTAGAAGGCTCTCTGTGCACCCAGAGCAAGACAAATACTTGGAAAGACTTGAGAAGGTTGCGAGAAACACAGTTAATATAAAAAGTCATTTGTTTTTCCCTGTGCCCTCAATGAACAAGTGAAATTAGAAATTAAGCAACACAATGCCACGTGCACCCCATAATGAAGTGCTTAGGAATTAATCTAACAAAATATGCATAAGATGTATATGAGAAAAACTACAAAATTATGATGAAAAGAACCGAAGAAGAATTAATTTAGGCAAAGTGTTCTATGCCCATGAGTAGGAAAATTCAATATTGTCAAATTGATCTATTGATCTATGGATTTGATGCAATCCCCGTCAAAATTCCAGCAAATTATTTTGTAGATGTTGAAAAATAAAAGTTTATATCAAGAGCAAGAAATCCAGAATAGCCAACACAATACTGAAGGAAAAGAACAAAGTTGGAGGACTAACACTATCCAACTTTAAGCTGTAGTAAGTAACACTATCCAACTTCAAGCTGTAGTAAGCTACAGCAATCAAAACATTGTGGTATTGTGGTGGGGTCCCCTCCCTAAGAAGAGAAAAGAAAAAAAAAAAAAGAAAAAACCTCAAAGCAACCTAGCTATACTCCTAGGAGACAACATCCCTCACGAACTTGTAACATGAGACCACTTAATCAGACTGCATCTTTGTGTGTTACCATACGTGGGAGACAAAGAAGTAGAAAATACATAAAAAAACATTCCAGGTGGCATTTGGGGCTCAGTTCTCTGGGTACAAACCCAACTGAGTGGGGCCGGCAGGAATAAAGTTGCTTCCTGGAGAGAAAAACCTTGATGTCAAGACTCTCTGTGCGAGAATACTGCCACAGTATTAGCAATAGACAAAACAGATCCATAGAACAGATCAAAACAGATCACAGGAAGCCCCCCAAAAATAGACCTGCATAAACAGAGCCAACTGATCCTTAACCAAAGGCAATACAATGAAACAAAGATAGACTTTTCATCAGATGAATGAATGAATGAAGCATATGTGGTATAATATTCATGAAATGAAATATCGTTCAGCAATAAAAAATATGAAATTCAGATGTAACATGGATGAAACTCAAAAATCTTTCTGGGCGCCTGGGTGGCGCAGTCGGTTAAGCGTCCGACTTCAGCCAGGTCACGATCTCGCGGTCCGTGAGTTCGAGCCCCGCGTCGGGCTCTGGGCTGATGGCTCGGAGCCTGGAGCCTGTTTCCGATTCTGTGTCTCCCTCTCTCTCTGCCCCTCCCCCGTTCATGCTCTGTCTCTCTCTGTCCCAAAAATAAATAAACGTTGAAAAAAAAAATTAAAAAAAAAAAATCTTTTATGCTAAGTAAAATAAATTAGACACAAAAGGACAAAATTATATGGAACGTATACTGCATGGAACATTTAGAATGGCAAGTTGATAGAGACAGAAAGCAGATCACCATTCGCCAGGGAGTGAGGGAACAACAAACGGGGGAGAGGTTGCTTAAGGGTTACAGTATTTCCGCTAAGGATAATGAAAAAGTTTTTTAAGTAGAAACTGATAATGGTTTCACAATACTGTGAATATAATTGATATCACTGAATGGTACTAAAAATAGTTAAAATTATATGCCATATGCATCTTACCCACAATGAAAAATATTAAAAATGAAACAAAATTGGGGCACCTGGGTGGCTCAGTCGGTTAAGCGTCCAACTTCAGCTCAGGTCATGATCTCGCAGTTTGTGAGTTTGAGCCCCGCATTGGGCTCTGTGCTGACAGCTCAGAGCCTGGAGCCTGCTTTGGATTCTGTGTCTCTCCCTCTCTCTGCCCTTCCCCTGCTCATGCTCTCTCTCTCTCTCTCTCTCTCTCTCTCTCTTTCTCTCAAAAATAAATAAACGTTAAAAAATTTTTAAAAAATGAAACAAAATAAAAACTACTGAAGGAAGAAGGCTTGCTTCACCAGCTGAGACGATTTAATAAATTAATCCGTGGATGACAAATGTCACATTCAAACCGAGCGCATATTCTGTTACTGTATCTAGCCCAGGGGTGACAAATAAAATAATTTCATTATACAAACAGAGCAAAATGGAGGCCAAATGGCGTGTTGCCACGTGTTGCTCCCATATCTTTGCTTCGTCTGTGTTAAGTGTCTGCTCTCTATGCCCTAATATAACTTCACTGTGTGTATGTGTGTGTGTGTGTGTGTGTGTGTGTGCACGCACACACACACACACACACACACACATAATATATTTTAAAACTGATGATACGGCACCTCTCAGATTAGGTTACAAACACTAAAGTTTCCATCTTATTGCCCTCTCTCTCTCTCTCTCTCTCCACTTCTCTCTCCTCACTCACTTTTGGGGAAAGCAATTGCTATCTCCTTAGAACACTAGGGGTGGTCTTATGTAAGGAAAAACCAGATGGTAGGAAACTGAGGCACTGACCACTGGCCAGTAGCAACCACCAGACAAGGGGTAAATGTGCCTTTAGACGACCCAGTTCCAGCTGAAGCCTTGAATGCAATTTCACATTGACTCTGAGTTGAAAGTTACAGCTCAGCTATCTCTGGATTCCCAATCCTCAGGATCTCGGTGCAAAAATACACACTTGTGGTTTTAATCCACTAATTGTGGGGGCAGTTTGCTTTGTACCAGTAGATAACTAATACCTAATTTATCCCTTATCCATAATTTAAGACTTAACCTTTCCATGACGAAGAATATTTTGTTTTAGAAGAGTAAGGCCACTTTCTAAGACCAAAGTGAAATAATGTGAAAGGTTTAATTATAATTGTCTTTATTATTTTTCAGAAAAAAGAGAGAAATAACTTTTTAATATATTCTCCCATTTTTTCCCCTGAATAGGCCACCTTCAAAAATTATTCTTATACATGACTCAAAATCTAATAAAGAATATGAGCTTTCCTTCCTCACTCATATTTTACAGGTTTATGAAATTAATTGAAACATGAAACACTGCAATAGGCTTCCAGCGATTGTGTGGTGCAAAAAGTTCTGTAAAAATTTAATCAAAATTGGTTCAAAGTGCAAAGTAGCAACAAACACATACTCAGAGTCTCCATCTATCAACAGAAATTCTTACTGGAGTAAAAGGTATACATTCTAATTGCAGTGCGATTTATGATGATGGTTCACAACTTATGGGGAAAATAATTACTTTGTCTCAGAATAAAATTAATAGTTGAAATTTCAATGAGGTGAACTCTATTACTATAACACTTATGGGAAATAAAATTACCTCATAAATAGAGCAACTGTAGGAAAATATATTTCCAGGTGATAGAATTTACTAAAAGCGGTGTTTAATTAAGTAACGGAAGACATTATGAGGTCAGAGTGCAAGCACAATTATAAAACACAAAAGATATAATTAATCTGCCCTTGAGTATTAGCAATAAAGATAGTTAATATACATTGCATCTGTAAAATATATGTATATGTATATATCTATATATAGATATATATACATCGTATTAAACCTTCTTCTTAACATCTTCTTCTTTAACACCTTCTTCTTAAACATCATATTAAACCTTCTTCATTTGTGGAAACCATTAGCATATACAAATGTTTTTGAAACTTTTTGAGTAATTATTAATTGGCTTTCTGGTCCACAACACAAAATTTGCTGGGGGAGCGGGCAAAAATCCTGGCATTTAAATAGTGGTCCATGCCAATGTAATAAGTATAAAAGTAACAAAAGGAAAGTATTACCTTCTTAGCTTAGATCACCGGAGCTAACCTATACTTTACTCTATGAACAACTTGGTATTGATTCATTTGGATGTGTCTAGTTAACCGAGGGTCACAAAGACACCCTAAATGCAAGGTAAGTGAATGCTACACTTATAAAAAATCATCAAAGAACCATAAAGCATTACCTCTTGGCTGAAGCCTTCTTGAGAGAGATCAGGAGGGGCTGTGTATAAACTCACCTGTGAGAAAGCAAATGTACAGCCAGGGGATAAGAAATATGTCTGGAAAATAAAAGTAGACGGTAGATTTTAAGGGTGAGTGTTGGGGGGTTGGGTAATGGACAGCAGGAATTAAGGCGGGCAGTATGCATGATGGAGATAGTGAGCTGAGGAGAGTGTTACGTGGCTACGCTGAGTGGGTTATGGTGGGAGGTGAGTATACCTGAGATACTTTCTTCTTCCAGAGGTAGGAAGTCAGGTGATTGGTGGCAGAGGGGAGGAGTGTTAGCATTTCCACAGTAGACACAGACTTTTCACTCATTCTGCGGAGTAGATGAGACTTTTAACAATGTTGGACACAACTTTGTGAAGTCCACAAATGAAGATTATCCAGTTGTAATGAAAGGGACAGAATTCTGTTTCTAGTTACAGATGCTGATCTCTTCTACAAAAGGTCCAATTAAATAAACAGTAGCTATTATACTTTAATTAAAAAAAAACCTTAAAAATAAATGAATAATAAATCAATGGTGGCTATGTCCAGACGGTGAAACACACATTAAACAATTAAAACAGAGAGTGATTGTCCGGGTCACAAATTTCCAGTAAACGCGTGAATGACTGAAAGTAGCTAAAAGCATATTAATAAAACACTGCAGCTAAAATATGACACATGATTTTGAACAACTAGAGAGTGTCAGGAAAAGAAATTAATGTGCGATTGAGTCTATAAATTCATGTGCATTTCAGATGACTTTATGACAGCAGAAAATAGAGAAACAAACACCATTTGTAACATTATCTTACTCTCTGGTAAAAATGTCCACAGAGTTACACATTAAAGCTTCTTGTTGATTTTCACAAATATTCAAAGCAGCAATGACACTGTGTGTTTTTATTTTTTTTTTTAATTTTTTTTTAGTGTTTATTTATTTTTGAGAAAGAGAGAGAGAAAGAAGACAAGTGGGGGGTGGCAGAGAGAGAGACACACACAGAATCAGAAGCAGGTTTGAGGCTCTGAGCTACCAGCAAAGAGCCTGACACTGGGCTTGAACCCACAGACTATAAGATCATGACCTGAGCTGAAGTTGGACACTTAACTGGCTGAGCCACCCAGGCACCCCTGTGCTGTGGGTTGTTAAAAGGATACCCACTCATTTGCAAGAAACTGAGCAATGTAGACATACAAAAGGGAAAAACAAATCATAAAACAGAAGCAAGGAAAAAGGCCCGGAAATACTACTGCACAGAATTAATTTTCTTTATTTTGGCAAAAGATTCCAGATCTATCTGTAAAAATAGAATGACACGAGTTTAAACCTGAGTACCTACTGTTTAAACTATGATTAACAAAATATGCTAAAATGTACTGAATTTGAAAGAAACTGAGATAAAACTAAAGCACCCCAAATAAATGTTCCTTTATGATAGTCATAATGCATAAAAATATGATAGTTATAATTTATAACATGATAGTTACAATGATTAATAGTGAGAAAAAGTAGGCACTGCCTTTCATTTATTTTTCTAATAATTACAATTCTGTTTTATATTATACACCAATTTTGGATTTCGGGGAAAAAAAACCTGAAGTCAGCATATTTACACTCTCCCCACTCCATCTATCCCCTACTTTTTCACTGCTCAAGTTCAGTTATTACAATTTTGCTCTTTAAATGTGCTTAGTCTTTGTTATATACAGGACTAGCTGTAATATTCACCAGTGATGAATTGTCATGAGGTTTTAATTACCAATTTTTTTTGTCCCCCCATTAAGTTGACAAGGTTTAAATATTCAAGATCCAATGTTAATCTTTTTTTCAAAAATTCATGGTTGCTGTATTCCTTGAGTTTTGTTTTATTTAAAAAATGCTTGCTAATTTTAAATTGGAACACCAAATTTACCAGACATAAAATTTTAGTGGCTTAACTTCTCATTATCTGTGAATATATATTAATAGCCTTCTGGAATTGAGTGTTACCCAGGAAAAACATGGGAATAAAGCTTCCTCAGATTAAATCTAACTTAAACCCTAATTCTAAATTAATCCCTCAAATCAGCTCCTTCACTTGCCATGATTTCTGCCATACCTCCGACCTCATCAACGAATTCTCACCCATGCTGACTCGATTCCTCTCAAACTTCTGTTGAGCCAGAAATTTGTAATCCTAAATTTGGTGGGGAAAGGCTAAACTGCTAATAGTAAACATAAACTCCCCAAATCCTTTCCAAAAAAGAAAAAATAACCAACCTTATAAAGTTAGTATTTCCTGGTCTTAAATTGTGCTACCCTGGAAAAAGACTAAGATTTGAGTGGAAGTCCATTCTAAGGAGATTGCAGGAAGAATGCTTAAGGGAGGGAGGTAGTAAGCTAGGGGAGGACAGCAAGTTGAAATCTGGTAGGTTAAAAGCAAGTAACTTCTGGAGCCCACTGGACATCCACCTACAGGACAGCCTTGAAAGGCCCTATGGAATGTTCCCCAGTGATTATCTATTGGGTGAGGAAGCTTGTTTATTTATCCATGAATTCCACTGTCATTGGTTGAGGATTGCTTTCTGAGTCATTAATTCCCTATCACCTCTGGTGCAAACGCTCGGGCAGACAGGCAGGCATTTGCAGTAGGAAGCAGTTAACAGAAGTTGAGTGCTGAGGATATGTCCCAGCACTGCTATATCCTGCCATAGCCAGAGTGAGCTCAATCTCAACCTCTACCCCCCGATTTCATCCTATATCTGACACATAACACTCCTATTCCAATAAGCAGTTATTTCGGGTCCAGCCTCACTTTATTTTTTTTTATATTTTTTATTATGAAATTTATTGTTAAATTGGTTTCCGTACAACACCCAGTGCTCATCCCAACAGGTGCCCTCCTCAATGCCCATCACCCACCCTTCCCTCCCTCCCACCCACCCATTAACCCTCAATTTATTCTCAGTTTTTAAGAGTCTCTTATGGTTTAGTTCCCTCCCTCTCTAATTTTTTTTCCTTCCCTTCCCCCATGGTCTTCTGTTAAGTTTCTCAGGATCCCCATAAGAGTGAAAACATATGGTATCTGTCTTTCTCTGTATGACTTATTTCACTTAGCATAACACTCTCCAGTTCCATCCACATTGCTACAAAAGGCCATATTTCATTCTTTATCATTAGCAAATAGTATTCCATTGTGTCTATAAACCACAATTTCTTTATCCATTCATCAGTTGATGGACATTTAGTCTCTTTCCATAATTTGGCTATTGTTGAAAGTTCTGCTATAAACATTGGGGCACAAGTGCACCTATGCATCAGCACTCCTGTATCCCTTGGGTAAATTCCTAGCAGCGCTATTGCTGGGTCAGAGGGTAGATCTATTTTTAATTTTTTGAGGAACCTCCACACTGTTTTCCAGAGTTTCAGAGTTTCCAGAATGCACCAGTTTGCATTCCCACCAACAGTGCAAGAGGGTTTCCGTTTCTCTGCATCCTCCCCAGCATCCATAGTCTCCTGATTTGTTCACTTTAGCCACTCTGACTGGCGTGAGGTGATATCCCAGTGTGGTTTTGATTTGTATTTCCCTGATGAGAAGTGATGCTGAGCATCTTTTCATGTGCTTGTTGGCCATCTGGATGTCTTCTTTTAGAGAAGAGTCTATTCATGTCTTCTGCCCATTTCTTCACTGGATTATTATTATTTTTTTTTTTTTTTGGTGTGGAGTTTGGTGAGTCCTTTATAGATTTTGGATACTAGCCCTTTGTCTGATATGTCATTTGCAAATATCTTTTCCCATTCCGTTGTTTACCTTTTAGTTTTGTTGGTTGTTTCCTTTGCAGTGCAGAAGCTTTTTATCTTGATGAGGTCCCAATAGTTCACTTTTGCTTAATTCCCTTGCCTTTGGGGATGTGTCAAGTAAGAAATTGCTGTGGCTGAGGTTAAAGAGGTTTTTTTCCTGCTTTCTCCTCTAGGGTTTTGATGGTTTCCTGTCTCACATTCAGGTCCTTTATCCATTTTGAGTTTATTTTTGTGAATGGTGTAAGAAAGTGGTCCAGTTTCATTCTTCTGCATGTTGCTGTCCGGTTCTCCCAGGACCATTTGTTAAACAGACTGTCTTTTTTCCATTGGAAATTCTTTCCTGCTTTGTGAAAGATTAGTTGGCCATACTTTTGTGGGTCCAATTTTGGAGTCTCTATTCTATTCCATTGCTCTATGTGTCTGTTTTTGTGCTAATACCATGCTGTCTTGATGATTACGGCTTTGTAGTCTAAAGTCAGCCTCACTTTAAATTAGCTGTCAAATGCCATTTTTAAAGGGATTCTACGTCCATATTGAGAGAGAACTTAACAAGTGTCTTCCAACCACTATGCTGGTTAGAGATTAAAATTGAGGAAATATGGTATAAGAGGGAAAAAAGGGTTAGTAGTGTAAGCATCTGGAAATTACTTATGACCCATGGAAAAGGAAGTTATACAAATAATATGACATCTTCTTTCTCTTTTTCCAATCTTCCTTCCCCTGATGAACCAGGAGAATCAGTTTTGGATAGATAGTTAATGCAATTCTGAACTCTGCCTGTGCTGTCTCTTTACGAATGCATGTCACATTTTGGTATATATAACTATCATCTAAAATTTTTTGTGAAATTGAAGATTATCAGACATCTTTCCTAGGGAATTTGATTCAGTTGTCCCTGGGAAAGGTCCAGGACCCTCCGGTTCTAATAAGTGCTTTAAATAATTTTCGTGGTCCTTGAACCACGTTTCAGGAACCCATATAGTATATTTCAGGGATATTTACATTTTGGTTGAGAATAGCCAAAAAATAAACAGTTTTTCTGTACTGTTACCCGTGGAAATTTATGAATAGAAGACCCAGAGACCCAGAGAGAGTCAGACTCTAAAAATTCAAGTAATGTTAATATTTTAACTTCTTTCTTTACTCTGATTTGCCCCCCACCTCATTCTTATCTAGGAATATTAGCATCTAGGAATATTAGATCTAGGAATATTAGATCTAGGAATATTATCTAGGAATATTAGCAGATCTAGGAATATTGTGTGCAGGTACCACCCACAGAGGAGTTAGAGGCTCTACTTTCAAAAAGACATTTAAAAATTAGCAGGATGGGCGGAGGGATGAGGATTCTTGGAGAACAATACATGTCACTTGTGGATTCCCTGATCTCAGTGAGAAAAATGGAATCTCAGAAGCCAAATAGCAGTGGTCCATTAGAGACGAGTCTCCAGAAATGTTTGAGATAGGCAGTCTATGAAGGTGCTGCTTGATATGTACAGAAGGAGAAAGTCTAGGATGGATAGGCAGAACCTTTACTTAAGTGAAAGGTGGACCCAGGCTATTGGAGGCTCCTAACCCTTCCCCTTGAATGTACGTTTTACCCTGTTCTCACAGTTGAAGCCATTTTCAAGGGTTTGGTCTTGAGAGAGAAAGGTGTTGTTGAGACCATCTGGACAGTATACATGACAGAACCCAGTCAAGACCTCTGCAGAAACTTCTCAAATTCTGGTGGGTGGGTGCAGAGATCTACTCATATTGAAGCTGCCCATAACAAGCCTCATGGGTAAGTTCTCTTGCTTATTAAACCCGCCACCTACCAATCTAGATGGCCTTTCAGGGACCAGTTTACAAATTATACTGATTAAATTAGTTTACTAGCTTTCTGTCAACCTTCAAATGTCTTCATTCAACGCAGGAGGAAGATATGCAGCCAAGGTTAACACACGAATCTCCATGATATGCCAGAACCAGTTGAAAGCTGGTCAAGAACTTAAAAATAGTAACATCTGACAACTGGTAACAAAGATGGCTTCCTAGAATAGGCACTGAGTGTAAAAACACTCGAATTGAAAGTGAAGGCAAACAGTGAGCATCTAAGGTAGTAGAAATTCTCAGTGATAAGGGGCAAGGTGGCCTGTCCTGGTTGCCTGACAGTCAACCTCTTACCTCGACACTCTAATAATGCCTTTAAAGGCTTATAAACAGCTATGATGTTAAGAAGTAAAGTTATTAACAGTCTTAATAACCCATGGTCTTTCTCAAACCAAAGCTGTTCTGGTTAAAGTACTGCTTGATGCCTAAAATTCTAATATTCAGGAGCCCACACTGAGCCCCTAATGACATTATTCTTTGGAGTCCACGAGTTTTCAGGCTGATTGTATTGAAACCCTCCCATCAAAGGGGAGGACAGTTCATTTTCTGCATTTAGATAAACATATGCAGTGTTGCTGCCAGCACCAGCTACAGTAAGTTTCCAGAATGTCATTTCTATTAACAGGGTATCATACACAGCATTACCAGTAATCTATGGGCATATTTTTTACATCAATATATATAGCAATGGATTCCCTCCTATAGAATTCACTGGTCATCACCCAGAAGCCAGTTGGGTTGATGGTTGATAAGCTTATTGAGAGCTCATTTATGATATTACTCTGGAAGACAATATGCTGAGAAACCGAAGTGCCATCCAGTAATATGGCTTAAATCATAAGGTAAAATTTAGTGTTTCTTACAGTCTGAATACATACATTAAGAAACCAAGGTAGTGAGGAGAGTGAGAGTGTCCTAGCATACAGGTACATTTACAATCCCACAGGAAACAATTTTTGCTGATTCCCACAATCTTTAACTCCATTGGTTTGGAGATTTTAGCCCCCAGTGGAAAAAGGTTTCAATAGGAAAGATGGCTGTAGTTTTGACGAGTTGGAAGCTAGGTTATTCCCCTAGTCATTTTAGAATTCCTATGCCCTGGAACCAACAGGCAGAAAAGGAGCTGACTTTATTGACTATTGTGATTGATCTGGATTATCAGGAAGAAACAGGATTGCAGCTACATAATTTAGGGAAAAATAATCATATTTGGAATTGAAGGGAGTCACTGAGGATTTTATGCTTAATAGTTCTACTAATGAAAAATTCTGGCAGCATAATAAAAAGAAAGCTACTGAAGAATCATACCCTGCATAATGAATTTTTGGGTCACCTCTCCAGGAACAAACAAAACACCTGTCTAGGTGCTAGAAGACTATAAATGCAATGGGGATTGGGTGGTTGAAGAAGACAAATTCAAAATTCATGAAGTGGGAATCATGCAAAATGTGCTTTAAATTCATTATTCCCTTTTTCACCAATTTTAACCCTTACTACCTTTGATTTTCAATCAAAAATGATTGCTGATCTCAAGGCTTCCTTCTTTATGTGTTTGCCTTTTGGTTTTTGATAACTGCTACTCCTCCTGTTCCCTCCAGTTACAACTAAGTACATGTGACTTACTTATCCCTTTCCTCCACCTACACCTCCCCACACTTTGTGAATAGTACTTTTATTAAAACTTTCCTGAATTATTGTAATTTAAGTTGTCACCTGCCTCATGTTGGAACGTTGACTAATATTTCCTGTTATTATTATACGGATGTGAAATACCTCAAGTTTGCCAACAGAATAGATCTATCTTTTTTTTTTTTTAGTTGTAACCTTTATTCACTTTTGAGAGACAGAGTGTAAGTGGGGAGGGGCAGAGAGAGAGAGAGGGAGACACAGAATCTGAAGCAAGCTCCAGGCTCCGAGCTGTCAGCACAGAGCCTGACGCAGGGCTTGAACTCACGAATCGAGAGATCATGACCTGAGCCCAAGTCGGTGCTTAACCGACGGAGCCACCAAGGTGCCCCTGTCTTTGGAGTTTTATGACAATGACTGGAATAGCTGTCCTGTAGAATATTTATTGTCAACTTTAGTCAATATTGCTAAATTGCTTTATTAAATGGTGATAGGTGTAATTCATATCCCTTAAAAGTATACAAGATTCTACATTAAGTATCTTTGTCAAAACTCTGTGCTACAAAATTTGTTAACTTTTACACATATTGCATATGATAAAATTTTCTTCTAATTTGAAATCTCACTGGGGGTGCCTGGGTAGTCAGTGTCTGACTGTTGATTTCAGCTCAGGTCATGATCTCATGCTTTGGTTCATGAGATTGAGCCCCTTGTCAAGGCTCTGCACTGACAGTGTGGAGCCTGCTTGGGATTCTGTTTCCCTTACTCTCTGCCCCTCCCCAACTCCAACTCTCTGTCTCTCAGAATAAATAAATAAAACTGTAAAAAATAAATCACTGTTCGGGCGCCTGGTTGGCTCAGTCGGTTGAGCGAACTACTTCGGCTCAGGTCACCATCTCGCGGTCCATTAGTTCTAGCCCCATGTCGGGCTCTGTGCTGACAGCTCAGAGCCTGGCGCCTGTTTCAGATTCTGTCTCTCCCTCTTTCTGACCCTCCCCCGTTCATGCTCTGTCTCTTTCTGTCTCAAAAATAAATAAACGTTAAAAAAAAATTTTAAAAATCACTGAAAATAACTTCTTTTATTTTAAATTTTAATATTATAATTATTTCCTTTACTGTGGTGTGTGTATGCATTTTTAATCTTTTCAAATAAATTGTTCAGAACAAGACTATAAAAGATTTTTACAAGATTTTGAAGTTTGCTTCTTTTTATTACATATGTATGTATGCGTGTATTTATTTTAAGAGAGCATGAGCAAGGGAGACGGGGAGAGAGAGAGAGAAAATCTTGAGCAGGCCTCACGATCAGTGCAGAGCGCAACACGTGGCTCAGTCCCATAACCCTGGGATCAGACCTGATATGAAATCAAGAGTCAGACACTCGAGCGACTAAGCCACCCAGCTGCCTCTGAAGTTTGTTTCTTTTTAAAGAAATCTGTCAGGCCTAATGTCATAAAAGTGTTCCCTACATAATAGTCTTATATTTTCTTGCAAATATTTTTGTAATTTTTTTTACATTTATTTATTTTTGAGAGACAGAGAGAGAGAGACAGAGCACAAGCGGGGGAGGGGCAGAGAGAGAAGGAGACACAGAAACCGAAGCAGGCTCCGGGCTCCGAGCTGTCAGCACAGAGCTTAATGCGGGGCTTGAGCTCAAACCATGAGATCGTGACCTGAGCTGAAGTCGGACGCTTCCAGGCGCCCCTTGCAAATATTTTTATATTTATAATTTTAATATATATAAAAGGTTTATATTTTGAAAAATAAATACCAGGTGTGCCATGTATTGTCTCAACGTTACTTATTTGAAATGCCATATCCATCATGTATCAAAATTTCATTTATGTGTGAGATCTGAGTACTATGTTTTATTGCTTTACGTATTAAACCTTCACAATATCATAATAATGTCCTCTTTTGATATTTTTGTCTACAATCTAGAAATTTTTCCAATTATTTTGTTTTTTTCTCCAGTTTCGGCTTTCAGCTATATTATCTTGTGTTCTTCTTTTTTCAGTTTCTACTGCCAGCTATTAACCTCCTTTGTTCTCTAAAGGTTATATGTTAATGCTTTTAAACTTAGTATTGCAATTTCTTCTCTCTTGTGAACAACTTGCCTTATCTTAAAACATACCCAGACTTGTTTTCAGGTTTATTTTGTCTTGATTTAGATTGTTTTCTCCAGGCATTTACTGAGGTTTCTTCAATCCTTTTTTGTTGTTGCTGCCACTGGTTTTCTTTGCCTTTTGTGGTAGAGGCTTTCCTGCTTTCCTCAGCTACCTGGCTATCATTGTCTTTTGCAGCATGGACAGTGCTTATCGAATGGTGGACACTCTATAAGGTGAGGACATGAGTAGATGTGTTGCTTTTGCGGGGGGGGATACTCTAGTATTCAGTTATCTTCAACTTTTTATTTTTCCCCTATCTTCTGATTAGAGAATTTAAGACCGAGTCTATTGTAGACAAAGTCAGGCAGGTTGCTGAGGGACAGAATATTCTTCATTTCTTGGGCCTGGTGATTTCACCATCTCCTTAGAATCAAATCTCACCCTCCTGAAATGGCTGAAGTTCTCGCGCTCTGACTGCTCCCGAATGAGACCTTCCAGCCATCTAATTCAAATAGATCTTTTTTGTTTTTTCAGCAAGTCGATAAAGACTTTGCTAGATCCAAGTTTTGTCAACTTTAATTCCCTTATATTTTCTTCTGCTTTCATAATTATCGTTTTCATTCTTTTATCAATTTCTATCCCTGGACCGTATCTTTGTATAATAAAATTATTATAAGTAATTCAAAGGAAGTTGTATTTGGTAAACATCCTCTGTATTTCTTTAGTTCTTTTTAGATTAATTGTTGTAATAGCAGGAATTTTGTAGGGTTACATTATCTATTTGACCATAAAGGATAAATTACATCTAGGATATGATTAAGACACAGCCCTAGGTTTACAGTTTGTGACAACTATATTATCCTTGTGTATATTTTTTTCTAGCTTTGTTAAAAACATAGGTTTTGCTGAAAGTTTACCAGTATAGTTTCATGAAAATTATAGCCTTCAAAAATGCCAAAATACAAGTATTACTAATACACACAAAAAGATACGATTCTTTAGGAAGTATGTTTCCCGTCCTTTCCTCTTTATCTTTTGAATATATAGAAAGTATGATTATGTAATATGATTTGTTATATCCTTAAACTTTTAAATATTTGGATAAAATAAATGAGCTATATTTGGATACAGTTTCATTGAAATGAAGGAATCAACTTTTTAAAATCATTTAATAAACATTTCCTTTCCAAAAGTACACCCTACATCACCAGCCACAAGTTTATTTTTAATTATGTTTTCCAAGATTTCAGAACTACTGTGTTTTGCTGTGCAATTTCAACTCAGTTTGTTTCAAAAGTAACTCTATTATAAATTTATTCTGATTTCTATTTACCTTGGCAGAACACTTTGGTAAAATTGCAAACAGCAGTCAGAAGTGTCTTCTTTGTGTTGGGTTAGTGAGACATCCCCTCCCCCCCAAAATCAACCCCTATTCCCAAAGGTCCTTAAACTGTGTAAAGGTACTCATGGTTTCAAACCTCAGAATTTCAGTTTATAAAGTTTTGGTTGACATTATGATTACAGGTTTAAGAAGTGTGATAACGGTATTAACATTTGAGCAGTCATGTTCCAACATGCTGTGGAAAGGAAATGGAGCATTTTCATACAAATTAAGAGAAATTTGCTCCTACTCTTAGTCATTGAGTAATTACAGCTAATCAGTCAGTCAATCATGACAGAGACATCTTTGGGAAATACTCCTAAAATAGCATTTAATTTTTTTTTTCATTTGGCAAGGAGAGCTTCACTTTAAATATTAAAGTGAATCATTAATTTAACTATATGGAGTATGAATTATACATATTCACATCCCAAAAGAATCAGAAAATCAAACAGATAAAATAACTTTCAATTATTTTGTTTTCTAAAATTTTAACTAAAAATGTACATTAATTTTAAGTTTTACAACTAAGTTTTATACATTGTTTTTGTTTTATTTCTATACACTAATTTCTGGAGGAATTTGATGTTTATTACCATTTTTTTCTTATGGAAATGGTGTATTAGTTTAGAATCTGAGATAAAATAACTTGTAAATTTGTCTACAAAGTTAATATAAACCAAAACAATCATGAGTAAATATGGTAAATCCTACACCAAATTTGAGATTTAGTTTGCAACCTAAAAGTAATAAATTCCTAAAAACTTTTAAAGTATTTTTTGCTTTACTGCTGTGTTTATCAAAAGTATTATTAAAATGTCAAATCATGTGTATAGTCAAAACAATAGTCTTTTTTTGTTGTTGTTGTTACCTGACATGCCCACTGGAGCATTTTAGTTATTCTAGTTAGAAAGGTAAGTTAATTAAATCGTTAAGAAGTTGGTTCCTTTTCTTTTTCATGAAACTTAAGAAAAAAATAAACTAATGGGAAAAGATGTATGTTTTTGTCATTTAAATATACTTAATACATTAAAAAAACATAATTCTTCTAACAAGCAAAATAAAGAAACGTTTCCCCCTAGGAAAATTATTTCATTACACTTTATTCCTGACAATACATCCTAAATATCTAAACAGGTTAATGTGGATGAATAATATTCATATTTTTAATTTTGCATAGCATTTTGTAGTATAGACGAGCTATCATTTTACCCAATGAATCTCTACTGATGGCAATGAAGAATATTACATTAGTTTTACTACTAAAAATAACAGTATAGTAAGCATTCATGTTGTTATATATAGAATTGTGTCCTCCAAAATGTATATGATGAAGTTCCAAGCCACAGTCACTCAGAATTTTCCTGTATTTGGATATATATATATATATATATATATATATATATATATATATAATTTTAGAGAAAGAGAGAGAGAGAGAGAAAGCAGGCAAGAGGGGCAGAGGGAGAGAAAGAGAATCTTAAGTGGGCTCTAAGTTCAGCATGGAGCTCGCACCGGGCTCAATCCCAAGACCCTGGGATCCTGACCTGAGCCCACATCAAGATTTGGATGACCAACCGATTGAGCCACGCAGGCACCTCTGGAGTTGGCTTTTTTTTTTTTTTTTAATTTTTTTTTTCAACGTTTTTTATTTATTTTTGGGACAGAGAGAGACAGAGCATGAACGGGCGAGGGGCAGAGAGAGAGAGGGAGACACAGAATCGGAAACAGGCTCCAGGCTCTGAGCCATCAGCCCAGAGCCCGACGCGGGGCTCGAACTCACGGACCGCGAGATCGTGACCTGGCTGAAGTCGGACGCTTAACCGACTGCGCCACCCAGGCGCCCCATGGAGTTGGCTTTTTAATTCAGTAATTAATGCACTATGACAGGGGTCCTTACAAGAAGAGATTAGGATGTAGGCATGCACGGGGAAAATCATATGAAGATGCAAGGAAAAGATGGACAACTACAAGCCAAAGAAAGAGGACTCAGAAGAAACCAAACATCCAACCATGCCTATGCTTTTATATATATATATTTTTATTAAACAATTTTTTTAATGTTTTATTTTTGAGACGGAGAGAGACAGAGCATGAGCAGGGGAGGGGCGGAGAGAGAGGGAGACACAGAATCCAAAGCAAGCTCCAGGCTCTGAGCTGTCAGCACAGAGCCCGATGCAGGGCTCGAACCCACGAACTGTGAGATCATGACCTGAGCCAAAGTCAGACGCTCAACCGACGGAGCCACCCAGGTGCCCCAACCATGCCTATGCTTTTATCTCAACCTTATACACTCCAAACTGGTGAGAAAATACATCGAAATTTTTTAAGCTATCCAGTCTGTGGTACTTTGCTTTGGCAGCCCTAACAAGCTAATATATATGTATATTATTTTTACAATATATGCATTTATTTTATTGTATTGATATTTCTATAAAGAAGAGTTTTAAAAAAAGAGTTTCAATAGAGAGTTATTAGGTCAGTTGGTCTATATATTTAATTTCAACAGGCATGGGCAGATTACTTTCTAAAATATTTATAATAATATATAATGCAAATAAATATATTACTTTCCTGAGGGTTTTTTTTTCTTTTTAAAATTCTAGGGGTTCCTGGCTTGCTGCTCAGTTGGTAGAGCATGTGACTGTTGATCTCACGGTTGTGAGTTCAAATTCCATGTTTCATTTAAAAAATGAAAAAAAAATCTACTAGTTTAATTATTAAAGGTTGATACTCATTCACTTATTTGCATACACATACATATATTTTTAACACATACAAATTATGTATATGTACAACCTTAATTTCCTTTTCCAGTTACTAATCATTACAATGAACAGTTATATTTGCTAGCCATGTGGATATTTTCCTTGTTTTAGTCAACTGCTGGCATTCACGTCATTTGCAGTTTTTCTTGGATAGTATTTGCTTTGTTTCTTTTCCCATTGTTTTCTCTTCTTGAAAAAGAAACAAAGGAAACCAGGACAAGAAGTTGTTAAACAAGAGGCTGAGAGAAGTCTCAATGCAGAGTTTCAAGGGAGTGAGTGTATCTTTTCCTTTATTTCATAAAGAGACAAAAGTACAAATCAGGTTCTCACAGTAAATAAGTAAGTGATATCATATGTTATAATCATATATATTCCACATTTGGAAAATGCACTCAAGGTTGACTTTAAAAGTACTTTTTGGCTTTCAACTTCTATGTTCATAGAGTTGAGTATTTGTATGGTAGATTAGTTTTGTGCAGTAATAATAAGTAGGTAATTTACTATTGAATCTATTCAGTAGTAACATATAATTTTTCAGAGCAATAACTACAGTGTTATTTATGTAGGTTTAATATGCAAAATGGTAATTTGTGTTTGAATTATCACCTAGGAAAATTAAGCTACAATCTAATGGTTTTTGCTGACATTTAATTTCACAATAACTGATTACAGTATTATAGTCCATTATATTTTTGAACCCATTATAGCTTTATAGTATTGTAAATAATTAATCTTTTTTTCCCCACTGGTTCTTATGGTATATAAATATTCTATAGTATGCTTGCATAGCAACTATTCTTTTCATGTTAACATAATTTATCTCATTTTACATATTAATGCCTTATTATATCCTTAAATATTCAACTAGTGTTTTAATTTAATGCTACCAGTAATGTTTTTCTATATTATTTTCTTTTTAATTTATATAAGGGGGAACATTTAATGCATTCATATGAAACACACGTTGATAGCTGGCCACTCTATGCTCACTGAAACGTAAATGCAACAAAGACATTTGCAAATTATGACATTGATTTAATTACATCTTTATTTCAACTAGAATTTAAATAATACTATTTTGCTATTTCAATATTTTGGTGCTGGATTTCATTAAACTCTAAATAAATGTTACTTATACATCTACAGTTTACATATGGAATAAAGAAACAACGCTATTCTGTTTTGAAACAATCTGTTGTAGCTTTTATAGGAAACTTCCATGGAAACTGTCTACCTAAGTTTTACATTAAGAATACAATTCGTGAGGTGCCTGGGTGGCTCAGTTGGTTAAGCATCTGATACTTGATTTCAGCTCAGGTCTTAATCTCGGAGTTATGAGTTCAAGCCCTGTGTTGGGTTCTGCAACTAGGTGTGAATCTTGCCAAAAAAACAAAACAAAACAAAACAAAACAAAAAACAATTCTTAGGGTACCTGGGTGGCTCAAACATCCAACTCTTGATTTTGGTTTGGATCATGATCTCATGGTGTGAGATCGAGCTCCATGTTGTCCACTCCATTCTGGGTGACACTCTCTCTCTGTCCCTCTTCTGCTCACACTCTCTTTCTCAAAAAAAAAAAAAAAAAAAAAAAATTAAAAAAAAAGAAAATAAAAGAAAAAAGAATAGAATGTTAAGGTTAACTTCTAATTTAACTACTTTTTTTTTTTAATTTTTTTTTTCAACGTTTATTTATTTTTGAGACACAGAGAGACAGAGCATGAACGGGGGAGGGGCAGAGAGAGAGGGAGACACAGAATCGGAAACAGTCTCCAGGCTCCGAGCCATCAGCCCAGAGCCCGATGCGGGGCTCGAACTCACGGACCGCGAGATCGTGACCTGGCTGAAGTCGGACGCTTAACCGACTGCGCCACCCAGGCGCCCCTAATTTAACTACTTTAAATTAAAGCTGCACATTACCAGATGATCCAATAGCATCATAGTAACATATGTAATAATAATAAGCATTTTCATACTTACTGTCTAATTTTCAGAAATTATACATCTCACTAATTTCTTCTATAAATTTATTGTATTAATTTCATTAGTCCTTCTTGTGCTTATTTATATTTATTAGCCACAATATTTTAATCAGTTAGACCATATCTCTTTTGTATTATTTTTTCAAATTATCATTAGTATGTATATTTCCTTCTTTGACATTAAAAGTGACATGTATTATCAAAGTAATTATCCATTTTTGCAATCTGTCTATTCCAAAAATTATCACTGTAACAACCTTTTATCATTTTTAACAACCCTTTTTGAAACTTTGATTTTCAATATAAGCCAATTATTTATTGACATTCTCAAGTGGTGATGGATTTTGTGCTTGTGTCAGAGAAATAGGCAGAAAGTAGAGCATGAAGTTAAACCCTGTTTGAAACTGGCTCTTGGGCTAGAAAATCTGCTCTGTTACTGTGAGGACATTGCAAATAAAAACGCATTGAATGTGGCCAATACTGTTTTATGAGAAAAAAAATTAATGTTTATTGATTTTTGAGAGAGAGAGTGAGAGAGAGAGAGAGGAGGGGAGCAGCAGAGAAAGAAGGAGACAGAGGATCCAAAGTGGGCTCTGTGCTGATAGCAGAGAGCCCAATGTGGGGCTCGATCTCATGAACCATGAAATCATGACCTGAGCTGAAGTCAGACGCTTAACTGACTTTGCCACCCCAGTACCCCAAGAAACAAAATATTAATGATTTTACTACTTCTTATGCCGCAAACTTTAATAATAAATGGCTGTAAGTAAGAAACAAACCAGCAAACAAGTAAGAATTGCCTTGAAGGAATGTTTGCTGTGCGATCTCTAAATTATTATCAGAAAACCAAAGGGGTAAAGTAATTTACCTACAGAGACCCAGTGATGATGTAGACACTGGAATTAAACAAACACACAAAAAAACAAACAAAACATTTTTAAATGGGGAGAGATCAGGTCCCTGGGGGGCACAGTTGGTTAAGCAACAGAGTCTTGCTATCAGTTCAGGTCATGATCTCAGGGTTCTGAGATCCAGGCCCATGTCAGGCTCTGAGCTGTTTTGTGCAGATCCTGCTTGTGATTATCTCTCTCCCTGTCTCTCTCTGCCCTTTCCCTGCTCCTGCACACATACACACTCTCTCTCTCTCTCTCTCAAAATAAATAAAGAGACATTAAAAATGTCTATTTAAAAAAATAGACATTAAAATGTCCATTTAAAAAATAAAACGAGGAAAGACAAGCAAAAAGTGTAATAACATGGAGTATATCAAAAGAGAAGTAGAATATATAAAAACACAACAAAATAATAAAACAATAATTATTAAACAAACAATGTAGTAGAAGAAAAGTTCAGAGAAACTGATAACTCGTTAAAAGAGAAATTTTAAAAGAAACAAAATATTCTTTAAAGGGTTTTTATTGCATAGAGGACAAGTATACTGAGTTGATTCATACAAAACAAAAGAGGTAGAACTTACTATCTTCTCCATAATTAGACTGCATTTTGATCAAGGACCTACTTCTTACTCTGCTTTTCCACTCTCTCCTTCAGTTTTCTCATTTATTAAAAGGTAATAATGTAACCAATTCATATCTTTTTTGGAGGATCATCGCTTAACATATGTAAACGTTGAAAACTGTGGTTAGCATGTGATAAACAACCAATGCGTTTTGTTACTTTTTTTTTTCTTACTGTTATGCTCTGGCTTCTGCTTTCTGTATTCTACTGCATATTACAATGCTGAAGATAGATGATAATTCTTAAATGTTAATTTCCAAGATAAGATTATTTTCTGCACGTTTTTATGCAGTGTTGTTTCTTCAAGTTACAATATCCTTAGAGTTAAAACATTATATTTCATAGCAAAACTAACCTGTACGTTTACAGATTACCAGGCAAAACTAAATAAAAATTTTAAGAGAAAATTCACATGGTATTTCACGTTACCACTGAGCCTCTTTGGGGTATTCAACAACGGTATTAAGAGTTTGATTTAACTCTGCTCTGTCCCTCAGAAGCACAGTTAGACCTTACTCAATTTCCTGTCTGAGCACTTCTGATTGATTGTGCTCTCTCTTTTAGAATGATTGACAATCTGATTGATTGTCTCTCTCTTTTAGAATGCACGATGCTGAATGAAAAATTGTAAAGTTTACATATTTTTCTATCCTGACCACTCTGTACCAGAATATCCTCAGAAGTGTGTATTGAAAACAAATGAATGAATGAATGAATGAATGCTTGAATGAATGAAGCTTTAGAGGAGATAAATCCAAAATGAAAAAACCAAGACATCTTTGCAGTCACTAGCTCTAATTATGTCTTATCTGTTTGAAGAAACTTCAAAAAACTTTCTCATGCAGCCATCCTGCTTTAATCTTTTGTATTTAAAAAATGGAAATCTGGACTCATCACATTAATTTCTTTGAGAATTACTAACTGAGGTCCTATAATTATACACACAAGGTATTATGTTAAGTGCTCTTCTAAGGAAATGTTAAGAAAAATCTTCTAACCTTGAAGAGGGATTGAGAGGCTGCAAATGAGAAACTATTTCCTAACCTAACAAGACCTTACCTCTTTACATTTCTTTCCTATTTAAAGTACAAACTGGCCACTTTTTTCAGCCCCTCTCTTTCTTGCAGTTATACACAGTTAAGAGCAATTAGCTGACGTTTTCAGTATTCTACCTGGAGATCCTCTGAGTCAAACTCAGATGTTTATGATACAGCTTCGATCATTAAAATTTCCTGTTAAAAGTTTCACCAGCTGCTGTGCTATTACATATCACAGGTTTCCATTTTACCAGCCTCCAATTACACCTTCACACTTTTGCAGACTTCACTAATGATGGACTTTGCATGTTTCAACCTCTGCCCATTGAAAATCAGGGAGTCAATGCCATATATTCTAGGTTTCTCTTATGACATCATCCCCCGCTGAACAATTCCCGAATCAGGTAGCTATTGCTGTATAACAAACATGCCCAAACTCAGTTTAAAAAAAAAAAAAAAAAGTTTTTCATTCAAAGCCATAGGTAAGTTGCAAATATTCTATGTGAGATTATGTAGAGAAGAATCCAGCAGTCTGAATGGAGACCATTCTAGACCAGCTCCCCATCTAACAGAGAGGCCCTACCAGATGGACAGGACCACTCACTTGACCTACAGTTAATTGCTAACTTGGAAGAAAACTTGTGTAGAAATGTTAGCAATTGTTGGAGGTTATTTTAGGCTACTGACATTTAAGATAGCTTTTATAAAGCAATAGCTAGCAAATTCATCTCTCCAAATTGAAAAATTTTGTAAGAATTTTTCTTCTTAAAAAATGTTCTCAAATTATAGGCTAAAGTATAATGCAAAAAAAAAAGAGAAAGAGTAAGCCTGCAATGAATATTTAATTGGTGAATATGTTGGCCCAATCAGTAGTACTGAGAGGGATTTAGGGCAAAAAAAAAAAAAAAAAGGAAAAGAAAAGAAAGAAAAAAAGCATAGAAACTCCTGAGTGGCTCAGTCAGTTAAGCGACCAACTCTTGATTTCCACTCAGGTGATGATCTCACGGTGGAATCAAGCCCCATCTCGAGGGAGGGGGGCTCTGCATTGACAGCACAGAACCTGTTTGGGATTCTTTCTCTCTCCGTCCCTCTCTGCCCCACCACTGCTGACATTCTCTCGCTCTTAAAAAAAAAAAAAAAAAGAATAAAAATGAAAGCATAGTTTAATATTCAGTACCTTACAAAACATGTATTTTACTGGATTTCTAAATATTAAATGGATTTTGATAAAACACAAATCTAATTCTTTAGTTTTATTTATTTGGGGGGGGGGGGTCGGGGAGGAACAGAGAGAACAGGAGACACAGAATCCAAAAAACAGGCTCCAGACTACACAGAACCTGATGAGGAGTTCGAACTCAGGAACCAGTAGAACATGACCTGAGAAAAAGTTGGAAGCTTGACTTACTGAACTACCCAGGCATTCTTCTTTAAAAAAAAAAAAAAAAAAAAATTTAATCTTTATTTATTTTTGAGAGAGAGACAGAATATACAAATCCAATTCCTAATAAAGTAGCAATAAATATATAATTGATTGAGATAATAATATTATAATTACTTACTGACATTTCTTTCCAGGGTTTTTCTAGGCATTTTAAAATATGCAAGTAAAAGAAAAACCTTCATAAGGAGGTCAAGGTTAGAAACTTTTTAAGAAAATTGTATGAAGTAATGACAATGCAATTTTAAATAAATCTATGTATAAAATGGAGAAACAACAATTTGAAAACAACATGTAATTTTCAAAGAACCAATTCATGTAAAATATTTGCCTATTTTGGATCCTGCTTTATCTTTAATGCTTAGAATTCTGACTGACAGAAGGAGGACGCTTGTTGGGACGAGCACTGGGTGTTATTTGCAAGTGATGCATCACTAAATTCTACTCCTGAAATCATTATTACACTATATGTTAACTAACTTGGATTTAAATAAAATTTTAAAAATTTAAAAAGAAAAGAATTCTGACTGACACATTGTAGGTACTCAATACTTTTTTGGTTGAATGAATAAACAAATTGCAAGAAATGGTAAAAAAAAAACATTGTAGTACTGACTTTATTTTTCTTCCAGGAGACAGCTAAAGATTGCCATTTAATTCTACCTAATATTTTCCAGAACGTGAGGGGAAAAGACCGTCATGTTCCAATGCCATTGCTAAGTGATTTGTCATTTTTTTTTTCAAAGTTTAAAATGTATGTTCTTGGGGAATGTAAGAAAATGTCAATGGAACTTGTGGTAAGAGAAATTCAAACAATAGAATATCTTCTCACGGAGGTGAGGCTGTGATGCAAAAGACCCTTGATGTGTCAGGAACCTCCGTAAGTTCTAGAAGACAAAATAAAACATAGAGTCAAAGGAAAATAAATAATACATAAAGGTATTCTAATGAGTCCAGCAAGATTCTTGATGTATATTAAATATTTGTTAAAACTCTAAGTCTTTCAGAGCGCTTGGGTGGCTCAGTCTGTTAAGCGTCAGACTTCCACTCAGGTCATGATCTCACCGTTTGTGGGTTTGAGCCCTATGTCAGGGTCTGAGCTGACAGCTCAGAGCCTGGAGCCTGGAGTCGGCTTCGGATTGTCTCCCTCTCTCTCTGCCCCTCCTCTGCTCACGCTATGTGTGTCTGTGTCTCTCTCTCAAAAATAAATAAACATTAAATGTTTTTTTTAAACAAAATAAAACTCTAAGTCTTTCAAGGTAGAGGGTACTTTTAGAATGTATTGCCATCCTTTATTTTCTTAGCCAAAGAATAATTAGGCTTAGTTTAGTTTACAACTTAATAACCATTGCAGGGACATGAATCTTATTTCATTATAATTATCTTTATGCTTAAACACACTATTTAATTATTTAGAGTAAAATTAAAATTAAGACAGATTGATTACTACATATCATGCAAATTTCAGTAAAATTTCTAGTGGTATGTTTCCTAGAAAGAACTAGAAATATCTTTAGATTGTTAATAAGACACACACTGAGTGAACTATCCGACTGAAATTTGATGAGTATGTTGGATCCAGTTTTGAACAAGCCAACTGAAATTTGGTTACAATTAATCTTTTTAAGTTACCCTCAAGCGTGTTTCATTCATGAAGTCATACAATAGACGACTGGCTCGAATATCTATTTACAAGAATCTGAAAAATCGCACAAAATATAATGTGCTTGCAAATTCTACGTTTCTGAATTAAAATGGCAAGATTATCAGGGAAGTAAAGCATGGAAGGAAAAACAGTGCATTTGTTATTTGATAAAAACCTAAATTATCATACTACAAAAAATAACTTCAAGAGAACAGTTTCTTAATTGATTGATCAGAGTCACCCACGAACAGGGTATCTGTGTGTGTATAATGCTTCCATCTACCAGGCAAGTTTGGCTTCTGCAGTCAAGTTCTTCATGAAAATCATCACTTAGCTTGCAGCTGGCCACAGTTATCTACTGCAGGAAAATTAGCCCTTTCACTGTCATTTATTAAGAACCTATCGACATGAGGCATTTTGTTCTTGGTGTTACAAAACTACCTTACGAAAATAATAGAAGGTTTCAAATGTTACTGTCTTTCTCTGTGCAGCCATTGAAGGTAATTAATATTTTAGCTAGACTGAAGTAAGCCATAAAGCAATGGATAAAAGCATTTTTATTTTTGCTTTGCTCCTTATAAAATAATATATGTTTATTGGAGGAGAAGACTCAGGAAGTGCACAAATGTATAAAGAATAAAACCTACCATAATCCTGTCATCGAGCAGCAGCCATAGGTAGTATATTTCCAGGGATTTTTTTCCTATTCATTTTAATATATGTGATTATAGTGAATATCAATCATAAATATTTCCCATGTAATTAATATTCATAACATACCTCTCTGCAAGATAAACTTCTTTTTTTAATGTTTATTTTATTTATTTTTGAGAGAGAGAGAGAGACAAAGTGCGAGCAGAGAAAGAACAGAGAGAGAGGGAGACACAGAATCTGAAGCAGGATCCAGGCTCCGAGTTGCAAAAACAGAGCCCAATGCGGGGCTCAAATCCATGAACTATGAGATCGTGACCTGAGCTCAAGTTAGATGCTTAACTGACTGAGCCACCCAGGCACCCCTAAGATGAACTTGTACAAGTGCATATTTTGTGTTAAACTCATGAAGCTGTGTAGCATGGAGGGTAAATTTAGACTAAGGAGCTAGTCTGGAGGGGTGTGATCCTGGACTCTGTCTCCACCAGTTGAGGGTGTCAGCTTAGGGCTCAACCTTTCTTTGTCTCCATTTTCTTATCCATAAAATGGAAATAAAAAATGGTTCCTGTCTCATGGGCTTGTTACAAAGATGAAACACTGGCTAACTCATGCAAAACTCTTGAAATGCCTAAGTTAAATCAAGAGATTTTAAGGCTTGTACTGTAGTATATATAGCCAAATAGGGGCACTTGGGTGACCCAGTTGGTTAAGTGTCTGATCTTGATCTCAGCTCAGGTCTTGATCTCAGGGTGGTGAGTCCAACCCCACATTTGGCTCTGTGCTGGGTGTGAAGTCTACTTAAAAAAAAATATGTGTACACACACACACACACACACACATACACACACACACATATGTACGTACATATATATCCATATATGTATATGGATATATGGATATATGGATATATATTCCAATAGCTTTACAGAAACAGTTAACATCCTTTTCAGAAGTAATCTCACCAGTAACAAGTGGGATCACATACAGTAGTGAGTATAACTGTTCATATAATAAATTAAAATGATGAAACTTAAAAATAACTAAATCGTAACATTTTAACATCATGAATACAGTCTTAAACAGAGAAAGAAACTGGAAAAGATAACCAAATATGAGACCAAGAATATTGCCTATAACCAAGCTCCACAGAGTCAGATCTCTCCATCACTCTTCCCGTATTTCTGGATAAACCGTAATTATACGTACATGATTTTAAATCAAGGCATCCTAATTCCTTCTCGGAGATGTCTACTCACTCATTCTCATCCTCCCAAATTCACATGATCCAAGTAGTTGGAGGCTCCAGTGATTTCAGTTTGTGCTGTCTTGAACTTGTCTTAATGCTCTATGCCATTAGCACAAACCTCTTTCTTTATTATGCTCTGTAGCCTTTATTTATGGAGGAATATGGCTTCTTTCTTACCACCAGGGACCTGTTGAGCTCTAGTGCCTAATCGGCAGAACAGTGTGTTGACATGCACGTCTTCAGGAAAAGCTTTGTATAGAAAAGCTACCCAAACCATTATTTCTATTTCCACTCACTCACTGTCAGCATCACTTTTCAATTGCCTGTCACGGGGACTTTCCCTCTCTCAGTCTTTTCTACCATCGTCTGAAATTGCCAGCAAGATGGCTCACATGCCAATCCATGTACACCAGTTCAGGCCAAGTTTGGAAATGACTCAGTTGAGACATCATTGAAGTCCATTGAGCTGCAATGAGGCTATTAATGCTGTATATCATTGCTGAAAAGGATTCCACTGAAACTTCTCCATGCATACACACTGTCTGGCTTCTGGGTTCATAAATTTTCAATATATTATACTGTATATGACACTTAACTGGCATTATTTAAACAAGTGTGCAAGGTCGCAGTATGTTTTGCAAGCAATCTATCCACTGCCCACAATATTCAATGCTATACCATTAGGGATATCTGAGGTTTCTCTATAGCGGAATTGGCTATAGTCTCTCACACCACTAATTTGTTTTTCTATACAAGAATCATTGTCAGATTGATAAGACTTCTAGATTTGCTAGCCTATACATATTTTTTTCTAGCATATTAGCTTATTATGAAATCACATTTTACCTAGTTTTAGTGAAATATCTTAAAATCATGAAGAATATGTCATTTTTTTCTTTTCCCTGATAAATATAAGTATTCCTACAGAAGTCCAGTTCAGCCTAGCTTAACTTCCTTTAGCTGAGATTTAAAGATTAGTTCACAGAGATTTTTAATTTTTTGAGAAACATTACAATAATACGGTTTGCATGCAGAAATAGAGATTTCCTACTATGGGCTCCTTTCATTTAATTTTATCAGAGTGTATCTGGTGAACTTTCTAGATTTTTGAGGCATAGGGTAACCATTTTTATATTCTATTTTTAAATGATATCTTCTTGGCATGAAGAACTTCTATGGCACAAATAAATATAAAACAATTAAAAATAATTTTTAAAAACCCAGCAAGTACAATTAGCAATTTCTGATGTACCTGATAGATTCCAATTTGGGCATTAAAAATTACGAACTCAGCAGGGCTCACAGTCATGAGGAAGATGCCAAAATTCACGTGTAGATCATTAAATTTAATTATAAGTAGTTTTCTCCCCTCGGTTTCAGGATCTGTGTATTTTGGTGATGAAAGAAATGAAACAAATATTAACTTAGGATTATATAAAAATCCCTTTAGGACAATACCTCAGTCTCCAAAAGTGCATTTTCGCCCAAGTGGTACTATGATCAAATCTTCAAGAGACCATGTTCCATTGTATAGTTCCAGGTTCTTCCGATGTATAACTTAAAATAGTGACCACTTAATCCATGGGAACTGACACATTGCTTTACATTTTTCTTATGAATTCCACCTTGTGTTCATATGTGGGATACCACAGATGGTGAGACTACAAGTAGGAACTACTGAAAGTGGGAAACTGAGAGCTGATATACATATGCTATTCAACAGAGTAGATAATAGTTCATCCTCTCATCTCCTACTTCTATTATCTATAATGGAATCTACTTAGTGTCATTACCACTATAAAGGAAGTGATTATCTCTTTTAGGTTATGGTATCTTAGAGTGGGTTCCATGATGGGCACTTAGAACAGACTTTATGGAGGGAAGTTCATAATATTGAACACATACGATCTTTCTGGAATTCTTCCCACACTGTTCATGGGGCCATTAATCAAATCCTTGTATCATGAAAGAAAAAGTTGATTGATATCATAGGACAGATTATTAAGAATCTCTTCTGCAGTAGGGCATTTGGAAAGCATTTACATGGGTCACAGGAAAGGCAGTCTCATGTAGTGTATTGACATCTGCTCAGCCACGTAAGAATGGACCCTGAGTTTGTAACACTTTCTAACAGAGACATAAAGCGCTCACAGCCTGTGCTGGATTTATCACTCTATGACACCTTGCCAGTGCTACATGTGTTCCGAGCAAAGAGGGAATAGGGTCCTTTGCCTGCAGCATGACAGAGGTGCCTTGGCCATGGGACCTTGGCCATTAAAGACCAAATCCACTGTTGAACCTGATTTTGCTCTATCTCTCCTCTATGTGAGTGAAGTGTCTTTTCATCCAGTGCTGTGTGAGTGGGCTGACGCGAGGGACCGTTGCCCTTGAAGAAGTGAGACTTTTCCTCTGGATGTTGTAACAGATGTCACTCACTTGACATTGAAACACACATACTTTAAGACTGAAACACTTTCAAGAGCATCATCTACATACATCTTCTTAGAGCCTACCTGCATATGTTCTTATTTAGTCCCAGACTATTTTTGTAAATTATTGCCAAAATATTATCATTTTATATCTTATTTCAGACCATCTGTCCTTGGGGAAAAAGGATCAGTGAAATCAAGTGCTCAACGTTCTGCTTAATGGGCATATTTTCTATGCCAGTCCTTGGCGGACCAAGACACCTTGAAAACCCATTTCCAGCTCAAATCAGCAAGCTATCTGCAGATACACAGTAGATCATTATTAATTTTCTTCAAAGGACAATTTATGATTTTCCATCACAGGAAAATCTCCATCCCTTCTAAACTGCTTATACACTTTTATATCCATGAACACTTTCTTACAGCACCTATCATAGATGCAAATTTACATTTAGTTATTTGCTTATTTTATGGTTTGCTGGGTTTCTCACTAGTCTAAGACTCCTTTGGGCAGGGATGGGTTTGGTATATTTCACTATTGACTCTCTTGCACAAAATACTCAGTAGGGATTAACACACATTTATAAGTCTATGAAAATAAACCATGAATATACTACAGGTGTCATCAAAAGCTAATGATCACCATTCATGGAAAAATTGTCTATTTGTTTTTCTTTTAACATTTCTTTCACCTATAGAATACTTTAACTTGAAAGTTGAAAAGGGCCATATAAGTTGCTTGGGTATAATTTCACAATGTGTTCTGATAACACTCCCAACCCTTTCCCTTCTTGTACCCTTGGACATTTTCGGTCATACAATCTTAATTTTGCACAATGGCTTTTCACAAAAGATTGTATTTAATGACAGTGTTTCTTTTATTTGTATTTTTTAAAGTTTGATATATTTTTAGATTTAAAAATTTTTTTAAATGGCAAATATGTCTATAAATCTTCACTTAGCTTCTCCAGTGTCAATATTTTATTCTATTGTGATGCACTTGCTTAATGTTAACATTTGGAAACTAGTTATATAGATTTGGAATATAAATAAAGTCAGTCACTCCCTTCATTTGCTGGGTCTCCACATATCTCAGGCTTATTCATCAGAAACTATACGTAAAAGAAAGAAAATAATGTCGATTTGACCAACATTAGTGGATATTCAACATTTTCCGTTTTCATAATCTGTTGAAAACTGAATGTATTCCAAAGGATTTAATAACAGTTACCGTTGGAAAAGGACAGTGGCTTTTAGTTACAAGAAACTTACAAACTTTAAATGTTAAAATGTGGAAGAATTAAGAAGTGCTGTTCTGTATCTCTATTTATCACTGTTCAAAAATGGCTCACTCCTAGAGTATAAATGGAAGGATATAAAATAAGCCCAGCAGGACAGTGATCATAAACAGGCAGGCAGCAACCAGCGGCATGCCTTATTTACTTGCTATGATTTTTTACATTATTTTCATAAGGAAGATTATTCAAGGACAGTTGCTCTTAATCTCTATGGGGTGAATCATACACTCTCAAAATTGGATGATATTTATGGACACTTTTTGAAGAATAAATATACTTGCATACATATTCATTTAAATACACAAGTTTTCATAAAAATGACTGATGCTCTAAAGTCAAACCTGCAAGGAACAGAAGATTAAGGGGCCATATTGTGTTATTGGGCTATATATATGATTTTATAAGCACATGATTTTGGAATATTCCCCTCTGATTTAAAAACGGTATCATTGTGGGACATTTTTAAGCCAACTACACAGGCTTCTAATTGCATTGCTCAAGAATCAGTAAACTACTGTATAGGACCTTGATATATACTAACTAGCCATCCACTCATACTTGTTTAGAAGTAGATCAAAATAACTTGGTACCTTTAGTTGCTGATGGAAGGTAGAAACAGTGATTCTGAGATCATACAAGTTTGGTGTAAAATAGAAAGAAGGGGCACCTGGGTGGCTCAGTCGGTTGAGTGTCCGACTTCGGCTCAGGTCATGATCTCATGGTCTGTGAGTTCAAGCCCGGAAGCCCGGTGATGACAGCTCAGACCATGGAGCCTGCTTCGGGGTCTGTGTCTCCCTCTCTCCCTGCCCCTCCCCTGCTCATGCTCTGTCTCTCTCTCTCTGTCAAAAATAAATAAATATTAAAAAAAAAATAAAGAAATGAAATAAAATAGAAAGAAAACATCTTGCTTGTAATTTCCATCTGAGTGCTTTCTTCACTTTTTATTGCAATATTGCAAATTAATAAAACTTAAATTTAATACATTTAAAATGCTGTATCAAGAGGAAGAAATATTTTCTCAAACTTTTTAAAGGTAAAGTGTATGTCACGATGTTTAGCTCAAAACCAAGAATTTGAGAGTGGGAAAAGATTAGTTCTGGAATGAATGAATGTTTTTTAGAGAACTTTGATATCACCACCAAATTGCTTTCTGCTACTAAAATTGTGTAACGCATAATAAAAATTTTATAGTTACATGGGGTCATTAAGTATTGCCTATGATAAATTAAAGTGGACTGGGCAAACACTTTTAATAGAACACAAATAAGTGTCATTTCTTCTTTTCTTTTGAGGTTTATTTATTTTTGAGAGAGAGAGACAGAGTGTGAGCGGGGGAGGGGCAGAAAACGAGGGAGATGGAATATGAAGCAGGCGTCAGGCTCTGAACTGTCAGCACAGACCCTGAGACAGGGCTGGAACCCACGAACTGTGAGATTATGACCTTAGCATATTGCTAAGAGAATAGATCCTAAGTATTCTCAGCAGAAAATAAACGAACAAAGGTTAACTATGTAAAGCGACTAACATGTTAATTAGCTTGATTGTAGTGATTATTTCTTGAAGTATATGTGTACCAACCTACCAAATTGTACACCTTAAATATGTACAATAAAAAAATGTGCACATTAAATATGTACAATAAAAATGAGTTCCTTTTCATTAAATGACACTATTAAAAGACTAAAAGAAGATGTACATGCATATGATAAAGTATCCTTTTATAAGGTATACAAAGAACTTTTACAAATCAAGTAGCAAAATAGAGCAAACTGTAAATTGGCAAAAGGCTTAGAATGCCATTCTAAGGAAGAGGATTTCAAAATGATCAATTGACACGTAAAAAGGTAATCAACTTCATTAGTCACTAAAAAAAGTAATTAAAACTTCATTGTGGCACCTACTATAATCCATGTTCTGTTAATGAAAAAAAAATCAGACAATAATACTATGCGCTGGTAAGAATTTGCAATAGCTGTAATTCTAATACTCTGCTGTTGGGAGTATAAATTTTTACAGCCAGTGTGGAAATCTTTTTTGCCAGTATCTACTATAAGCTAAACATATACAGCAATATATATTTAACTTAAAAAAAAAGTTTTCACATTTATTCATTTTTGAGAGACAGAGAGCGAGCGTGAGTGGGGGACGGGCAGAGAGCGAGAGAGGGAGACACAGAATCTGAAGCAGATTCCGTGCTCTGAGCTGTCAGGATGGAACCTGACACAGGGCTCAAATTCACAACCTGAGATCATGACCTGAGCTGAAGTCAGACACCTAACCAACTGAGCCACCCAGGTGCCCCCAGAAATTTAACTTCTTTGAATATATATATGACAAATCTCCAAAATGTGTTCACATGTTAAGCAAAAAATGACAAAAATGGTTGTAGAACCATTTGTATTACTCCCAATATGACAAGCAATTCAAATGCCCAGAAACATCAAAATGATTAAAAATGTTGATGCATTTATAAAATAGAATACTACACAGCAATAAAATATAATTATTTCTACCTGAAACAACATAACAACAAAGTTGAATCTTATAAAAGAATATGTAGCTAATGAAAAGATGCAAACTAGTGATATATGCAGAAAAATAAATAAATAAATAAACCCCAAAAACCTAATCTATGGTGTTAGAATTGAAATAGTGGCTTTTGGGGCTATGCTAATGACTAAAATATTACACAGGGAGGTTTGTTGGTAATATCTATTTCATGATATGGAAAATTTCAATATATCATACAATTAAACATTACATATAAAATGTAATCAAATTTTAAAGCTATATAGATAGATGCATGACTACACATCAGAACATTAATATATTTTATAAATTAAAATAACTATACTGTAAAAATATTTCATAATAGTCTTACAAACAGAATGAGGCATCTATAAAAATTCAGAATGGAAACTAAGACTTCCTGTTCTTGAACTGGTAGGAAAAGCTTGTACAAAAAATAGAGGTTAAAATTATGATCGCTGAGTTAAATTATAGGTGCTGGATCCTTTCCAAGATGTGTAATTTAATTCTAACTATCAGAGGTGTCCAGGTTTATTGGAATAGCGCTTGGATTCATGAATCCCACACTCATCAAATTTATTGAAAATAGGATTGATTTTCATTGTTAAGAATCATCTATCCAATTATTCATTTTGTTTTGTTTTGTTTTCCCTCAACAATTACTAAGAATTTGTTGGTGCTATTTATTTTTCTAGGAATATCCTGTAGACTGAATTTTTACCCCCATTGGAACAGATGCAGATTAAATAATAGTTTCCATTATTCATTTTAACTCAAGAATCGATGGTAGTCAAGCTGAAGTGTGATATATCACAGTAGTTAAATTCACATGCTCTGAATTCAGACTTGTAAGGTTTAAAAACTCTTTCCCAGCTTACTGGTTCAGTGACCTGGGAAAAGTTATTTAAACCTTCTATTCCTCAGTTTTCTCAACTGTAACATATGGATAAACTGGCTTCTACTGAATAAATCTTTTCTGAAGATTAAACATATTTTATGAGTAAAATCATGAGAGGTGTGCCTAACTACTTTAAAAGTATTGGCTGTGTTTACACTATTAGTGTTATTATCAATATTATTCTTTTAATTCAGATGAGTATGATTGCATTGACAAATTAACGTATTTAAAAACACGAGGGACTCTGGGTAGTTCAGTTGGTTAAGCCTCCAACTTCAGCTCAGGTCATGATCTCATGGTTCCTAAGCTCGAACCCTGCGTCAGGCTCTGTGCTGACAGCTTGGAGCCTGGAGCCTGCTTCAGAGTCTGTGTCTTCCTCACTCTCTGCCCCTCCCTTGCTTGCACTAGGCCTCTCTCTCTCTCTCTCTCTCAAATATAAATAAACATTATTTTTTTTTAAATCCTGAAAGATGATCATTTTCATATTCACAATGCTACATATAGACACATATATTTGTTCAGGGATAGATGATAGAGATGATAGATAGATTAGATAGATGGATAGATAGATAGATAGTTAGATAGATGCAAGTTGGGTGGAAATTAAAATACGTCCTGGAAAGAGGGTTATTTTTACCAAAGCTTAGTGACATTTTAATTATATTTACCTTATATAAAACTTATATCACATTTTCTTGACCAACTCAACCATTTTGGATGTCCCACCTCCCTCCCTGCACCATATTATTCTGTGTTCAAAATTGTGTGATACTCCATCAACAACTTTTCTCCTTTCACATCCAGAAGTTATTCAGTTACATTTCTCATTTCATGGGTCAGTTAATTTCTTTGTTCTCATCCGTGAAAGATAAACCCAACCTTTCTTATTGGATTAGAGGCAGGTAGTGTGAGTCTTAACTCTTTTATGGCTCTTGGTTTGTCACAGATGAATTGCTTCTCTTTGATACAACTTGAGCAATCTATCTAGTATGTTGAAAATGCCATCTCTGTGGAAGAAGAATCACAATGCAGACCAAAGAGACTCTTCTTTTATTTAAAATGAATGGGTGGCTATTGGCGGATGACAAATCCACAGTCACTTTAAAGCCGCTAGTCAATTGTCTGTTGAAGGATAGACACAGCGTGAAAACCTGCATAGAGCCTGTGTAGGTGAACCATGGGCAGTTTCTCTTGGAATGAGGTAAACTACTCAATGTGAATAATAGAAATCAGAAAACTCTAATTAATTTTTGTTTTCTTTTGTAAGTGAAATAAGAGAAAAAACAATCTTATTTTCTAAATATGCAAAAGAGAAAAATTAGGCTTATAAAAATTAGAAAAGCTGAAGTGGAAGCAACTGAGATAAGATAGCTCTCTCTCTCTCTCTCTCTCTCTCTCTCTCTCCCTCTCTCCATCTCTCAGGTACAAGTCCTGCTTTATTTCCCTGATACCATGATATGATTAAATTGCAGAGGTCATTTGATAGTGTCAATTCCAAACAAAGTATAATGTTTGTGAGATTTATGTAATATCTTGCTTTTGAGTAAACAAGAATTTAATAAAATAATAACTGGATTCATGGGTAAAAAGTTATTTCAAAAGTGGGTTGTGATTTTTAGCATTTTTAAATATGACATAGACATTTATACTGTCAACAAACTGATGTACTTCAAGATAAATTAGATACTACTTACACTAACTATATATTTCGCTGGACGTCTGGAGACTTAAGTGGGAGTGCAAAGAATAAATGTACATATACACCTTCTTTACACTTTGGACCTATCTGAAGTATTAAAATGTATGAAATAATGTGTGAGAGCACAGCTCCACATCCCTGGGATTTTATACAACCAATAAGAAGCAAATAGATTTCAAATGAATAAATGTGGCATGTATTTTTCTTAGAGAAATAGCTTGTGATTAATTTTTCCAACACAATAAGCTGTGCGAATGAATAAATATATCTATCCCAAAATTAGAAAAAATGAAAAAGTATAAGAAATGAATAAATGATCACAACTGTAGATAGCAGTATTTTATAGAATGAACACTAAATTCTGTATTTAGAAATATGTTTCATTCCATGTTATATACAAAATTTAAATAAACTAAGTGGTGAACTTTAAGGAAAATAAGTACTTAAAGTAGATATTTACTTTTTATTATTTATTATATGCTATATTGTATGATATTTTAATTTGAAGAAAAAGGAGGAATTGCAAAATGTCTATAGGTTCATAGCATATGCCTAAGTATCAGATTTGTATCAAATCTTTAAAGTAGATGTTTTAAAATACCTATGTGCTTTTAAGGTGACTACTATTCAGCTACATCTATAATTACCTGGAAAATGGTATTTTACGAATTAATATATCTGATAGCAAATGTTTGTCTGCAGTTTTGCAAGTTTATTAGCCAATATTTATATGCATTCCATTTGTAGGAATAATCCTTAAAGAATGATTAAAAAAAAGGGCTTAATTTATTTCTATTTTTTTGATCAACAGCAGCATAGTGTTTCATGGTATATTAAATGCTATCTAAATTATGTAATACTTTTTCAAACTAAACACACCCCAGCACCTTGACCTTTCTCCTAATACAGGGTTTATTATATTTATATAATTGTCTGGCAACCTGACATATTTTTCATCTACAATATTGTTTATATGTACTTTCTTCCAATTTGTTCTATCCGTGAACACTTTGGAAATTGTTTTTATACCTTTATTTTGTTTTCTTTCCCTTCTTTCCTTCTACCCTTCCTTCTTTCCTTTCCTCCTTCTTTCCTTGTTTTCTTCTTCATATTTTTTTTTTTTCAATTTTGGAAACAGTTCAGTGTTGTAGGCATGTGCAAGATCTACAAAGGCCAAGACATCTTCCTTGGTAACAGTAGACATATTCCTTGGTAACAGGCTGAGCCCTATTAGGAGCTTTAAATAGGAGGAGGACAATCTAAGCTAAAAAGGTTAATTCATGCCCTTTTTGGCATGGTCTCAGTACACCAAGACTAAGATTTTCCTTAGAGGAAGTTTTCGTAGGGGAAAAAGGAAAGAAAACAAAGAGAAAGAAGGAGAAGGTATGTCTTGGCCAGATACACTTACATTTAAGCATGACCCATCATGAATCTAGAACATGTTTAGCTAAAATTCATTTTGCTAAACTGATGACCAGGGAAAGAACATGAACTGGTGAAGGTAAAGCAAAGGGAAGATCTTTAGGACAGCGACCAAGAAGAAGTGATATTAAGTGATAATAAAAAAGTATTATAGGGGCGCCTGGGTGGCGCAGTCGGTTAAGCGTCCGACTTCAGCCAGGTCACGATCTCGCGGTCCGTGAGTTCGAGCCCCGCATCAGGCTCTGGGCTGATGGCTCAGAGCCTGGAGCCTGTTTCCGATTCTGTGTCTCCCTCTCTCTCTGCCCCTCCCCCGTTCATGCTCTGTCTCTCTCTGTCCCAAAAATAAATAAACATTGAAAAAAAAATTAAAAAAAAAAAAGTATTATATATATTTTCATTCTTTTTTTCTTGCCACCTTTCATTGAATCCAGTTTCCACAAGGTTTCTTGTTGCCCAGGAAAAGAAATCCCTTATTAGTATAGTTTTCTTTCTTATTTGATTTTTTTAATGTATCTTCAGCATATTCCCCACTGATTTTAATTTTTTTTAAATTTTTTTATTCTTTCTCTAAATTCTTAATCTGAAGACTTAACTTGATATTTTCAAAGTTTTTAAAAATATTTTTGTATATAATTTAAGACTATGTATTTCCTTCTACTTATTTTCACTACATTTTGTTTTAATTTTTTTACATATACATTTTAATTCTCCTTTGATCCATGAATTATTTAGTAGAGTGCTTTCAAATTTCCAAAGCATTATACTTATTAATCCTTTTCATTATTGATTTCCAAGCTAATTATCTATTTTTAGTTGCAATTTCTTTGAACTTCGATACTTGTTCTATGACATTAAATGGGTCAAGCATGTATGATTCAGAAAATTTTGTATTTCATGTTTATAGTAGTTCACTGTTACTTTTTTAAACAAATTTCCACTAACTTAGTAATACCTTAAAACAATATACATATACAGTATTATCTTACAGTTTTGGAAGTCAAAGTACAAAATCGGTCTCAGTGGGCTGATGTCGGGCTGTTGGTAAAACTGTCCTTTTCTGGAGGTTTTAGGTAAGAATTTATTTCTTTGCCTTTTCCAGTTCCGGAGACCACCTGTATTCTTTGACTCATTGCCCCTTTTCCATATTCAACTCTAGCAACCTGGCATCTTTAAATCTCTCTCTTACTCTGACATCTACTTCTGTCCCCTTCTCATATGGCAACTCTTCTCACTTTCTCTTCACCTGGTAGTCAAAGATAATCTTCACCTGGTAGTCAACTTTTCACCTGGTAGTCAAAGATAATCTCCACATCTCAATATTTTAATTTAATCACCTCCGCAATTTTTTTGGCCATGCAAGGTAATATGTCTACGGTTTAAAGGTTCCGTGATCAGGATGTGAAAATTTTGTGGTGGGGTCATTACTTTTCCACACATGCCTTCTCTAAATATTGATGATAAAATTCTATATCACTCAATCAGTCAATCAATAGTTTGACTGAACTATTCTTTCACATGAACATAAAATATATGCATATGAGTATAGTAACAAATGACTTCAGTGATGTGTATCTTTGTGTGTGTGCGTGTGTGTGTGTGTGTGTGTGTGTGTCTGTGTGTTTTCTATTTGACTTGAGAGAGTAAATTCCAATGAATCCAAATTTGTTACCCCATGGTCACTTCCATTATCATCCCATGTTTAGTTTGGGCACTCATAAAAACAGCAGAAGTACTTAAGGTTCTCAATGGGGAGACAATGTAATAAATGTTATCCTATTAAAATGAAAGTATGGACCCTCCTATCTAGGAGAGAATCACTCAGGATGCTAATTTTGGAAATGGGAGAGTGATCAAAGGGTACAGTGTTTCCTCAGTGACTGATAATCTTCAAATTTCTAGCCAGTCATTGATCAACTCCAAGGGTGATGATTAAGATGACAGCTGATTTCACTCTCACTGACTCAGCCCTCCTCACTCAGATTAAACATGGGACCACTATTTAAAAATATAAAACCATTGTATCACTTTTAATTGTGAATAACTCTGTTTTAACATATGGTGATTGATCACACATATAACACTAAAAAGAGAATTGTGAACTTGAAGTGTTGATTATGTTATTCTGTAAATCAATCAGTTTCATAAAAACATTAATAAACAGAAATAGTAGTTGTGCACACAGAATGGTTTCTCAACTGTATTTTATATGCCGCAGCCAGGAGCTATACATCAGATCAAAATTACTGATTTATAATATCCTCAGAAACCTCTATTGATAAAAGCATACAAAGAGCAACTTCTCTGTGAAGCTTGTCTATTAGATGAATTTATGAGAGATGTCTGGCAAGGTAGATTATGACTGTTTCGCGTAAAATTTGTCTATATCAAGTTGAAAATGAAGGCGAGTGGTGTTAATCTCCCAATCTGTGTCCAAAGCCCAAGATCCATGAGTGGCATTGTCCTAATGCAAGAGAAAATAGATAGCTCAAACACAGGGAGAAAGTTGACCCTACCATCCCCATTTTGTTTTATTCAGGTCTTCAATAGAGTGGATGGTGCCCTGCCACACTGGCAAGGGTGATATTTACTCAGTCTACTGATTCAAAAACTCACACCAAGAGGCAAAACAAGCATTTTGAAGGGATAGAGCAAGCATCATAACCAGACTCCAACATGGCAGAGATGTTGAAATTCTCAGACTGGGAATTTAAAACAACTATGAATAATACGTTAAGGCTCTAATCAGTGCTGTAGATAGAATACAAGAATATATGGACAATGTGAGGAGAGAGAAAAAAATTGTAAGAAAAAATAGAAAAGAACCGCTAGAGATCAAAAACTCTGGACTCACTGTAAACAATACTTTGATAGGCTCCTTAGGTGACTAGATGTGACTGAAGTGACTAGACTAGACTGACATGACTAGACGTGACTAGAGTGCAGAAAGCATCTCTGCACTTGAAAGTGATTTCAATAGAAACATCAAAACTGAAGAGCAAAGAGAAAAAAGACTGGGGAAAAAAAAGAGAGAGAGAGAGACAAGATATCCAAACTCCGTGGGACATGTACAAAATACCACTTGCACATAATGGAATTCCAGAGGCACACGTAAGAGAGAAGAACAGAAATAATACTTGAAACAATGACCCAGAATTTCTCAAATTGATGTCTTGGCACAAACCCACAGATCTAGGGATCTCCAAGAACACCAGGAAGCAAAAATGCCCACACCTATGCATCCATCATCAAACTTCAGAAAAACAAAGATAAAGAAAAAATCTTGGAAGAGAAGCAAACCTTACCTACACAGGAGCAAAGATAAGAATTACAGTGGGCTTCTCAGGAACCATTCAAGCAATGAGAGTAGAGTGAAATACTTAAAGTGTTGAGAAAATAAAACCATCATATAGAATTCTGTATCCTGAGAAATTATCCTTCAGAACTAAAAGAGAGATAAAGACTTTTTGAGACAAAAATTGCACAAGTTTGTTAGCAGACATGGATCAGAAACTTGGATCTACGTTTTAAAAAGGAAAAGTACTAGAGCAGGAAGGTGAAGGTAAACAAAAGCTTTTTTATTTGCAATTGATCTAACAGATAACTGTTCACAATAATAGTAAAATGTATCACACAATGATACAAGCGATAGGAAGCAGGAATTAGGAATATTTATTATAAACTACTTGTACTACCCATAAAATAGTATAGTGTTATTTGAAAGTGTGTTTGAATTAATTATATAAGTATTTTGAAAAATCTATGGAAATACTAAAGTAAATATATATATATTTATATATACATATAAATACATATATATTTGAGAAGCTGGAAAATAAGAGAAATATGTATATTATAAATACATATATATTTGAGAAGCTGGAAAATAAGAGAAAGTGGAATTATATAAAATATTCAAATAGGTATATAAATGTCAGAAAACAAGTGGAAGATAAAAATAGGAAAAAGAACAAAGGGAAAAACAGACAACAGTAACAAATATATAGATATTAAGCCAACCATATAAATAATCACTTTAGGTATCAATGGTCTAAATGCTCCCAATTAAAAGAGAGAGATTCTCAGAGTTAATAAAAAAATAAGACCCCACTATATGAGGTTTATAAAAAACTCACCTTAAATATAAAGAGACATATATTTTCAAGATAAAGGGATGAAGAAAGATATACCATGTTAACACTAATCAGAAGTAAGCTGCATGTAGCAATATTCTTTAAATTTTTTAAATGTTTTTATGTATTTTTGAGAAGGGGGGAGGGGTAGAGAGAGAGGGAGACATAGAATATGAAGCAGGCTCCAAGGAGCTGAGCTGTCAGCACAGAGCCCGACACGGGGCTCAAACTCATGAACCGCGAGATCATGACTCAGATGCCTAACTGACTGAGCCACCCAGGTGCCCCCCGGAAGTAGCAATATTAATTATAGACCGAGCATATATAAAAACAAGAAAAGGGGCGCCTGGGTGGCGCAGTCGGTTAAGCGTCCGACCTCAGCCAGGTCACGATCTCGCGGTCCGTGAGTTCGAGCCCCGCGTCGGGCTCTGGGCTGATGGCTCAGAGCCTGGAGCCTGTTTCCGATTCTGTGTCTCCCTCTCTCTCTGCCCCTCCCCCGTTCATGCTCTGTCTCTCTCTGTCTCAAAAATAAATAAACGTTAAAAAAAAAATTAAAAAAAAAAAAACAAGAAAAAATACCAATATTAACAAGGGGAATTGCATAATGATAAAGAGGTCAATTCCCCAAGAAGCCTTAAGAATTCTTAATCTGTATGTGCCTAACCACAGAACATCAAAACTGAGGCAAAACTGAGAACTACAAGGAGAAATAGATGAAAACACTTTTATAGTTGGAATCTTCAACACCCCTTTATCAAAAATGCAGAAAATTAGGGGCTCCTGGGTGGCTCAGTCAGTTGGGCATCTGACTTCGGCTCAGGTCATGATCTCACAGGTTGTGAGTTCGAGCCCTGCATTGGGCTCTGTGCTGACCGCTCAGAGCCTGGAGCCTGCTTCCAATTCTCTGTCTCCTTCTCTTTCTGCCCCTTCACCTGCTCATACTCTGTCTCTGTCTCTCTCTCTCTCTCAAAAATAAACATTAAAAAAAATGCATAAAATTAGTAAGGACATAGCAGAACTCAAGAGCACCCTTAAGCAAATGAATATATTTGTCATCTAAGAATATTTCATTCAACAACAGAATGCACATTTTTCTCAAGCTTACATGAAATGTACACCAAAATAGACTGCCCTCTGGCCTATAAGATACACCTTAACAAATGTACAAGTATAGAAATTATACAATCGATGCTTTCAGACCACAGTGGAATTAAGCTGGAAATCAACAACAGAAAAAAAGCTGGAATACTCCCAAAACTCTTGGAGGTTAAACACACTTCTAAATAACACATGACTCGAAGAAAAAAAAATCTTTAAAACTAAAAATATTTTGAACTAAATAAAAATGAAAACACAATTTATCAAATTGCGAGATGGGCAAAAGACCTGAGCAGACACCTCAGCAAAGAAGATACACAGATGGCATATGAACATATGAAAACATGCTCCACATGGCATTAGGGAAGTGTAAATTGAACTGATGAGATATCACCACAAACCTATCTAGAATGACCAAAATCCAGAATAGTTACAACAAAAGGTGCTTGTGGAGTCCAAATTGTCTGGCCTCCAAGTTCAGCTCATAGGGCTGACTATTTTTAGGATAACCTTATTTATATTTCTTTTGCTTTTACATGTTTAACCATTTTATTTTATTTTTGGAGAGGCAGAGACAGAGAGCAAGCAGGGGAGGGGCAGAGAGAGAGGGAGACACGGAATCCAAAGCAGGTTCCAGGCTCTGAGCTGTCAGCACAGAGCCCTATGCGGGGCTCCATCTTGTGAACATGAACGCAAACTCATGACCTCAGCGGAAGTCGGACGTTCAACTGCCTGAGCCACCCAAGCATCCCAACCTTGGTTATATTTCTTTTGGTTGGCTTGATATCAGTTCAAGCAATAGCTTGTCCGTGTACCTCTCCCCATCTCGCAGGCTAGCCCAAGAGCAGCAAGGAAGAGCTATTTTACTGTTCAACTGCTTTTCAAGTCTCTGCATGTATCACATTTGCTCTGAACTCATTGATCCAATCTAGCATCTGACCAAACCATGACTCAAGAGGCAAAAAATGTAGGCCTAACCTACCAATGGGGAGAGCTGCAAAGTCACCTTGTAAAGGGCATGCAGACAGGATGGGAATTATGGTCCTTTTTGCCATGGACCACAATTACAAATTTGCTTTGCAATTTTAATAGATTTGTCATAAACTTGCTTTGTAATTTTAATCAATTTCTGATAGAGTCTTCTGTTTGTTTTTTGCTGTTGTTCTTGTGTAAGTAAGGATGGCCTTCAGAAATAATAATACTTCTATATACTTCCTACTGGAATGACCTCATATTTATTTTTATTCTCTTAATCCATTTGTCTTAAAGAGACAATGTTAAGTAATAGTGAGGATCAGAAAAAAAATTAATGATTTCATTAAATGCACAAATATACATCATATTTGAAGCAATCAAGTTTCTTTAATGGAAATATTTTCATTTTAAAAGCATTGATTCATTTTGAATTTATATTTTCCATGCATGAAACGGTGAAATTGAGAAAATGGAAGTAACTACAAGGCAGAAAAGACACTTATAAGAGAAAATGTTATTAGTTTTTTTTTTAATTTTTTTTTACTATCTTATTTAAATACTTGTAATTTTAATAACTTGTTTGATTCTTTTTCAATACTTGGTAAATTTCATGTCATTGTGAAAGATAAACACATTCTATAAATATTGGACTGTTTTATTTAATTGCATTGAGAGTCCTTGAATAAAAGCTAGTTAAAACATTGTCTTAAGAATGACCAAGCAATATAAAATATCAGTGATTTCCTTTGAAAAATTTATATTTATGTCAGAATTTCTGCCCTTTGCTTAGGGAATTTTCATCATAATAGTGTCCTCTTTTCAGCACAATTTATCTTGTTAAAAATTCATAAGCTAATATATCATACGAAGAATTCATAATATCCAGGAAGTATCATAATTGAAATAAATAGAATGGGATGCCAGAATGAAAGATTAACAATAAAATTGGTTGCTCAGTCCGTCATTCATCTCATTAAGGAGGCTACTTTGATGAAAAATATACAAATATAAAGTTTCTCAAAATGTTGATATGTTTTTGATTTATTAGAAAGACATTTTCGAATTATTATTTCAAGAAGATGCTGAAATTGTTTTACCAGCTGAGCAACACCAATAATACAATAAACTCATTTCTTAAATATCATTGAAATGTCATAACCGCACTATGCTTGGCTACATGATTTAAGGTTGAAGAATTCTAAACCAAGAAGTGCTGAATATTAACCCTCAGTGACTCAGTGTCCACCCCAATTCAACTAGTTATGATATCTAGGATCCTGGGTCAGTAACTGTATAAGATCACAAGAGAAGAGAACTTTAGCAGTTCAAACTTTAAGATAATTTATTTTATTTAAAGTACTCTTGATGCAATGCATAACAAGCATTGTCCAGGCCATGACTCTTAAACATACAAATATGAAGAGCAAAGAATTCAGGACGAGATGATGTTTAGCTCTTGTATCCTTCCTATAGATTTGTTTCTATGGAATCCTCAGAATAAGCCTGAAGTCTGGATCATGTTTATAAGTGTATCAACTAGTTTGTTCACATTTGCAAAGTCTCATTTGCCATGTGAATTAGCATATTCATAGATTCCAAAGATTAGCACATTGATATCTTTGGGGCCCTTATTCAATCTATCACTGCAAAGACTCTGAGTTTATTACTATTCCTACAGCACAAGAGTTGAGAAGGGAATTTAATTTGAATAAATTATTACTTAAAAATGGATTTTTCTGGGACCATTTGTTTATAGACTCAATTCATCATCACACCATTTAAAGTAACAAGCATAGAAGAATGTGGTCATTCCATATTTTTGTTTATATTTACAATTTATCAATTTTAATTCTTAACAATTTGCCTTTGAATAATCTATATTTGATACTAACAGTATTTTCACTAGAGTTTATTCTTGTTCTCGTTTCTATTATCAATTTTTTTTTCTCTTAGGTTATTTTTAAATTTTAATAATTTCAGAAGATATGATCTGTAGATTTTTATGATTTTTAATTTCACATAAAATACATAAAAGTCATAAAATTAAAATGTTAATCACTAAAATCCCTTTGGTTATCACTTAAAATGAGTATTTTAAAATATATTTAGAATATAACTATGAAGTTTTGTTTTTTTGTTTTTTGTTTGGTTTTTGGAGAAGGAGAGAGAGAGAGAGCACGTGCACAGGAGAGAGAGAAGCACGTGAGCAGGAAAGGGGCAGCGGGAGAGGGAGAATCTTAAGCAGGCTCAACAACACCCAGTGTGGAGACTGGTGTGGAGCTCAGTCCCATGACCTTGAGATCATGACCTGAACTGAAATCAAGAGTTGGATGCTTAACCTACTGAGACACCCAAGTGTCCCCTGAGCAACGTTTTACTAACTTGATTTTCCACACTTTATCTGATAAAGGTTATTGCATGTTAACATATTATTTGGGGCTGAGTTGTATCTCTCCAAAATTAGTATGTTGAAGTCTTAACCCCCGATCCTGCAGAGTGTGACTATATTTGGAAATAGCATTTTTAAAGAGACCATTAAGTTACAATGAGGTCGTTGGAGTGGAACCTGATCTAATATGACTGGGGCCCTTATAAAAAAGGCACCCAACCACACAGAGAAGGAAGACCATGCGAAAACACAAGGAAAAGTCAGCTGTCTGTAAACCAAGGAGAGAAGCTTCAGAAGAAACTGATCCTGCTAACACCTTGATCTCTGACTTCCAGGCCCAAGAACTGTGAGAGAATAGTTTTCTGTTTTCAAAGCAACTCAATCTGGGTACCTTGTCTTAGTAGTCCTGATACACGAATACAAAGATTAATTTTATCACTTTTAACAGTGTATGGTATCCCCCAGTATGGATATCTCTTTGTTGAGTACCTCTGCCACTATTGATTACAAACATTTAGAAAATTCATTGCTGAGATGGCTAAAACAGGACTTTTTTTTTTATTATTATTTCATGACACCATGCTAAAATTTATGTTCCTCCAGGACTATAAGGATAAGATAAAGATCACCATTTTATACATTATTTGATGGTCTTTAAAGGGTGATAGTTTAATTTGTTACCTGTTTCGTTTTTCTTTGAGAGTATTGCCAACATATTCCCACACCAAAGCAAATAGCCATGTGTTCTATACAGTTTCTCTAGCTTGTGTTAAGACAAAGGCCAGTTTGCACTAGTTGACATTTCTTTCACTTTATATACATTTTATATTTTCAAATGCCTCCCAAGAGTCTTATCTGTGTTTTGTTTCAATTCTAGGTTCCGGATTTGTGTTTTTCTTCATACTGCATGTTTGTGGTTATTTTAATGGGATTTCAGTAAATGCATGAGCTCAAAATGCCATAGAAAGATCAAACATCTAAATTATTTTCTTAAAAAACTACAAAGTAATAAACTAATATGTGATATTTCTTTCTACATTTCCTTCTTAAGCTACTAAAATTATCTTTACTTAAATTAGTTTTTATAAAAATAATATATCAGAATGCATACAAATCCATTTTTATTATGAATAAGAAGCTTAAAATTTTATTTATACCAATGATTCAAGTAAACAGCCAAGTATATACAAAGTTGTTTTTCTTTTTTTCCAGATGTTTTTGGTCTTATATACTTATTGAATGCTAAAGACATGGTTTTTTTTTCAAAATTCCCATAGATTTTAACACTTTATGAAAAATTAGAAAAATATAACTACTTTAATATTATGTTAACTACTGTCACAGTTTTATATGATACTCCTACAAAACAGTTGTTTATGAATTTATCGTTGTGAAGATGTCACCATCCTTTCAATTAAAAAATAGGCCACTGTAGCTATATATTTGTCTTATTATTATTTTTTATTCAAAGTTGCATCTTTTTTCTTTTCTTGATGGAATTCAGTAAAAGTATATCCTGGGGCTCCTGGGTGGCTCAGTCAGTTAAGGGTCCGACTTCAGCTCAGGCCATGATCTCCTGGTTTGCGAATTGGAGCTCTGAGTTGCGCTCTGTGCTGACAGCTTGGAGCCTGGAGCCTGTTTCTTATTCTGTGTCTCCCTCTCTCTCTGCCCCTCCCCTGCTCATGCTCTGTCTCTCTCTCTCTCAAAAATAAATAAATGTTAAAAAAATTGTTTTAAAAAGTATATCTATTACTCGTTTATTTTTTTCAGTGATACAGCTTTTAATTGATAACGTTATTGTTTTCTTTTGGTTTATGTTTCATTATTTTCTACTTTCTTTGAAATTTTTTCATTATTCATACTGTGTCTTTTTCACCTAAAAATCTCTTTCATACTTTTTGATTTTTCATAGTTTCCTTTAAATGTGATTTATTCCCTAAAATTTCCCTGAGTTCAGCTAAATCTGGTTAATGTGTCATTTCTTTATAGATATTTTTTATTCTTTTACTGCATGGAAATTATATAAATTATTCTTCTACATGAATCACATTCAATATTGTGCATGTTTCCATACAAATAAATGTATAAATATTAAAGAAGATTATGTAAATAAAGCCATATTTACAGTCAGACCAGCTCTTTAACATGACTCATGATGACCACTGATTCCTTCCAGCTTAATTCTCTACCATATTTTTTTGTTCTTGGTCTGTGGGATTTAGCTCTTATTTCCGTTATTTGATTTGCTGACACCTACCTCGGGGTCTTTGCACATGTTATTCTACCCGGAATACACGTTTTCCCTTGTCCTCACCTGGTTATTGATGCATCCTTTAGATGTCAGATATGATAACTTTTCACATAGACAGACATTTTAAAAATATGATTACTGCATGAAGGTTTTCCTTTCTAAATTAGCGGTCATGTGCATGATTTGTTCACAGAAACAAAATGTATTCTAGTGGGGTAAATAATTTTACAGTGTTTCAATTTTCAACTTCAATAGGCAAAGTATAACATTTTTTCAATGTAGATTTTGACTAAAAGAGTGTTTTATACTTCTGATGACATAGTTAAATATTCAAATATTGGACATAGCTGGCCCATAAAACTTCAAGGAAGTATCATGTTATATTTTAACTCATACACTGACTGGAAAATAACTATTCAGTGAATCAATTTTACCTCTTGTCAAAAGTAATTTATATATAAAATGAAATAAATCATTTATTCAACTTGATCATTTTACATATAGAAGAAAGGGATTTCCTCAGATCTATTTCTCAAGGCAATAATAGTATAAATTAAGTTAATTTAATTATAAATGGTAAAGGAAATAAAATTAAATCTGTTAGGTTACATAAAGCATTGATATATTCAATAAATATTAATGATTATCAATGTTCATTCTGAAATCTGAGGGTTATGTGTAAAGTTTCAAAAATAAATGATGGTTTCTTAAGATATAAAACTTCTAATAGAATCTATGCGAAACAAGAGTTAATATTAATTGCTGAATTTACAATATATATCCTACTCAAAGATTTTGAGGGAATAGATTGCTTCAGAACTTTAGAGAATGGTATAACAAGCATAAGGAAATGTATTTAGCTAACATTATTTTTTAATGCTTATTTCTTTATTTTTGGGGGATTCAGAGAGAGAGAGAGAGAGAGAGAGAGAGAGAGAGACTCCCACACAGGATCTGCACTGTCAACACACATCCCGATGCGGGACAAGATCTCACATGAGATCATGACCTGAGCCGAAATCAAGAGTTGGATGCTTAGTTCCCTGAGCTACCCAGGCGCCCGTATTTAGCTCACATTCTTAAGGGGTTAGAGGTGGACGTATTATTTTCCATAAGTAAATTAGAGGAGGCTTTTGCATAATTAAAATTTTAAAGATATTACTGGTATTGTAATTATTTTGCATTTATATAATGTCTGTTTATTTGTGTGCTCATAAATCCTATAAAACCAGTATTGATACGCGTTTCTTATAATACAAATGGATATGGGTCATAAGACTGCTGAACTCTTTTAAAACCTCATGATATCTTATAGTGTGGTTGTTACTCTTTTGATCATAATGGCTATGGTTCAGAGGATTTATGGGTAATCTTTACCAGTGTGATGCCTTGGCAGTTATAGCTTCTGTGGATATTTTGTCCTCGGTTATAACCCTTACAAACCAGTTTATTTTCATGGGGCTTAAAATAACGATAGCTAATTCTAAAAGAATAATCTTATTGCGGTTATAATACTTTATTCTCTGTAAGTTATAGATTGAATGACACCTAATTCCTGCCTAGGTATAAAATATATATTCTGTTAATTGTTTTTTTTTTTCTTTTCTTGGTAGTTCTGTACCATGAGCGTACACTAGATAAATATTAAACAATTTCACTTTCTTCAAAAATATTGGTGTATGTGTGTGTTTATTTTTAAAAATAATAATAATAAAGTGATACAGGGCACATTCCAATCAACATATGTGTCTTGTTTCAGACAAACTGAAGTGGTAAATGTGACCAATGTGTTGACATTGTAACCCAAAAAAGGTTATTCCATTTCCTTTTTATAAACATAATGCAGATACTAATATAATAGATATTAACAAAATATTATTTATATTCTCAGAAAATATTAAAACATTACTTTGGTTCTTTTTGTGGAACATCATTTCTACAAAAAAAGAAGCTAAAATGGATTTTCATGTTTTTCTGTTTAATCAATTAAAATTGTATTTACTATTTATTTATTTTTATGTTGTTTTCTTACTTTAAATCTTTTAATTTTTACTTTCCTTTAAAATTTTCCTTAAAATGTTTCCTTTAAAAAATTTATTTTGTTTTATAATTGAAACAATTGTATTTCTTTTTTAAAAATATTTTTTAATGTTTATTTAGTTTTAGGAGAGAGAGGGACAGAGTGCACGCAGGGGATTTGCAGAGAGAGAAGGAGACACAGAATCCGAAGCAGGCTCCAGGGGCGCCTGGGTGGCGCAGTCGGTTAAGCGTCCGACTTCAGCCAGGTCACGATCTCGCGGTCCGTGAGTTCGAGCCCCGCGTCAGGCTCTGGGCTGATGGCTCAGAGCCTGGAGCCTGTTTCCGATTCTGTGTCTTCCTCTCTCTCTGCCCCTCCCCCGTTCATACTCTGTCTCTCTATGTCCCAAAAATAAATAAACGTTGAAAAAAAAAAAATTAAAAACGAAGCAGGCTCCAGACTCCGAGCTGTCAGAGCCGAACAAGGAGCTCAAACCCAGGAACTGTGGGACCATGACCAGAGCTAAAGTTGGATGCTTAACCAACCAACTGAGCCACCCAGGCGCCCCCCAAAAATGTTTATTTCTTAAATTTTATTTTGATTTTGCTCATATATTTAAGCCTATTGGTTTAACCGTATACTACAATTCACAAAACATAATGATTCATGATTCATTTTCATTTTATTTTAGACATTCTGTAATTTTTTTTCTTGCTTTCTGTACCAATTTTTGGGCTTCAACAGATGCTACCAACATGTCTACAAGCTGATAAATATCTGGCAGCCCAGGCTCATAGGTACTGATAATGATTAATTTCTTTGAAAAACTTTTAGGGTTTCTCTTCAAGCTTAGGAAATTCTTTAACCGTGGTACTTCATTCAGTCTTTGAGTGGTGAAGGACACCTGAGGAGACTATTATTTTCATTTATCTATTAAAAATTTTTTTTGAAATTTATTTATTTTAGAGAGAGTCAGAGGGGAGGGGCAGAGAGAGAGAGAGAGTGAGACACAGAATCCAAAGCAGGTTCCGGGCTCTGAGCGGTCAGCACAAAGTCTGATGCCAGACTCGAACTCGTGAACAGTGAGATCATGACCTGAGTTTAACCAACTGAACCACCCAGGCACCTTTCATTTATCTATCTTAAAAGTCACTGTCCAATTGTCTTTTCAGAGTGGGGAAGCAGTTCAGAGAGAAAATGAATAAAATGTGAGTACTCAGTTGAAAAAGAATGCAGGAGCACTAGGAGTCACGTCAGTTCTATGGTTTTCTGTTCTTGGCCCTTCTTATGTGTTTAGTTTTTCATTAGCTCTTTGTAGCAAGTATTTTAATAAAGCTATTTTGGAATCTCAAAGGCTTTTAGAAGCTTCTGCATACCAATTAAGGTAGGCACACCATTCTGTTTGTTCAAGGTGGGATCCCTTGCTTTTAAATGCATTTCTTAAATGAGTGATCTTGCCCAATTGGGACATTTCACAAAATGGCCAGTGTAATTCAAGATTATTTTAGTAAAGTTTTACCATTTTGCTAGATAGATGCAGTTTCTGGATCATAGTTCTTAAATATAAAATTTGCGGGTGTGCTAGATAGCGGCACACTCAACTCTTTGGACATAAAGAATTCCATTCATGTCAGCTATACCTTTGGGCTTCCCAGAGCCAAACGAATATGTTAAAGGGCCTATCATGTAAATCTTTCTGATGTAGCAAACACTCTAAGAACTTGAAAATCTCAACCTGTGACCACCATTCTCTGTGGGTTTGTTGGCTTTTGAGATTCCTTATAATATTCACTCCCACTGGGTTCAGTCCAACCCATATTGAACCCAATCTGATCCCAGACCCAGTCCAGCTCTAGCTGGTAACCACCAACAGTTCCCCAGATGTGGACTCTGGGGTTTGTGGAGGATTGTACCAGCAAATCCCAAATAATGAGAGCCACAGGCTAATTCCAAGCAAAAGGGGAACTACAGCTGCCACCAGCAGTTCTCAACATGAAATCTGGGGATAGAACCAAGGGCTGGGGCTTCCAATCAAACAAGGAGCTGTAGAAAGCCAACTAGATATGAAGCTCCATACCAAGAAGATGGAAGTCAGAACTGAAAGGAACTTACCAATGGCCCTTGGAAATGGTGAGAACGGCAAAGGGTCCATGGGTGCCACTCCCGTGTTTCTCATTTGTCCCCAAGCTGCAGGAAGTCTCCTTCAGCCTCCTGCTGCCCCCACACCTGTTAAAGAAGAAAAATCAAACCAAGAAACTAACAGATCTAATTGGCTTTACTCAGCGGTCTGTGAATCAGGCAGACTCCCATCTAACACACACATCTAAATACAAGAGTGCTCCTGACGTTCTGTAATTAAGATTTTAAGGTAGATGACTGGTTTCCATTAAGTTACTTAGAAAATTAGATGTCGTATCTCCTAAAGAAAGAATACTAAGGAAGATGAAAGAAAAGAGAAAATAATCAAAGGGTGTTACTTATCACGTCACCTATTTAATATGAATTTCCTAAAAAAGGTGAACAAATTCAAAATAATGTAAAACTAAAACATTAAATTTGGAGAAATTTTGTCTACAGGTCAACAATGGTAATACAGAATTCATAAACAAGCAAAAACCCAGAAGCAAAAAAGAAAAAAAAAAAAAGTTCCCCACGTCTAAAAAGTAGATTCTATTAAAATTAATGATTTCTGAGAATGAAAACTAAGTGAGTAATAAACACACAAAATACGTAATGCCCATCAAAGAACGTTAATAGAATTGCACATGTATTTTTCTGGGGTGGGAATGATTTGTTAAAATGGACTAGAATGGACTAGAATGGTTTCATCCCGCCTCCTCTTAATGTACTTAAAGACTTTCCATCGTTTTTAGAAAATGTGTATATAATTCCCTTAAGATAGCCTATCAAACCCTGCATATTCTGACATTTTTTTATTATTCTAAACATATCAAATACCACTCACTCTTTACTTGATAATTTCTAGACACACTGATACCTGATCACACTAGTACGTACAAAACTACAGACAACTGGCATACTGTTTTATGTACATGAAATCAATTGCTAATACATATGCATGTTTTATGCCTTTATATCTTTCAAGTTTTAGATGAAGTCTTTTGCTGAATTTATTTTTATCTGACATGACTTTTTCATTCAAGTATAATTGATGTACAGTATTTCAGATATACAACATATTTGACAATTCTACACATCACTCATTGCTCACCACGATAAGTGCCATCACTATCTGTGACCACACAATGCTATTACAATATTACTGACTACCTTCCACATGCTGTACTTTTCATTTCCTTGACCTATATATCTTATAACTGGGAGTTTCCATCTCTTAATCCCCTTTATCTATTTTTCTATCCCCCCACTCACCTTTCTTTAATACCCATTTTAGTTAAATTCACAACACATCACTCACTGTGAATTAAGATATTTATCAATATATTCCTGTACTTTATTTCTATATTGTCTGAATTACCGAATGCTAAATTACATGAAGTCGGGGACCTTGCCTGCCCAGTTTACTAAGGCATGCATCAACTTAAGACAGTATGTTGAACGGATGAGATTCTCAGAATTGAATTGGAAAGTTAGATGAAGATAGCAGGTGAGTGAGTTAGCTGTTGTCTAAATTAAAAATAGTACGAGCCTGGATTAAGAAAGAAACCGTGAAAATGGAAAGAAAATAATAGAATCAAACATAATTTGGAGGTAGAATCTAGAGATAGACTGACATATTTGATATAAGAGTCAAAGGGAAGGAATAATTCATTTTGATAGCTCATTTTGAATCCAAGTTAAAGATATGATATAGTAGATAATTTCAAAAATATGGATAAGCCATATAAAAATCAATCATGTATAATCTAAACTCAGAGAAATTATGTGTAGGTACATATGTGTGGGTGTCTATAATAACACACAATACAGGGAATGGAGCAAGTCAAAGTATATAATTGATGAGATTATATAATATATATTACCGATTGTCTCATTTTACTCAGTTTTAATCTTTTTTTTAATGGTTATATTTATTTTTGGGACAGAGAGAGACAGAGCATGAGTAGGGGAGGGGCAGAGAGAGGGAGACATAGAATCCAAAGCAGGCTCCAGGCTCTGAGCTATTAGCACAGAGCCCTACTCAAGGCTCGAACTCGTCAACTGAGAGATCATGACCTGAGCCCATGACCTGAGCCGAAGTTGGACACTCAACAGACTGAGCCACCCAGGCTCCCCTCATTTTACTCAGTTTTATTGGTATAGACTTTTGCCCACAGTGTAAGAGACTATCTGTCTCCTGAAAACTTTACTTATAATATAATAATGTTAAATTATAACATAAAGATCATAATTTCCATAACTGAAAAGAGTATCTTCTTGGAGAAATTGTGTTTTATTACAAAAGTGAATAGTGTAAATTCTATTTATTATCATTTTTTCCAAAATATCTCTTGATATCTTCTGAACATATCCCAGTTAATAAGGCTTAGTGATAGTAATGTATGTGTCTATTTATTGCAAATATTTCACTCAGTTTAATTTTTAGTTCCTTTTTTAGTTCTTGGTGGTATGTGAAAATCAGGCAACGTATTTTATTATGGATCATTTATTATGGATCATTTATTATGGATCATTTTCTGATGCCATGCACATCCACAAATTTAAAAAAACACTCTTTTTCTTAAAGCTTCTATAATTTTACTGTATGTCTCTGTTTCTATCTCTTTCTATATATAATAGATATAAATATATATAGAATATATTTTTAATTGTCATACATATGGTGAGCAAATTTATATTTTTAAACTTGTTTTCTATGTAATCATTTGTTTTATTACTTTGTTGCTTACATAGAAAGACAGTTATTTTTAGTAATTATTTTATACTCTAATAATTTCACAAAAACATTTTCAATTAAATAATATTGCAGTTATTTTGAGGTAAGAAATCATTTATAAGTGTATAATTTAACTTCGTGTATTTATTTCTGTGTTTTTTCTCAGTGAACCAGATCAAATGTCAGATATCTTGGTGAATAAAGGTGATAATAACATGCAATCTTCTCAAGTATCTATGTACTTTCTGACTATGGAAGGAATCCTTCCTTTTTGTTACTGACATATTGTCAGATTACTACAGATTCTTATTCTGTACTATATTTGAGTAGCTTTCTTTTCTGGGCAGATTAAATATAGCAGTCCTCATGAAGGAATAAGATACAATTTATAATTAAGAATGAGCATAACATATAGGATTCAAGCAAATTAACAGCAAAATTAAATGACAAGACAAGGCCTAAGAATTTTTTTTTTTTTTAAATCAGGTAATTTAATTTTAATGTTAGGAGAATAGTCACTTAAATCAAAGAGGGAGAGAAAGAAGAAGGGTGTTTGCTATTGGCTCAACTGGAAATGGTCAAGTTAGATACACTGCAAGTGATGCCTATTCAGACTAAATTAACATTTCTGTGATTCTCTTGGGATTTCATCATTCCTTGTGCGGGCTTAGTCCTCTGAGTGACCGAAACAATTTCATGTTCTATATTTACACACAAATTCATGAGAGCAAGGAAAACAATTTGTGCCCCAGACTTATCAGATAATGTTCCGAGTCGCACACTGATTTTCACTTTTGAATCAGATTTTGCAGGCTAGATATCGCATCTCATCCCATTGATGGGTTTAGGAAAGCGTATAC